>NC_045974.1:42235256-42874026 GCF_010909765.2 Amblyraja radiata | reverse complement strand
GGGCACTCCTGCATAATATAGTACGCAGCCAGTCCTTCATTACTGAGGCCTGGATAGGAATTCCCAGGACGTGGGGTGTCGCTGTATTATACGCTACACATAGCCCTTGTTGATTCTTGATAGGCGGCTCCGTGATCATGCTCATGGTCCTGTCCGCCAGCCCGGATCTAGCATGGTGGACTATGGTTCAGAGACTATGTTCGAGACCACAGGGATCCATGGCTGTGTAGCCAATCAGGTACTTTCAAGACACTTGATGTTGAGTTCATATGTGTTTTTGCTCAGGATCCGACTGATGAGGCAGGAGGGAAAAACATTGTAAACAATTTTTCGCATTAAGTCGAGTAACGTCCATGCTGCTGCCCCAAGTGTGGTTCACAAGCGGCATATGTTGGTAAACTGTTGATTGGGTCTAGAATGCAAATGGATCGATACCTGGTGTCCCTCATTTGGTAATATCAGCAACTTTTGTGTGGTCCAACAGCATTCGATGCTGTGATTGAATTTTCATGACCTGGTATGTGGCTCAGTATTGAGCTTACTGGTAGGTAAGTTTGCTGATAGTCAAATATGTATGTTAACACACCATAGCCAATATATTTGGCTAGATTGACACATGGTATCGATCTTTTCTCCCATATGATTAATATATGCCACCACTGTGATATTATCAAATCGTAGGCGGACATGCAGATGGTGCATTGTTAGCAATAGGCTTTTAGACCATAAAACGCACCCAACACCAGTGTTTTTAGTAATTAATAATTTTGTAGGTTTATCCAAGTCTGCTTTACTCTTTGGCAATGTTACAGACATATGGATAACGTTAATTGTAAATCCCAGAAAGTCCAGTTGTGGATGCCGTCAACTTAGATTTATCTGGATGGAGATGACCCCAGAGTTCCACCCTATGTTTGGTAGCTAAAACTGCTGATTTAGCTAGATCAGGGTTTTTTCCCCACAATTGATATATCATCAAGATATGCCATGATAATATGTTTTTGTTTCTAATATTGCCAAGGCCCGTTTAAATATCTTGGTGAAAAGTCTTGGGGCTGAAGTTAGACCATTAGGCAACGCTATGCCCTGCCATTTTTGCCCATCCAGTAAATTTTAGGTATCGAGAATGATCCCTCCATGTCTACCAAAACAAGTGTGATATTCCCCGTTAGTACAGGTCATACACCTTTATGTTCTAGAAGGAACCAGATCCACCTACTTACCTGGGTGCCGGTGGTACTTCCCTTTCTTCAATTTCTGCCTCTTCTGCGGAAGAGGCGCCGGAGTGCGGGGGTTGGCATGTTTTCCATGAGGGTCGCTCTGGACCTTGGCCTGAAAGGACCTTTGTGGTGCTGTGCGGCCCTCATGCTTTCACCAGCGTCCTGGTGTTGATACCTGCTGGTGGTTGCATAGTGGTGCTGTCGTTGCTGATGACGCTGTTATGAGCCCGACGGCTTTAATCTCTTTGTCGAGCTTTTCTCTGCACCATCGTCTGGGCGAGCAACCAATGATATGCCCGTTGTCAGAAGTTTTGAAATCTTCTGTAGTTTGACCTCCTGGGTTTTTGTGCCAGTCCCACTGTACCCCCAGATCGCATTGTTTGCTGCAGGCATTTTTAAAATGAAGTAAAGTTCACAGGAGGCCTATACCTGCGGTCCTGGAGCCGCTGGTAGCTCGTGGCTGGTGGCTGTCGGCTGCCGGGACCTGCCTGGTTCCCCGCGGCAGCCTGCGGTCCAGGTCCGTTTTTTCTTCCCCTTGTCCAAACGTGCTGTAACATAAAGCACAGCAAGGGGAAGAATACAACTTCAGTTTTTCCTTACCTGTGTAGGTCCGTTTGAATTTTTCCCTCGGGAGCACTCCACCCCCGCCCGTCGCTGTTGCACTGCGTGAGACGCAATGTCGCGCACGCGTGCTGGCGGTTCTTCACATAGTCACTCACGTGACTCCAAAGTAAAATAGATACTATATATATTCACTATATGAGACTGAAGACGGGCTGACCTGAAACGTCAACTTTTCATGTTCTCCAGGGATGCTTCCTGACCCATTGAGTTGCTCCATCACTTTGTGTCTTTTTTGTAAACCAGCATCTGCATTTCCTTTTTTCTACACAATATATTTTTGCAATGTGGCAACATCAGTAAAATGATATTGAGAGCCCAACATTGAGGTAGTGCTGTTTGTCTCCCTGAACCACTGGAATCCATTGCCCTTGAAGGTGTCCAACGTTTTCGGTACTCCACTGTATTCTTAATGTGTGTATTACAGATGACAGTGAAACATTTTTAATGGAGTAGCTAGTGTCTGCCCTGTTAATGAAGTAGTCGTTCCAGCTAAATTCCTGCTTATGATGGTATCCCGTCTTGTTAGCTGGATTGCATGGCATCACAGTGGAAGGACAATAGACAATAGACAAAAGGTGCAGGAGTAGGCCATTCGGACCTTCGAGACAGCACCACCATTCACTGTGATCATGGCTGATCATCCACAATCAGTACCCCCGTTCCTGCGGGGAGAAAATGTGAGAGAAAATGAATTGTCAGTCAATATCCTTTGATGGATAGATGAGCATTAAGACAGTTGAAGTTATTTGGGTAGAGGCATTTTTCTGATATACCCTTGATTCTCTAAAAGATACCCTTGTGTTCAATGCAAAACACACATCGTGCTAGAGGGACTCAGTGGGTCAGGCAGCATCTCAGGAGAACAGATCCGTGATCAGAACCAAATCCTTTTAGGTTATCAAGTGCATGTTTGGAGAGCAGCACGGTGGCGTAATAGTAGAGTTGCTGCTTTACAGCACCAGGGACCCTGGTTCGATACTGGATTCTGTCTGTACAGAGTTTGTACGTTCTCCCCGTGACCTGCGCGGGTTTTGTCCGAAATCTCCATTTTCTTCCCACACTCCATTGACGTACAGGTTTGTAGGTTAATTGGCTTGGTATAACTGTAAATTGTCCCTAGTGTGTGTAGGTTAGTGTGTGGGGATCGCTGGTCGGTGTGGACTCGGTGGTCCAAAGAGCATCTTTCCACGCTTTATCCGTAAACAAAAATAAACTAAACATGGATCGGCAATGCTTCATAGAAACATAGAAACATAGAAAATAGGTGGAGGAGTAGGCCATTCGGCCCTTCGAGCCTGCACCGCCATTCAATATGATCAAGGCTGATCATCCAACTCAGTATCCTGTACCTGCCTTCTCTCCATACCCCCTGATCCCTTTAGCCACAAGGGTCATATCTAACTCCCTTTTAAATATAGGCCTCAACTACCTTCTGTGGCAGAGAATTCCAGAGATTCACCACTCTCTGTGTGAAAAGTGTTTTTCTCATCTCGGTCCTAAAAGATTTCCTCCTTATCCTTAAATTGTGACCCCTTGTTCTGGACTTCCCCAACATCGGGAACAATCTTCCTGCATCTAGCCTGTCCAACCCCTTAAGATCAGGACCATTCTGCAGATTCTTGCTGAAGAAAGGTCCTGACCTAAAACATTGCTTATCCATGTTCTCCAGAGATGTTGTCCGACCTGCTGAGTTAATCCAGGATTTTGTGTATATCTAGAGGATAATAATGAATGAACTGGATTATTTGAGGAAGTTATGAGGCAGCTAACACACTTTATTCCAAAGTGAAACTGCACTGGAAGAAGGTCCCAATCCGAAACGTCACTTATCTTTTCTCTCCAGAGATGCTGCCTGACTCGCTGAGTTACTCCAGCACTTCGTGTCTATCTTTGGTATAAACCAGCATCTGTAAGTTCTTTGTTTTTGTGTTTATATCAATGCAACTTAATACATCCAAGTACTCATTCTTTAGGGTACGGGGGTTCCCCTCTTCCACTATAGATGAGGCTCTCACCAGGGTCTCTTCTATACCCCGTAACTCTGCTCTCACTCCCCATCCCCCCACTCGTAACAAGGGCAGAATCCCCCTTGTCCTCACCTTCCACCCTACCAGCCGTCACATGCAACAGATAATACTCCGACATTTTCGTCACCTTCAACGGTACCCCACCACTGGCCACATCTTCCCATCTCCTCCCCTTTCGGTGTTCCGCAGAGACCGCTCTCCTCCGTAACTCCCTGGTCAATTTGTTCCTTCACACCCAAACCACCCCCTCTCTGGGCACTTTCCCTTGCAACCGCAGGAAATGCTACACTTGTCACTTTACCTCCCTCCTTGACTCCATCCAAGGACCCAAGCAGTCTTTCCAGGTGCGGCAGAGGTTCACCTGCACCTCCTCCAACCTCATCTATTGCATCCACTGCTCTAGATGTCAGCTGATCTACATCGGTGAGACCAGGCGTAGGTTTGGCGATCGCTTCGCCCAACACCTCCGCTCAGTTTGCATTAACCAACCTGATCTCCCGGTGGCTCAGCACTTCAACTCCCCCTCCCATTCCGAATCTGACCTTTCTGTCCTGGGCCTCCTCCATGGCCAGAGTGAGGCCCATCGTAAATTGGAGGAGCAGCACCTCATATTTCGCTTGGGTAGTTTACGCCCCAGCGGTATGAACATTGACTTCTCCAATTTCAGGTAGTCCCTACTTTCTCCTTCTTTCCCCTCCCCTTCCCAGCTCTCCCACAGCCCACTGTCTCTGCCTTACTTTCTTCTTCCCCCCCCCACCCACCCCCACATCAGCCTGAGGAAGGGTCTCAACCTGAAACGTCGCATCTTTCCTTCCCTCCATAGATTGAATTGAATTGAATTGAATCCTTTATTTGTCATTCAGACCTTTCGGTCTGAACGAAATGTCGTTGCCTGCAGCCATACATGTAATAATAAACAACACACAATAAACACAAATTGACATCCACCACAGTGAGTTCACCAAGCACCTCCTCACTGTGATGGAGGCAAAAGTCTTAGGGTTGCTGTCTCTTCCCTCCTCTTCTCCCTCTGCGCTGAGGCGATACCCTACTGGGCGATGGTAAGTCAGTCCCGCGGTTCAAGCTCCGTCGAAGCTGCCGCCCTCCAGTCCAGTGGACGCAGTTGTTACCGCGGGAGCTCCGGAAAACAGGCTTCAACCTGTGACCCGCGAGCTCCCGACGATGTCATCCACTGGCCCGCGGCCGAGCCCCGGATGCTGCCTCAACCGCTGTTTCTCCAGCATTTTAGTCTACCTCCATATCTGATTCATTTGTTTTCTTTACCTGAATTTGTTCCTGCTGCAATTATAAGGACGATTAAAGCCTGAAATATAGCTGTACCCTTTGAAGCGCGGCACGTTATGCAGCATGGAGTTTCCACACTGATTTAACCATCTAAATGTGACAATTATTCCATTCGTCACTCACATAACATTGCTAATCCTGTTATGTTCTTCAAAATTGTGTTGGTAGCACGTACTTATCCTTTACAATCATAAAACTTCTGTATACTCGGTGATTTCTCTGATCATTGCATGCAGAATTATGCACCCAAGCATAAATTCTGATCCAAGCATGAAATGTTATCCAATTATCCGGTTTTTATACTTAGCACACTAGATTTAGACAACCCATTGCCGAACTTCAGCTGGTAGTAGAAACCATTTTACATATCTGTTTCATTGCGTTGAAGATGAAATAATGTTGTGTATTTTTCTGTGTCTATTACTAGCTCACAGCCAGCGTGATGCCTGAGTTAGAGTGATGTTTGCATGTTAACTCAGCAGAGCTGATGTCACTGAAGAAGGGTTTCGGCCCGAAATGTTGCCTATTCCCATCGCTCCAAAGATGCTGCCTAAGTCTACATTGGTGAGACCAGGCGTAGGTTTGGCGATCGCTTCACCCAACACCTCCGCTCAGTTCGCATTAACCAACCTGATCTCCCGGTGGCTCAGCACTTCAACTCCCTTCAAACATCTGCTACTGCCTGAGTTTCTCCAGCACTTTTGTCTACCTTCGAGCTGACGTCACTTTTGTGTTCTTCTGATTGTTGACTGATCAACATCTCTACTTGCCTTGAAGAGGTTAAGGAAAGAGTGTTCACGTCACGGCCCTGTTTTCACCAATCTTTCCACCACCACACAGAAGAAGCCCAAGACAGACACCATTGTATGCAGATGCCGAGAATTGTGTTATCTCTGGCTGAATAACTTCTAATCTTGTGTGTGGATTCGATAAGAAGAAGACTTGCCCTGAAAGGAGTAAAGGCCAAGTGCTTTTGCAGATGAAATTTGCACCAGTTGAACATGGCGTTTTAGCAGCTGGGAGGTGAATAACAACTCATCGAAACAAAGTAGCAACATGAGAAGCCAACTAATTTTAAATCCCTCATCTGCTCCCCCCTTCACCCCTCCCACACACGCCCGCCTCCCCCATCTACCTGAAAATGGTGACATGGCAGCTGGACAACAATGTTATACGGTGAGGAAACTGCAAGCAGAAATAAGGATCAGGTTTTTGTTTTTTAGTGAACATGGAACATAGAAAAGAGGAAACAATATGGGATCAAGAATGCCTAATCCCAATGGTAGAATTGTGGAAAGGAATGTGAGGTGACCTATATCTTGCACTGGAGCACAACTCGGGTTTCAGCCTCAATGCTTTGGATCAGTACATACACCTCCAGTCAGCATCTCTGGAGGACATGAGTAAGCAACTGTTCAGGTCGGCACCCTTCCTGACCTGCTGAGTTACTTCAACGCTTTCAGTTCTTGTGTCTACGTTTGCATATCGCCCTTGAGTTGAAGCAACATTATCAGTAAGATGGTGGGAAAATTATGTCAAGACTTCGGAGTAGCACAACGGGAAGAAAAAGAAAATATGTTGAAATGCTGGGAATAGGAAAGGGGGGGTTTTAATGTTGATGTTTGCTATTTGTTTTCATTCCAAAGTTGACACAGAATTACATGAAACATCTATGTTTAGCTGTGTTTACAGTGAAAGGGAACTGGCATGAAGTGTACAACTGGAGTTGCAGGAACCTGAAAAATGATACTTGGGCAAAATGATCTTGCTTGACCTTCAGCTTTCCATTTGCCATAACCTATTCTGGTGTTGCTGATCTATCACCTCACACCCTTCACCCAAAGAAACCTTAGTTTTCCACCTTCACCAATTCCTCTCAAGCAGAACTCATCTTTACTCCTCCAATTCCAAGGTTTATCTAGTTGCAAATTGGTTTAGTGACTCATCAGTGAATCCAGCTGGATCACATCATGCACTATCAAGACCCATTTCCTCTGCCAAATTCATCCACCATTTCATTATTATATTGGAGAGCAAATGCAGCTTATTTTCTGCATTATCTTTATGCCCCACTCCTCCACTTCCTCTAGTCCTACATCAAAAGTAAGGAGCTCCTGAATTTCTATGTCAATAAGATCTATAATACCAATTCACATGTCTCTGTTTCTTTTTGTTCCTTTTCCCCTTTCTCAGAGTCAAACATAAATAAAGCTCGAAGATAGACACAAAAAGCTGGAGTAACTCAGCGGGTCTGTAGTTCTTTCCTACACATAATTACAGTTAGTCTCTGTCCTGGTCCAAAGCCCAGAAATATCCCAAATTTGTTGCTCATCTTTTCTCAAGTAAATTGGGCATTTATCTTGTCCACAATACTTTCCACTCTCTTCAGCTCATTTTCACAAAACTACCATTTTATTTCTCTGTCATGACAAGTAATACTCTCAGATTTGATCTCCCTTAATTTTCAGCAGCGCTATCATTTACTAAATATTCAAGATCAAGATCAAGATCAAGCTACTTCCCCACAGCCATCAGGCTCAGACAAAACTCTGAACATTAATAGCCCATTATCTGTTTATTTGCACTTCATCAGTTTATTTATTCATGTGTGTATATATTTATTTAATGGTACATAGACACACTGATCTGTTCTGTAGTCATGCCTACTATGTTCTGTTATTCTTAAGCAAAGCAAGAATTTCATTGTCCTATCAGGGACACATGACAATAAACTCACTTGAACTTGATCTTAATCATTCCCTCCATAGGTGCAGCCTGATCTGCCATGTTACTCCAGCACTTTGTGTTTTGTTCAAGTGATGTGGTTTGTCACTGTTACTGCTTCTGATTCTCTTAATGCTTTTCACTCATCAGTAGACTTTAAAATGGTCAAACATAAATTCTTCCTCATACTATTTCTCTATTGCTATATTGAATAAGATTTAACTTGTATCTATCAGACCATAGCTAAAGAATCCCTGAATTGATTTGATTATCTGGCCTTAAACTCTTAATCCTAGAAGCCGGTGATCCATCCTTGCCTTTCATTTCTTCCTAACATGTTGCATCCTGACAGTGTATTAATGGGCTCAGCTTCTATACTCTAATGGGCAGCGGTAGTGTTGCTGCGTTACAGCACCAGAGACCCGGGTTCAATCCTGACTACGACCATGGGTCTGTACGGAGTTTGTATGTTCTCCCCGTGACCTGCGTGGTTTTTCTTCGGGTGCTCCGGTTTTCTCCCATACTGTACAGGTTTGGCTTGGTAAAATTGTAAATTGACCCTAGTGTGTGTAGGTAGGATAGTGGTAGTGCGGGGATCGCTCGTCAGTGCGGACTCGGTGGGCTGAAGGGCCTGTTTCCACACTGTATCTCTAAACTAAACTAAACAAAACAAAACAAAACAACATGGTCAAATCATCATCATTTCTTTTGATGTTCACACTTGCTGGAGTCAAAGGTCTAAAGTGTTTAAATCTCTGGCGTGGTGACAACAGAACCTGTTCTTACTTGCAGCAGCTTCACAGGCCTGTAAATACAATACACACACAGATTCACACAGTCAATACACAGAGATCAACATAATAATTAAAAGTTCAATGAATTAATAACCATAATACTAGAGCAAAAATAATGAAATCTGTAAAGCAACCAAAGACACAGTATATAGTTGTCAATACTTCATGTAAAGGTTGTGTAGTGGTTGCTGAGCAGAAGCTATTCTTGAACCTGTTGGTCACAGCTTCCAGACTCCTGTACCTTTGTCCCGATGATATTAGCAAAATGATAATGTGGCCAGGGTGGCATGGGTCTTTGATGATATTGCTGTTTATTTGAGGCAGCACCTCCTATAGATGATCCCCTCGATGGTGGGGAGGTCAACATTACCTGTGCTGGACAGGGTAGTGTGTACCATGCTCTGTAATCTCCTTAATTCCTGTGTTTCGAGTTGCCTGAACAGGCTGCGATGAAACCAGTCAGTATAATCTCAATCAATATCTGTAGAGTATTCATCGACCTACCAAACCTCCTCAATCTCCTTAGAAAGTAGAGGGGCTTTCTTTGTAATTGGATCAATGTGCTGAGCCCCACGACAGATAGTCAGAGATATACACATCCAGGAACCTGAAACTGCGATGGCTGATGGTTTATCCAACAACAGCTGGGGCAGTACATGATGACACAGTGGCACAGCTGGTAGAGCTGCCACCTCACAGCACCGGACACCCGGGTTCGATCCTGACCTCGGATGGAGTTTCCACATTCTCCCCGAGACCACGTAGGTTTCCTCTGAGTGCTCTGGTTTCCTCCCACATCCCAAAAACTGCAGTTTGTAGGTTAATTGGCTGCTGTAAAAACTAACCCTAATATGTAGGGAGTGGATGAGGAAGTGGGATCACATAGAACTCGTGTAAACGGGTGACCAATGGTTGGATTGGACTCTGTTGCCGTGCTGTATCACTAAACTACACTCAAAATATTGGCCATTCACAATCAGAAAGGCTGATGGTATATTTTCTGAAAGTTATTCTATCTTTCTTCCAGTGATGTGTTTCAGGCTATGTCACATATTCACAGTCTTGGTAATCCATCGACGTAAAACTGTCTTTGCCATCTTTGGTCACACATTCCAATGTTCAGCTGGCTGGAAACCTCCAATCCATGTAAAAATCAACTTGGTTAAAATCCCACTGCATGTTATCTAACTTTTATTGCACTCCCCCTCCTACTAAACACTACGTAAATGACCTTGTCTTCAGCTGCTAGTTTCCATAGTCCAGAAATCCTTTTGCTTTTTGATTTGTCTTCTTTGTTTTGCCTCCTCCAGGAAGACACGTTTACCTTTGACCATCTCTTGTTTTGGTTTTGTATCCATTTTTGTACAGTGACTGGATATTTTGTCAAGTCAGGGGCCAAGTATAAAATACTATTGACTGTCAGTGCCGACTATTACTAGATATTGAAATAAGAGAAAATGATTAACAGCGATGAATAAATAAGAATTTTAACTGTTGAAGAATTTTTTGAAATTGAGACATATTTAAAAAGTAAATTGCAACCCATTCACGACAATCACACAACTTTGTTTATTCTGACGATAGATTGAAATGGTGAATGATTAATTTTACAGCCTGTGGCACTAGGTTTGCCGTGGGCTATTTTTTTTATCGGTTTAGAGAAATCCTGATTCAAATATAATCACGACTGAAGCGTAACACTGCTTGGTAAATGCGCATTTCAAGGAATGGATTATTTCTGAAAATTTACATTTCAACATATATTCCAGCAGCTGAGAATGATAATGCACAAGTAACAACAGCGGCAAATGTTATATATTTTACCTCATTTACACAACCACTTTTAAGTAAGTTCATTTTTTTCCTCCAAGAAAAACTTGTGTTGATGAAGAAACTGCACTGAATGATCTCAAAACTGAGCATTGGTGGAGGTGGTAAATTACTTTTAAATTACAGGTTTTAATTTGTCAAATGTAGAGTACATAAAGCCCTGAACCATAATTTTCTCCACCAATTTTCTTTCTTTATCTATCATGCCTTCCTAAAAATGTTGACATCCGAAAGTACAGATCTATGGCTGTGACAACCCAGCATTATCTGCCCCAAATACTTCTTGTTCATACATGAGAACTAGAGAATTGACAGCCTTGTTGTCCACAGAGGACGCTGCTGCTTCCAGTCCTTGCTGGGTATAAACATGTATGTATATTTCAGCAGTAGTAGGCGTGTGAGAATCTTTTTACAATGTGTTGAATGATTCTCAGGGCCACTCGGTGGTAATCAGAAAGAGGAATCTTGGCTCATTGTTTCCTAAATGTAAGTAGCATCAAGAGTTTCTTCCACAGCAGCTTAGCATGAAACGTTATGCGAATGGTGTTCCTGCTAACCTGCACCCATTTTCTTTATTGAACATCACTATCAAGATCTCCATCTTTGGGTAGACACAACATGCTGGAGTAACTCAGTAACAGGCAGCTTCTCTGGAGAGAAGGAATGGGTGACATTTTGGGTCGAGACTCTTCTTCAGGTCTTCGGTGTAAACCAGCATCCGCAGTTCCATCCTGCCCATCCCCACCTTTGGATCTATGTACAACCCAACATCAGAATGGCCATTCCAAGCACTCACCAAACAAACGCACCATTCTGAAGAAGATAGGAAATCTGAAGAGGGATATAAACCAAATGCAGGCAAATGGGGCCGGCTTAATTGGGGAATATTGGTCAGCATGGACAACCATATAACAATTACAGCACGGAAACAGGCCATCTCGGCCCTTCTAGTCCGTGCCGAACACGTATTCTCCCCTAGTCCCATCTACCTGCACTCAGACCATAACCCTCCATTCCTTTCCCGTCCATATAACTATACACTATATTTTTAAATGATAAAATCGAACCTGCCTCCACCACCTTCACTGGAAGCTCATTCCACACAGCTACCACTCTCTGAGTAAAGAAGTTCCCCCTCATGTTACCCCTAAACTTCTGTCCCTTAATTCTCAAGTCATGTCCTCTTGTTTGAATCTTCCCTACTCTCAGTGGGAAAAGCTTATCCACGTCAACTCTGTCTATCCCTCTCATCATTTTAAAGACCTCTATCAAGTCCCCCCTTAACCTTCTGCGCTCCAAAGAATAAAGACAAGTTGGGCCAAAGGGCCTGTTTCTGGGCTCTATGAGTCTATGAACTAAAAATGTTGCCTATTCTATCCCTCGGGTTGTTACCGGGCCTTCTGTGTTACTCCAGCCTTCTGTGTTATTCCAGCATTTTGTGTTACTCCATCATTTTGTGTTTTTTTGCTCACCATTCCAAAAAATCTATTGTAGTCTATTGTAATTGTGATGCAAACATGTACGCCATGATATTTATCCCAGGTCGGTACCACTAAACACTGCAGTAAACATAGAAACATAGAAACATAGAAAATAGGTGCAGGAGTAGGCCATTTGGCCCTTCGAGCCTGCACCGCCATTCAATATGATCCTGGCTGATCATGGCAGTAGTGACAATGTGTTGAAGATCATTTGATTGACAAGGTGCTAGTGGTCCTATAGAGACGTGATTGGAGTCATGGTTGGCTCACCTTTAGGTTTGGTTAATAAATGGGAATCCCTTGGGATTCTACCTACTTTGCTTCTTAAACAAAATGAACAACATTAGATGCACTACAGTCCTACAGCATCTCACCTGCGGCAAGAGAAGATGCAAAGATTATCTGTCTCCAACCTTCTCTCAATTCAAAACAATCTTAAAACTAATGGAAGGTAGACAAAAATGCTGGAGAAACTCAACGGGTGAGGCAGCATCTATGGAGCGAAGGAAATAGGCAACATTTTGGGCCAAAACCCTTCTTCAGACTGATGTGAGGGTGGGGGGCTTATGAAGTTATGGAGTTGTGGCCACTATCCCCAAAATGCTGTTGCATTGTAAGAGCAGTCACCTGCCCAGACTTGTTTCCAAACACAAAGTCCAGTTTGTTCACTTCTCTGTTTGGCTCATCCACATACTATTTCAAGAAACCCTCTTGGATACATTTACAAAACTCTGCCCCACCTAAGCCTTTGGCACTGAGCAAGCCCCAGTCAATCCTGGGGTCATTAACGTTACTTACTGAGACCATCCAGTGCTTTGGCAGCTTTCGGTAATCTGTGTCCATCTCTGTTTCTCTATCTCCCGCTACTTTTGGGAGGCCCATACCCATGTCACCTCAGTGGACAAACCCTCCAGTATACCCTCTCGGAGTGCCGTGCTGCCGTGTCTCCCTGATCAGCAGCACAACTCCTCCGCCTTTTTTCCCTCCCTCTGTTGCTTCTAAAATATGAAAACCCTGAAACATTGAGCTGCCAGTCATGTCCCTCTTGCAACCACGTTTCCACAATGGCCACCATGTTCAAGTTCACGTTTATTGTCACATGCACCAATTAAGGTACAGTGATATTTAAGTTACCATACAGCCATACAAGTAAAAAGAACACAATACACGATAGAGTTTAACATAAACACCCATCACAGTGTAAGATCCCCTCCCCTGCCTGCTTTCTGGATTCACTTTTGACTTATTGCCATAATAGTAAATGAATACTCTTGTATTCGGTCACATCTTTTCAAGGTTTTTAACTTCAAGGGTATGTAACTGTACCTTACTACTTCAGCTGGCAGGAGTGCAGAGATAAACACTGTATATTAAACATAGTGCATTTCTGGTATCTAAAAACCTGTTTTTAATGTGTTTACTGTCCAAGAGATACACTTGGTTCCAGATGGCACACAGAACAATGAAAAGCATAACACACTGCCCCAAGGAAACGCTTCCTAAAAACAGTTTCTGGAGGAGAGGAGAGGAGAGTTCAGCATGCTGGATACCTAAATCAGGGATTAATGGGATTGTGATGAGGTTTGAGCACTCTAACATCCATGTTACCTGACAGGGTCTCATGACACACTCTCATAAAAGAAATCCTGCTGTTTGGCATTAGATGGATTTAACTTATGGATATTGTCACGACGTATCTGGCAGAGAGTAACAAGGCCAAAACATTAGAAGAAACATAAAAACATAGGATCAAAATTAATTAAATAGTGATAAAACAATGACTACATTTGGAATTGCTTGAATGCACATGAAGCTTATAACATGGTGCAGCACAATTCACCACAAATCCAGCTCGCCTCTCAGGCTGAAGCGACTGTGATGCTGCAGTGACCTCTGCAGGTCGACACGCTTTTTGGAAACATTCACTCTCTGACATATTCATGTTGAAGTGGACATCAGCAGACCAGTGATATGAAAATGAGTGTATAGATTAAGTGGGGAAAAACGCCACACATGCAATAATTGTTTCCACGTGGCACCTGCAGATGTGTCCAGTCAAAAGACACAAACAGCTGGAGTAACTCAGGCAGCATCTCTGGAGAGACGGAAAGGGTGAAGTTTCGGGTCGAGTCAGGCTGCTGAACTCTGAGCTGCCAAAACAGCAACTCGACATTCCAACAGGGCAATTTTGCCTTCGCTGCTCAAAGTATGGATTTGACTCAAAACTCTCACTAACTCTCAGTGAATGGATTGTAGTTTTGAATGGATTGTAAACATTGTTAGTCAGAAAGAAGCAAACTAGATCAGCACAGTGGTGCAGCTGGTAGTGCTGTCTTCGATCCTAACCATGGGTGCTGTCTGTGTGGAACGTGGCGTTGTCTGTGTGGACGGTTTCCTCTCACATCTCAACGATATGCTATTTGTACATTAATTGGCCTCTGTGAAAATTAAAATTGAGGAGTGGACGAGAAAGTGGGATAACAGAGAACTGGTGTTAGTGGGTGATCGAGGTTAGCATGGTCTCAGCATGGAGGTCAGCATGGTCTCAGCATGGAGGTCAGCATGGTCTCAGCATGGAGGTCAACATGGTCTCAGCATGGAGGTCAGCAAGGTCTCAGCATGGAGGTGAGCAAGGTCTCAGCATGGAGGTCAGCATGGTCTCAGCATGGAGGTGAGCATGGTCACGGCTTGGAGGTCCGCATGGTCTCAGCATGGTCTCAGCATGGTCTCAGCATGGAGGTCAGCATGGTCTCAGCGTGGAGGTCAACATGGTCTCAGCATGGAAGTCAGCATGGTCTCAGCGTGGCGGTCATTATGGGCTCAGGGAGCTGAGAGGACCGTTTCCTCTGTCCGTAAAGCATAACCTCACATTCTTTTTTTCTGAGTTGGACGTTGGAGGATCAAATTCTACTTCCTGCAAATAAAGCACTTATGCTGTCAGATTAGTTTTATTTTGAGGGAACTATATTTGCAGTGTGCACGTTCTCCCTGTAAGTAAGTAAGTAGTAAGTAAGTTTTATTTATATAGCACGTTTTAAGTCAACTCGCATTGACACCAAAGTGCTTTACAAAAATAGATAATAAGTTTCCATACAAACCATAGAAAAAGGTTAAAAAACCCTGTGACCACAAGGGTTTTCCCCAGGTGCTCTGGTTTCCCTCCACATTCCAATTGTAGATTAATTGGATTCAGTAAATTGTCCTGGTGTAGGATAGAACTAGTGTATGCGTGATCGCTGGTCAGCACGGACTCGGTGGGCCAAAGGGCCTGTTTCCACACTGTATCTTTAAACTAAACTAAACTAAAGATCAGTCAGCACCTGTGGATAGAGAAACAGATACATTTCTTCAGGATTCTTATTCCAATGACAGGTCATTGATCTGAGATGTTGTTTCAGAGTTTGTTCTGTATCTTATGTCCTCCAGCATAAATTCCTGGCAACGTATAATTCAGCGACTAGAAAACTTAAATACGTTGGTTTATTTTCTGGATTTGCCGCTGTTTGTTCTTATAGTTCACATATATGTGGGCATGAATCATAAAAAATAAAACTGAAGATGTTAAAAACACTCAGCAGGTTAAGCAGTATCTGTGGAGCGAGTTAATGCTTGAAGTCAGCAAGCCTCAATGTTTCTGTTTCTGTCCCTACAGAAACAGAAACATTTTTTTTTCTGTTCCTACAAATGCTGCCAGAGAGGTCGCAGGTCTGCAGAGGTCTGCAGAGAGTTCCCAATGGTTTCTTCTCCATTTCTAGCACCGTAATATTGAAGAGGAGAAGGTAATCAATTAGTAGCAGTAAAGACAACAGTGGGAGGGTCTGCAGAATTGTTGGTGCGTTGTTTGTGGGTGGGATCATTCAAGCAAAACTTCCTTAAATTATTTTCCCTTTCAGAGAAAAGTTCATATTCATAGGTTCATAGGTTCACGGCGCAGAATAAAGCCATTCGGTCCATCAAGTGTACTCTGCAGTTCAATTATGGCTGATCTATCATTCCCTCTCAACCCCATTCTCCTGCCTTCGCCCCATAACCTGGAGAGTCTGAAGAAGGGTCTCGACACGAAACGTCACCCATTCCTTCTCCAGAGATGCTGCCTGTCCCGCTGAGTTAATCCAGCATTTTGTGTCTATCTTTGGGGGAAACCAGCACCTGCAGTTCCTTCCTATACAAGAACGAGGCAAATTTTCAGCTCAATTCTATTGAGGGAGAAAAAAGGTAGCTGTTCTTCCTGGCACAGATGGCCTTGGATAGCCAAAGGCAGTTCTGACCATGCCTAGGTGGGGAGTTTGTGATGTTTTTGCAAACAGGAATGGTAATAGCCCTCTTTAACAGAGCGACATTTTTCAGACTCCAGGGAGTACAGATGAGAGAAATATTTTCAGGAAGAGTCACTGTGGATGGAGCCGACAACACAATGCCCATCTCCTGCCCCTAGATGCTGGTGTTCTCCCCTCTGCATCCTGCCCTGTTGTTCTCACTGGTTAATCAGCCCATAAGTCAGGCCTACCGTTCTAGAAATGACTGTCTTCAAATTGAACCGATCCAGACACATTACAACATCAGTGAACACTTCTGCCCAGCAATAGGACATCAGTTCCAGAATCAGTACTGATCAAGGAACTGCCTCAAACTAATCCAACAGCCCCATTGACAAATTAGGAATCATTCTGTCATCAAAGGTTAGTCCATTAACTGGAAGGTTTCGATGCTGTGAGTTGCCGGCTGAGTTTATTACAAAAGGACTTTCATGTGAATATAATAATTTTCCATTTTGGGCATTTGATGTCAGAGAAATCAGAGAATAATCTTTTCTTGTTTTTAGTCACGTTCATTCAGCTTTCATAGATACAGCACGGTGGCGCAGCAGTAGAGCGACTGCCTTACAGCGCCAGAGACCCGGGTTCGATCCTGACTACGGGTGCTGTCTGTATGGAGTTTGTACGTTCTCCCCATGACCTGCACGGGTTTTCGCCTAGTTTTTTCGTTTCCTCCCACACTCCAAAGACGTACAGGTTTGTAGGTTAATTGGCTTGGTATAACGTGTAAAATTGTCCCTAGTGTGTGTAGGGTGGTGTTAATATGTGGCAATCGCTGGTCGGTACGGATTCGGTGGGCTAAAGGGTCTGTTTCCGCGCTGTATCTCTAACCTAAACTAAACCTGAACACCAGTATTACACCTGAGCTATGGGTGCATTTTCACCTGATTTCAAGGCATTGAAGTCACAGAATCCTTAGGAATGCCAAAGTCAACAAATTGAAGTCTGAAGAAGGGTTTCGGCCCGAAACGTTGCCTATTTCCTTCGCTCCATAGATGCTGCTGCACCCGCTGAGTTTCTCCAGCATTTTTGTGTACCTTCAACAAATTCTAGTGTTCTTAATCCATCCAGGAGTTGGAGAAAGAAAAGCATTGTTGAGGCTTTTATCTTTCACACAGGGGGGCGGATGCCACAATGCATTGACACCAGGCTCATGCCATGCAGCTGGTGTATATTTAACTATGGGGACCAGTAACAAACTTTGGCAACAATTCACTTTCTTTAATAGGAGTGATAGAAAGAAAACACTCACATATGAGCATTTCAGTTTGAAGCATAACAATCGTCCATAGGGCTAAGCTAATAAAACTGGAAACATTTCTGAAATGCTATACACCAACAGAATGTTCGTGTTTCATCCTTGAACCCTGAAAGGTTAAAGTAGGGAATTGATACTTAAAATAAACACCAGTGGCATCATTTACAACTAACCTCTGCTGGGTTTTATTTACACTTTGTGTCAGTCCAGTAATGGAGACTGTTCCACAGTACCTTCTCAGTCCTATTTATACAGCAAACCAAAAATCTCTCTTTGAACTGTAGTGTTGTTATTTAACAATGATAGAAAGCAGAGAACTGCGAAGTTAGTCTAGTTTTCAAACTTCATAAAAGTCAGATTGATACTCGCAGAATTATTTACTATATTCCAAATCATAACATTGGGCAGAAAGAAATCTGATGATCTAGGAACCTATTCATAACAAAAGTTTAGCTTCAGCAAACCTGTAAATCAATCGCAAACATTAGAAGTCAGACATGATTTTATAAAGTTCTCATTCTAAGCATTGGTAAAATAAACACAGCTGCACGCATTCTTTCCATCCCTGAGAATGTCCATGTTTGCTGTGCACTCCGTTCACAGCCATTACACCATCTATAGTAGAAGAAATGACAAATCAGCTTCTAGTCTGTTACCACCATGTTTTGTATACAGGGGCACATATTTTTACACCTTTAAATACGATATGTGCAACCTACTGATTTACTTTGCATTACATTGCAGTACCATTCTCTGAATATTACCTGAGTAAATACGCCTTCAACTGATCCTTTGAATGTTAGTTATCAAAATATTAAATTTTATGCAAATATTCAGACACAGAGTACATTAGAGTCATCCACCTTGTCCATGCCAACCAAGATGTCACCTAAGCTAGTCACATTGCCTTGTTTTCTAAGAATAAGTAGAAACAAGGAACTGCAGATGCTGGTTTACAAAAAAAAAAGAGACAAAGCGCTGGAGTAACTAAATTGGTCAGCCAACATCCCTGAAGAACATGGGTAGGTTATGTATCAGGTTGGCCCCTCCTTCAGTCTGATTATAGAAGAGGGGAGGGGGAAGAAAGCTAGAAGAGAGGAGGGTCAGGACAAAGCATGGCAGGTAATGGGTAGCAAGGAGGGCTTTTGCTGTCACCCTGAAGTATACCTGTAGCATATTAGCATAGTACGATGCCATCAGACATAGGAGCAGATTTAGGCCATTCTACACCATGTAGACTTCGATCTATGTAGACTTACATCTCCTATGTAAATAGATCATGACTAATCTATTTTTCCCTCTCAACCCTATTCTCCTCCTTCCTCCACGTAACCTTTGACTTTCTTACTAATCAGGAATCTATCAATCTATATATTGCTGAGGGGGGGGGGGGCAGCTTAATGGCACTGTCACTGATACCTCCCATCACTTTGTTGAAGATTGAGTGGACATTGACACAGTGAGAGCAGATATTTAATTCACAATGAAAATTTCTGGTGATAGTGTAAGAAATATAGGGAAGACATGTAATAGCCATTTGGTTGATCAAGCAGGAACGTGGAGTACAGGCAGCATTTGATCCGTGCACATGAAATGATGAATTAACCGCAAAGATAGAAACATAGAAAATAGGTGCAGGAGGAGGCCATTCGGCCCATTCATTGTGATCATGGCTGATCGTCCCAAATCAATAACCCATGTCTGCCTTCTCCCCATATCCCTTGATTCCACTAGCCCCTAGAGCTCTATCTAACTCTCTCTTAAATCCATCCAGTGATTTGGCCTCCACTGCCCTCTGTGGCTGGGTTTTCCACAAATTCACAACTCACAACTTTCTCACCTCAGTCTTAAATGGCCTCCATTTTCTCAGCAATAACTAACTTCTCTCTCTGAGATTCTTACCTGCTACTTCCCAAATAAATCCAGTTCTGTAGGCTAAATGCCGCCATTGAATGTGTAGGGAGGAACTGCAGATGCTGGTTTAAACTGAAGACAGACACAGAAAACCTGAGCAACTCAGCGGGACAGGCAGCATCTCTGGAGAGAAGAAAAGTCTGAAGAAGGGTCTCAACCCAAAACATTTCCCATTCCTTTTCTCCAGAGACTTTGTGAACAAAGTATGCAAATGTCACCGTGACATGTTATATGTGATAATAAAGTATCACTCATTCATTCATTAATAAAAACAGATTTCCAGATAGCTGTTTCCATCTTTAGATAGATTATACATAAACGAATAATAATTGCGATGGCGTCAAATACCTCTATATGGGCCCGAATGAATGGACTTATGAATTTAGCCTTAAGTGAGTTCTAGAGCATCATAAACATCTGGTAACTGTTAAATGTTAGCAATATTTTGATAAACTGATGGATCTACAAACAACTAAACTATCGACCATACTTGGAAAATATAGTTAATGCAATATTGGCGAGTTTTTTTTTAAACCTATTTTGATTTAAAAGCGCTCTTACATCTTAAAGGGTTTAAACATTATGGATGCAACAACTTTTCAAATAAACAGTGTTGTATTGAACAAGTTTGAATAGCTAGGATATTCAATTACTCCAGCTTGGTTCAGTCCATTAACAGTCTACTTTTCATTTTGGTTTATTTGATCTTACCTCCTTTTTAAACAACTAGAAAACTTGGATGTTTTTGTTTCTTCCCCTGAAGGGCGGCTTTTAGGCGACTTTTAGGTGAGTGCAGGAGACTCTGTGCTCGCCACATGATCGCTACTTGGTCGCCACATGTTCGCTGGTGGCCTCTGGTAAATATCCTTCATGGTCGCGAGGAGTTCCCGTATTCTGGGAAGTAGTCGTGGCCTCAGTATGGTCGCCGCAAATTTTTCAACATGTTGAAACATTTTCTGTGACCAAAAATTGGTCGCCATGGAGTAAATTGATAATCCTGTAGTCGTAGGTGCAGTTGTAGTGGGGTCACCGTGTAGTTATGGGTAGTCGAGGTAGTCGTAGGTAGTTTTAGTTAATCGCCTTTGCTGATTTTCATTGGCTCATTGGGGGAAACAAATTTAAGCACGAGTTTTCAGAACCAAGGATAAACGACCGGTAATGTTAAATGCCCACCGAACTTCACAGCTGTGTATCTCTGGCTTATTAAAAGTTGTCTGGCTTCTTAAAAGTGTCTCTACTCCTTCTCCCCCCTTCTCCCCTCCCACCCCCCCCCCCCCCCCCACCCCCCTCTTTTAAAGGATTTACCGTACACTGTGCTAGCCATCTTAACCTTCCTGTTCATCGCGGTGTGTGTCTGTATCCCCTTGGCTTTGCACCGTGTGAATTTCAGACAGCGCTCCCCCCGCTTGCCCTGGCCCCCGCCTTTGTGATGTGTTTGTGTGTGTGTGTTCCACTCTGACAGTCGCCGTTCCAGTTCCCCTTTTTTCAGGCGACTGCCGGTAACTTGACAGTCGCCAGCAGTCCGCTGAAAAAACATCTAAGTGGGACAGGCCCATAAGGATGACTTTTGTTTTGGTGAAAAGACAAGAGAGGAAAATCCAGCTGAAGCTCGTAGCATAGCAGTGTTTTGAGAATATACCTGTACTCCCAGTCATCTAAAACAAGTCACGATCAGATGCTGAGTCCCACCCATGTCAGAGGAAGAAGAACATGTCATATGAAATCAGTAAATTCATTCTTAGATGAAGAGTTGAGCATTTGGACTATTTCATCCCTAACTTGTTTCAGCTTTAGAGGTAGAATTTAAAGGACGTACATAATACTGAGTGATCAGAGGGAAATTAAATCGATTCCTCTTCACACATGACTGAACATCATAGATATATTTTGATCACTTGGCCAATCTTTGACAATTTGTGAATGAACATGTTCAACTCATTGCAAGGACACATAGCACTTAGATTTTTCTGTTTCATTCTCAGAGAAATTTACCATGTCAATCTCTATGCAACCTGGGTCATAAATCGCCAATAGAATTTCTCTTCCCTCAGATGTGGCAAATTATTAGAACGTAGAACATAGAAGAGTACAGCACGGGAATGGGCCATTCAGCCCACAATGTTTGTGCTGAACGTGATGCCGAGCTGAACTGATCACATCTGCCTGCACATGATGTGCGTATCCCTCTATTCCCTGCATTTCTATGTGCCTAGCGAAAACACTCAAAAACACCACTATCACATCTGTCTCCAACACCACCACTGGTATTGCATTCCATGCCCCCAACACCCTTTGTATAAAAACCTTGTCCTGCACACCCCTGTTAAACGTCCCCCCTCTCACCCTATAAAGGGCCTGTCCCACTGTACGAGGTAATTCAAGAGCTCTCCCGAGTTTAAAAAAAAATCAAACTCCTGGTAAGTATGTAGAATGTACGTAGCGGCTACGTCGGAGCTCGTGGATGTCTCGTAGCGGCTCGTAATGCTAACGGCGGGAAATGCGGAAACTCGTGAAGTTTTTTCAGCACTGTGAAAAATGTCCACGAGAGCCCCCAGTACCTATGAACGACTATTACTGTAATTCTCCGAGTTTGAACCAGGGGAAACTCGGGAGAACTCTTGAATTACCTCGGACAATGGGACAGGCCCTTAACTATGCCCTCAAGAGTTCTTCACCCTGCAAAGTAGGCTCTGTCTGTCTACCCAATCATTGCCTCTCATAATTGTATATAATTGCAACAAGTCACTTCTCATCCTCCGGCATTCCAGAGAAAAAAATCCAAGTCGATCCAACCTCTCCCTGTAGGCGGCATTCTGGTTAACTTCTGCTGCATCCACTCCAAAGTTTCCGCATCTTTCCTGTAATGGGGTGACGTGAACTGCACGAAATATTCCAAATGCAGCTGAACCAAAGTCTTAAGGGCCTGTCCCACTTTCCTGAGTTATTCACGAATTCTCCTGAATTCTCCAGAGTTTTCAAACTCGCAGAATGTTCGTAACGAGTCCGTAAGAGGCCGTAGGAGTCCGTGGATATATCGTAGCAGCTCGTTATGCCAGCGGTAGGTACTCGGGGCTATTTTTTTACTCATGGACATTTTTCATCATGCTGGAAAAATCGACTTACCTGATGCCCCGAGTACCTACGGCTGGCTTAACGAGCCGCTATGATATATCTACGAACTCCTACGGCCTCCTACGGACTCGTTACGAACATTCAGCGAATTTGAAAACTCGGGAGAATTCGTGAATAACTCGGGAAAGTGGGACAGGCCCTTTACAGAGCTGCATCATGACTTCCTGACTCTTCTGGCCACCAGCATTCAAGGCAAGCATACCATATGCCTTCTTTACCACCCTCTCTACTTGTGTTATGTCCTTTAGCGAGCTAAGAACGTGGACAGCAAATTCCCTTCTTAAAAGTATTTATTGTTAATTTTCTCCCCTTCATCCACTATTTTTCAGTGAGGAAGAGGGAGATACACCTAACTGTTTCCACTCTTCAATAACGGAGTCAGAATGATTTGACCTACCTAGTGATGTAAACGCTGAGCTTTATTTAAGATGTTCTATTACAGTACTTATCATTGTATATTATGTGCCTGGTGTAATGGTAAAAGCAAAGGTTTTTGTGGTGCACATAAAAACATAATTCTAAATAATCATACCACATTGATTTAAAATGCGGGAAATTTTCCCTTGTGAAATAAGTAAACGTTTTATTTTATGTTTTCTGATTTTAATTGCACATTGAAGACATCATATGCTCAGCTCCTCCTGCTTAACAAAAAGGTTTTGGACTTCTGGTGTTGATGGTGGTCCTAATAAGAATCACCTGGCTGCCTTTGACATTTACAACAAAGGAATAACATTTGATTCAAATGCTAAATTCAAAGTCCATCTCCCTAAGCAGAAACTATGGATCTCAAGAATTTAATCTGGATTCAATCCAAGTGGAACACACGAGGAAAATCTATTTTCCTAAGCAAGCTATCTAGGGTGCAATCTTTCAAGAAAGGTGCTTCTCCAGAATTCAAACTTTGAATGATGGTTGTTTAAAAAGGAACTGCAGATGCGGGAAAATCGAAGGTAGACAAAAATGCTGGAGAAACTCAGCGGGTGCAGCAGCATCTATGGAGCGAAGGAATAGGCAACATTTTGGGTCGAAACGCTGCCTATCTCCTTCGCTCCATAGATGCTGCTGCACCCGCTGAGTTTCTCCAGCATTTTTGTGTACCTTTGAATGATTGTTTCCATGTGGTCATATGCACTTGATTGTTTGATGCTGTTCCAACTGTGTCAGTAAAAGAGCCCAGTCCCTTGGGCATGTGTTCAATGTATGGTCCTTCAAAACAGAATAATGCAAGCCAAACCATTTATAGGCCAGCATATCCAGCTCATTCATATACAGTGGGTAAAAATATATTTCTACATTTCTGAATGGATCGTACACACGTTGTCAGAGACTTGTTTGCATCTCCAAGAGCTGAACACTTGGCTTTAGACTTGAGAGACACTGAGTCCATGCTGCCCACTGAGTCCATACTGTCCACTGAGTCATGCTGACCACTGAGTTCATGCTGACCACTGAGCCCATGCTGACCATCGATCACCCCATGCATTAGCCCTATCCTACATACCAGGGACAATTGACAATTTAATCAAAGCCCATCAACCTACACACCTGGATGTCTTTGGAGCGTGGGAGGAAACCGGAACACCTGGAGAAAACCCATGGTTTCTGGTGCTGTAAGGCAGCAACTCTACCGCTGGTACATAGTGCCGCCTGCCACTGTGGTGTAAGGCAAATGTTCCGGTGAGCTAGTCATAGTCTGAGGAATAAACATAACACCTATAACAATGGTGTGTGAAATGGGGTGATATGTTGCAGCTCATCCTTTTTGAGCACCCCTGTCTTGTCTCCCTCCACAGGTGCTGCCCGACCCACTGAGTTCTTGCAGCAGTTTGCTCTCTGCTCATGGTTCACCTGCAGTCTTACACCATTGAAAACGTCCAGATTCAGTCACCACATCTTTTCAACACAGGCTGTGCTTTATTTTGCCCACTCCATCACACAGTCAAGGAGAATCAGTGAATTGATAAAATCTTAAGTTCTTTATTAATAGTTATCAGCAGTGAAAGACCCTGAAAATGTGGTACATTGTTGTACATCTAAGTAACATCAATTAGAGTTCTAAAGTCATAAATGGTTGGCAAACATTCTGGTCATATAAAAGTTATTCTTTGTACATGCATAATAATTTAAATATCTCAAAATATAAAGTATTTTCATAAATCAAAACTATTTATTTTGAAGATTATTTGCAATATTTTAATTCTTACCTTATTCGAGGAATCTGGTCAAATCCTGATGTAGCTTTGTGGAACTATTTTCCAAATAGTTTCTAAAACATTTATTTTTTTCCTTTTTGATTTGTAGTGTACGGTAGTTCTTTACTAGATTGGCTATTCAGATAGCTCGATGAGTCACCGGTGGACACCAGAGATCACCAACACAGGAAGGTAAAGTTTGAAGGAACACAAGGCTCTGCTGACTACATACCCACAACATTACCCACATCCCCAACTTACGTATAGGGTGGCACAGTAGCGCAACGGTAGAGTTGCTGCCTTACAGCAGCAGAGAGCCGGGTTCAATCCTGACCATGGGTGCTGTCTCTACAGAGTTTGTATGTTCTCCCCGTGACCGCGTGGGTTTTCTCCAGGTGCTCCGATTTTCTCCCACACTCCAAAGACGAACAAGTATGTAGGTAAATTGGCTTAGTATAAATGTAAATTGTCCCTAGTGCGTGTAGGATAGTGTTAATGTGCAGGGGTCGTTCGTTGGTGCAGACTCGGTGGGCTGAAGGGCCCGTTTCTGCGCTGTATCTTTAAACTAAACTAAACTAAACAGCATCGACAATGTTTTGCTTCACGTGAAAAGTTGGGCTTTTCTTTTAGAGAGAATCTAAAAGCCTTATTGTAATTTTAAAATAATTTACAAAAAATATATACACATTGAGATCAAACATGAACTTTTAGATCTGGCATTGTATTGCCGACTTGAGTTCTTGTGACAAATATCACTAATCAATAATGCAGAAGCCAGCAAATCCCATTGAATTTGTCCATTACTGAAGATAGACACAAAAGGCTGGAGTAACTCAGCGGGTCAGACAGCATCTCTGGAGAAAAATAATTGATGGCGTTTTGGGTCAAGACCCTACTCGGGTCACTATAGGGACACACTGATCTGTCCTGCATTCATCCCTACTATATTCTGTTGTGCTGAAGCAAAGCAAGAATTTCATTGTCCTATCTGGGACACATGACAATAAACTCTCTTGAATCTTGAATCTTAGCTTTTTGTAGGTTTGTAGGTAAAGTGGCTTTGGTAAAATTGTAAATTGTCCCTAGTGTGCGTAGGATAATGTCCGTGAGCGGGGATCGCTGGTCGGCGTGGACTTGGTGGGCTGAAGGGTTTGTTGCCATGCTGTATCTCTAAATGAAACTATACTGAACGTATACTTTGGCATTCCAGGGATCCCTTTGACCAGATGGATCGCTGAGAACAAGTGACATTAGAAAAAGACATACCCATGCCACAGTCACTGGACTTTTATGGGCATCTTTTATCATTGTTAGCAGCAAGCATCATGAATTCACCACGGAAAATAACAGGAAAACCAGAGCATCAAACATTCTGCTATTGCATTTTGCGGGGGGGGGGGGGGGGGGTAATTTTGGCATTTCAGCTCTATAGTGCACATTACCACTTTGCACAACATATATTGATGAAAAAATCTTGAAATTGTGCGCTTCAATGTTGCTCTACATTGGCGCTTATGGAAATAACAGTTTTGAAAATAAGTTTACAGCGCAAAACAAAATATGTGCCTAATAAAGTCCAAGTTATTGTGCCAAAGCAAATGTTTTAAAAATCTGGCATTCAGGATTTAACATCTCAGCTTTAGTGGAGAAGAAAGTAATAATATGGTTTCGAGTGAGAAGAGGAATAGAAATATTTAATGAACTTAACTAAAAATCACACCAGGGAGGTGAAGCAAGATAGTATTGTTTCCATTATTCTGCAGTGAAACCTTAACATTAATTTAGTAGGTGCAAGTGTAAATGAGGTATGCTGTTGTTTTACAGGTTATGATAGACCATTAAGTTCTGAGTCAGGGGAAAAGTGAGGCACTGTTTATTTTACTGCGTGCTCATTAAATGATCCCAGACATCTGGCAGCACTGTACATTTCTCCACGTAATATACTTGTTTGATTACATTTTGAAGTTGTAACAAGAGAAAGTGTGTACAGCATTTTAGCCTTTCTAATGTCAAATTGGCAGATTACCTTCTGTGCACAAAGCCTCAACTAGCACTACTGATCACTAGTTACTACAATAAGTAATCAGCCTGTCCCGCTGAGTTATTCTAGCATTTTGTGTCTATCTTTGGTTTAAACCAGCATCTGCAGATCCTTCCTACACAGTAATCAGGAATAATATTTTCCTATTCCCATGAGCAAATCCCAGAACCTCGATGTAGAGTGTGAAGGGAGATAACAGGTGGGATTCTGAAGGCTATCATTTTCTGAATTACACTTTGTATTGGAGTTTCTTCTTGAGTATAAGAGTTATCAGTTCTCTGGCAAAGAGAGAATTGGGAATGACACCAAACAGAATCCTCTCACTGTGGTATGGAGGGGCAACTTCTGGTAGACTAACCATAGCAAATATCAGCCGTCAGGATGCACTGTCCCAAAAGGCAGCAACTATCATCAAAGACCCACAACACCCTGACCACACTTTCTTCTCGCAGCTACCATCAGGAAGAAGGTACAGGAGTCTAGGAAATGCAACCCCCCACACCGGAGTAACCCAGCAACCATGCAGATTTTGAACTATGCTGCACAACCCCAACCACAACTCTTGTTTGCACTGGTGGACACAAAATGCCGGACAAGCAGCATCTCTGGAGAGAAGGAATGGGTCATGTTTCGGGTCGAGTCTGAAGAAGGATCTCAACCCGAAACGTCACCCATTCCTTCTCTCCAGAGATGCTGCTTCCCGCTGAGTTACTCCAGAATTTTATGTCCACCTTTAATTTAGACCAGCATCTGCAGTTCCTTCCTACACACTTGCCTGCCCTGAGTACTTTGGTTTTCACTATTATGTTCTGGTTAGCTGCTCGAAGGGGAAATCATGCTTGACAAATCTTCTGGAATTTTTTGAGGATGTAATAAGTAAAATGGACAAGGGAGAGCCAGTGGATATTCTGTACCTGGGCTTTCACAAAGCCTTTGATAAGGTCCCAAAGAGGAGATTAATGGGCAAAATTAGAGCACATGTTATTGGGTGTAGGGTATTGATATGGATAGAAAATTGGTTGGCAAACAGGAAACAAAGAGTAGGGATTAACGTGTTCCTTTCAGAATGGCAGGCAGTGACAAGTGGGGTAACGCAAGGCTCGGTACTGGGACTGCGACTATTTATAATATACATTAATGATTTAGATGAAGGAATTAGAAGTAACATTAGCAAATTTGCAGATGACACAAAGTTGGGTGGCAGTGTGAACTGTGAAGAGGATACTATGAGGATGCAGGGTGACTTGGACAGATTGGGTGAGTGGGGATACATGGCAGATGCAGCACAATGTGAGGTTATCCACTTTGGTGGCAAGAACAGGAAGGCAGATTATTATCTGAATGGTGTCAGGTTAGGAAAATGGAAAGTACAACGAGACCTGGGTGCCCTTCTCATCAGTCACTGAAAGTCAGCATGCAGGTAGAGCAGGCAGCAAAGAAAGCTAATGCCATGTTGGCCTTCATAATGAGAGGAGTTGATTATAGGAACAAAGAGGTCCTTCTGCAGTTGTACAGTGCCCTGGTGAGACCACACCTGCAGTAGTGTGTGCAGTTTTGGTCTCCTAATATGAGGAAGGACATTCTTGCTATTGAGGGAGTGCAGCATCAGTTCACGAGGTTAATTGGCGTGACTGTCATATGATGAAAGAATGGAGCAACTGGTCTTGTATTCACTGGAATTTAGAAATATGAGAGGGGATCTTATAGAAACACATAAAATAATTAATGGATAGGACATTTCTCAAGAGAAATGGAGGACATTTAAAGGTGACATTTTAAGTACAGAATCTTTATGTCCCTGTTCGGTTGAAAGGAAATAGTAAAAATTAGAAAGAGCCATGGTTTTCATGGGAAATTGGACACTTGGTTTGGAAAAAGAGGGAGATCTACAATAATTATAGGCAGCATGGAGTAAATGAGGTGCTTGAGGAGTATAAAAAATGTAAAAAGAATCTTAAGAAAGAAATTAGAAAAGCTAAAAGAAGATATGAGGTTGCTTTGGCAAGTAAGGTGAAAGTAAATCCAAAGGGTTTCTACAGCTTTATTAATAGCAAAAGGATAACGAGGGATAAAATTGGTCCATTAGAGAGTCAGAGTGGACAGCTATCTGCAGAGCCAAAAGAGATGGGGGAGATATTGAACAATTTATTTTCTTCGGTATTCACCAAGGAGAAGGATATTGAATTATGTGAGGTAAGGGAAACAAGTAGAGTAGCTATGGAAACTATGAGATTCAAACAAGAGGAAGTACTGACACTTTTGAGAAATATAAAAGTGGATAAGTCTCCAGGTCCGGACAGGATATTCCCTAGGACATTGAGGGAAGTTAGTGTAGAAATAGCAGGGGCTATGACAGAAATATTTCAAATGTCATTAGAAACGGGAATAGTGCCGGAGGATTGGCGTACTGTGCATGTTGTTCCATTGTTTAAAAAGGGGTCTAAGAGTAAACCTAGCAATTATAGACCTGTTAGTTTGACGTCAGTGGTGGGCAAATTAATGGAAAGGATACTTAGAGATAATATATATAAGCATCTGGATAAACAGGGTCTGATTAGGAACAGTCAACATGGATTTGTGCCTGGAAGGTCATGTTTGACTAATCTTCTTGAATTTATTGAAGAGGTTACTCGGGAAATTGATGAGGGTAAAGCAGTGGATGTTGTATATATGGACTTCAGTAAGGCCTTTGACAAGGTTCCTCATGGAAGGTTGGTTAAGAAGGTTCAATTGTTGGGTATTAATGGTGGAGTAGCAAGATGAATTCAACAGTGGCTGAATGGGAGATGCCAGAGAGTAATGGTGAATGGTTGTTTGTCAGGTTGGAGGCCAGTGACTAGTGGGGTGCCACAGGGATCTGTGTTGGGTCCACTGTTGTTTGTCATGTACATCAATGATCTGGATGATGGTGTGGTAAATTGGATTAGTAAGTATGCAGATGATACTAAGATAGGTGGGGTTGTGGATAATGAAGTAGATTTTCAAAGTCTACAGAGAGATTTATGCCAGTTGGAAGAGTGGGCTGAAAGATGTCAGATGGAGTTTAATGCTGATAAGTGTGAGGTGCTACATCTTGGTAGGACAAATCAAAATAGGACGTACATGGTAAATGGTAGGGAATTGAAGAATGCAGGTGAACAGAGGGATATGGGAATAACTGTGCACAGTTCCCTGAAAGTGGAATCTCATGTAGATAGGGTGGTAAAGAAAGCTTTTGGTGTGCTGGCCTTTATAAATCAGAGCATTGAGTATAGAAGTTGGGATGTAATGTTAAAATTGTACAAGGCATTGGTGAGGCCAATTCTGGAGTATGGTGTACAAGTTTGGTCGCCTAATTATAGGAAGGATGTCAACAAAATAGAGAGAGTACAGAGGAGATTTACTAGAATGTTGCCTGGTTTTCAGCAACTAAGTTACAGAGAAAGGTTGAACAAGTTAGGGCTTTATTCTTTGGAGCGCAGAAGGTTAAGGGGGGACTTGATAGAGGTCTTTAAAATGATGAGAGGGATAGACAGAGTTGACATGGATAAGCTTTTCCCACTGAGAGTAGGGAAGATTCAAACAAGGGGACATGACTTGAGAATTAAGGGACAGAAGTTTAGGGGTAACATGAGGGGGAACTTCTTTACTCAGAGAGTGGTGGCTGTGTGGAATGAGCTTCCAGTGAAGGTGGTGGAGGCAGGTTCGTTTTTATCATTTAAAAATAAATTGGATAGTTATATGGACGGGAAAGGAATGGAGGGTTATGGTCTGAGCGCAGGTATATGGGACTAGGGGAGAATACGTGTTCGGCACGGACTAGAAGGGTCGAGATGGCCTGTTTCCGTGCTGTAATTGTTATATGGTTATATGGTTATATGGACACGATAGATGCAGGAAACATGTTCCTGATGTTGGGGGAGTCCAGAACCAGGGGCCACAGTTTAAGTCTAAGGGGTAGGCCATTAAGAACTGAGATGAGGAAAAACTTTTTCATGCAGAGAGTTGTGCATCTGTGGAATTCTCTGCTTCAGAAAGCAGTGGAGGCCGGTTCATTTGAAGCATTCAAAAATGAGTTAGATAGAATCGAGGGATATGTGGAATCGAGGGATATGTGGAGAAGGCAGGAACAGGGTACTGATTGTGGATGATCGGCCATGATCACATTGAATGGTGGTGTTGGCTAAAAGGGCCGAATGGCCAACTCCTGCACCTATTGTCTATGTATCTATGTATCTATGTATTATTGGTCATTAATTGTGTTCTTGATTATTGTATATTGTATAATGATTTGTTATACAGTATTATTGTGTTAATAAACCTGTTGGATAAGGTATTCTATTCCTGGTGTATACGACAATTAAACATTCTTGACCCTTGGATCTGGACTCTTGATTCATCAGTGTGATGATAGACCAGGTCAAAATGAGCATTGCACCATTAGGAATCGTACAATGCCTGCAATGCCCATTACCAGCCATGTAACCGCTATTAAAGAAATGTTTGTGCCACTTCAATATCTCTCCCGCAGACTCTCACATAATCACCAAGCCTGCGCTTGGTCTCACCGATGTAGAGCAGTTGACACCTGGAACAGCGGATGCAATAGATGAGGTTGGGGGAGGTGCAGGTGAACCTCTGCCTCACCTGGAAAGACTGATTGGATCCTTGGATGGAGTCGAGGGGGGAGGTAAAGCGACAAGTGTAGCATTTCCTGCGGTTGCAAGGGAAAGTACACGGGAGGGAGTGGTTTGTGTGGGAAGGGACAAATTGACCAGGGAGTTACGGAGGGAACGGTCTCTGTGGAAAGCAGACAGGGGAGGAGATGTGAAGATTTGGCCAGTGGTGGAGGTGGCGAAAATGTCAGAGGATTTTCTGTTGTATGTAATGGCTGGTGGGGTGGAAGGTGAGGACAAGGGGACTCTGCCCTTGTTACGAGTGGGGGGATGGGGAGTGAGAGCGGAGCTATGGGATACAGAGGAGACCCTGGTGAGAGCCTCAACTATAGTCAAAGAGAGGAACCTAAAGAATAAGGACATCTCCAATGCCCTGGTTTTGAACACCTCATCCTGGGTGCAGATGCAGCATAGACGGAGGAATTGGGAGTAGGGTATAGAGTCCTTTTACATTAGAAGGACATCACTCTTGATGTAAAGGCAAACCTGGCACACAATTTGCAAGGAGAAAAGTTACAAACTCCAAATAGAACAATGATTAGTTAATTAAATATTTTTTGTGGATTCATTTTAAGATAAAGATTACCCAGAAATCAGGAAACTCTTAGCCTTGTCCCTGCTTGTCATTGAAAACTTAGATTATTACTAACACCTAGGCAAACTCAAGGCTCTATTCAATATTTTAACCTCAAACAAAGTAGTGTGGCACAGACACAGTGGTCACGATTACATATTGAGTAGCAAGAGTGCTGTCATTATCTTAACTTGTTGTTTACGCATTTTCTGCTCACCTGTTTAACTCTGTCATTGTCAATTTGATGCTTGAGTCTAGATGAGCACATGTAATAGTGAGCTGGTTCACTCACAATGGCCCACATTAGACCTAGATGATGTATATTCAAAGAACTGCAGATGCTGGAATCTTGAGTCAAACACAAAGTGGATCAGACAGCATTTCTGCAAGGCATGGATGGGCAACATTTGGTGTCAGGACCCTTCTTTAGATTGAAGATGACTCCAGAATGTTGTGGTTTCAACCTAGTTGACATCTGCATGATTTAATCCTCAGATAGACACAAAAAGCTGGAGTAATTCATCGGGTCAGACGGCATCTCTGGAGAGAATGAATAGGTAACGTCTCGGGTCGAGACCTTTCTTCAGACATATGACAATTAACCCTTCCTCAGCCCTGATGTACACAGAAATGTACATGATTGCACTGTAAAACAGAGAAAGGATTTGCTTTAATAACGCCTTCCACGTAGTCAGGATGTTTCAAAGTACATTACCACCATTTTTTGAATAGATCTGACTTAGTAATACATAGTGGGTGGGACAACACAGACAATGTTTTTGCTCTTCCTCAGAACAGTATTGGAGCTCTTTCACTATGACAAGGTGAATAGGCCACTAGTGGCTCACAATTTAAATAAGCATTTTATTCCGAACAAAAATATTACTCACTGTTTGGGACAATGCATGAATGCTTCTTGGAATACTTATCTCCCACTATGAAAATGTTTTGGGGTATAAGGATATCGGTTTGCAACTAAAAAAAGAAAAAAATATGTGTCCAGAATATGGACTGGGTCTAAAAATATTGGTTGCCAGGAGACAAAGGGAGCCCACTTCATCAGGGGCCCACTTGTCATCGGGCAAGCTGACACCCTGGCCAGTCCGCCACTGGGCCCGGTGGTAGAGTTGCTGCCTTGCAGAGCCAGAGACCAGGTTCGAACCCGACTCCAGGCGCTGTCCATATGAAGTTTGTACATTCTCCCCGTGACCTGCGTGGATTTTCTCCGAGATCTTCGGTTTCCTCCCACACTCCAAAGACATACAGGTTTGTAGGTTAATTGGTTTGGTATAAGTGTGAAATTGTCCCTAGTGTGTGTAGGATAGTGTTAATGTGCGGGGATCGCTGGTCAGTGTGGTCTCGGTGGGCCGAAGGGCCTGTTTCCGTGCTGTATCTCTAACTAAACTAAAATTATGAGTCAAAGAATGCAATGAATTGATTGGCCTTTCTCGTTCTGACATAGGATGTTCTTTTGACCAAGAAGATCAAAGGTGACCTAAAGCAGGCATATCCTTTGTTAAAAAATTATAAAACCGCCACATAAACTGTTAGTGCGTGGATGCATCCTTTCAGACCACGTAGTTATTCAAAGCATATTTTAGTAGTATCTGACAGTAAATTGCCAATATTGTTTCTGGATAGCTTGTAGCTGAATACATTTTTTGATTATTAAGAAGGATAACTTTGTCATAACACAGGAAAATTACTTTGAATGTTTGCATCCCTCTGCCACTCTACATAAATTGCCATTGAATTATATTTACACCCTCATCATCAGCTCATTAAACCGTGCGAATGACATTAGAACCAAACTGTTCTATCACTGTAAATAACAGAGTGACTTACTTAATCTATGCTTTAAAATATATTACAGCAATAATGTTTAATGTTATTACTATATTACTGAATATTAGACAAAATACATATTTCACCCACACCAGAATTAAAGCACTTAAGAATCACAAATCATATGACTGGCATTACAATACAGCTAATAAAAAAGCATAAATTATTCATCTCTTGCATTCATTAGCTAAGTGACAGCAAAAAAAGTAATAAGACAAAGTATCCTTGAGTACATAGGTTTATTCCTTGTCCATAATCTGAAGAGATTTGAAATCTAAATTTGAAAGTTTGCCATATTCGCTGACAAGACATGCCTAATGTCAGCAGAATGGTGAGATCTGGTTTATTTAACCTCTCAAGCTTCAGCTTAGCATTCCCAGTGAATATGAAAAAAAAGCTTCTCAGCCAGGCATTACCACTTCAGATTTTACACCTTAGTAAGCTGCAACATGTTTGTGATTTAGTCAAGTATTTAGTCTGTGATTTAGTCTGTGTGCCCAAAGTTCTGTTTATCATCCATGATGTTAGTGATAACTAAATCAATACTGGCCATCCCTGGATAATGAACAGGTTCTGAGAGGTGGATTTTGTCTATAAGTAAGGAAATGCACAAAAATCACTCGATATTTAACCATAACGCCACAGTATTGGAATGAATGGCATCAAAAGCTCATAAGACTGAGAAGAAAGGAGAATTTCGAGGTTTGTCAATCACAGAAATGAATGTTTGTAAGTATATTGGACTTTTGAATCTAACATTATTGTCAGAACTATATTTATTTTTTGGCATGGGCTATATTTATTTATAGGCAAACTCGTAACTGGGGACCGATTGCAATATTTTTCAAATTAAAAGAGATATCTCAGTAATTTTAACAGTCACGGTATGGTTACAAAGACTTGATTTCAGATGACATAATTTCTTACAAACTATTGTACAGCCCAAAAACCTGAGCCCAACCTGCACCTTCATATATTCGGTGAAACTGTGCCCTTGTTCTCAATATAAATCTGCAACGGGCCTCACTCCTCAGCCAACTATAATAACTATTGGAATTAGTATAATATATAAAAAATAATAGTATCATTAGTATCATTTAATCTCTCATTAAATGTTCACCTGTTACATTAAGCTGTGCTGTGTCCACTATTTTATTTAGGAAGCAGCCAGTATGAAGCTCACAGCCATGGTATAAGTTTTCTGTAACAAACAATCTGCACATTTTGTCGAAGTGGATGTCAAAGGTAAGTAAAGTTGCATTTTAATGTGGTCGTGGAATATGTTTGATTCAAGTAGCAACTTCATAAATTGATGAATGGTTATGAAAGAGTTAAGGACGGTAACATCTTTCAACACTTTGAAGTGAAACAGTCTCACAATGTTCAAGCTGTCTGGCCCGAAAATTAACATTGAAGGTAGTCTAAGAAAATAAAATCAATCTATGAGCAGCAGTGTTCTGTTTGCATTATGAACAGTGGATTACCACTTTGAACTTTGCTCTAGTCATAACTTTGTAGTACTTGTAAATCTTCAATACATCTGAGTTCACCTCAAATTAGCCTTGCAAGAAAACTGTTTCTAAACTTCATCTGTCAGACTATTCATGTCTGGCTTCATGCCATGTATAAGGCAAAAGCTTTGATTAATTTGTTCCATTCGTAAAACACAGTCCGGTTTATACTTTTCACTTTTACAAGCACAGCTCAAAACTGTTTAGCGACAACAAATCTCAAGGAAACATTGTGGACTGAAATGTTTTTGTTTAAGGGAACACTTGGTCAGATTCTTTCAGCTTCACAGTCATCTGCACATAAACCTTGGTGTGATGCCAACAACATGTGCTAAATCTTCTGAATTTTCCAGAAACAGTCACTGAATGTAGGTTTTGTGGCTACGCTTTGCAGTCAGCCTGAGAAAACGAACTGGTGTCCTGTTATCACTTCTGGAAACACAAGTCATTACGGCTTTGCCTCTCACCAGGCCAAGGTCAGGGGCTTTTTCACTTTCTGTCATTTACCCCTTTGGGATATTCATGCTGAATAATGCCATGGACAACAATGTCTTTCACATCTGCATATTTTTCCATACTTCAATCATTATTTGCAATTTCATCAATGGCCTCTATGTGTTTTCAGTTTAGCATAACCAAGATCATTTCAAGAAACTGAATATCGTGGAGAATCTCCAGTTTGGCTGACGTGGGATATCCAGGAACCCCTTGCATGCATTTCTGCAGCATTGCTCTGAAGTCCTGTTCCATCTTTAACAAGAATATTCTCCTGATATTGTTAATGACTAAATTTAAACTTGTTAAAGTTGATTGTTGTTTTTATGTTTTTATTATTCTTCCAGATTGCATTATTATTGTTATTATTTTCATTTAATCATTTACATGAAAATATTTTCCCTCATTTTCTCAGCATTGTTTCAACAATTAGTCATAAGTGCAGAGTTTTGAGAATAATTCTCAGTAGCAAACCTGATAGAAAATTCATCAATATGGCAATGGCATGGGTGCCACTATTTCTATTGAATTTGATCGTAGGGGGAATAATTAATAATTTTACCAATATCAAGCTATTTTCTTGTAAGTTTACTCATTATTACTCAAGACCTCTTGCATTAAGGTTATAGATAAGTGTCCTTTTGTATCCATTGTTTGATCTGTGGCAGCTGTATTGCCTGTTCAGGTTCTTAACTTGGAGCACAATCTAATGGAATAAAAGGAACATTAGATTATGGACAATCTGTCACCACGTCACCTGTAAACGATGCCAGCATCATAATTTGTGAATGGGCTCTTCCAAGTGACCCTTAACCTCCTTCAAACCATTGTGATGAGCAACTTCTGGGATCAGCATAAATAACAACAGAAAGGAAAGGAAAATATTACAGAGAGTGTGAGAGAAGAGAACATTAAATGAAAGTAATAGAAAGCCTGAAAATGGAAAGGTTACAGAATAGTAATTGAAAGAAAAAACATTTAATTTGAATAAGAACAGTATATTGTTAAGCAATTTTTAATATTTCATTTTGATTTGATGTGCCTTAATTTCAGTGCCTTTCTTCACTGTAATCTTTCCCCTGCACCTTTACGTACAATTCTACCTCATTACTTCTCTCTGTTCTATTTGTATTACTATATGAGACTTGTGGCATTTGTGTTAGAAATAGAGAGCACCAGCATTGTAACATCAGCCTAATAGAGTATCATATAAATCCATCACAATTACGGTAAGTACTGCTCGTGCATGAGGACCAATTTGCTTCTGTCCACCAACAATTGCCCCAATAGACTTGTCTGCTTCGAGTAAGACAATCTTATGGGATTGTATTAATTGCATCAAGAATACATGCTACACATTATCTTGAACATATCACAAGTAAAGCTATTGCAAATAAAGAATTCGGGATCTAACTTAGGAAGAAAGTTTCTGCCATTTCTGCCGTTGTTCATTATAATTAACAGAAATTAAATCCACTAATGCAGGCATCATTAAAAAACATAAAAGCAAAACCAAATGTATATCTCATTTTCATTTTTTATTTTTGCTGTGTTAAAGCTAAAACCCTGGGAGCCACAAAGCAATTTTGCATGATTTTTTATAGACACAAAATATTGATATAATGAACCATCTTACAGGGAATGTTTGGGATCATCCATATATCAGGTTTAGGAATTTGTATAGCTCTCTGTTAAATTGACATTTATACAGAACTCTAGCTTCATTACTAGCAAATATAAAGAAGAGAAATCTATAGGGGTGGGAACTAATTGGGAGTGAGCCTGTGAAAGCGTGGTTGGAAATTTGGCATTGTGTATTCCACACATGCAGTGCTTGCCATGACCTGACTTGTAGTTTTTTTGTGGAGAATTTCAAGGAGATTTTTGAATCATAAGCAGTTTTACGCTACATGTTTGACAATCTGCAGCAGATGAAGCTGAAAATCCTATACCCGCAGTGGATCTTGTTAACTATTAAAAAGCTTTACAATTAATATGGGATTTTCCAATTTATCTCCTTTAACAACAAGCTGCAAATCCACCGTACGTCCTAAACAAAAGTGCCACAGCAAATAAGCATTTACAATTGCTAGAATTACAATGTTATGCCAGTTAGCAATAAATGATTGCAAAATCTGGATTTCATTCAAATAGTCGTGTCACATGTTGTTAGCAAGACCAACATTTGATGCCTAATGTTATCTGAGAAGATGGTTGTAGACGCCTCCTTCAATTGGAAGAGGCAATGAATTATACAGTTGCCTCGCTTGCAAAATAGGTAGGGCAGCACAATGACGCAGCGGTAGTGTTGCTGCCTTACAGCTCCAGAGATCAGTGTTCGATCCTGACTATGGGTGCTGTCTGGAGAGAGTTTGTACGTTCTCCCCATGACCGCGTGGGTTTTCTCCAGGTGCTCCAGTTTCCTCCCACGCTCCAAAGATGTACAGGACTTTGGTTAGGCCGCATTTGGAGTATTGTGTTCAGTTCTGGTCGCCCCATTATAGGAAAGATGAGGAGGCTTTGGAAAGGGTGCAGAGGAGGTTTACCAGAATGGTGCCTGGATTAGGGGGTATTAGCGGATTGACGTTCTATCCTCGCCCATCCACCTTTGTTCCCAGAGGGCACCTCCCGTAGCGCAGTAGGCCAGATCCCAGACCCACTCCTCTCCTATCTAGCTGGCCGTGTCTGTCATTGCATCACTGCCTCCATCCTCCCAGTCTCTGGTATTCGAGGGGTTAGCAGGGCTTCCAGGACCTACGAGCAGGGGGTAACTCGGCGGCTCCCCCTGCAGGTCAAGGTTCGCCAGGTCTTGCGCTTGGCCTTGGGTCTGGCTCTGTAGCTTCACCCTGTAGGCTGCGGTTCGCCAGGTCTTCTGATATGGATTGCGTTATGGACGTATGGATATGCCGGGAATCATAAGGTCATCAGGAATAGGAGTAGAATAAGGCCATTTAGAAACATAGAAACATAGAAATTAGGTGCAGGAGTAGGCCATTCGACCCTTCGAGCCTGCACCGCCATTCAATATGATCATGGCTGATCATCCCCAATCAGTTTCCCGTACCTGCCTTCTCTCCATACCCTCTGATCCCCTTAGCCACAAGGGCCACATCTAACTCCCTCTTAAATATAGCCAATGAACTGGCCTCGACTACCCTCTGTGGCAGGGAGTTCCAGAGATTCACCACTCTCTGTGTGAAAAAAGTTATTCTCATCTCGGTTTTAAAGGATTTCCCCCTTATCCTTAAGCTGTGACCCCTTGTCCTGGACTTCCCCAACATCGGGAGCAATCTTCCTGCATCTAGCCTGTCCAACCCCTTAAGAATTTTGTAAGTTTCTATAAGATCCCCTCTTAATCTCCTAAATTCTAGAGAGTATAAACCAAGTCTATCCAGTCTTTCTTCATAAGACAGTCCTGACATCCCAGGAATCAGTCTGGTGAACCTTCTCTGCACTCCCTCTATGGCAATAATGTCCTTCCTCAGATTTGGAGACCAAAACTGTACGCAATACTCCTGGTGTGGTCTCACCAAGACCCTGTACAACTGCAGTAGAACCTCCCTGCTCCTATACTCAAATCCTTTTGCTATGAAAGCTAACATACCATTCGCTTTCTTCACTGCCTGCTGCACCTGCATGCCTACTTTCAATGACTGGTGTACCATGACACCCAGGTCTCGCTGCATTTCCCCTTTTCCTAGTCGGCCACCATTTGGCCCATCAAATCTACTCCACCATTCAATCATGGCTGATCTATCTCTACCTCCTAACCTCATTCTTCTGCCTTCTCCCCATAACCTCTGACACCCGTACTAATCAAGAATCTATCTATTTCTGCCTTCGGCACCTCTGGCTGCATCATTGAGGGGATGGAAGCTGAATACAGAGGTGTAGTCAACTCACTGTGGTGGATGTTAATTTGTGATTATTGTGTGTTTTGTTATTTATTATTATATGTATGACTGCAGGCAATGAAATTTCGTTCAGACCGAAAGGTCTGAATGACAATAAAGGAATCTAATCTAATCTCATCTAATCTTAGTTGAGTGGTGTGGGCTGATTCACCTGCAGCTCAACACCGACAAGACTAAGGAGTTGGTGCTGGACTTTAGGAGGAGAGGAACACCCCTCCTAAACACCCCCCCACCCCCCCGTCCCCTGTCTCAATCAATGGTGTGGTTGTGCAGTTTACCAGATAATACAAATACCTTGGAGTGTACCTGGACAGTAAACTGGACTGGTCCAGGAACACTGAGGCCCTGTACAAGAAGGGACAGAGTCGCCTGTGCATCTTGAGAAAGCTCCGCTCCTTCAACATCTGCAGTGAGATGCTGCAGATGTTCCACCAATGCCATCTTCTTCACTGCCATGTGCTGGGGCAGCAGGGCGAAGGCTGCGAACACCAACAGGATCTACAAACTCATCATGAAGGTTAGCTCCATTCTGGGGGCAGAGTTTGAATCAAACTGCGGAGCATCCTGCACAATACAGCTCACCCCCTCCATGACACACTGGTCAACCTGAGCCCCCTCCATGACACACTGGTCAACCTGAGCCCCCTCCATGACACACTGGTCAACCTGAGCCCCCTCCATGACACACTGGTCAACCTGAGCCCCCTCCATGACACACTGGTCAACCTGAGCCCCCTCCATGACACACTGGTCAACCTGAGCCCCCTCCATGACACACTGGTCAACCTGAGCCCCCTCCATGACACACTGGTCAACCTGAGCCCCCTCCATGACACACTGGTCAACCTGAGGAGCACCTTCAGCAGTAGACTAGTTCCACCAAGATGCAGCACAGAACACCACAGGAGATCCTTCTTCCCTGTAGCTATCAAACTGTACAACTCCTCCCCCTACTGTTGTGGGGTAGACTGAGACTGACTCCTCCCCCCCCCCCCCCCCCCCCCCCCCCCTGCTCCTCTCCCCTCTTCCCTCCCAAACTTTCCACATCCCCGATCGTTTCCATTGATCACTTTAATTTCATGTTTCACGTATTTTGTGTTTTTATGACTAGTTCCCTCCTGGGATAAATAAAGTTCTGTCGTATAGTAAAAATATCTACTGACGGCCTCTCCAGCCTTCTGTGGCAAAGAATTCCACAGGTTTCGGTCTAAAGAAATTTCTCCTCATCTCCTTCCTAAAATTACGGGAATGGAGGGATATAGTTATGTGCAGGTAGATAAATGATGGGCACAGACACTGTGGGATGACGGATATGGTCTTGTTCTAAATTCTATTTTCTATGTACTCTTAGCTCTACCTCATTTGGCTGTTCCATTATTATACTCCGGTGTTCTTTGCACTGCTTTAGATTGCACTGTAGTCCTTGCACCTTTCTGTAAATTTGCACTCACCACTGTATTTGTTGCTGTGTTTGACATTATCATGTAATGTTTACTTTACAGACTTCAGGCAAACAAGGAAATGCATTGCACCCATATATATATATGTGATATTGTGAATCTCAATGAGGAGTAACCTTATTCCAATGTATAAATTACATAAAGGGCTTGTCAGGATAATGTTCACTAATGGGAGAGGTCCAGTCAGGAGGACATAGTTATAAAAACAAGGGGCCTCATAGGGTAATGAACCTCTGCTATTTTTTTCATGAGGAGATCAGATTATTTGATATATTTAAGGTTGAGATTTTAAAAAACATTGAAAATCGTGGAATTGAGGTACTGGGGAACTGGAAAACAGAATGGTAGGGCAGACTTGAAAGACCTGATGGACTACTCCTACTCCTGTTTTCTTGTGTTCTCAAAAAATACAAGCTTAATGTCCTTGATTAATTATGTCTTTGGAAATGAAGATCACCGTCAGAATTTACCCACCGCTGAACTGAAATTATTGTTTATCTCTTCCTGCCTTGTAAAAAACAGTACAACATTAGTGACACTTAGGGAACCAATTATCACTCCTGGAGCCAGGTATAATCAAAAGGTTTGACTGCACTTTCCTCACTTTTATCTATTAATAGATTGGGATATACTTCATCTTGGTCTATAATTCCCTATACATATCTTGGTCAATATTTGAATCAAATCTTATTCAATATTTCATACAAAGGTTGGTGGGTGCATGGAATGGGCTGCCGGAGGAGGTAGTTGAGGCTGGGACTATTGTAAAGTTTAAGAAACAATTTGGCAGGTACATGGATAGGACAGGTTTGGAGGGATATGGGCCAAATGCAGGCAGATGGGACTAGTGTGGATGGGACATGTTGGGCAAGTTGAACGGAAGGGCCTGTTTCTACATTGAATGACTCTGTGATTCTATTAAGAACACTTCAATTCAGATTCAGATTCAGATTCAAACTTTATTGTCATTGTGCAGTGTACAAGTATAGAGACAACAACATGCAGTTAGCATCTCACCCAGAAGAGCGAACATAGAATAATGGAACGGTAAATATATATAAGTATATACAGTAGCAGTAGTGCAATTTTTTGGGGGGAGATCAGTCACTGGGGGAAGGAGTGTCCGGGGGGGGGGGGGGTGACTGGCAATCACCAAGGTGCAGAGTTAAGTAGGGTAACAGCCGCAGGGAAGAAACTGTTCCTGAACCTGCTGTTCTGGGAACGGCGAGAACTGTATCGCTTGCTCTGGACAGACTCAATTGAGGGGAGTGAGGAACCAGTGATGCGTTGGGCAGTTTTCACCACCCTCTGCAGTGCTTTCCGGTCGGAGACAGAGCAGTTGCCATACCATACAGTTAGTAAGGATGCTCTCGATGGCGCAGCGGTAGAAGTTCACCAGAATCTGAGGAGACAGATGGACCTTCTTTAGTCTCCTCAGGAAGAAGAGATGCTGGTGAGCCATCTTGACCAGTGTTGAGGTATTGTGGGTCCAAGAGAGGTCATCAGAGATTTTGACCCCCAGAAACCTGAAGCTGGAAACACGCTCCACCTCCGTCCCGTTAATATGGATGGGGGTGTGCGTGCCACCCCTAGACCTTCTGTAGTCCACAATGAGCTCCTTGGTCTTCTTGGTGTTAAGGGCCAGGTTGTTGTCAGCGCACCATGCTGCTTGGAGAGCAGAAGCAAATTGGTCCTCATGCATGAGTTGTATCATCTACATACTTGATGATGGTGTTAGTACCATGTACAGGTGTGCAGCCGTAGGTGAAGAGGGAGTAGAGGATAGGGCTCAGCACACAGCCCTGTGGAACGCCGGGTGAGGGTTGAAGAGGTGTGGTTGTCTAACCTAACAGACTGGGGTCTGTTGGTTAGAAAGTCCAGTATCCAGTTGCAGAGGGAGGGGTCGATGCCCAGGTCGATGAGTTTGGTGATCAGTTTGGAGGGTGTTAAATGCTGAGCTAAAGTCGATGAACAGCATTCTCTGTTGTCAAGGTGGGAGAGGGCGGAGTGAAGTACCGTGGAGATGGCACCCTCCGTACTCCTGTTCTGGTGGTAGGCGAACTGATGGGGATCCAATGTGGGGGGTAGGCAGCCTTTGAGGTGTGCCAGGACCAGCCGCTCGAAGCACTTAGTGATGATGGGAATAGGTGCAACTGGGCGGAAGTCATTGAGGCTCGCCACAGTGGAATGTTTTGGCACCGGCACGATGGAGGTGGTTTTAAAACACATGGGGACAGCTGCTTGGGCAAGTGACAGGTTGAAGATGTCAGTCCAGACGTCTGTCAGCTGCGCAGCACAGGCCCTGAGCACGCGCCCGGGGATGCCGTCAGGGCCAGCAGCCTTACGTGCATTAGTCCTACTCAGTGCCACGTACACGTCGTAGGGGGTGAATGTGAGGGGTTGGTGATCAGCAGGGAGCACAGCCTTGATGGCCATCTTTTTGATTGTCCCTGGCAAAGCGGCCATAAAAGTGGTTAAGATCCTCAAGGAAGGAGGCATTGCTGGATGTAGGGGTGGTGTTGGTGGGTTTATAGTCTGTGATGGCCTGGATGCCTTGCCACATGCGTCGGGGGTCGGAGTTGTTATTAAAGTGCTCCTCGATCCTTAGCTTGTAGCAGTGCTTGGCCTTCTTGATGCCCCTCTTCAGGTTAGCCCTGGATGAACTGTAGGCTCGAGCATCGTCTGACCTGAAAGCGGTGTCACGTGCTTTCAGCAGTAGCCTGACCTCTCTGTTCATCCATGGTTTCTGATTCGGGAATGTGGTAATCCGTTTGAGGGAGGTGACACTGTTGATGGTGGAGTTGATAAAGTCCAAAACGGAGGAGGTATATGAGTCAATGTTCGTGTGGGAGTCAAGGGTGGCCTGAGCTGCAAACACATTCCAGTCAGTGTTTCCATAATGCTGCTGAAGTGTGGAATACTTCCTGCTCATCTAAATCATCAACACCATCCCCTCTTACATAAGCTTCCTTAAAGTCCAAAAAGAGCTATTTTTCTCAGTGCCCTTGGGCTGAGATTATTGGCTTCCATCATCATCCTAAGGACCATGACAAAACCAGGTGGAAGACTCACATCCTTCACTTCCAGTTGCTGGAGCCTTGGCTACCACAAGCCATCATGCTAAGTAAAGCTACCACCAATGGGGAGTTTCCCCCTAATTTCTAGTAACTTAAGTTATACTTGTTAATACCACATCAGGTGCTTCTCTGATATTAGAGCAGGTATTGTAATCTCATCACTGTAATAAACCCTTGCATTTTGGAACATATAGAGTTCCAGATCAGTATCACTGTGGTGAAACCCAAACAGATCATCCATGAGTAATAATAATTTTGCACACTTCAATTAAATCTCTTTACCTCAAGAAAAGCAAACTTAATTTGCTAAATCTATCCTCACAGCCAAAATGATAGGCCGATGCAATGTCCTGGTGAATGGTGTCTGCATCCTCACCAAAACGATCCCATCCTTCCAATAGTATGGTGCCCAAAACTCCTCACATACATGTCCTTGCCTTGTCCATGCCCATTTGTGGGCGGAGGACCAAGGCAAATTCCTTGTATGTGAATACTTGGCCAATCAACTTATTCATTCATTCACTTAGCCAGTCTATATATCTCTGAAACCTTAGATAGACTTAGACTTAGATTCCTTTATTGTCATTCAGACCTTTCGGTCTGAACGAAACCTCTCTGCATTCTCCTCACAGTCCACATTGACATCCAACTTTAGTATCATCAGCAACTTAGAAATATTACACTTGGCCCCCTCAGCCAAGTCCTTGACAGAGATTGTGAATAGCTCGGGATCTAGTACAATTTTACAGTAATTCACTAACCACAGCCTCTGAACCTAAATGTTACCCAATTTTTCCTAATCTTTGTTTCCTGTCACTTAACAGTTGTGTGAGGACATCACTACTGCAAAAGCAACATGACCAGAAGCTTTTCCAACACGGACATCAATCTGAGAACAAAATCATTTGTTGTGAGAATCCTCTACTTCACTGATGTATCAAACCTGCACTGGGATCACAACTATTTTGGGTGTAAGACATCCACCTTTCTCTGAATAAAGAAAGAATAGAGTGTGGTGCAAACTGGTGCAAAGCCAGAATATTTATTAGCCCGCTGTGCAAAACACATTTCACCCGCTAATCCAGTCATTGGAGAATTTCTAACTCTACATGCTATTTTGCTTTTTGACACTGGTTTCAAATTTCATCATCTTTAAGGTACTTTCCAAACCAAGGGATTATTGGAACTAGCTTAATTGGTTTATCCTGCATAGGAAGGAACTGCAGACGATGATTTAAACCAAAGTTAGACACATAAAGCTGGAGTAACCTAGCGGGTCAGACAGTATATCTGGAGAAAAGGCATTGAATCATAGTCATAGAGTGATACAGTGTGGAAACAGGACCTTCGGCCGAACCTGCCCACACCGACCAACATGTCCCAGCTACACTAGACCCACCTGCATGTGCTTGGTCCACATCCCTCCAAACCTGTCCATTCCATGTACCTGTCTATCTATTTCTTAAATGATGGGACAGTCCCAGCCCAAACTACCACCTCTGGCAGCATGTCCCATACACCCACCACCCTTTGTGTGAAATAGTTCCCCCTCAGATTCCTATTAAATCTTTTCCCCTTCACCTTAAACCTATGTCCTCTGGTCCTCGATTCCCCTACTCTGGCAAGAGACCCTGTGCATCTACTCGATCTATTCCTCTCATGATTTTATACACCTCTATAAGATTCCCCCTCATCCTCCTTCGCTCCAAGGAATAGAGTCCCAGCCTACTCAACCTCTCCTACGTCATAGGCGATGTTTCATGTCGAGACCCTCCTTCAGACTTCAGGTTTATCCTGTCCATTTAACTGAGCAAAATAATTAAAAGTTAGGAGTGCTTTTTGACATTGATTAACCAAATTCTGATGTTATTTCATATTACTGTGAACATTGTCAGTAAATATGATGTAAAATATTTATTTGGAATATAATTGTCACCCCTTGATGGTGTTCCATGTATTTAAGTCAACGGAAAATTTCAGAGGCAGAGTATATCATATTCAGGTGACTGTACAATGCGTTTAGTGATACTGAACAAGAATGCATTTTGTGATAATAATTTATTAAACAATAATGGTAATGGTTTACATTGTATCCCTATTATTTCTTTAGACGTATAGCTCACCTGTTAGATCCTACAAACAGAATTTAGTCTGACTAACCTCATTTCACAATAAGCACTAGCACTGTGAGCTTCCATGAATGGTAATGAACTTTGTGGGTCAACTACATATAAAAGTTCCCTAACCATTAATTTCAATTCAATATTATTTATGGATAGAAAAATCTTGCCAACCTGATTCGGTGGTATGTGGGGAAAACGGGAGAACATTTGTTGCCTCTGCAATGAGAACTTGGAAAATGAACCCTTGTGTTCATCTCCATGGTAAGGTGGTCCTTTTTCACTTCTAGTGAAGGACTCTAATCTGCGGTGGACTTCGTTGCAGAAAACATATGCAATTTGAAAATGTGGGCTGGTGCATATAGCCCTTTACCAAAGTCATTCTTGTTTTGTTCGGTTTTATATTAACCAAGGCTTATGCATTGATTTTAAGAGAAAGATGTACCTGGAGCTCCTCCGAGGATTGTAGTTCTATATAAAAGTGTCACAAGATTAGTCGACGTGTCAGCTTGGCACAAGAAATACTTTGACAAATCATTAAACATCCCCTGTTCCCAAAAAATAGTGATAGACCCATAGGATATTAATAACATTTAAAGCATTTAAAGCTTTGCAACTCAGAGAAAATGTTAATGTGCATAGCCAAATGTGCATGAATTTAAAAAATCCTGGTTGTCCTTCTCTCCTTTATGAAAAAGATGAAAAACAAGCTCCTTGGGAGATAGCCAGGGGACTTTTTATAAGTAGAAGGCAGCCCTAATTATTGATAGGAATAACACTAATTTATTAATGTCTCTACTTTTTGAGGGATGCATTTATAATATAAATATGATGCAATATTTTACAGATCTTATTAATATAGCAAGACTGTGCTGCCTGCATTTTGTGCCAAATAATTAAACAGATTGACCAAAATGACTTCATATCAAAGTTCTTCTCATTAGAAGCTGCAGCACCTTAAAGCCTGTCGAACGCATTCATCTTAGATCTCAGTGAATGCAACTGGTGATCCAGCTTATTACATCTGTTTGGTTCCTGTGCTCGTCGATTTGAATTTTTGAGTTTGGATTGTTTGCATTTCTTTGTTGAAGCTGGGTTTCAGATTTTCACTTGATTCTATAAATCAATGCAAGGCAATTCTGACTCCCATTCCATGGACCAGTTCCCTCAGGAGGATGCACAAACTCACCTATTGTTCTACCATGAATATGAGCCCCAGCATTCAGACCAATATCGATTTCTCAAATAATATCACAAAAAAAAATAAGATTATGTCTTCAAAGGCACTTAGCTGTTTCTTTGGATGCTACTTTTCTCACATTGCATTAGTAGTTTTGAAGTAATTTATTTACCATACAGTGTTTTAGAACATTTAGAGTTCTTGAAAGACATTATACATTTGTATGGTGCGGTATTGGATTTGACCTTCTGGCGGGAGAAGACTTGTGTGGATCTTACATACCAACCAAAGATAGACACAAAAAGCTGGAGTAACTAAGTCAGCGAGTTAGACAGCATCTCTGGAGAAAAGGAAGAGGTGACATTTCGGGTCGAAACCCTTTTTTTCAGTTTAGAGATATAGTGCAGAAACAGGCCCTTCAGCCCATCGAGTCCACAGTGACCAGCAATCCCCGCACATTAACACTATCCTGCACGACAATTTTGTACATTTATACCTAGTCAATTAACCAACAAACCTGAAGGTCTTTGGAGAGTGGGAGGAAACCAATGTTCTCGGAGAAAACCCACACAGGGCACGGTGAGAACGAACAAACTGCGTACAGAGAGCACCCGTAGCCAGGATCGGGCCCAGGTCTCTGGCGCTGTAAGCACTGTAAGGCAGCAACTCTACCGCTGCATCACCGTGCCGTCCTGCTTCAGACTAATAATCAGGGGAGACATACTAAACATTTGGCTGATGACTGTGATTTTGTGCTGCACATTCCTCATAATCGAATGTGACATGCAGTAAACTGATCTTACTCTCTGCCATTTTGGGTATATTAATGGCAAATTTGTAATTAACATTTTGGACATTACCCTAAATATAACTTCAGGTATCAAGACCATTTCATCCAGTTAATTTAGAAGAATAACGTAGCCATACTTAACACTTAAACCCTTCCTAACTGTTACGACTTGCCCACAACAAATACCTTCCTCAGGATAAAGTTCTGCAAAACATAATGGTTTTGTATCTTTTTGTGAAATGACCTAATTGCCTTGAAACTCAAACATCAAATGACAAATGGTAGAATAACAGATATATTTATGATGATTGTTAGAATTCTATTCACTAATAGCAATAATTTATTCAACATCAAATTTTTTACACGTTCCTGTAAATTTGGGTTCCATATTGTGGAAATATATTTACTGGACCTAAACTGTATATGATCCTCATTCTTATGTAGCTGAAGCAGACTAGAATAAAGACACCAGTCATCGACTTAACTCCTCCAAATTGACTATTATAATTGTCCCCATCTATAATCGTCGTGTTTAGTTTCATCAGATGCTAAGTAAAGTAACAGCAGAATTACAATTACCAGTCATACCATTTTTCCTTAATTCAATTTGTATTTAGTTAATTGAGATAGTGAGATTTTGTTTATATCTCTGAATGAATAGTTCAGATTTCTAGATACTAATGCATTAATTTAACTGCTACGCCATGGTGCACTTGCCATTTTCTTTGGCCTCTATTTTTTCCATTAAACATAGAAACACAGAAAATAGGTGCAGGATGAGGCCATTCGGCCCTTCAAGCCAGCTGTAAGAAAGCCATTCATTGTGATCATGGCTGATCGCCCCCAATCAATAACCCGTGCCTACCTTCTCCCCATATCCCTTGATTCCACTAGCCCCTAGAGCTCCACCTAAATCCACCCAGTGACTTGGCCTCCACTGCCCTCTGGGGCAGGGAATTCCACAAATAATTAAGAAGCATGTGTTAAACCAGTATCAAGAAGGAGTTTGTGAAATTGTAAGAATGTGTCAGGGAATGACATTTAGTTTAGTTTAGTTTAGTTTGGAGACACAGTGCATAAACAGGTCCTTCGGCCCACTGAGCTATGTTGACCAGGGATCCACGCACATTAACACTATTTGCACACACTGAGGACAATTTACAATCATACCAAGTCATTTATCCGACAAGCGTTTTTGAATGTGGGAGGAAACCGGAGATCTCGGAGAAAACCCACGTAGGTCACGGGGAGAAGGTGCAAACTCCAACAGGACCTGCAGTCACGATTGAACCCAGGACTCTGGCGCTGTAAGGCAGCAACTCTACCGCTGCACCACTGTGCCACCTTACATTATTGTAGGAATTGAACAAAAGGCTTGAGTAATTTAGCACTGGCCCATGCGCATAGATCAAATGGTAACTTTCCCATGGATACATTTGTCAATGCATGGTGTTGAAGTTATGACGTTGTGTTTTGAGGTTTTATTTCTGGGATCAGTTTAGTTTAGTTTAGGGATACAGCATGGAAACAGGCCCTTCGGCCCACCGAGTCCATGCCGACCAGCGATCCCCGCACACTAACACTATCCTATACACACTGGGGACAATTTACATTTATACCAAGCCATTTCACCTGCAAACCTGCATGTCTTTGGAGTGTGGGAGGAAACCGAAGATCTCGGAGCCAAAACCCACGCAGGTCTCAGGGAGAACGTACAAGCTCCGTACAGACAGCACCCTAGATCAGGATTGAACCTGAGTCTCTGGCGCTGTAAGGCAGTAGATCTACCCCTGCGCCTCCATGTCGCATTAGAGAAATAATTTACCTTATTTGTAATTTCATGTGAAATATTGTCATCACTTTTCTTGTGAACATCTCACATATAAAGAGTTTGATCTTTTAATTCTGTCCATCCTATTTTAATAACCTTTTTTTTATTTGTATCTGAACAGTTCATCATCCACATAATGCCCTTGTGCTAAGTTTTGTCATCAGCATAATTTCTACAACAAATTGGAAATATAGCACGTCAATTTATTTCAAATAATGAGACTAATTTTAAAATGATTTCTCCGGGGAATGCACTTTCTCTTGATCACATTCTTTCTTGATATAAACCTACTCTATAAGCATGTTTATTTAGGAAAAATGGCACATATTGATCAACGTGTTTATGTCAGTGGGCATATCGTACAAAATATTAAATAAAAAGCCAGCACTCTATAAAATAGATGATTGTTTCTTGCCAGTATCTCTTGAAAGTCTTTGGGTAAAACATTTTTTTTTTTTGCAGCTCATTGTGTTTCTAATTAGACTGGAAGAAGGCAGAAGCTCTTGGTGTCAGTCAGTGTTTAGCATGCCCAGGAGCTTAAAGCTCCTGTGGGTATCAAAGTGCACTAATTAAATGTGGGGTTCCCAATACAGTGCTAAACATCAGAGAGAAACAGGGTCCAGTGTCCTCTGTGCCTTTGAGAATCTATTGCCCGCACTAATTACCCATTGTTGAACTGACTTCCCATTCTCTTAGCAATGAATTGCCCCCTTATTTTCCCACCTTCATTTTGGCCGCCTAATTAATCTTATGGAAATCGCATGAAGCCAGATTTTGCAAAGGTTGTCCCAATGTTTATAATTTGATTTGTGATGATAACAGTAAAGGCACTCAGTGATGGAACAGTGTCATTTTTCAGCACTCTTGAGATTTGAAGAGGCTATCAATCTTTCCCACGTGCCCAGAAAACTGATATCCTAGAAAATTAACTTCAATTAATAACACAAATCCCCTGATACTCTATAAAGTTGAGCTGCTTTGAAAGGAAACCTTCAAAGCTTTCTCTGAATTGCTTTTTATATGCAGGCTCTTTTTATTATAGATTCTAACTGATAGAATAGCCCTGTTTTTTTTTTCCCCTTTGTTGGTGACCTGGATTTCAAATTTACATTTTTGTAATGACGGAAGATTCTTTATATACTTTCATAAGTGATGGCATCTCATTGTAAAATTTTAATAAATCGGAGATATTTTTGACAGCTGCTCTGATGTTTTGCATCCTCTCTTTGTGGATTTATTTACACTTGTAATGACTACATTCTATAGGCTGGAATATGAATCAGATGGCACCTGTTTTCATGCTCAAAACATGGAAAATTGATTTCATCCAGTGGTCAATGCTGGGTAAAATAACGACCATCAGGAATACCTATATGCACTGTTCATCGTGGCATACTGCAAGAGGAGTAGCTAAAGGCGGCATGATTCTTGCCCTACTCATTTCTACCCTTCAAAGGTGCAACCAACTGCTGCTATAACAGTCACAATCAAACCAAGGGCAGGTCTGAATAAGGCTCTCGACCTGAAACGTCACCCATTCCTACTCTCCAGAGATGCTGCCTGTCCCGCTGAGTTACCCCAGCATTTTGTCTTTATCTTAAGAGCAGGTTATGTTGCTTTGATATTTTGCTCATTATTTAGGGAGGCATTCTGCTCATATTGGGAGACTGGAACATAGAACATAGTTCAGTGCAGCAGAATAACAGGCCCTTCAGCCCACAACGTCTCCAAACGTGGCCTAACCAAAGCACTATAAAATTGCATCATGACTGTGACTTATACACAATGCCCAGACCTATGAATGCAAGCATACCATGCTCCATCTATATCACTGCATCTACATGTGCTGCCACTTTCAGGGAGTTACGGACATGGACCCCAAGATCGTTGTATACATCAATGTTGTTAAGGGTCATGCCATGAATTGTATACTGTATGTTCCCCTTAAATTTGACCTGCCAAAGTGCCACACCTCATACTTGCTAAGATTAAACTCCATATGCCATTTCTCCACCCATTCCTGTACCTGATCTATATCTCACTGTGTACATTGACAGCCTTCTTCGCAATGACCCCAGCAATCTTGGTGCCATCTGCAAATCTACTGACCAACCCATCTATGTTTACATCCAATTCATTTATATATATCACAAACAGCAGCAGTCCCAGCACAGATCCCTGCAGAACGCCACTGACCACAGATGTCCAGCCTGAATATGATCCTTCCACCATGACCTTCTGTCTTCTATCAGTAAGCCAGTCCTGAATCCATACATGCATCTTAATCTTCTGGATCAGCCTACCAGGGGGGACTTTATCAAATGTCTTTCTAATATCCATGTAGACACCATCCACCACTGTACCCTCATCAAACACTTCCTCGATCAAGTTAGAAAAGCCAGACCTGCCCTGCTGACTGTCCTTAATCATGCATTCTCTTCCAAACGGGAGCATATCCTTTCTCAAAGACTCCTCTCCAATTGTTTCCCCTAACACTGACGTGAAACTCACAGGCCTATAGGCTGCTGGATTCTTTCTACTTCCCTTCTTAAATGAAGGAACGACATTAGCTACTCTCATCATCCGGGACCTCACCTGTGGCTACAGAAAACAGAACAATCTTCTTCAAGGCTCCCGCATATACTCTTTTGTCTCTCTTGATAATCTGGGATTAATCCCATCATGTCATTTTAGTTTAGTTTAGAGATACAACATGGAAACAGGCCCTTCGGCCCACCAGGTCCACGCCGACCAGTAATCCCCGCACATTAACACTATCCTACACACACTAGGGATAATTTACAATTACCAAGCCAATCAACCTACAAACCTGAAGGTGTTTGGAGTGTGGGAGGAAACGAAAGATCTAGGAGAAAACCCACGCTGGTCACAGGGAGAATGTTCAAACTCCACTCACTCTGCAGCAACACCGACTGGATAATCAAAGTTGCCGACAAGGGAGGTGCCGTGGTAGTCTTGCGCGCTGACCTCTACCGATCGGAGACCAGACGACAACTCTCAGACACCTCCTCCTACCTATCCTTGCACCATGACCCCACAGATAAACACCCGACCTTAATATCCCACTCCATTTCTGATTTTATTACTTTCGGCTCTCTGCTCTCTAAAGCCTCCAACCTTATCGTTCCCCAGCCCCGCACGGCCCGATTTTATCTTCTCCCCAAAATCCACTTACAGAACTATCCTAGCAGACCCATTGTTTCTGCTTGTTCATGTCCCACTGAATGAATTTCCACATACGTCAACTACAACCTATCCCCCTGGTGTAATATATAGCTATATATATTACACTTCATCCCACCCTGCTTCCTGTAAAGACTCTATCCCCTATTCCCAATTCCTCCATCGTCTCCGCATCTGCGCCCAGGATGAGGTGTTCCATACCAGGGCTTCAGAGATATCCTCATTCTTTAGGGAATGGGGATTCTGCTCTTCCATTATAGATGAGGCTCTCACTAGGGTCTCCTCGATATCCCGCAGCTCCGCTCATGCTCCCCCTCCCCCCACTCATAACAAGGACAGAGTCCCCCTTGTCCTCACCTTCCACCCCATCAGCCGTCGCATACAGCATATAATCCTCCAACATTTTCTCCACCTCCAAGGGGATCCCACTACTGGCCTCATCTTCCCATCTCCACCCTTTTCTGCTTCCACAGGAGATGCAACACCTGTCCCTTTACCTCCCCCCTGGATTCCATCCAACGATCCCGACAATCTTTTCAGGTGAGGCAGAGGATCACTTGCACCTCCTCTAATCTTATTTACTGTATCCACTTTTCTAGGTGTTAACTCCTGTATATTGGCGAGACCAAGCATAGACTCTGCGATTGCTTTGCTGAACACCTCCGCTCAGTCGCCTTAACCTACCTGATTTCCCGGTTGCTCAACACTTTAACCCTCCCATTCCCAATCTGGCCTTTCTGTCCTTTTATGAGGTGTTTTATCCTCAAATTGGAGGAACAGCACCTCATATTTTGCTTCGGCAGCTTACACCCTAATGTTATGAACATTGACTTCTCTAATTTCAAATAGTCCTTGCTTTCCCTCTTTCTCCATCCCCTCCCCCTTCCCAGTTTGCCCATCAGTCTTATTGTCTCAGACTACATTCTATCTCTGTCCCGCCCAGTCCCCTGACATCAGTCTGAAGAAGGGTCTCGACCCAAAACGTCTCCAGAGATGCTCCCTGTCCCGCTGAGTTACTCCAACATTTTGCGTCTAAAAAGATTTGGGATTTTCTTTAATCTGACTTGCCAAAGCCATGTTGTGGCTCCTTTTGACACTTCTATTTGGTCACGAGTTCTTTCATCCTTTCTTTATATTCCACAAAGGCCATGTCGGATTCCAACCTTGTATGTGATTTATTTTTCTTTTTGACCAAATTTATAACATTTTTAATCATCCAAAGTTCCCTTATTCCTTCTACCTCCTCCTTACTGGAACATGCCAGTTCTGAACATCGATCAACTTTCCATTAATCGACTCCCACATGTCAGAGGAAAATTTACAAAATAACAATAGCTCCCAGTGTCCCCTCCCAAGCTCCTGCCTAATAAGGAGTATTAGAGCAAACATTGTAGCTGGCCCTACACCAGTTTAGCACATTCCCGCAAAGTCCGGTCTCCTCTTAAAGAAGCCTCAGGGCAAAATACCTTACCAAGTCCACGAAGTGTACCAAAACTATCAAGATTATTCCGTCATATTTAGTTGCACTTTATTCCTTGGAGCACAGGCCAATGCGGGAGGTGATCTTTTGGAGGTGTATAAGATTATGAGGGAAATAGAAGGGTTAAATGCACACAATATTGTACCCAGAGTCGGGGAATAAAGAACCAGACTGTTTAAGGTCAGGTAAGAACCTCTGCGGCAACGGTTTCATACAGGCGGTGGTTGGTATATCGGATGAGCTGCTAGAGGAGGTAGTTGAGGCAGGAAATATAACAACACTTAAAAGACATTTGGGCGGGTACATGGATAGGAAAGGATTAGAGGGATCGGGGCCAAACACATGCAGGTGGGAATAGTGTCGATGGGGCATCTTGGTTGTCATGGGCAAGTAGGGCTAAAGGGCCTATTTGCATGCTGTTTGACTCTATGACTCTATATCTGGTCACGTAGGGGACATCACATTGGGCAAGAGCATGCCCAAAGGTGAAGAGACACGTGCCGCATTGGCTTCAGAGATGTCACATCCTATTTGAAGCTCTCTAATGTATTTGTACACTCAGATTTTCCAAAGCTGAAAAGCACTACAAATGTGAAATGCCGTGTGAAGATCTTCAACTATGTTCTCATGCCTGGAGGTCAAGGTTGTACTTCCTCGCAACTTCCCTGGTACAAGATCTTCCAAGCAGCAGCAGCATATCTGTGGCACATGTCCTGATGCTCTGTTCATCATTGAATCAGTCACTGAGTCACTGTATTCGTCGTGGAACAATTTCATCTTCATTGGGGATTTGTGGTAAGCCAGGCACTGGAGCCCATCATCATTGCTGGGTTTCCATAACTGCAGCGGGTGCCCAGCAGTGCTCTCATTAATACCCTCACACCTTGTTATCAACAGGAAGATTTTCCATTCCTGCAGTGAGCCACCAGAGGTCGTTACTACATTTCTGAAAGGCACACATGATCCCTCCATCTCGCGTGTTGTCAGATATTTTCAGAGGCTGCCACGGCCCTACCAATTGTACCCTGGGGTACAAGGATTGACGTTTGGTTGACCCGCTGAGTTGCTCCAGCTTTTTGTGTCTATCTTTGACTTCTGGTTCCATGGTTGCTGACACCAGCATGCTCCCCAACTGCAGCAGCTGATAGCCTCAACTCAATGGCATGAATATAGAACTCTCCAATTTCAGGTAAACCCCACCCTCTCCTCCCTCTTGCCTATCCTCTTCTCATCTACGCAGCTCTACCCTCTGCTGTTACTATCTCTACCCTTCGCTCCCCCACCAGACTCATCTGACAATCAATCCACAGATAGACACAAATGCTGAAGTAACTCAGTGATCAGGCAGCATCTCTGGAGAGAAGGAACTCTTGGATTCCTGAAATTCATTACCTGGAATTCACCTGTCACTTGCCAGCAGTTGCTCCACCTCTTCCCCTCACCTCTTTCTACCAGGTATCTACCCCTCCCCTAAATAAGTCTGAAGACGTCAGTGATGGCAGCCTCGCCAACCGTCTGTCTGTCTTTTTCTTTTTTTGTTATTTTTAGTGTGTTTTAAAAAGTTTGTGTTAATGTTCTCTGGTTTGTTTTATGTGGTGGGGTGGGGGAGGGGATCGGGAGAATTTTTTTTCAATCTCTTACCTTGCTGGAGATGCAATTGTTTTCCGGATCGTATCTCCGGTCGCTCTACAACCTAACATTATGGAGCTGGTGGCCTTGCTCGGGACTGACTTTGAGCCCCACCGCAGGGGCCGTGGACTTACCAGCGGAGCCTGCAATTCCTTGCCTGGGATCGACGCTCCAACTGTAGCCTGCGGATTTCACCATCGAGGAGCTCGCAGTCTCGGGTAGAGACTGATGTCGGGAAGCTCCAAAGTCGTAGGAGGTTCGACTAGCCCCGACACAGGGTCTGATCGCCCGGCGCAGGGAGCTGCGATCCCCCCGATGTGGGAGCTTGATCGCCCCGACCACTGGCTACGGGAGCCAAGATTGTCCTGTCAACGAAAGGCTCGAGGCCCCCGAGTGCGGGGGAACAAAGAAGGGAAGAGATTTAACTTTTTTTTCGCTTTTCATCACTGTGAGGAATGTGGAGGAGTCATTGTGGTGGATGTTTATGTTAAATTGTATTTTGTGTGTTCTGTTGTTTTTTATTGGTATGACTGTATGGCAAATCAAATTCCTCTTATGTTGCACAACATACTTGGCTAATAAAGTGTGATTATGATCATACTTCAACGTCAACTGCCCATTCCCCTCCGTATATGCTGCCTGACCCGCTGGGGTGTCAGGGATGTCAGGGGTGTGAGGGTTTATGGGGAGCAGAAAAGAGAATGGGGTTAGGCGGGAGATATAGATCAGCCACGATAGAATGGTGGAGTTGACTTGATGGGCCGAATGGCCCATCACTTATGGCTTATGACCCATTCAGTTCCTCTAGCAGTTTGTTTTTTTCTCACACTTCACCTGTTGTAATTAATTTACCCTTGTTCCAATTACTGTAGAGGCAACAGTTTATTCTAGTGGGGCATTCTGCAGGGCATCGTGACAGGGCATCTTGTTTTGAGGACATGAAAGTTATTTTTGCATTGCATTGTTCAATTGCATGGAGATTCACCCATTCAGATGAAACAGCTTCAACCACCACTTGCCAGAATCTTATACTGGGACTTCTCTCCTGGTAGTTATCTCATTGCTGGTATAAACCTCCTTAATGGTTCAGGTCTCTACCTACACACCTGTACGTCTTTGGAGTGTGGGAGGAAACTGAAGATATCAGAGAAAACCCACATGGTCAAGGGGAGAACGTACAAACTCTGTACAAACAGCACCCGTAGTCGGGATTGAACTGCACTGCAGTGGTACTGCACCGTCTCTGGCACTGCAAGCGCTGTAAGGCAGCAACTCTACCGCTGTGCCACCATGCCACCCCAGCTCATTGAAGTGGTGCACAATATTGGATGGAAAGGTGAGGATGTGAAGTTTTGTGTCAAGATGGGTGGACATATCTGAAAAGTGTAAGGACAGATGCAATGGAGCTGGCAGAGCAATGGTGTCGGACTGAATTGCACATCAGAATATCACTGTGCTTATACCTCCTGTTTGTGTGGGGTTACAAAATCACTTGTAAATTCAACCCAGAACCATGACACCATGTCTACTCTAACCTCATATGCAAATTCCAACCAGTCTCCCATGTGAAGAAAATGAATAGGTGGCATTTTGGGTCGGGACCCTTATTCAGTAAGAGTCCCGATATGAAGTGTCACCAATTCATGTTCCCCAGAAATGCTGCCTGATTCTCACGAGTAACTCCAGAACTATTTTTTTTTTTTGTAAACCAACATCTGCAGTCCTTGTTTCTCCATTGCGAAATCAAAATCTATTATTGAGAAATGTATTGCATGTCTCCCCAAAGGGACCATCATTTCTTTCCCACAAACATGTTCCTTACACCAGCTGTTTGTGGATAATGAAAAATTCCTGAAACTGACTATTAATGCAAACTTGTTGAATTTGTATCATTTTCCTTTATTTTTTTAGGAGACTTTAATATGATCCTTGTAATGAGTCTGATTGCTTAGTATACGTTAATTGCTCAGTTTAACAGAAATTGAACAATTTAGTCTGAACTATTTCCCTATTTAATTCTATAGTCTGGTGCTATGATATTGATTTTAATTAACTAACCTCTTCTTCTATTCACTTCCATGCCCTTCTTGAATTTTTTATACCCAGTTATATTTAATCTCGTGATCTCACTGAGTTACATCTATGCTTCACTTTCATTGTCATTTTACAATTTAATATTTTAATCCCTGCTTTTCCTTCCACTAAATAATTAAAAATTATGTTGATGTCCAGTTATATTCTGGAAAAGTGTTTCCATCATGAATTTGTTGATATATTTACATCTTATTTCCAATATAAACACCCCAGAACAGTGGATGAAGCAAAATGGTGACAGAAAATGTAAGACGTTATTTGGCTTCTTTTCATTCCTTTTGATCTTATCTGCCTGTACATGATCCATATCCCTCTGTTCCCTGTATTACCACGTGCCCATCCAAAAGCCTCTTAAACTTCACTATCGTATCTCCACCATCACCCCGGAAAAAAGCGGTCATGGTGGCGCAGCGGTAGAGTTGCTGCCTTATAGCGCCAGAGACCGGGTTCAATCCCGACTACTGGTGCTGTCTATACAGAGTTTGTACGTTCTTCCTGTGACCTCATGGGATTTCTCTGCGATCTTCGGTTTTCCTCCGACACTCCAAAGATGTACACAGGTATGTCGGTTAATTGGCTTGGTGTATGTGTAAATTGTCCCTAGAGCGTGTAGGATAGTGTTAATATGCGGAGGTCGCTGGTCGGTGTGGACTCGGTGGGCCGAAGGGCCTGTTTCCACACCGTATCTCCAAAGTAAACTAAACTAGAGTAGCCGGTGTGGGGGAACTGCCATGAGGTGGGGGGGGGGGGGGGGGGGGGGGCGAACAAAGGATACTTTGTAACTTTGTCAGTGCCCCTTATGTGGTGACTCTTTGTATACCTTGTGTATGCAAAATAAAGAATATCATTGTGACTTGTCACATGTGACAATAACGCATTCATTCATTCATTCATTCATTCATTCATTCATTCATTCATTCATTCATTCATTCATTCAATCATTCATTCATTCATTCATTCATTCATTCATTCAATCATTCAATCATTCATTCATTCATTCATTCATTCATTCATTTATTCATTCATTCATTCATTCATTCATTCATTCATTCATTCATTCAATCATTCAATCATTCATATGTTCCAGACACCCACCACTCTCTGTGTAAAAAACTTGCCCCACACATCTCCATTAAACATTCCTCCTCTCATCTTACAGCTATGCCCTCCAGTGTTGGACATTTCCACCCTGGGAAAATGCTTCTGACTGTCTACCTTATCTCTTCTTCTCAAACAAAGCTGTGTTTGCTATCCGTAATTAGCCGATTCCCTACCAATGAAGTGCAATTTAAAAAAAACACTTGACAGTGCTCCTGAAACAAAGAACAAAACATCTCAAGTTAAAGCTTTAATTGTTTTGGATGATAACTGCCAATTTAAATACTGTTCTGTACCACAATATCATTGACAAAGTGCTCTTACCAAAAGAATATTGGTAGTTAATAACCAAGGAGTAAATTAAATGGGTGCAGGAAATAAGCCATTTGACCCCTTGAGTCTGCTCTGCCATTAACAATGATCATATCTGATCTTCTACCTGAACTCCTCTCTCTCACTGTATTGTAACATGTGAGTTGTGCTCAACGCATTTCATTATCGCAGTGCATTTGAATCTGTAACTAATATTGCTGAGTGATCTAGTCATTAAGCTTTTGATCAGTCAGGCTATGTGGAAAATAATTCAAAACTACAACTCTTCAGAGTAAATGAATGTGCCAAACAAAAACACTAATGAATACGACGGAGAGCATTACAGAAATTTACTCTAGCCAATGTGAAACATACGTTCCTCCATGGATGAAAATCCGCTCTAATGCTTCCAGGATACAAGTAAGTTCTAAAGATAAGTATCCATGTGTGGCGTGGTAGAACAGTGATAGAGTTGTTGCCTTACATCGCCAGATACCTGGAATCAATCTTGACTACGGGTGCTGTCTGTGCGGAGTTTGTACATTCTCCCTGTGACCTGCGTGGGTTTTCTCGGGGATCTCCAGTTTCCTCCCACTCTCCAGAGACGTACAGATTTGTATGTTAATTGGCTTGGTATATTGGTAAATTATTAGTGTGTAGAATAGTGTAAGTGTGCGGGGATCACTGGTCAGCACGGACTCGTTTATTTCTAAACTAAACTAAACTATAGGCTAAATTTAAAAACATTGAGACCTGTCTGTTGTACCATGTGATGTTCTTACCAGCATTTTCAGAGTAAAGAATAAAACCCATAAATAATGAATGTTTAAAAAAGTCTATTCCCATTAACTAGGGCGGCACATTGGCACAGCATAGACCTGTTGCCTCACAGCGCCAGAGACCCGGGTTCCATCCTGAGTATGGGTGCTGACAGTGTAGACTCTGTAAGTTCTCCCTGTGACCACGTGGGTTTTTGCCGGGTGCTCTGGTTTCCACCCACATTCCAAAGACATGCAGGTTTGTAGATTATTTGGCTTCTATAAATTGAACCTAGTGTATTGGATGGGAAAGTGGGATAACATAGAACGAGTGTACGGGTGATCGATGGTCAGCGTTGATTCGGTTGGCTGAAGGGCCTGTTTCCACACTGTATCCCTAAACTAAACTAAACACTCAAATGCATTGACAGTGCGTCATCAGGACTTGTGAAAAGGTGTGTTACCCCCTCCTCACCTGTATCCACCCATCACTCTCCAGTCCCGTCCCACCACCACCACTCTTCTTTTCCAGTTTTCTCCACCCAGCTCCATCACAGTCTGATGAAGGATCCCAGCCCCAAATGTACGATATGATACAATATAATTTAATTTATCCCAGGAGGGAAATTGATCATCCAATAGTCATAAAACACAAAATACATAAAACATGAAATTAAAGTGACGAGTGGAAATGATTGGGGATGTGCAAAGATTGGTGGGGGGGGGGGGGGGGAGTCAGTCTACCCCACGACAAAAGGGGGAGGATTTGTACAGTTTGATAGCCACAGGGAAAATGGATCTCCTGTGGCGTTCTGTGCTGCATCTTGGTGGAACCAGTCTGTTGCTGAAGGTGCTCCTCAGGTTGCCAAGTGTGTCATGGAGGGGGCACTTGTTACCTGTCCATATTCCATCCACAGATGCTGCCTGATCCGCTGGGCCCCTCCAGCTCTTTCTGTTTTTGCTCAAAAATCCACCATCTGCAGTTCATTGCATTGCTGGTATGGTGTGTTGTTGCTTCTGGGATCTTGCTGTGTGTAGATTGAAATGCTCGCTCACAATAGCGATGTTGCATGAAAAAGTAATTAATTGGCTGTTAGGTCCTTGTGTGATCAGGTAGGGACAACAGCTCTTTTAGAATGGAGGTGAGGAGGAACTTCTTTAGTCAGAGGGTAGTTAATCTGTGGAACTCATTGCCACAGAGAGCTGCGGAGGCCAAGTCAGTGGATATTGTTAAGACAGAGATAGACAAATTCTTGATTAGAAATGGTGTCAAGGCAGGAATATGGGATTAGGAGGCAGAGATCAGCCATGATTGAATGGCGGAGTAGACTTGATCTGCTGAACGGCCTAATTCTACTATAACTTATGACCTTGTGAACTTGTGATGAATATGTATAATTATTCAAAACATTAAGTGCTGGAGTAACTCCGTGGGTCAGGCAGCATCTCAGGAGGAAATAGTTAGGTGATGTTTTGGATCGGGCCCCTTCTTCTGACTAATTCAATCCTTGGTTCTTAACTCCCAATATTCAGTCGGTATCTCCAGTTATCTGCTTAGAAATATTGTTTTTAAGTTGACATCAACTATCACTGGAGTGCACAGAAATGTGAAGAAACCTTATGCAAAGACAGAAAGGCGTTGATGGGTATAAATTAAAATGATTAAACATTCCCTGAATATTTAGCAGCACTATACTCAAATAAAATTTTAATTTTTCCGTGAAGCAATAGGTTGGGTTATACTATTGTAAATAGCATTAATATATTTTCAAGACACAGTAAAGAGAATTATAACAGAATATATTTGCAGAAGTGAGGGTGGCCGCGGGCTGAACAGCAGTTAAACAGTAAAACTAAAAGATATATGCATCTAATTTTTTTGTTATTCATTCCTGTTTCATTGTAGAAACCTTGAGGAACCCAGGGTTATATTATATACTTAATAATCATGTTAAATTGTAATTAAAAGAAAGCCTTTTATTCTTCCTAGTGACAGAAGGATCTGCAGCTGAATGGAATGCTCTCAATAGCAATGGTGCCCCTTATGGTGGGAGGATCAAGATGTAAGTACCAAGTGTGATGCAGGCATGATCAATTTTGTTTGCCGTGAAATACAATACAATACAATACAATACAATACAATACAAATTGATTCGTCACATGCACCAACTAAGGTACAGTGAAATGAATTTGCCAGCAGCGATACAATATAAAAAAAAGAACACACAATACACAATAGAATTTAACACGAACATCCACCACAGCATTCTTCACTGAGGTGGAAGGCAACAAAGTTCTGTCAGTCCTCCTCCTTTGTTCATCCGTGGTCAGGGCCATAAACCCTCTGTAGTCGCCACTACTGACGGCCAGATGTACAGCCCTCTCGTTGGGATGGTCGAAACTCCGATGTCGGGATGGTCAAACACACTCTGCGGCTTGGAGTGCCCGAATCGGCCATTTGATTGATTGATTGATTACTTTATTAATCCCCTTATTCAGGGGAAATTCTGATGTCCTTGCAGCACTCTAATAAAAATACAACACAGTATTCATAAAGAAATTCAACACCAAAACATCCCCCCACAGTGATTCCCACTGTGGGGGAAGGCACAAAGTCCAGTCCCCGTCCTCTTGTCCACCCATAGTCGGGCCTATTGAGGCCTCCACAGTCGCCGCCACGGCGCCCGATGTTCTCGCCGGGTGATGGTACTCCGGCGTCGGGAGAAACCCCAGCGGCTTGGGGTGCCAGGAACGGCCGCCTTCCCACCGGAGCCTGCGGCTTCCAAGCCAACAGACCACGCCAGACGGAGCTCCGCACACTGGTGATCTCGGCGAGATGTAAGTTCAACGTCGCAGCTGGCCGCTCCGCAGAACCACGGCTCCACGATGTTTTCCTCGGCGGTACCAAGCATACTGGAGTCCCAGCGCGGCGACCCAGGAAAGGCATCGCCCGCTCCGCAATAGCGCTCCAGAGCTGCACTGCCGCCAAAGCCGATGTTCTGCGCCGCCGCCAACGCCGACGTTCTGCGCCGCCGCCAACGCCGATGTTCTGGCCAGGTCCCCTCAGGGAAACGTCGCTCCAGGACCCGCTGGTAGGCCGCGAGGACAGGTCGAAGACGCTGCTCGGAGGAAGGCAACCCCTCCGACCAGGTAGGGACTTAGAAAAGCAGTTTCCCCTTTCCCCCCCACCACCCCCCACACATAAAAGATTTAGACCCCCTGACTGTACACTTAACGAACTAAAAATAATAAAAAAGAAGGGGAAAAAACGGACAGCTGCAGGACAGGACAGCGACAGCGCCTCCTCCGGATCTCTTACCAGCGACCGCGGTTTCAGGATGTTATAGGCCGCAGGCCGGCGGTCGGAGCTCTTCTCCGGTGATCCCCCGCAAGGGATCCCAGGCTCCGGATGGTAAGTCCATGCCACGCCCGCGGCTAGAAGCTCCGCTGACCACAGTCCCATGATGCCAAAGTCACCAAGGGACACCGCTTTCAGGTCAGGCGATGCTCGAGCCTACAGTTCAGCCAGGGCTAACCTGAAGAGGGGCATCAAGAAGGCCAAGCACTGCCATAAGCTCAGGATTGAGGAGCACTTCAACAACAACTCCGACCCCCGACGCATGTGGCAAGGCATCCAGGCCATCACGGACTACAGACCCTCCAACACCACCCCCACATCCAGCGACGCCTCCTTCCTTGAGGAGCTTAATCACTTCTATGGCCGCTTCGACAGGGACAATCTAGAGACAGCCATCAAGGCTGTGCTACCTGCCGATCACCAACCCCTCACACTCACCCCCTACGACGTATACGTGGCACTGAGTAAGACTAATGCATGTAAAGCTGCTGGCCCTGACGGCATCCCCGGGCGCGTGCTCAGGGCCTGTGCTGCGCAGCTGACAGACGTCTGGACTGACATCTTCAACCTGTCACTTGCCCAAGCAGTTGTCCCCACATGCCTTAAAACCACCTCCATCGTGCCAGTGCCAAAACACTCCACTGCGGCAAGCCTCAACGACTTCCGCCCAGTTGCACTTACCCCCATCATCACCAAGTGCTTCGAGAGGCTGGTCCTGGCACACCTCAAACGCTGCCTACCCCCCACACTGGATCCCTATCAGTTTGCCTACCGCAAGAACAGGAGTACGGAGGATGCCATCTCAACGGCACTTCACTCCGCCCTCTCCCACCTCGACAACAGAGACACTTACGTAAGAATGCTGTTCATCGATTACAGCTCACCATTCAACACCATTATACCATCAAAACTGATCACCAAACTCGGTAACCAGGGCATCGACCCCTCCCTCTGCAACTGGATACTGGACTTTCTAACCAACAGACCCCAGTCTGTTAGGTTAGACAAGCACACCTCTTCAACCCTCACCCTGAACACCGGCGTTCCACAGGGCTGTGTGCTGAGCCCCCTCCTCTACTCCCTCTTCACCTATGACTGCACACCTGTACATGGTACTAACACCATCATCAAGTATGCAGATGATACAACGGTGATTGGCCTCATCAGCAACAACGATGAGTCGGCCTACAGGGAGGAGGTCCAGCACTTAGCAGCATGGTGCGCTGACAACAACCTGGCCAAGGAGCTCATTGTAGACTTCAGGAAGTCCAGGGGCGGCACGCACACCCCCATCCACATTAACGGGACGGAGGTGGAACGTGTTTCTAGCTTCAGGTTCCTGGGAGTCAACATCTCCGATGACCTCTCTTGGACCCACAATACCTCAACTCTGATCAAGAAGGCTCACCAGCGTCTCTTCTTCCTGAGGAGACTGAAGAAGGTCCATCTGTCTCCTCAGATCCTGGTGAACTTCTACCGCTGCACCATCGAGAGCATCCTTACCAACTGCATCACAGTATGGTATGGCAACAGCTCTGTCTCCGACCGGAAGGCATTGCAGAGAGTGGTGAAAATTGCCCAACGCATCACCGGTTCCTCGCTCCCCTCCATTGAGTCTGTCCAAAGCAAGCGTTGTCTGCGGAGGGCGCTCAGCATCGCCAAGGACTGCTCTCACCCCAACCATGGACTGTTTACCCTCCTACCATCCGGGAGGCGCTACAGGTCTCTCCGTTGCCGAACCAGCAGGTCCAGGAACAGCTTCTTCCTGGCGGCTGTCACTCTACTCAACAACGTACCTCGGTGACTGACAATCACCCTCCCCCCGGACACTTATTATTATTTATTCAAATCATTTGCTATGTCGCTCTTCCAGGGAGATGCTAAATGCATTTTGTTGTCTCTGTACTTTACACTGACAATGACAATTAAAATTAAATCTGAATCTGAATCTGATCTGATCTGAACCAGGCCAGAGATCGGAGAACTCTTTTCTGGCGGCCCCCTGGCAAGGGTTCGTCACGCTCCACGATGGAAATGTCCACGCTGCGCCCGCTGCTGAAGCTCTGGGCCCGACTCCGGGAAAGGCCGCTCCAATCCAAGCTGTTAGGCCGTGAGATGGGAGGCGGAGAAGCGGCATGGAAAAAGTGGACTCTCCATCGAAGAAATGACTGAAAAACGGTTTCCCCCTTTTCTCCACCCCCCCATAAAACATACGGAGAGACACTAAAACAAACATTTGGACATACTTAAAAAAACAAAAATAGTCGAAATAACGAACACGCTGCTGGCAGGCAGGGCAGCCAACTTGCAGCGTCCCCAACCGACCAGTTGGGGCATGCAGAAGGAAATCTATTTACAAAGGGTGGCAATATGAAATACAATTGGATACAAAACTTTGATTCACGACTCAATAGTACTTCAATCTTGATATTTGCGCCTGCTCTGAGCAAGTTAGTAAACTGTGAAAATATTTGTGTTGCAGAGATTAGATAAGGATTTACTGGAAATGCATAGGAAGGAACTGCAGACGCTGGCTTAAACCGGTGAAAGACACAAAATACTGGAGGAACTCAGTGGGACAGGCAGCATCTCTGGAGATAAGGAATTCATACCGCTGGGGTGCAAGCTGCCTAAACATAATATGTGATGCTGCTCATCCAATTTGCATTTGGCCTCACTCTGACAATGTAGGAGACCGAGGACAGAAGGGTCAGCGCGGGAATGGGAAGGAGAATTAGTGTTTGGCAAGAGGGAGATCAGGTAGGTCCAGGCGGACTGAGCAAAGGTGATCTGTGAAACGATCGGCCAATCTACATTTGGTCTCGCCGATGTATAACAATCCACACAGATACACTAGATGAGGTGCAAGTGAACCTCTACCTAACCTGAAAGGACTGTCAGTGTCCCTGGACAGTCAAGGGAGGAGGTATAGGGACAGGTGTTGCATCTCCTGCGGTTGCAGGAGTAGGTACCTTGGGATGGGGTGGTTTGGGTGGGAAGGTATGAGTTAACCAGGGAGTTGCGGAGGGAACGGTCTCTGCGGAAGGTGGAGATGGGAGGATGTGACTAGTGGAGGGATCCCGTTGGTGATGGTGAAAATGTCAGAGGATTATATGTTGTGTGCAATGGCTGATGGTTTGTAAGGTAAGGACCAGGGGGACTCTGTCCCTGTTGTGATTGGGGGAAGGGGGAGCAAGGGCGGAACTGAGGGATATCGTGGAGACACGTGTAAGGGCCTCATCAATAATGGAAGAGGCGAAACCTCCCTAAAGAATGAGGACATCTCGGGTGACCTGATATGAAACCAGATGCGGCGTAGATGGAGGAATTGGGAATAGGGAATAGAATCTTTGCAGGAAGCAGGGTGGGAAGAAGTGTAGTCTAGATATTTGTGGGAGTCAGTGAGTTTGTAATAAACATCAGTCACTAGTCTATCACCTGCGATGGAGGGCGAAATCAAGATTGATTTCTCTAACTTCAAGTAACCACTGCGTTCCCTCTCTCTCCATCCCTCCCCCACCCAAGTCGCACCAGCTTCTCGTTCTCACCTACCAAACAGCTAACAATGGCCTGTTTCGTTTATCATCGTTACTTTTTTCATGTCTTTCATTCATTTGTTCTATATCTCTACATCTCTGTCTACATCTCCCTTTCCCCTAATCCCCAGTCTGAAGAAGGGTCTCGACCCGAAACGTCACCCACTCCTTGTCTCCCGACATGCTGCCTGTCCTGCTGAGTTACTGCAGCTTGTTGTGTCTATCTACCGGAAATGTATGTCTTCTTACTCAATAGTGGTCGCTGTGGTATTTTGGATGAACACAACGATCCGAAATAAAGTATCAAATCATAAGTTGTAGGAAGTACACAAAAAATGTATTATTCTTACTGAGTAGGAAAGAACTGCAGATGCTGGTTTAAACTGACGATAGACACACAAAGCTGGAGTAACTCAGCAGATCAGGCAGCATCTCTGGAGAGAAGGAATGGATGACGTTTTGGGTTGAGATCCTTCTTCAGACATCTTCGCTGTAAACCAGCATCTGCAGTTCCTCCCTACAGATTTCCGATGAGTACACATTGTGTATGTGATTTAATTGCGTAAGTAGTAGTAACAAAAGAAGGAGAATGCTTATTGAAAATTATTTGAGCATTGTCAGAAATTAGGGCTAGGTATGAAAGGTATAAATCATATATCAATATTTGTGATTCTGTCTGGGAGAACCCTGCAATTACAAACAGGAGAAAGAGAAAAATATCACTTATTGTCCACATTGCTTATTAGTCCATACAAGGTACTGCCCAATTCATTAATTACAAGAACATGATGTAAAATGTCAGCAAACTTGATATCCACATCTAGCTATCTTGAAATGTATAGATTTCTGTACACACATTAGGGACCATTTGACATTCATACAAGCCAATTAACCTACAAACCTGCACATCTTTGGAGTGTAGGAGGAAACAGATCTTGGAGACGTACAAACTCCATACAGACAGATCCCGTAGTCGGGATCGAACCCGGGTGTCTGGCACTGTAAGCGCTGTAAGGCAACAACTCTACCGCTGCACCTCCGTGCCATCGTTTAACTTTTAGATTTTATTTTAAACTGTAAAGATTTAGATTGCGAAAATAATCAAATTATTTAAAAATAACGATTTATGAAAAGTCTGCTGTGAGATATGGCTGTTACTGTTTATAAAACATGACTATATAATATGGGCGTTGATTTCCGTTATTCCATGTAGCAGACATTTATATTAACGTGATCCATTGAGTTAGCTTAGTAGTTTTACAATGAAAAAATAGAGAAATTTGAGAAATGTAGAATGTATATAAAAGATCATTTAAAAATGAGTAAAAATTGAGTAGGGCCTAATTAAACCACATATTTATACAATGTGATGTCTTCTCCGTGGATTGTCACCTTGTCGTGGTGGAGAAGCTTGTGAGGACCTGAGATCCTGAGAGCGATGCTGTCTGGAGTTATGCTCCTGGTAGGGCCACCCATGGCAGTAAGGTTGAGGGGGAGGTTTCTGACAAAGAGTAATCCAACCAGGACCTCAACGGTGGAACAGGCGGAGGACGATGGCTGACTTTAGTGGAGCGTCACAACGGCTGGGAAGGCGGATGAAGGCTGCAGCAGAAAAGGGTCTCCGGTCGTCTTGGACTCCACGCCACTGGATCCTGACACAGATCTGTCAAGGACCATGGGGTAGCTGTTTGTGCACCAGTCTCCCCACGTTAAGCAAAGTCATGCACAGGCGTCCTCCTTAGAGAGGCCAATCATACTAGTTTCGAGTGACCACCGATGATGATGATGTCTTAGATCTTTCCACCACATTGAGAGAAACATAAAACTTGCATATATATAAAACACATTTCACATTTCACGATATCAAGATATTTCTCACAAGCAATATAGTATTTGTTGATATATTGTCAACATAGGCAAACGTGATGGCTGTGTGCAATTATACTACCAATACTGGTCAAATGGGTCCCAAAAGATGTACCTCAAATTTGCTTACCAATGCCAAACCATGTTTCTGACAATTGCCCAACCTTTTGACATGACACTGAAGTTAAGAGAAAATACATGTAACAGGTCCATTGATATCTGTGAAATGAGTTTTCATCTGAACTGAGTGGAAGGAAAATGATCTGAGAATGAACGTAAAAAAGAGATGAAAGGAAAGGAGATAATTGGTAAAATGTTCAAATCTAACTTCTTGAAATGTTGCAGTGCTGAAATAGGTAATAATTGAAACATTTATAAGAGTAAAAAGCAGACATGAAAAGGGATGATGAAGGAATGGTTGCAAAGCAATCTTCTATATATATATGAGATTATTTGTCTCAGGATGTGGGAGCCTCTGGCAAAGCTGTATTTATATTGCGCAGAACAGCCCAGCAAGCTACTCAATTGTATCGAAACACTTTGCGGAAGGGCAGTCTAAAGTCAACTGAAGGACTGCAATTATCCCAAGTAAGGATGACATAACTACTACCCTAAATAGATCAGCAAACTAGTTTTTATTTTACATTTCATCCAGGAACATCGTTGTTGCTGGCATACCTCTGTACATTCAAGTGAGGAAGTCATCTTTAAGGGTCTGACAAAATGTCGCCTCCGGAGGTGTTGTCCACTAGAGACGCTGCCCGATCCGCTGAGTTCCTCCAGTGCTTTGTGTTTTACACAAGATTCGAGTTCCTTGTGAATCGGGAAACAAAAACACTTGGTCCATCCTGGCAAGAACAGCAGATTTTCGTGAAATACATTAAAGAACCCCGGGATGGTTTTTTACAATAATTGTAAATTCACCTATTGGGACACTAATTACAGGGTTTTATTTCATGACTTGGATTTCATTTACACAGCTGCTTGTGTGGGATTTGAACCGGTGCTCCTTGATAACCAGTTACCAATTCACTGGATTATTACCTTTCCTGAAATTACTGGGCCTAGCAGAATAACCAATGTACCACCTTGCGCTGGCTAACTTTGATAACGTCACCCATTCCTCTCCAGAGATGCTGCCTGTCCCGCTGAGTTACTCCAGCATTTTGTGTCTACCCTATCTTTGATAATGATTTACTGTCCATAGGAACCACATGTTTATATATATCTAACTCGTGCACCCAGCAGTGTTCCATGAAGAAGCTGCTAAAATGCCCATCGGAGCAATGTGTGATTCAGGCATAATTTTCTGCTGCTGCTGAGCTACTGTGTTTTGGGGCATATGTGTATCACCGTGAAAATCTATGAATAAATATTTGGTCAAAATATAAAGTCATACGTACCAATCTGATAAGCATTGAAAAAAATTGAAATAGTTTCAGAAATGTACGGCCCACAACAAAAATCATTGGTGCAGAAAATCAGTTTACTTATAAAGAGCAATGAAGTGTGTCACAAAGTGGAATGTCATGCATTAGTGCCCATGACTGCCCACATTATGAGTTGCTGATTATGGCCATGCCATAAGGCAGGCACACCAAGGGGGTTTTCAACCTTAGCCAAAAGCAGGGCAAGAAAACTAGATGACAGGCAACCCAAGGCTACTCTTACAAACGTCCCAGAGGCTGGATCAAATGTGCTGTTTACGTAACTGTAGCAGCAGAATGCCTGCCAGCTTCATAGAGTGGTAGCTAATGGTTCATTGCTCCGGTAGACATGGAATAAATATGTCCAAAACAAAACACTTCCACTTGTTTTCAGAGTCAAGGTCACCAAAGGCAAACAGATATATCATAACAGTTAAACGTTTTTAAAAAGCAAAAGAAAGTTTCAAAAACTTGAGGAAAGCCCGCATCGAAATTTATTACTCTTGTCCAAACTTACATTACAAGTAACCCTTGCTTTCCCTCTCTCTCTGTCACTCCTCCAGCCTAGTTCTTTGATTGGTTTCACTGTCCTTCTGATTAATTTTACTGTGGATGCCTTCCCGTCAGCTCACAACAAACCATTCTACATTTCCTTAGCATTGTCTGCTTTGGTCTGTCATTTTCACATCTCACCCTTCCATATCTCTAGTCTCCCTCTCCCCTGACTCTCAGTCTGAAGAAGGGTCTCGACCCGAAACGTCACCCATTCCTTCTCTTCCTTGTCCCGCTGAGTTACACCAGCATTTTGTGTCAATCTTACATTAAATTAATATGATTTGTAAATAACCAGAGACATTAAAACTCGATTGAGTCTCTTTTTTTTTAAATTTGAAGATACACAAAATACCATTACAAGTCTGAAAATAAAAGGCCACAATGTTAATATAGACCAAATTAAAGACACCATAAAATGGATGATTCCTGTATTTGTCAGAATTGCTTAACCTTTGTCAGTGGAAATTTACAGGCTGTGGATGGCGCCGACCAGTCTGGGCATCAGAATGATATGTAAGGCTGAAGGATCCAGGTGTTCTCCTCATTTCCGCTTAATTGATAATATGTATATAAACTCTGCAATCAAACATTAATGAATACAATTGATTGGATCACTGCAAGAGCCTTGTATATATTGTAAATAACGTTGCAAGACAGTTACGCTGTTAATTGTTGATTGGTTGAAATGTTAAGCCCTGTCTGGTTTGTTTGAATCCCAGGTTAAATGTTGCATTATTCAAGTTCTGTTAGCTTCTTCTGGAAGCTTCCCCTGCAACAATGTAAGGGGAATTCTGTTATTGGTCTGTGTAACTGTCAATAATGTATTGTTGTAATTTGTTATGTTTGATTAGATTGTAGATAGACCACCCTTCTGTAGTTCTACCCCTCAAGGTTCGGGGACCAATAAAAGGCAGCCCCCACAAGGTACATTGTTGATCTTCTGGAAGAGCGCTTGGGATTGCGTGACCTTTTGGAATGCTTCTGCGAGCACGAGGCTGAAGGACTTGGCCAGGCAGATACAAGGATCGAAACTGCAGTGGTTTAGGTATCATAGGCGGCCTTGTGAGAAAAGTACGACTTTGGCTCGAGAGTCTTCGGCAAGGAGGCTGAGGAGAGGAGGCTACGCAAAACGCTGGAGAGGGAGAGACGAAAGAAGGAGATCTCAAGCAAGCTGATTCAGCGTGATGCTTGCAGTATGTGGGAGGTCAAGGACACTGCTGGTGCCTCTGGCTGCTACAAATGTGAGAAGTGCATCCAGGTACAGCTCCTGAAGGACCGTGTTGGGGAACTGGAGAAGCAAGTGGATTACCTCAGGTTCATCCGAGAAACTGAGTCGTTCCTCGACAAGTCCTACAGTAAGATTGTTACACCTGAGGTACTGGAAGAGAGAAGGTGGGTGACGGTGAGAAAGGGAGGGAAACATGGAATGCAAACATCGTACCTCTTGTGAACAGGTTCACCCACTTAGAAGCTGTTGGGCCAGAAGACGTTATCACACTGAGTGGCGGACTGGCTTGCGAAACAAAAAGGGCTGTTGAGCCAAAACCAAAGAGACCAACGTCAGGCAACGCCATTGTAGTTGGAGACTCAATTGTGAGAGATACGGACAGGGGTTTCTGCAGGACAGACGGGATTCGAGGATGGTGTGCTGCCTTCCTGGTGCCAGGATCCAGGATGTTATGGACAGAGTGCAGAAAATCCTCAAGGGCCAAGGTGAACAGCCGGAAGTGGTAATGCATGTCGGCACAAACGATGTCGGAAAGAAGGGGATGAATATTCTGCAGCGTGACTTTAGAGAGCTCAGAAAAATGCTGAAAAGCAGGACCTCCAGGGTGGTTATCTCCGGTTTGCTTCCAGTTCCTCGTGCTGGCGAGAGCAGGAACAGGGAGATACGGGACCTGAACGTGTGGCTGAGGAACTGGTGCAGGGGGCAGGGATTTAGATTCTTAGATCACTGGGATCTGTTTTGGAGTAAGGGGGAACTGTACAAAAGGGACAGATTGCATCTTAACAGGTAGGGGACCAGCATTCTGGCAGGCAGGTTTGCCAATGCTACACGGGTGGTTTTAAACTGAATAAGGGGGGTGGGGTGTCAAATGGGATAGTCGAGGATGGAGTTAAAGGGAAAGAGAGTAAAGGGATAGTTAATGACCTCAGAATTAACGGGAAAGGAAGCTCACAAAGGGATAGGAGAGTATGGCCAAGTGTAATAGGGATCGATATGAAAGGTGAGATGCGTCAGGTATTAAAAGTATTGTATATGATTGCGCGAAGTATAAGAAGTAAAGTAGATGAGCTTGAGGCTCAGTTAGTGTTTAGTAGATATGACACTGTGGGGATTACTGAGACGTGGCTGCAGGAGGATCGGGCCTGGGAACTTAATATTCAGGGTTATACATCCTATAGAATGGACAGGCAGGTGGGCAGAGGAGGGGGGTAGCTCTGCTGGTGAGGAATTCAGCCCCTTGCGAGGGAAGGCATAGGGACGAGGTGGAGTCACTGTGGATTGAGTTGAGGAATTGTAAAGGCAAGAAGACACTAATTGGTTTTATCTACAGACCCCCAAATAGTAGCCCGGATGTAGGGTGTAAGTTGCAACAGGAATTAAAACTGGCATGTAACAAAGGTAATGCCACTGTGGTGATGTGAGATTTCAATATGCAGGTAGACTGGGAAAATCAGGTTGGTTCAGGACCCCAAGAAAGAGAGTTTGTAGAATGCCTCCGAGATGGATTCTTCCAGCAGCTTGTAATGGAGCCGACCAGAGAAAAGGCAATTCTGGATGTCCAATGTTGTCCAATGAACCAGATTTGATAAGAGAACTCGAGGTAAAGGAACCGCTAGGAATTGCGGGGCCCAATTAGAAAACTGATGGCGGGGCCCCTACTCTAGAAAAGTAAAAATTTATGTATGTTTATATTTCGTGTAGTTTCGGGAATTTTAAGGCAAGCTGGTTGGTGATTGGATGCAACCCCCTTAGAGACAGCGTTTGATTGGCCGCCAAATAAATTTGTCAAATCTGTAACAAAAATCGCTGGTCGGTGCGAACTCAGTGGACTATCTGGTTGTATCTCCAAACTAATCTGGTTGTATCTCCAAACTAATCTGGTTGTATCTCCAAACTAATCTGGTTGTATCTCCAAACTAATCTGGTTGTATCAACCAGACTATCTGGTGGTATCTCCAAACTAAAAGTATAACATGCAGGTACATTCATTTAAAATTAAATTCAGTGCTTATTTCACATGATTTCTCACTGTGTAAAGCTCAATATCTGACCAATTTCTGTTTAACACGTTTGGTCTGCCGTGAGCATTTTTCGTTGCATCTCGTTGCATCTCCCCTTTTCCTAATCGGCCACAATTCAGATAATAGTCTACTTTCCTGTTTTTGCCACCAAAGTGGATAACCTCACATTTATCCACATTATACTGCATCTCCCATGCATTTGCCCACTCACCCAGCCTATCCAAGTCACCTTGCAGCCTCCTAGTTTAGAGGGGTTTAAACGGTTTAGAGATGTTTAGAGGGCTTCAGATGGGTTCAGGTGTGTTTACAATTGTTTAGAGGGGAATAGAGGGAAATAGGGGGGCTAGAGGAGTTTTAGAGGTGTTCAGAGGGTCCCAGAGGGGTTTAGAGACGTTATAAGCCCCCCGTGAGAAATTGTATTTCTCTGAAATTGAAGATAGACATAAAGCTGGAGTAACTCTGCAGGACAGGCAGCGCAGCGACTTTAGAGAGAAGACCCTTCTTCAGACTAAACTGAACTCTCGTCGGTGAGATTAGTTGTGATTGTCTGAAGAAAGGTCTCGACCAGAAACGCAACCCTCTCCCCAGAGCCCTTGCGCGTCCCGTTGAGCCACCTTCAACTTCAGAGCCAAACAAAAAACACAGAGTGCTGGAGGAACTCAGCGGGCCAGGCGACTGCCTCACCCGCTGGGTTTCTCCAGCATTTTTGTGTACCGCAAAATGCAATGATTCCGGGAATGCCGAGGCGACAGTGTGAGAGAGCTAGAGAGAGACGAGATGGGGAGCGGGAGAGGGAGAGAGGGAGGGAGAGAGCAAAACACAAAGAGACACAACGTGGGTCGGTAGGTGAATGACTAACCTGCACACCAGGAAGAAGCCCCTTCTCGCGCTCCGGGGCCCTCACTCATGATGGTGAGTTTAAAGAAATTCTCAACGTGTCATCGATCTACATTACATCTACATGTAATTGTGTTTTAAACAAGTATTAATGACGCCGCGTGAATTTTATTCAAAGGAACACGACGTTATTAATACTTGTTCAAAACACAATAACATTTACTGAGGAAGGCGGATGGATGCATTGATGACATGATTGTATAACAACGAGTTAAGTACTTGCTGATAAGAAGTGCTAACAGTACTAGTTAACACATTGTTTGTGTCTGATGGCCGTGCAGCGGTTGTTATACACAAAGATCCTATAGTGGAGTTCTGCTAGAAGATCTTTGGTTATACATGTTCGTTTAAAAAAAAAATCCGGATGGCGAATTAAAAAAAACTTTAGTTAACAAAGAGAATTCGTATTTCCATACGAAGTACGGAACATTAGTGCGGGGCCCCCCTAGGCGCGGGGCCCAATTGGGAGCAATCGGTCAAATCGGCTTAAAACCGGCCCTGCTTGGAGGGAGTGATCATAATATGATTGGTGTCAGTGATGCAGCTGAACAAAGGGGACTATGAAGGCATGAGGGAGGAGCTGGCCAAGGTAGACTGGAAAGGGATCCCAGCAGGAATGACGGTGGAACAGCAATGGCAGGAATTTCTCGGCATAATCCGGAAGATGCAGGATCATTTCATTTCAAAAAGGAAGAAAGATTCTAAGGGGAGTAGGAGGCAACTGTGGCTGACAAGAGAAGTTAGGGATAGAATAAAACTAAAAGAAAAGATGTATAACACAGCAAAGAGTAGCCGGAAGCTAGAGGATTGGAAACTTTCATAGGACAACAGAAGGAAACAAAACGGGCAATACGGGCTGAAAAGATGAAGTACGAAGGGAAGCTGGCCAGGAATATAAAGGACAATAAAAGCTTCTTTAGATATGTTAAGGGAAAAAGAGTAGCAAAGTCAAATATGGGTCCCTTGAAGGCAGATACGGGTGAAATTATAATGGGCAACAAGGAAATGGCAGAGGAGTTGAACAGGTACTTCGGATCTGTCTTCACTAAGGAAGACACAAACAATCTCCCAGAAGTACTGGAGTACAGAGGATCTAAGGGGGTAGAGGAACTGAAATAAATTTTCATTAGGCGAGAAATAGTATTGGGTAGGCTAATGGGACTGAAGGATGATAAATCCCCTGGGCCTGATGATGTGCATCCCAGGGTCCTCAGGGAGGTGGCTCTAGACATAGTCAACGCATTGGTGATCATTTTCCAATGTTCAATAGATTCAGGATCAGTTCCTGTGGATTGGAGGATAGCTAATGTTATCCCACTTTTCCAGAAAGGAACGAGAGAGAATTACAGACCAGTTAGCCTGACTTCGGTGGTGGGAAAGATGCTGGAGTCAATTATTAAAGAGGTAATAATGGGGCATTTGGATAGCAGTAAAAGGATTAGTCCAAGTCAACATGGATTTATGAAAGGGAAATCATGCTTGACCAATCTTCTTGAATTTTTTGAGGATGTGACAAGTAAAATGGATCAAGGTAAGCCAGTGGTAGTGTATCTAGACTTTCAGAAAGCCTTTGATAAGGTCCCGCACGGGAGACTGGTGACTAAAATTAGAGCACATGGTAGTGAGGGTAGGGTGTTGACATGGATAGAAAATTGGTTGGCAGACAGGAAGCAAAGAGTAGGAGTGAACGGGTCCTTTTCAGAATGGCAGGCAGTGGCGAGTGGAGTGCCGCAAGGCTCGGTGTTGGGGCCGCAACTGTTTAGCATATATATTAATGATTTGGAAGAGGGGATTAGGAGCAACACTAGCAAGTTTGTGGATGACACAAAGCTGGGTGGCTGTGTGAACTGTGAAGAAGATGTTAGGACGTTGCAGGGTGACCTGGACAGATTGAATGAGTGGGCAGATGCGTGGCAGGTGCAGTATAATATAGATAAATGTTATCCACTTTGGCGGCAAAAACAAAGGGGCAGATTATTATCTCAATGGGGTTAGGTTAGGTAAGGGGGAGGTACAGCGAGACATGGGTGTCCTTGAACACCAGTCACTGAAAGTTGCCGTGCAGGCAGTGAAGAAAGCTAAAGGAAGGGAAGTCTGAAGAAGGGTTTCGGTCCGAAACGTTGCATATCTCCTTCGCTCCATGGATGCTGCTGCACCCGCTGAGTTTCTCCAGCAATTTTGTGTACCTTCGATTTCCAGCATCTGCAGTTCCTTCTGAAAAGCTAATGGAATGTTGGCCTTCATAACAAGAGGATTTCAGTATCGGAGTAAAGAGGTTCTTCTGCAGTTGGATATGGCTCTGGTTAGACCATGTCTGGAGTATTGTGTACAGTGTACAGTGCAGCGTAGATTCACGAGATTGATCTCTAGGATGGCGGGACTGTCATATGAGGAAAGGAAAAGACTATGCTTGTATTAGAAGACTAGGCCACAGTCTTAGAATAAAGGGGAGGCCATTTAAGACTGAGATGAGAAAAAACGTTTTCACCCAGAGAGTTGTGAATTTGTGGAATTCCCTGCCACAGAGGGCAGTGGAGGCCAAAACACTGGATGGATTTAAGAGAGAGTTAGATAGAGCTCTAGGGGTTAGTGGAATCAATGGATATGGGGAGAAGGCAGGCACGGGTTATTGATTGGGGATGATCAGCCATGATCGCAATGAATGGCGGTGTTAGCTCGAAGGGCCGGATGCCCTCCTCCTGCACCTATTTTCTATGTTTCTACTGGGAAATTACAGACCAGTTAGTCTAACATCGGTAGTGGGGAAACTGCTAGAGTCAGTTAGTAAAGATGGGATAGCAGCACATTTGAAAAGTGGTGAGATCATTGGACAAAGTCAGCATGGATTTACGAAAGGTAAATCATGTCTGACTAATCTTTCGAGGATGTTACTAGTAGAGTGGATAGGGGAGAACCAGTGGATGTGTTATATCTGGACTTTCAGAAGGCTTTCGACAAGGTCGCACATAAGAGATTAGTATACAAACTTAAAGCACACGGTATTGGGGGGTTCAGTATTGATGTGGATAGAGAACTGGCTGGCAAACAGGAAGCAAAGAGTAGGAGTAACTGGTACCTTTTTCAGAATGGCAGGCAGTGGCTCAGTGCTGGGACTGGCAAGGCTCAGTGCTGGGACCCCAGCAATTTACAATATATATTAATGATTTGGATGAGGGAATTGAATGCAACATCTCCAAGTTTGCGGATGACACTAAGCTGGGGGGCAGTGTTAGCCGTGAGGAGGATGCTAGGAGGCTGCAAGGTGACTTGGATAGGCCGGGTGAGTGGGCAAATGCATGGCAGATGCAGTATAATGTGGATAAATGTGAGGTTATCCACTTTGGTGGCAAAAACAGGGAAGCAGACTTTTATCTAAATGGTGGCAGATTAGGAAAAGGGGAGTTGCAATGAGACCTGGGTGTCATGGTACACCAGTCATTGAAAGTAGGCATGCAGGTGCAGCAGGCAGTGAACAAAGCGAATAGTATGTTAGCATTCATAGCAAAAGGATTTGAGTATAGGAACAGGGAGGTTCTTCTGCAGTTGCACAGGGTCTTGGTGAGACCACACCTGGAGTATTGCGTACAGTTTTGGTCTCCAAATCTGAGGAAGGACATTATTGCCATAGAGGGAGTGCAGAGAAGGTTCACCAGACTGATTCCTGGGATGTCAGGACTTTCATATGAAGAAAGACTGGATAGCCTCGGCTTGTACTCGCTAGAATTTAGGAGATTGAGGAGGGATCTTATAGAAACTTACAAAATTCTTAAGGGGTTGGACAGGCTAGATGCAGGAAGATTGTTCCCGATGTTGGGGAAGTCCAGGACAAGGGGTCGCAGCTTAAGGATAGAGGGGAAATCCTTTAGGACCGAGATGAGAAAAACTTTTTTCACACAGAGAGTGGTGAATCTCTGGAACTCTCTGCCACAGAAGTTAGTTGAGGCCAGTACATTGGCTATATTTAAGAGGGAGTTAGATGTGGAACTTGTGGCTAAAAGGATCTGGGGGTATGGAGAAAAGGCAGGTACGGGATACTGAGTTGGATGATCAGCCATGATCATATTGAATGGCGGTGCAGGCTCGAAGGGCCGAATGGCCTACTCCTGCACCTATTTTCTATGTTTCTATGTTTCTATGTTTCTATGACATGACTGTCTATTTGTGATAGAGGAGGAAACATTGTTAATATTGGCCAAATTAAAGACACCTTAAAATGGAGGATCCCTGCACTTGTCAGAATTGCTTAACCCTTGTCAGCTGAACTTTGCAGGCTTTGAATGGCGCCAGCCAGTCTAGGCTCAGTCTGGTATGCAGCATGGTGAGGTGTCCAGGTGTTCTCCCTGTTTCTCTTAAATTGATAACATGTATAGCAGTTTTGCAAACGAACCTTAAATGCATCATTTCGATTGGATCGCTGCATTGTAAATAGTATAAATAATGTTGTGAGATGGTCATCCTGTTTATCGATGATCGGCCGAACTGTTGAGCCTTGGATAAACTGTTTGAAACTCAGGGCACATGTTTCAATGTTTGTTCTTGTTTGATTCCGTCCGTAGCTTACTTTCAAATACAATGTATTAGCTACTGTATTATTGGGTTAGGGAAATGTCTGTCATGTATGGGGTTAATCAATATCTGTAATTGGATTGTAAAGAGACCACCCCCATGTGGTTTGGCCCCATGAGGTCCAGGGACCTATAAAAGTCCGCTGCCACGAGGACCTGCGTCGATCTTCTGGAGAGCGCTTAGGACTGCGTGACCTTCTGGCATGTCTCTGTTTGAGCGAGGCCTAGAGGGCTTGGCCAGGCAGATACGAGGATCGAACCCGTGGTGGTTAGGTACAGTAGTGGGAACTGTAATTGTGTTTTGTCAAAATAAAGTTTAGATACGCAAGTGCTTGCCTCAGTGATTTTTCACTGAAACCAGACTGGGAGAAGCTTAGAACGAGCTATTTACAACATCTGTCAGAGAGAACTTGAGGGATGCACTCATAGAGGACTCTGACATCAACTTGTATGTGGACGGAACGCATCTATTGGACCGTGGGGTGAGAGATTGTCTAGGTTTGCAGTTGTTAAGCAGAAAGCAGAAATTGTAGAAGCAGCCGCCTTTGAGTCACCTTATTCAGCATAGTAAGCTGAATTATTCACTTTAATTCGGGGTTGTATTATTGGGGAAAATTTAAAAGTGAGGTGATGCTAACCAGACAAATTCCAGTTATGAAATGTAGCGCCCACACTAGAGGACAGACCCCAGTAGATATCAAGAATCATAATGCTGATTTGGTAGCCAAGAAAGTATCATGGGAACATAAGGCAGTGGTACCTAAAATGATGAGGCAGACTAAAAGTAGAACTAACAAGTCCCCCTCGGTGAAACTGATGCCAACCATCCAAGAAATTGTTTGATTACAGGAGGAGGCTACTAAAGGAGATAAGGAACAGTGGAGACAACTTGGGTGTGCACTGGATTGTATGACTGGACTGTGGACCACTCCTGCAGGGCAGACCTGCATGACAGATTCATTGGCAATATGGGTTATAGAATGCATGCACTATGCAACCCATTGTGGTGCAAGGGCAGAAGGGGACACTCTAATGGCTACTTGGTGGCATCCGAAACTACAAACTTTAGCTCAAAAGGTAAGCAGTAATTGTGTGTTCTGCCAGAGATACAATCCAGGGAAAGGAATAGGATGTGAAGGAGGAAATACACCATTGCCAAGGGTCCGTTTGAGACATTGCAGATGGACTATATCGAATTAGAAAGGTGCCAGGGGTATAAGTACGTACTTGTCATAGCCGATGTATTCAGCCGGTGGATCGAAGCTTTCCCAACCCTTGATTACAAAGCGGCCACTGTTGTCAAGGTGTTAATGAGAGAAATTGTCCCTAGATTTGGTATCCCCATTCGACATAGTTCAGATAACGGTCCACACTTTATTGGACAAATCAATAAAGAGTTTTGTGAACAGTTGGGGATCCAGCAGCAACTACGATGTGCTTATCGACCACAGGCTGCTGGACTTGTAGAAAGGGCAAATCAGATCATTAAAACTAAATTAGCCAAATTGAACTTGGATGGATTAAATTACTCCCAATAGCTTTACTTCAGATGAGAGTCACGCCTGTAGGGAAATCTAAATTAATCCCAGCTGAAATTATTTATGGTAGACCCTTGAGAATACCTTGGAACCAGAATGCGATGAAAATAATTAATTTCCACCATAAGACTGCGGAGATGACCGACTATATTCTAGCATTGACCAGAGCATTAAGGGATTCACATTGTAGAGTAAGAGCAGCCCATAGTGAGATGCCTTCGTTAGAAACTCCCATTAAAGTAAAATCTGGAAACTATGTCTTAATAAAGAATTGGTTGAGAAAAGGATTGGAGGTTCATTGGGAGGGACCTTACCAGGTCTTCTAATGACTCCAACAGCGGTGAAAGTGGATGGATGGATGAAATGCATGGGTACATCTCCATCACTGTTAAAGCGTAAGTGAAGATAAGGATTGCTAACCTACTTCATCCCAGGTTCTCTTAGGAACTCTTACAGATGAACTATCAAGATTGATGGATGGGATTTGCACCCACGAAAACTCAGGAGGTGAAGACTCATCAGACGGAATGATGAAGCTACGCCCTCGAAAATTTGGGAAGCTTTTGATGGAATTCTAGGAAGATATATCAACATCTTTTTGTTAGGACATTTGTTAAATAACGCAGTCATCATTGCATTCTGGGGTTATCATTAGTGATGAGGGTTATCATAAATGATAAAATGGGGGAATGTTAACATTGACCAAATTAAAACACCATAAAATGGAGGATCCCTGCATTTGTCAGAAATGCTTAACCTTTGTCAATGGAAATTTACAGGCTGTGGATGGCGCTGACCAGTCTGGGCATCAGATTGATATGTAAGGCTGAAGGATCCAGGTGTTCTCCTCATTCCCCTTAATTGGTAAAATGTATATAAACTCTGCAAACAAACTTAAATGCATAACATTGATTGGATCACTGCAAGAGCCTTGTATATATTGTAAATAATGTTGCGAGACAGTTACCCTGTTAATTGTTGATTGGTTGAAATGTTAAGCCCTGTCTGGTTTGTTTGAATCCCAGGGTAAATGTTGCATTATTCAAGTTCTGTTAGCTTCTTCTGGATGCTTCTCCTGCAACAATGTAAGGGGAATTCTGTTGTTAGTCTGTGTAACTGTCAATAATGTATTGTTGTAATTTGTTATGTTTGATTGGATTGTAAATAGACCACCCTTCTGTAGTTCGGCCCCTCAACGTTTGGGGACCTATAAAAGGCAGCCCCCACGAGGTCATTTGTCGATCTTCTGGAAGAGTGCTTGGGACTGTGTAACCTTTTTGAGTGCTTCTGCTTGCACGAGGCTGAAGGGCTTGGCCAGGCAGATGCAAGGATCGAACCTGCGGTGGTTTAGCTATCATATAGGGTAATTTGCTGTGCTATCCAAAAATAAAGATGAGTTGTTCCAGTGGTTGAATCAGTGGTTTATTGACTGAACTAGACTGGGGGGAAGCTTAGAAGAGCTTATTTACAATAACACAAAAATATAAATCACCAGCTCTGTTGGTGAAATCACCATCACAATGAATGGTGGTGCTGGCTCGAAGGGCAAAATGGCCTCATCCTGCACCTATTTTCTATGTTTCTATGTTCATATCATTCAACCAAAGGTAGCACAATGGCACAGCTGATAGATCTGCTGCCTCTTAGCTCCAGTGACCCAGGCTCAATCCTGACCTAGGGTGCTATCTGTGTGCAGTCTGTACATTCACCTTGTGATCGCATGTTTTTTTTCTGAGTGTTCCACTTTCTTCCCACATCCCAAAGACATGCGGGTTTGTAGGTTGGTTGGCCTCTGTGAAACCTTGCCCCCAATGTGTAGGGAGAGAATGAGAAAGTCGGATAACATAGCACTAATGTGCGCAGGGGGTGGACTCGGTGGGCTGAAGGGCCTGTTTCTATGCTGTATCTCTAAACAAAATTAACCGTTCATGCGTCAAAAAGAGTCCAAGGGAATGGAGAGAGGGTGAGAGAAATAATTTATCATCTATTTATTTAAATAGTCAAATAAATAGCACCAGTGAACATTTATAAACAGTGGAGGTGGACATTTCTGATTAATCTTTGACATGGATTAAATTATTTCATGTTATATGCTATATTAGTATATGTAATCATTGTCTCATAGGCTCATTTAGCCTCATATTATTTTATAGTAAAATTTATAAAAAATAAACGTAATTAGCCTGGACATTAAAGATGTGGTATCACATATGACACCAAAACAGCAATTGGTTCAGTCTGAGACAAGTGCTGAGGATGAGGATGGAGTGCATTGCTATAGATCAGATTGGTTCCACCTTCACTCTGATATTTCCTTTCTGCCTTTTGGGATTCCCTGCAGGAGCTTCCTTCTTATGCTCACTTCTTCCACCACCATTTTAATGTTGAAGTGTCATGGAGTCATACAGTGTGGAAACAGATCCTTCGGCCCAACTTGCGCACAGCAACCATCATGTCCCATCTACACTAGTCCCATCTGCCTGGAATGAAATGCTTTGTTTTACATACTACCTAGGCAGTATACATGTCCCCACCTGTTGGCACTGACAATGTTAGAAAAGTGCCAAACCGTGCCCCCGGCCAGTTCCCCTTTTGTTCTCGGCATCCCACCCCCCTCCCCCCCAACACCCCTCCACACCTGCCAGATTCCTCCCATTATATAGGGGAATTTCACCAGGTTTCCCTATTGCTCTCACTGCTCCACCTCACTCTCGGTTCCTCTCCGCATGGTTCCCGCTGACAACAGTGGCTCAGGGCTGGAATGTAGGCAGTGGGATGACATAGAACTAGTGTTGACGGGTGATCAAAGGTCAGCGTGGGCTTGGTGGGCCGAAGGGCCTTCTACACACTGTATCTCTAAACTAAAGTAAATTAGGCTAAGAGTTTGGAAAGAATTGGTTACATCAGCTACCTCACAGATGGTGCCTTTCAAACATGCATTCTGCACTGCACTACTGTTAAAGTTCAGTCACTGTTTCAGCTGCTTCAATATTCAGGAGTCCTCAACTAGGTGGGCGTCACAGTGATGCAGCAGGTAGAACTGCTGCCTCAGAGCGCTAAAGACCCGGGTTCCATCCTGACCTTGGGTGCTGACGGTGTGGAGTTTGGATCTTCTCTCTGGGATTGCGTGGGTTTCCTCTGGGTGCTCCAGTTTCCTCCCACATCCCAAAGACATACACATTTGTAAGCCTCAGTAAATTTCTCCTAGTGGATGCAAAAGTGGAAGAACATAGAATCAGTATGAGCGGGTGATCGATAGTCAGTGTGGACGATGGCTGAAGTAACTATTTCATGCTGTATCCTTCAATCAATTCAATGAATATAGAGAGGTTATGTGGAGGTAAGGCTGTGTGCTGTCAACCTGCGTATGTAATGATTCTATGTTTTCAGATGAGCAACAGTATGTGGATGAAGCAAGACAGGAGCCTTGGGAAAAATCCTTGCAAATACCATATCTCTTTTATTTTTCATTATAATGTTAATTTGATTGGCTCTCCTCCAAATAATCAAATAAGGTGTTTGATAGCATATACTTCATTAGTAACATCATTATTGTTCCTGAAGGGATGGCGGATCACCTGCTAGGAATAGATAGTCATTCTATTATTAGTCCAGGTTTATCAACGGCACAAAATTAGCACAAATTAATGTCCGGGCACCTTGATGGAAACAAGACAATGAATCTATGCCATGTCATTGTGATGAGAGTAGTGGATGATATCTGAGTACTCATGTCTTGCAAGTACTTGCATCATGCAGGGGCCAATTGCAATATTTTCCAGCAGGGGCGAAGTACAATTGGCAGCCTCGCCAAACAGTCTGTCTGTATTTTCCGTCTTTTTTTTGTTATTTTTAGTGTGTTTTGAAAGTTTGTTTTATGTGGAGGAGGGGGAGGGGATCGGGGGAAACTTTTTTTTTCAATCTCTTCCCCTGCCGAAGATGCGATTGTTTTCTGCGTAGCATCTCCGGTCGCTTTGCGGCCGAACATCTTGTAGCGGGAGGCCTCCCCGGGACTGATATTGGGGCTTGAACTTACCATCTGAGCCAATCTCTTGCCTGAGATCGCTCCAACTGCGGCCTGTGTACTTTACTAGAATACTCGCTAGAATTTAGAAGATTGAGGGGGGATCTTATAGAAACTTACAAAATTCTTAAGGGGTTGGACAGGCTAGATGCAGGAAGATTGTTCCCGATGTTGGGGAAGTCCAGAACAAGGGGTCACAGTTTAAGGATAAGGGGGAAATCTTTTAGGACCGAGATGAGGAAAACATTTTTCACACAGAGAGTGGTGAATCTCTGGAATTCTCTACCACAGAAGTTAGTTGAGGCCAGTTCATTGGCTATATTTAAGAGGGAGTTCGATGTGGCCCTTGTGGCTAAAGGGATCAGGGGGTATGGAGAGAAGTCAGGTACAGGATACAGTTGGATGATCAGCCATGATCATATTGAATGGCGGTGCAGGCTCGAAGGGCCGAATGGCCTACTCCTGCACCTATTTTCTATGTTTCTATGTTTACCATCGAGAGCTCGCAGTGTCGAGAGAGACCGTGGATGCAGGGGGCTGCAACGACGCAGAAGGTTTCGACCAACCCCGACCCGGGGTCCGATCGCTCGGTGCGGGGGATCTGAGATCCCCCTGATGCAGGAGACTGAATTGCCCCAATGCGGAGGGCCAGAACACTGCCGGCTACGGGAGTCAAGATCGCCCTGTCAACGGCAGGCTCGAGGCCGCCAGCCGCAGGAGAACAAAGAAGGGAAGAGATTAAACTCTTTTTTCGTCTTCCATCACAGTGAGGAATGTGGAGGAGTCATTGTGGTGGATGTTCATGTTAAAATGTATTTTTGTGTCTTCTATTGTATTTTTGTGTGTTCTTTTTATTTGTATGACTGACTTGGCAAATGAAATTCCTCGTATGTTGCAAAACATGGCTAATAAAGTATTATTGTATTGTATTGTAAACAGGAGGAATTACACAAGACTCTAATATTATCAGAATCAAGCCAGTGTTGACCTATGTTACACCAACATCTCTGAAAACGTGGGTGCGCACTGAATGCAGGCATCGCTGATAGTTATGACTCAACTTGGGGGATATTGGGATAGCAATGATAACAGAACGACTGACCATCCTGATTCACCAGTATGTTTATTATGGTGTTTAAGACAATAACACAAATACTGTGCACATGAATATAAAATACATAACTTTCATATTCCAAAACGGTGCCTTTCAGTAAGGGACAAATGAAGCAAAATTTGCACCATCTTCTGATGAAGAAGACTGAAGTTGCAACTTTAATCAACATTCAACATCCAGCCAGAGAGAACATCTTGCTTGAGAACATCCATTTTGCCCCAGAATGCTGTGGATGCCAAATCAGTGGGTATTCTTAAGGATGAGATAGATAGATTTTTGATTAGTATGGGTGTCAGAGGTTATGGGGAGAAGGCAGGAGAATAGGGTTAGGAGGGAGAGATAGATCAGCCATGATTGATTGAATGATGGAGTAGACGTGATGGGCCGAATGGCCTAATTCTACTCCTATTCCATATGACCTTTATGACCTTATGACTTTATGACCTTATGACCTGCATCCGATCTGCTGCCTCAAACATTCGCTCTCTCTACAACTCTAAAAACATCTTCACCCAGAGAGTTGTGAATCTGTGGAATTCTCTGCCACAGACGGCAGCGGAGGCCAATTTACGGGATATTTTCAAGAGAGAGTTAGATTTAGCTGTTAGGTCTAATGGAATCAAGGGATATGGGAAAAAGCAGAAACGGGGTATTGATTTTAGATGATCAGCAGGACCATATTGAATTGTGGTGCAGGCTCGAAGGGCCACATGGCCTAGTGCTGCACCTATTTTCTATGTTTCTATATAACTCATAGACCAATGTGTACAATCTACAAGATGCAGAGCAAAATCATGCCAAAGTCCCTTCAACAGTCTCGACCCGAAACGTCACCCATTCCTTCTCTCCAGAGTAGCTGCCTGTCCCACTGAGTTACTCCAGAATTTTGTGTCTATTTTCCTTTTAATAATAAGAATGGATGGGATTTATATAGCGCCTTTCTAATACTCAAGGCGCTTTACATCGCATTATTCATTCACTCCTCAGTCACACTCGGTGGTGGCAAGCTACTTCTGTAGCCACAGCTGCCCTGGGGCAGACTGACGGAAGCGTGGCTGCCAATCTGCGCCTACGGCCCCTCCGACCACCACCAATCACTCACACACATTCACACACATTCACACACAGGCAAAGGTGGGTGAAGTGTCTTGCCCAAGGACACAACGACAGTATGCACTCCAAGCGGGATTCGAACCGGCTACCTTCCGGTTGCCAGCCGAACACTTAGCCCCATTTAACACCATTTTCCAAATCCAAAATCTCGAGCATCTGGCAGATGGAACAGGGTACTAAATTTGGATGTTCATCCATGATCATATCTAATGGTGGAGCAGGCACAAAAAACGAAATGCTACTCCTGCTCATATTTTCTGTTTATTTTATGTAAAGGCTGTAGACACATGTGTAGACCACCCCATTGGACACGTTTCTCTCAATTAATTAATCAATCAATCACCACCATCTTAAATGGAATTAGAGGTGAATGTTGACCCTGCCAAAATGATCCATCTCCCACTGACGTAGCTTCCCACTATGGATGTCCTCATTACACTTGGTCAGGTTGAATGGGTAAACTATATTATTCAACTGCACAACTCCAGAAATAAAAACTCCATTCTGCATTCTATCATGGAAAATAATTACCAGGAAAAAAGGGAAAAAGATCCAAGGATGTTGCCACATACCTTGCGGTACGTACTTGCTCAAAACAGAAAAGGAGCATTCGGACTTTTGCAGAGAATTTTGAAACCTATACGAGCCCTCCATGTGTGCAACCACCCACTCTATCAAGCAGCGATTGAAGACTATAACAGCAAATCTAAATCACCAGTGATTTAATTCTGGTCAAATAGGCTGACAGTTTGGAGATTGAATTGACGGAAACAAGCTAACCCTGTGTTAATGGAGATCTCAAACAGGAAGAGTTTCAGCAAAGATCTTTGCAATACTGCGCTTTAGAGGGCAACCAATATTGCTGTTTGTTAGAATACATTTTCTATGTGAATTGTATCAGTTCCACAATAAATGTCACCACTGCTTTCACAAATGCATCTAGGGATGGAATGAGCTTGCTGGGGATGCCTGCACCCAGAGAATAGATAAAAATCATCTGCAGGGCTGGAATATAATCCTGGATTTCATGAAGTGACATCTGCTAATCTCTGTGATAAAAATTACTACACTGTAAACACACAACATGTAAATTTGCAAATATGAACAAATGTAATGATAGCCAGTGGAGGTGATGCTTCATAGCGCCAGAACCCTGGGTTCAGTCCTGACCTCGGGTGATGTCTGAGTAGAGTTTGTGTGTTCTCCCTGTGATTGCGCTGGCTTCCTTTGGGTGTTCTGGTTTCTTCCCACATCCCAAAGTTGTGCAGGTTGGTAGGTTAATTGGCTACCATAAACTGTTGGTGCTTGTCAGTGAATGGCGGAATTTTGGGGACTGGATAGATGGAAAAGTTATCAGATTTGTGTTAACATACCAACCCATATATCTTTGGCACATGGGAGGAAATCAGAGCACCCAAATGCATCCCAGCAATTCACAGGGGGAACACACAAAGTCCAGTCACACAGCGCCCAAGGTCAGGACTGAATCCAAGTTTCTGGTGCTCATCTGGACCGAGGGGCCTCTTTCACTACTTTGGAAATTGGACCCAGCAAGTTTTTTGGGTAGTCACATCTTCAGCTTTACCCAGAACAGATGGCATTGAAGATGGCATTGAAGAATACAAATGTAGACTGGACTGAACTGGACGTTTGTGCAGTATTCACATTGCTGTGTCTGACATTTCCACCCAAAATCAGGTGCGCATAATATGATTCAATTATTTGTATAATGGACAGTTCTACTTGCAGCAACTAAACTGGAGCTGAAGGCTCCACTATAATAGAATAGTCTCAGTAGAACTTGAAAAATAGTTTATAGGAAGGAACTGCAGATGCTGGTTTACACCGAAGATAGACACAAAATGCTGGAATGACTTAGCGGGACAGGCAGCATCTCTGGATAGAAGGAATAGGTGACATTTTGGGTTGAGACCCTTCTTCAGGCTCAAACAAAAAAATAGTTAGCTGCTTTTTTCATTATCAAAAATGACATTTTGTTGACATTGGGAAACCTGACTGCGTACATTAGAACTGAAGCAAGAGGTTCAAAATGTTGTGCAAATGATAGGAGAATACTTTCTCCAGCTGCCGAGATGGCCATTGCTGGACATTGTGGTGGCACTATTAACAGCATCCCATTGCAGGTGGTAGCATCACACCCAAGTGCAAACCGAATGAGCCTGAGGCCAGGGACCACAAAATCTTATGAGAATCCTGCTGTGCAGGCCACCTGCATTTAGTAGAACATACGCTTGCGTGAATCCCTGCTGCAATTACTTTAATGGCTTCACTAAGTTCCCAAGGTAACAAAGAATTGCAGATGCTGATTTATACCAAAGAAACTTACAAAGTGTTGGAGTAACTCATTGGGTCAGGCAGCATCTCTGGAGAAAAAGAATGGGTGATGTTTCAGTTGGGATCGTTCTTCAGACACACATCTTCCTTGATCTCCGGTACACAAAATTCCTGGGGAAACTCAGCGGGTGCAGCAGCATCTATGGAGCGAAGGAAATAGGCGACGTTTCGGGCCGAAACCCTTCTTCAGACTGATGGGGGGTGGGGGGGGGGAGAAAGAAGGAAAAGGGGAGGAGGAGGAGGAGCCCGAGGGCGGGCGGATGGGAGGGTGGGAGGAGACAGCTAGAGGGTTAAGGAAGGGGAGGAGACAGCAAGGGCTAGCAAAATTGGGAGAATTCAATGTTAATGCCATACGGACGCAAGGCCCCCAGACGGAATATGAGGTGCTGTTCCTCCAATTTCCGCTGTTGCTCACTCTGGCAATGGAGGAGACCCAGGACAGAGAGGTCGGATTGGGAATGGGAGGGGGAGTTGAAGTGCTGAGCCACCGGGAGTTCAGGTAGGTTATTGCGGATGAGCGGAGGTGTTCGGCGAAACGATCGCCCAACCTACGCTTGGTCTCACCGATGTAAATCAGCTGACATCTAGAGCAGCGGATGCAGTAGATGAGGTTGGAGGAGATGCAGGTGAACCTTTGTCGCACCTGGAACGACTGCTTGGGTCCTTGAATGGAGTCGAGGGGGGAGGTGAAGGGACAGGTGTAGAGATCCTTGATCTCATCTGCTTTGTTCTCTTGTTTTCACACCTTACCCATCCATATCTCTCTGTCTCCCTCTCCCCTGACTCTCAGTCTGAAGAAGGGTCCCAACCTGAAACGTCACCCATTCCTTGTATTCAGAGATGCTGCCTGTCCCACTGAGTTTCTCCAGCATTTTGTGTCTGTCTTCGATTCAGATTTAAATCTCTGCATTTCTGGATGAATGACGTCCCATGGAACAAATATTTTTTTGTGAAGATCTTCATTCTATCAATGTAATCTCGTGCAAATCACATACGACATACCTTGTAGGATCATAACATTTTCTCATTATCATTCCGTTTGCACTAACAGCCACTTGTCTGCCTCTTCATATTTGAGTTTGAAGAAAGGTCTTGTCTTGAAACGTCACCGGTCCATCTTCTCCAGAGATGCTGCTTCACCCACTAAGTTGCTCCAGCACTTTGTGTCTTTTTTTGTAAACTAGCATATGCTGTTCCGTGTATCTTCGTCATATGAAGTTCCTGGCAGGTTTTCTCCCCATTCCCTTCAGCTTTTGACACCTCCAAGGACTTTTGGCTTGCCAGGATTAGAGGGTGTGAGCTATAGGGAGAGTTGAATAGGCTGGGACTCTATTCCTTGGAGCACAGGAGGATGAGGGGTGATCTTATAGAGGTGCATTATATCACAAGAGGAATAGATCAGGTAGATGCGCAGAGTCTCTTGCCCAGAGTAGGTGAATCAAGGATCAGAGGGCATAGGTTTATGGTGAAGGGGAAAAGATTTAATAGGAATCTGAGGGGTAACATTTTCATAAAGGGTGGTGGGTGTATGGAACAAGCTGCCAGAGGAGGTAGTTGAGGCTGGAACTATCCCAACATTTAAGAAACAGACAGGCACATGGATAGCACAGGTTTGGAGGGATTTGGGTCAAATGTTGGCAGGTGGGACTAGTGTAGCTGGGACATGTTGGCCGGTGTGGTCAAGTTTGGCTGAAGGGCCTGTTTCCACAGTGTATCACTCTATGACTCCATGTTGCCAAAGTGCACCCTGTTTGCCTGTGGTGCAGAGAATGCCTTTAGAGGCCGATGCCTTTCTCTGAACTTTGCTCATCAAATTGCTGGGTAGTGTGTCCAATTATATTCCTGACAGGGTCCTTTCAAAAATCATTTTACAATTAAAACATTTTACATAAAACTCAATTTTACAATGATTTCTGAATGCATGCCACACTAACAATGTTTAAAAGTAGAACTTAATTAATACTAAGTGGGACCCGTTCTGGAGCGCTGGTATGGGTGTTGTGGGTTGAAGGGACTGGTTTCCAGAGGGCTAGTATGCAAATTGTGCGCCAAATGGATTATTGGGCTGGCGTCTCAGTCAATCAAGCCTGTTGTGCTGGAAACTCACTCACTCATGGCTGGTGGGCTGGTAGTTGACTCACGGTTAATTACTATTCTATTTCTAGCAGGGTGCAAGGCCACCAAATTCAAGTGCAGTTTCATACCATTTGAAGTAGGGTGCAAAGCCACTAAAGACAGCGAATCGTGACCTCTCCCTCCTCCATCTTGCAGAGACCGAGCCACACCCACATTTCCAGGTTTTATAACCCCTCCCCCCCCCCCCCCCCCCCCCCCCCCCCCCCCACCGGAAAAGGTGTGGCTTTCATGGAGTGATTGACTGGAGAGAGATTCTCAACATTAAAAAAAAAACTAATAACACTTTTATTTTTCATTGATGGGAAGAATTCTCTGCACCTGCTCAGCGGAGGGGGACTGAGTAAGATGGCCAAAAATCACAGCGGCAAGTGGTAGTGTTTTATCTAAAATCAATATACAGTGCAAACAGGAAGTGCATTTGCAGTAGTGCTTTTTAACTTCAAGCCAAAGCACCCAAGCCACCATTTGCAGTAAGTAGTGCATTTCAACTTCAAGCCACCATTTGCAGTAAGTGGTGCCTTTCAACTTCAAGCCAATGCACCCACGCCCCCATTTGCAGTAAGTAGTTCCTTTCAACTTCAAACCGAAGCTCTCAAGCCACCACTTGCATTAAGTAGTGCCTTTCAACGTCATGCCACAATATGCAGTAGTGCCTTTCAACTTCAAAGCTCCCAAGCCACCATTTGCAGTAAGTAGTGCCTTTCAACTTCAAGCCACAATTTGCAGTAAGTAGTGCCTTTCAACTTCAAGCCAATGTACCCACGCCCCCCATTTGCAGTAAGTAGTGCCTTTCAACTTCAAGCCACACCCAAGCCATCATTTGCAGTAATTAGTGCCTTGCAACTTCAAGCCAAAGCAACCAAGCCACCATTTGCAGTAATAGTGTCTTTCAACTTCAAGTCAAAACTCCCAAGCCACCATTTGCAGTAAGTAGTGCCTTTGAACTTCAAGCCAATGCTCCCAATCCACCATTTCGAGTAAGTAGTGCCTTTCAACTTCATGCCACCATTTGCAGTAAGTGGTGTATTTCAACTTCAAGCCACACCCAGGCCACACCCATGCCACCATTTGCAGTAAGTGGTGTCTTTCAACTTCAAGCCACACCCAAGCCACACCCAAGCCACCATTTGCAGTAAGTAGTGCATTTCAACTTCAAGCCACCATTTGCAGTAAGTGGTGCCTTTCAACTTCAAGCCAATGCACCCAAGCCACCATTTGCAGTAAGCAGTGCCTTTCATCTTCAAGCCAATGCACCCACGCCCCCATTTGCAGTAAGTAGTGCCTTTCAACCAAGTCAAAGCTATCAAGCCACCATTTGCAGTAAATAGTGCCTTTCAACTTCAAGCCAAAGCTCCCAAGCCACCATTTGCAGTAAGTGGTGCCTTTCAACTTCATGCCACCATTTGCAGTAAGTGGTGTCTTTCAACTTCAAGCCACACCCAAGCCACCATTTGCAGTAAGTGGTGTCTTTCAACTTCAAGCCACATCCAAGCCACACCCAAGCCACCATTTGTAGTAAGTGGTGTCTTTCAACTTCAAGACACACCCAAGCCACACCCAAGCCACCATTTGCAGTAAGTAGTGCCTTTCAACTTCAAGCCAAAGCAACCAAGCCACCATGTGCAGTAAGTAGTGCCTTTCAACTTCATGCCACCATTTGCAGTAAGTAGTGCCTTTCAATTTCAAGACACACCCAAGCCAAGCCAACCAGGGGAGGGGGGCGCTTTCTGGAGTGCTAGTATGAACCATTTTAGAACCAATAGACATTTCTTTGCAAGTTTTAGAACCAATAGACACTTTTTGCAAGCTTTAGAACCAATAGACATTTTTTGCAAGCTTTAGAACCAATAGACATTTTTTTGCAAGCTTGAGAACCAATAGACATTTTTTTTTGCAAGCTTGAGAACCAATAGACATTTTTTTGCAAGCTTTAGAACCAATAGTCATTTTTTGCAAGCTTTAGAACCAATAGTCATTTTTTGCAAGCTTTAGAACCAATAGTCATTTTTTGCAAGCTTTAGAACCAATAGTCTTTTTTTTTGCAAGCTTTAGAACCAATAGACATTTTTGCAAGCTTTAGAACCAATATACATTTTTTTGCAAGCTTTAGAAGCAATAGACATTTTTTTGCAAACTTTAGAAGCAATAGACATTTATTTGCAAGCTTTAGAAGCAATAGACTTTTTTGTTGTTGCAAGCTTTAGAAGCAATAGAGACACTTGTTGCAAGCTTTAGAAGCAATATAGGCACTTTTTGTAAGCTTTGGAACCAATAGAGACACTTTTTGCATGCTTTAGAACCGATAGAGATATTTTTGCCAGCTTTAGAACCAATATAGATATTTTTGCCAGCTTTAGAACCAATAGAGACATGTTTTGCAAGCTTTAGAACCAATAGACATTTTTTTGCCAGCTTTAGAACCAATAGAGATATTTTTGCCAGCTTTAGAACCAATAGAGACATTTTTTGCAAGCTTTAGAACCAATAGACATTTTTTTGCAAGCTTTAGAACCAATAGACATTTTTTTGCAAGCTTTAGAACCAATAGACATTTTTTTGCAAGCTTTAGAACCAATAGACATTTTTTTGCAAGCTTTAGAACCAATAGACATTTTTTGCAAGTTTTACAACCAATAGGCATTTTTTTTGCAAGCTTTAGAACCAATAGACACATTCTGCAAGCATTTTAGAACCACTAAGGGCACTTACATTTGAGTTGACATGTGTTCAGTGTTATTCACAGCTCAGAGAAACGTGACCCTCTGCCTTGCAGACACTGATTGAGGCACACCACTTCCTGGTTTTATAGTCTCTCCCCCCTGCCGCCAGCGGGGGCAGCAGAGAGAATGGGGAATTTTGTAAAAACATGAATATCTCTGTCATTTTTAATCGACGGGAAAAATCCTCGGCACACATGCGGTGGAGGGGGGCTCTGAGCAAGGTGGCCAAAAATGACGGCTGTAGGTGGCGGCGTTCTCTCGGAAATCGCAGCACAGATGGCCAAAACCGGTCAAGAACAGACTTTTAGTAATATATAGATTGTGAATTTTTTGAGAGGGATCTGAGTGGACTATTGATGCAAGACAGATGCAAGATGCAGCACAGAACACCACTGGAGAAACTGTACAACTCCTCCCCCTTCTGTCATGGTGTAGACTGAGTCTGACTCCCCCTCCCCAATCTTTGCACATCCCCCGAGCCTTTCCACTTGTCCCTTTAATTTCATGTTTCACGTATCTTGTGTTTTGTGTATTTTGTGTTTTTAAGACTGTTGGCACATCAATTTCCCTCCTGGGATAAATAAAGTTCTATCATATCGTATCGTATCGTGTCAGCACTAAATACAATCATGGCCCAGAGCATCAATAAATGGGTGTAATCCAATGTCTAGGTTAATCTGTACCGAGACATAATCATAAACTATTCTTATCATTTGGTTGTAAATGGTTAAATTAAGTAAGGCTGAAGATAGCTCATCAGATAGCTTTAGTGAAGATCTTTTCATTGATAATGTCTGCAGAGAAAAATGACAAAGCTTTTGGTTTCAGTTGTTAGATGGGTTTTATTTATTAGCCTGCTTGTCTCTAATATGAGAGTATAATGGATTTATTACATTCATGCCATTTCTATTAACAGAATATATTATGAAGGCTTTTCAAAATTTATATCTATTAATCTTTGGCATACACTATTGTGTTAATATGAGAATTTTTCCAATCCTGCAGTCCAGCTCATTTAAGGCAATAATTTATTTTTGATAAACTTCTTTGGCAAAATGTGGTTCTCTGATAATTACACCTTTATTAGTTTTCTTAATAGCACAGACGATTAAAGCATTTATTGTAAAAACATGATATAGTTCCGAAGAAATACTTCATAAAAGAGTGGCTCATTGTGTTAGAGTAAAATTTAACCTAATTGTTCTTATTCCTATGACTATCAATTTATGTTATTAAATTGTAAACTTGTTAAGTAACTTCAAATTATGGAACCAATCATTTGAATGTGCAGCATTTTTGAGATGCATGGAATTTAAGAAGTTTGAAATCCTCTGGCAATTTAAAATGGACATCCAGTCTCAGGGTAATGCAATGCAGAAGGTTATGTGGCCCAACTTGCTCATACTAAACAGAATGTGATAACGTCAGCAATCGAAAGATGAAAGGATCAAGCATGTAAACAATTTATAGCCTTTGATGAAAAGTGTTGATGAATGATAAAACAAGAGAAAAATAACCCCATTTTACCTTTGTCTAAGTTATCATAACTGGAACAGGAGCATGTCAAGAATAATATTCTATCCTTATATTCAATTAATGTGCATTTGAAAAGTTTCCTATTTCTGTTATTGGGATTATGAACAGTCATAGAGTCATAGCGTCATAGCGTCATAGAGTGATACAGTGTGGAAACAGGCCCATCAGCCCAACTTGCCCACACCGGCCAACAATGTCCCAGCTACACTAGTCCCACTTGCCTGCGCTTGGTCCATATCCCTCCAAACATATCCTATCCAGGTACCCGTTTAATTGTTTCTTAAACGATGGGATAGTCCCAGCCTCAACTATCTCCTCTGGCAGCTTGTTCCATACACCCATACACCCTTTGTGTGAAAAGGCTACCCTTGGATTCCTATTAAATCGTTTCCCCTTCACCTTGAACCTATGTCCTCTGGTCCTCGATTCCCCTACTCTGGGCAAAAGACCTGTGCATCTACCCAACCTATTCCTCTTATGATTTTGTATACCTCTATAAGATCTCCCCTCATCCTCCTGTGCTCCATGGAATAGAGACCCAGCCTACTCAACCTCTCCCTATATCTCACACCCTCTAGTCCGTAAATCTTTTCTGAACCCTTTCAAGCTTGACAATATCTTTCCTATAACATGGTGCCCAGAACTGAACACAATATACTAAATGTGGTCTCACCAACGGCTTATACAACTGCAAAATGACCTCCCAACTTCTATACTCAATACTCTGACTGATGAAGGCCAAAGTGCCAAAAGCCTTTTTGATGACCTCATCTACCTGCGACTCGACCTTCAAGGAACCATGCACCTGTTCTCCTAGATCCCTCTGCTCTACAACACTATCCAGCGGCCTACCATTTACTGTTTAGGTTCTCCCCTTGTTCGATGTCCCAAACTGCAACACCTCATACTTCTCTGTATTAAATTCCATCAACCATTCCTCCGCCCACCTGGCCAATCGATCCAGATCCTGCTGCAATCATTCACAACCATCTTCACTATCTGCAAAACCACTCACTTTGGTATCATCAGCAAACTTGCTAATCTTGCCCTGTATGTACTCATCCAAATCATTGATGTAGATGACAAACAGTACCGGGCCCAGCACCGAACCCTGAGGCACAGCACTAGTCACAGGCCTCCAGTCTGAGAAGCAACTTTCCACCATCACCCTCTGCTTCCTTCCATGGAGCCAGTTTGCTATCCATTCTGTTATGTCTCCTTGGAACACATGAGATCTCACCTTCCAGAGCAGCCTACCATGTAGAACCTTGTTGAATGCCTTACTAAAGCCCAAGTACACAACATCTACAGCTCTGCCCTCATCAACATTTTTGGTCACGTCTTCAAAAAAATCAATTAGAATTGTGAGACACGACCTCCCACATACAAAACCATGCTGACAATCCCTAATCAGCCCTTGCCCATCCAAATGCCTGTATAACCTATCCCTCAGAATACTCTCCAGTAACTTACCAACTGCAGATGTTAAGCTCACCAGCCTATAGTTTCCAGCATTTTCCCTGCAGCCCTTCTTGAAAAGAGGCACAACATTTGCCACCCTCCAGTCTTCCGGCACCTCTCCTGTATTTAAGGACGACTCGTAAATTTCAACCAGGGTTCCTGCAATTTCCTCTCTAGTTTCCCACAATGTCCTCGGATATATCTGATCAGGCCCTGGCTATCTGTCTACCTTCAAACACATGACAGAACCTTCAGTACTTCTTAACGGTAACCTGACTGCTCTCAAGACCGTCCGTGGACTGCTCCAAGTTCCTCTGCCTACTGTCTTCTCCGCGATAATATACAGAGGAGAAATATCATAATACTGAGTACCATTGCCCATCTCCTGTGGCTCCACACAGGGGTGACCGCTTTGATTCCTGAGAGGTCCCACACTCTCTCCAGTTACCCTTTTCCCCCTAATGTATTTATAAAATCTTTTGGGATTGTCCTTAATGCTACCCGCCAGAGCTATCTCTTGGCCTCTTTTTGCGTTTCTGATTTCCTTTTTTAGTTTACACCTTAGTTCCCGAAACTCCTCCAGGGATGCACTTGATCCCAGCTGCCTATCCCTGTCCCATGCATCCTTCTTCTTTTTGACTAACGTCTCAATTTCCCTCGTCAGCCAAGCTTCCTTACGTTTGCCTGCTTTAACCTTCACTCTAACGGGGAAGTACACATCTTGAGCTTTCTTCAGTACACTTTTAATAACATCCCACTTGGCCGATGTTCCTTTTCCCTCAAATAACCTGCTCCAGTCAACTTGAGCGAGACCTTCTCTCATACCCTCAAAGTTGGCCTTGCCTCAGTTGAGCATTTTAATACGTGGACCCTCTCCGTCCCTATCCATAATTATCTTAAATCTAATCAAACTGTTGTCACTGGTCCCAAAAGGCTCCTCCACACACATTTCATGAACTTGCCATCCCAATTTCCTAATACTAGATCCAGCATTGCCTTCTAACGTGTGGGGGTCTCCACATACTGCTTAAGAAAACTCTCCTGAACACTTTTGAGGAATTGCACCCCATCTGAACCCTTCACGCTATGATTTTCCCAGCCTATATTGGGAAATTGAAATCCCCTACTACAACAACCTTATTTGACCTGCAGCTGTCTGCAATCTCCCAGCGTATTTGCTCTTCTAATTCCCGTTGACTATTCGGGGGTCTGTAGTACACCCCCAACAAGGCGATCATCCCTTTCTTGTTCCTCAGCTCCACCCATATGGCCTCACTAGACGAACCGTACGTAATGTCACCTCTGAACACTGCCGTGACATCCTCCTTAACCAACAATGCAACCCCCCCTCCCCCCCTCCTCTTTTCCCCCCACTCCTGTCTCCCCTGAAGCTTCTGTTCCCCGGAACATTGAGCTGCCAGTCTTGGCCCTTCCTTACTCAGGTTTCAGTCATGGCTACAACGTCCCAGTCGCTCGTACCTATCCATGACCTCAGCTCATCTGCCTTACCTGTGAGGCCCCTTGCATTGAAATACGTGCAGTTAAAACTAACCCTCCTTCCTTGCTCTCTGCCTTTCACCTGCCTATTCTGTCCACTAACCTTTCCCACACCACCCTCCATACCAACTTCTAGCCTCTCACTTGCCTCTGTCCTGCACGAGATCCCACCCCCCTGCCAATCTAGTTTAAACTCTCCTGTAAAGCATTAGAAAACATTCCCACTAGGATGTTGTTCCCACCAGTTTAGGTGCAACCTGTCCCTTTGATACATGTCACCCCTGCCCTGGAAGTCTTGCATTTTTAAGGAGTTAAGAGATGTTAAATGACAGAGAGAAATCAAAGAGGCTGAAAATGAAATGAACATGATGGTTATGTATAAGATAGAACTGCAGATGCTTAAATCAAAGGTAGACACAAAATGCTGGATTAAATCAGTGGGACAGGCAGCATCTCTGGAGAGAAGGAATGGGTCTGAAGAAGGGTCTCGACCCGAAACGTTACCCATTCCTTCTCTCCATAGATGATGCCCGTCTCAGTGAGTTACTCCAGCATTTTGTGTCTATCTATGAGGGTTATGTGTATGTGTAACTGAAATGAAATTATATACCTATATACTTTCAGGGCAAATTAATGAAGTCATAAGTTACATGTTCCATTACATCTTTGATTTAGAAACATCAGGTGAGAGGAGAAAGATTTAATAGGAGCCTGAGGGGCAATTTTCTCACATGGAGAATATATGGAACGTGTTACCAGAGGAGGGAGTTAAAGCAGACTTTATAACAAAATGTAAAATGCATTTAGACATACATGGAGAGGAAAGATTTGGAAGGATATGGGCCAAACACAGGCAGGCTGATCTAACATCGATGGGGAATCTTCATCAATGTGGGCAAGTTGGGCTGAAGGGCCGTTTCAATGCTGTATGATTCTATGACTCTGTCAACTGGAGAATTTTGAACAATTTTGGGCACAGCACTTCAAAAAACATGCAACAGTTTAGAAAGAGTTCAGAGGTGCCTGCATGACCATAAATTTACATTATGAGGAAATGCAGCGGTAAAGTTGCTGCGTTACAGCTCCAGAGACCCAGGTTCAATCCTGACTACGGGTGCTGTCTGTACAGAGTTTAAGTTATTCCTGTGACTGCATGGGTTTTATTTTAGTGCTCTGGTTTTTACCCATATTGCAAAGATGTATGGGTTTGTAGATTAATTTGCTTCTGTACATTGTCCCTAGTGTGTAGGATAGAACTAGTGTATGGGTGATTGCTGGTTGGTAAGGAGCCAATGGGCTGAACAGTTTGTTGGTACACCGTAACTCTAAACTATCCTAAAGATGATGAGAGATTTTTATTGGATAGACAATAGGAAAATAAGTGGTGTTGATGTTCAAAGGGACATAAAAATGTGTTATTGATAAGTTTCCAAAGGCCATTATGCAGATACAGCAAATAATTTGGTATGATAAATGGTATATTGTGGTGGTTCCCAAGAGTCGTGCCATCATACTGTCGAAACCCTCGGCCCGGGAGTGGTTCAGTCCGGAGGCGGTCCTTAACCAGAGGGTTTAAAGGCAGGGGTTTGGGTGCCATCTTTCTCTCGTTTGGACCTCCCTACAACTGGGAGGAACATAATTAAAGGTGCCTCTCAAAACACTGGACTTCGTGCTTCCTTTTGAGACCCACGCACTACAATATTAGGCTTTATTACAAGATGTTTTTAATATTGGGGTAAAGAAATGTAATTGCAATTTTGAGAGGTTTGCAACATAGTGAGTATTGTGTACAGTTCAGGGTTCCTTATCTGAGAAAGGACATTATTGTTAAGTGTGGGAAGAAACTGCAGATGCTGGTTTAAACCAGGGATGGACACAAAATGCTTGAGTAACTCAGCGGGACAGGCAGCATCTCTGGAGACACGGAATGGGTGACATTTCGGGTCAAGATCCTTCATCAGACTGTGCAGGAAAGAACTGCAGATGGTGGTTTAAATCGAAGGTAGACACAAAATGCTGTATCTCAGCGGGTGAGGCAGCATCTCTGGAGAGAAGGAATGGGTGATATTTTGGGTCGAGACCCTTCTTCAGACTGATGTCAGGGGAGGGGGCAGGACAAAGGTAGAATGTAGACACAAAATGCTGGAGTACTTGTCCCCTCCCCTCCCCTGACATCAGTCTGAAGAAGGGTCTCGACCCGAAACGTCACACACCCCTTCTTCAGAGTGATTGTTAAAATGGAAGTGCAAGAAAGATCTATCAGACATATTCAAGGATCGTCAGATATGCCTTTTGAGAAGACATTGAGTAAACTAGGTCAGTGTTCTTTACAGTTTTGGAGAATGAGAGGAAATCACGCTAAAACCTATAAATTTCTCACAAGGCATGAGAGGAAAGATGCAGGAATTTCCCTGGCTGAGGAGACTTGGGATATGGGTAATGCAATTTAGGAGTGAGATGAAGAGAAATATCTTCACTCAATGGGGCTGAACCTATGTTAAATTTAAGAAAATATATATTATTGACTCAAAAATATATCTCAATCCACAAAGACCGTATATTAATTATGGTACAACTTTGAATTGTTTTCTTTGAATTTTGATCTCTAAAATGATGAGGATAACCTTACCACACATTAACAATGGGAGAAATACCACTCTGACAAGGTTCAATTGGGGCAATAAGCTGTAATAAAAAAACATGACTGTGTTTCTTTTAATGTAATAATAAAATTCTGTATACTTATCACAGAATCAGAGAGTAAACTAGAATAAAGGTCAGCTTATTGGAGTGTTCTGGGAATAAATAGTATGATATTATTATGCATTGTCACGGTTGTCACTGTCAGTTATTGTACTCCTTCATGAGCGTCATTTCAGTACTACTTCCAAGTGTTATTAACCTTCTTCTTGCAGCCTGTGGTAGACTTGGCAGTGTAGTTGTAATGCAATGAGTTATTGATTTAATTTTTTTTAGTTCAGAATTGCAGTTAGTGTACATTCTGTAAAACAACAGGGCCAATGTTTGGAGTTAAAGGCTGTAATTCAATCTTGAGGTACATTTGACATATACGAGCTGGATAAGGACAACTCTCATCATTTGGTGATATAATCACAGCTCCTATATTGAATTTCAACCGGATAACCCACTCCACAGTATCGGTTCATCTGCATAATTAACTTATGCTGTCTCATGATCTCTTGTTCACACAAAAACCCATTTTGAAAATAGGATATGTGAGTCTTTGTTATCATAAATATTGATTGCATTTAACTGCAATTATAATGGGATCCTGTTCAGAGAATTATTTTCAAATTTGTCTGAAATGACATGATTTCCATGCCATCGTGCCATGAATTACTTGTTATTGCTGTTGGTTAGCTCTGGATCCATAATAATGAAAATTGAAACTTTTAATAAACTACGGACATTCCTCAAGGCAATTTGAAAAATTGATACAATTGAACCAATGTGCACAATTTTCAATTCTTGTTTAACCTGTCTGGTGTAGACCAAATGTACAGATACTTCTTAGTAATTTCAACCTAAAGAACAAAGCTAAAATGCAAAGTGTCATTGAGAATCCCCTTTCATTTTTAGGCCGTTTCCTACTTCCATTCTGAAGACAAAACTTCCAAAATTAAGATTAGGAATTTCAAAGTAGATTTGGATGCGGTTAGAATCTTTAAAGGTGAGCTAGATCGAAATTAACTGAAATAGAGAATACAGGACTATGGAAGTATACATTTTCAGAGGAGCTGGAGATGGGTTTGAATGGCACATTCGGGATTGATGAGAAATGAGAAAATGTAGATAATGTGGATAATGTAGATAAATGTAGATAACTTGCCATATTTCCAAGCCACCTCTTGAGGAAGTCTGATATTGATGATGAAATTCCATACTGCCTTCAATGCCCTATCACCGTGCCTTTAATTGAGTGTGTAAAGAGTTTTTGAGGTTCAAGTCTTCATATCTGACCCAAAACTCATGGGCGACTAGGCACCAGAGATTAATTTTCTTCTTTCTGCTTGACAGAAACTAGAAGAACAACATCTCATTTTCCACCAGGCTAGTCGGCAACTTAATTGCACAAACATTCTGCGATTTGGACCATTCACTGCAGGCATTTCAAGACACTGGTTATCCCAACACTGCCTCTCCAAAATCCTTTATTTGCAGGAAGGACATGCAAATCAATGTTATTGTCCTTCCCTCAGCCAACATAACAAATTCTGAGGTGGTGACACTCTGTCAACCACTGAAATAGACACTTCAGTCTGTGGCAAAAAAAAACCCAATCTGCTGGAAGAACTCAGCAGGTGGAGCAGAATCTGTGAAAGGGAAAATAATTGTTGATATTTCAGGTATCTGAAGCATCTCAACATGAGCTTCCATTCCAGGATATCTGAAATGTTCATTTTTTAAGGAAATGTGGCTTTCCTTCTGCTGTGGTTGTTGGAGCCCTCTCTCCCATTTCCCCCATTTGTTAGACTTCTGCTCTTCACCTATCCCTCCCCCTTCAAACAGAACAGAGATCCCCCCCGGTGCTACTAGCCTTCCAAGGAAAGCATTCTTCATCATTTTGGCCAGCTGTAACAGGAACCCACTACCGGTCACATCTGCCCCTCCCCACCCCGTTCCATCTTTCACGGAAATCACTCTCACTCTATGTCCCTACATCTCCTCCCTTACCACCATAGAGAGACCAAAACAACCCTTCCAGGTGAGGCAAAGGTTTGTGTGCACCTCTTCCAACCATGTATTGGTACTCCTGATCTGGCCTCCTCTACATTGGTGCAGACCAGGAGTCTAATTGCACATTGTCTGCCATGGCCATCCCAAGCTTCTGGTTGAATGTCATTTCAACTCTTGTTCTCATTTCCATACTGACCTGCCCTATCCTGACCTTCTCCACTGGCAAGGTGAGGCCTAATACAAACTAGAAGAACAACATCTCATATTCCAGGCTAGTCAGCAACCTAATTGCACAAACTATTACCTTCTGTGTTTCCACACTGCATCACTAAACTAAACTAAACCATGTCCACGATGTGGCTCCTCTACACTGATGAAACCAAGCATAGACTGGCAGCCTGCACTCTGTACCCAATGCACACCTCAAACATTTGGTTGCATCTGATTTTAACTCTCCTTCCCACTCCCACACTGAGACGTGTCTGCTCTCAGCTTCCTCCATTGATACAGAGAAGCCAAGTGCAAATTAGAAGAACAATATCACATTTATTGCTTGGGTAGTTTACAACCCAATGGATCAGGTGACCCGCAAGCCCAGTGCTCTTCTCCCATGTACTGTTATTTATCCATCCAGACCCAAGGAATTGCAGAGGTTGATTCACAAAAAAAAAGTGCTGGAATAACAGTAGGTTGGACAACATCTCTGGAGGACATGGTTTGGCAACATTTCAGGTCAGGACTCTTCTTTGGACTAGAGTTTCAGATCAGAACCCTTCTTCAGACATGTCCATCTAGTTTTCTTCTCCCTTTGTTTTTGATTGTCATCCCCTCCCTCCAACTAGTTCTCTCTGCTCCTCCTCCTCTCCAAACCAGGCTCAATCTATCACCCATCAGCCCCTATTGTACCCTCTCCCCCACTGATTCCATCTACCCACCATCCCCTTCACAACTGGTCCACCCACCACCTATCTACATCCATCGATACGCTGCAGTGTATTACCACATTCCAACAATATTTCCTGAAGCAGAGTCTCAACCCAGAATGCTGACGTAGACCTTTTGGCTCCATAGATGTTGCGTGACCTCATGAGTTCTTCCAAAACCCTGCTGCTGTTCAAACTCGAGACTGCTGAGGAATTGCAATTTGTGGCAGTTCAATTTATCACGAGAGAATGACCAGATAAACTGCTTGATTATTGACCCAGTTTTCAGAAAGATCATTGATTCTGAAATAGTATATATTTAACATAAATATTTTTGCATAGTTCAGTTTAGTTTATTGTCACGTACCCAGGTACAGTGAAAAGATTTTGTTGCGTGCTAATCAGTCATCAGAAAGACAATACATGATTACAATCGATGTATTTAAAGTGTATAGATACATGATAAGGGAATAACGTTTAGTGCAAGGTAAATCCAGCAAAGTCCGATCAAGGATAGTCTGAGGGTCATTAAAGAGAGTTATCAAAGAAGTTGGAAGTATACCCAAAGTGCAGCGTTCCCTCAGTATTCCATTAAAATATGATCTTATTCTTTGGAACCAAACATCTGCAGCAGAGTTGGTCTCAAAACCTTCAGAGAGGCAAGAGGCCTTTCAGTGAAAGCTGGCTGGTGACAGCAAGGTGGCACAGTGGTGCCGCGGTAGAGTTGCTGCCTTACAGTGCCAGAGACCTTGGTTTGATCCTGACTACGGATGCTGTCTGTACGGAGTTTGTACGTAACTGTATGGAGTCTGGCCGGCACTGACTCGGTGGGCCGAAGGGCCTTTTTCTGTGCTGTATCTCTAAAGTCCAGAGTCTAAAGACAGACCCAAATGGATAATAGATAGCTGATGCCCATTGACTAACTGCATCTGCTTGAGCTAAATATGCAATGATTATAGACCGGAGTCTAATACTCAGTAGGGCAAAACTCCAGCCATGCGCAGAATAGAAAAAACATGTTTTTGATTTAACAGATGTCCAGAATTAACAAGCCAGAGTCTGCCATTGGGATTTGGTCGATATTTGCACTGCTTGGAAGAAATTTGCATATTTAAACTGTTGAATGCAGCCACTGAGGAGAATTAAAAAAAGATTTTTGAATGGTATTTCCACTGGCAAACTGCCCAGGACTATAGGAAAAATAGTTACTGCTAACAACTGAAATGATTGAGTGATCACAGTTAAATTGGCAGGTTTATTTCAGAGAGCATCTGTTTTTCAAATAAAGTGGCAAGTTCATTATGAAGTTCATGCGAGTAAAACAAAGCCTTCATAGATTTGATGTAATCCATTGCCAAGGATTGACACAGAAATATAGAAATAAATAAACTTGCAAGGATTTAACTCTCAGTTAAAGCCACCATCTGATGGAAAAATGCAACAGGGGACATTTTTCCGATGGCAGTTTACACTGTTAATATGCCAATGGAAAAGAGATTTGTACTAACTAGAATTTTAGCTGAATATATTTGCCTCCAGTTTGGAAAACCTTTGGCATTAAATTGCATGTTAAAAGGGTGGAACCAACCACAAGGCATAACCTCAATCATAAGGCTGTCTGGAATGATAAGAGAGAATTTCTTCATGCTTGGCAAGGGATGTACTGCTGAGGCTCTATAAAGCACTGGTCAGGCCGCTTTTGGAATATCGTGAGCAATGTTGGGCACTATATCTGAGGAAGGATTTGCTGGCTCTGGAGAAGGTCCAGAGGAGGTTTACAAGAATGATCCCAGGAATGAGTGGGTTAACATATGATGAGCGGCACTGGGACATAGGTGTAAGGTGAAGGGGAAAAGATTTAATAGGAATCTAAGGGTTAACTTTTTCACACAAAGAGTGGTGGGTGTACAGAACAAGCTGCCATAGGAGGTAGTTGAGGCTGGGACTATCACAACATTTAAGAACCATTTCGACAGGTACGTGGCTGGGACAGGTTTGGAGGGATATGGACCAAACATGGGCAGATGGGACTAGTGTAGCTGGGACATGTTGGCCAGTGTGGGCAGGTTGGGTCGAAGGACCAGTTTCCACACTGTATCACTCTATGATTCTATGATTCTATGTCATAAATAGTCCAAGTGAAATGAGGACAGGGTGGAAGTTAATAGTAAAGTGAGCGGGCAAGATCATCTCTGACCCCTCTCACCCTGGCCACAAACTCTTTGAAACACTTCCCTCTGGAAGGCGACTCTGGACTGTCAAAGCTGCCACAGCCAGACATAAAAACAGTTTTTATCCACGAGTAGTTGCTCTACTCAACAGCCAAAAATCTGTAGCCTCCCTTTGATCTGGTATGTTGTTGGTTCACGCTTGATCAATGGTGTTTTATCATTAATGTTTTATCATTTTCTGAGTAATTCGTAAATGTCACTGTTTGTCATGTTGTTACTTGTGGGCGGAGCACCAAGGCAAATTCTTTGTATGTGAATACTTGGCCAATAAACTTACTTACTTACTTACTTACTTACTTACTTACTTACTTACTTACTTACTTACTTACTTACTTACTTACTTACTTACTTACTTACTTACTTACTTACTTACTTACTTACTTACTTACTTACTTACTTACTTACTTACTTACTTACTTACTTACTTACTTACTTACTTACTTACTTAAAGTTGATGAAATCGCACATTCTCCACAGGTGCAGGAGGCCCCATGAGTAGCCATCCAGATGAATTGGAAAATATGTAACAAACTGTATCCTATTCATTACAACATAATTGATTGTACACGATATGACAGTTTATTATTAATGCATGTTAGAATGGTCCAGGTCCTGCTCTTTTGCTGATGGCACTTACATGTCATCATGGCAAGATCCTGGAAAACATAAAACCACTTCCACATCCCAGGAGCCACCGTTTAATGAAGGTAGATTTTGATGATAAAATTCACAGGGGCCTTCACAAGTCCAAGCAAAACCAGAATCCGCTGAGTGACTCGTGCTTTTTGTGTCTATCTTTGATCAACTGAGGAGAACAGTTTTTGGAGATCAAGACCTCAATCCTGGCAAGGAGACTTGTTGCCTACCAGGTAGCAGTGATCCCGACCATGCCAAATCAGATTGCTCAGAAATAACCAAAATACAGGAAATATCAGCCACCTGAATTAACACAGAACCATTGTCATGGCTTTTTCACAGGGGCAATGTTGAAATTTGACCACGGTGGCGCAGCAGTAGATTTGCTGCCATACAGCGCTTGCAGCACCAGAGACCCGGGTTCGATCCTGACTATGGGTGCTGGCCATATGGAGTTTGTACCTTCTCCCTGTGAACGCGTGGGTTTTCTCCTAGATCTTCGGTTTCCTCCCACACTCCAAAGACGTACAGGTTTGTAGGTTAATTGGCTTGGTGTATGTGTAAATTGTCCCTAGTGTGTGTAGGAAAGTGTTAAAGTGCAGGGATCGCTGGTCTGTGCGGGCTCGGTGGGCCGAAGGGCCTGTTTCTGCGCTGTATCTCTAAACTAAAACTAAATTAAGCTTCATAAGAGCTGACAAAGATGATCAATAATGTTGGTTTAAAGGAATGTCTTAAAGAAGGAGAAGGGATAAGAAGCAGAAAGCTTTCGGAACTTCTTCTTATCGAGATTAGAAGTTGTTCAGCCAGAGCTGAACACACTTCTCGGCATCTGCATACAATGGTGTCTGTCTTGTCGCTTCTTGTGCTTCTTGTGCGTGGTGGTGGTAAGATTAGTGGAAACAGGGCCGCGACGTGAACGCTCATTCCTTGACCCCAGCTTTTGGATTACACTTGTGGAATTTTAGCCCTACACAGCTGAAGCCATGGCAGCTAAGATAAAGCCATGTAAATCACAGATACACATGGTTGTTCTGGAACACCTCTGACCTTCGTCAATCGAAACAGCAGGCTGATTGTGGAATCTTTTAAAAAAGATCATGGCATCCCAGGTTAAATGTAATTAAATCATTTCTTCCACGTTTGTCCAATCACTGGGTTCAGTGGTGCTGCAGATGACGTGGAAAGCTATGGATTGTCAAAACCATAAACGCTTTCTGAATGAGAATATAGAACATGTTTGTGGCATTTGATCTGCATGTTATGGTCACGGTTGTGAAACACAAGAAGTTGTGCAGAGGTAAGAGGACAAAGGTGATGTAATGTGAGACAGAGATCGAGGGCGGACAGACTTCAGAGTAAAATCAATGGTTAGTATCACAAATTGGAATAATTCCAAAGTGACGCACAAATTATACTTGCAATAGCTTTCCTGCATAGACAGGACAGTTGTGAATGGTTCCCCGTAGTAACTGAAACCTTGGGAATTTTAGAGTCATTGACAGTAGGTGAAGCCGGATCGAAACAGGTCATTTGGGTCAAATAGTGACTGGGATAGCTTATTTTCCGAGTATATGGAGAGGAAAGAGAAGTGATCTGTCCACCAGCTTGATTGCTGGGGTTTCTTGAGTCTGCATTCATTTTTGAAAGCCTTTTGCGCCAATCTGTGGAAAAGCCGACATACAGAAGACTTGAATGTTTGGAAGGTGATGAAGGTGAACGGCAACAATTCTTTGAGAATTTTGACCGACCTGATCTCCAAGTTGCCAAACACATTAACTCCCCTTCCCATTCCCACACTGACCTTTCTGTCCTGGGCCTCCTCCATTGTCAGAGTGAGGCCAAACACAAATTGGAGGAACAGCACCTCATATTTCGCTTGGGCAGCTTACACCCCAGCGGTATGAACATGGACTTCTCTAACATCAAGTAACCTTTTCATCCCCTCTCTCTCTGTACCACCCCCATCAAAGTTGTTGTACTAGTTTCAAAGTTGTCTTGTTGAGTCTCATTGCCTGTAACGCGTTTTCACCCAGCCCAGCCCACAGCTAACAATGGTCTGTTTCCTTTATCATTGTTATTTTTTTGCATATCTTTCATACATTTGTTCCATATATCTACATCACCGTCTATATCTCTCATTTCCCTTTCCTCTGGCTCTCAGTCTGAAGAAGGGTCTCGACCCAAAACAACACCTGTTCTTTTTCTCCAGGGATGCTGTCTGACCCGCTGAGTTACTTCAGCTTTTTGTGTCTATCTTGAGAATTAAATGGGGCAGCCAAGTAATTTGGCTCATTTATATCTATTGTGAATTGTAAATTGTGAAGTAAATGTAAATTGTGAATTGAAAGTGCAATGTGTATGTTAAAGAATTTGCATCCATTTCCTAATCAATAACTCACACATTGGTAAATAGGATCAGGCAATTACAGGTGCAATTCAGTTCTATATGGCCATCCTATTCCCGTCTTCATGCATTCACATCATGATATCAATGTGAGGAAATGCGTCGGAAGGAAGTGCAGATGGTGGTTTAGACCAAAGATAGACAATAAATGCTGGAGTAACTCAGCAGGATAGGCAGCATTGCTGGAGAGAACAGGCGACGCCCCGGCGACCATGTGGCGACAGCCTAGTCGCTTGTAGTGGCCAAAATAATCGCCTAAGTGGGATAGGCCCATTAGTTAGAAAAACTCAGACAATTAATACATTTTCTGTTCGAATTGATTTGTGAATTAAGAGGCCATATCGGGATAATGATTTTATAGGGGGCGGATGCCCCATTGTTCATTTTTTATACATCTTTTCACCGTCGACCACACTGATTGAGACTGAAGTATCTGTGCATTGTGTACACCAGAGCAAGATGCTGTGACCCATGGTCACAATGAATCCATTGCTTGCAATGACTTTGTACAACTCACAGCGTGTGTCACATTCATAGCACCCTACAATTGGGTGGTCTCCATGAAGATGCCAAAGCCTCACTTTCCATCACGCACCCTCTATTTTTCCTCATATCTCTGTCAACTGCGCTGTCGTACTTTAGCAGCAGGACAATGCAGCAGTCCAGCAAGTATCTGTAAATAGATCTCCCATCTTGATAGATGGCTTGGATAGAGTGGATGTGAAGAGGATGTTTCCACATGGGAGAGTCTACGACTAGAGATCATAGCCTCAGAATTAAAGGATATTTGTTTAGGAAGGAGATGAAGAGGCATTTATTTAGTCAGAAGGTTGTAAATCTGTGTAATTCTTTGCCGCAGAAGGCTGTGGAGGCCAGGTCAGTGGATATTTTTAAGGCAGAAATAGATAGATTTTTGATTTGTACAGGTGTCAGTGGTCATGGGGAGAAGACAGGAGAATGAGGTTAGGAGGGCGAGTTAGATCAGCCATGATTGAATGGCAGAGTAGACTAGATGGGCCTAATGTCCTAATTCTACTCCTATCACTTATGACCTTACGATCTCAACTCAAAACGTCACCTATTCCTCCCCTCCAGAGATGCTGCCTGACCCGCTAAGTTACTCTAGCTTTTTGTGCCGAAGATCATTATAAATGTTAATCCAAATTTTAGCAAACCACAGATTATGGCGAAGATATACATGGCACTATTTTGTGCACCCAAAATGGATGATATTTCTAGTTTGACATTTCTTGCAACATTAGAAAAGAATGAAGTGCAAAATAGGTAAAAGAAATTGTCCTAATATATAATAACACCAAGCTTGAAATGCCAACTTCATATTTTCCAAATGTAACATTCTTGTTTGAGTAAATGATGCTTGACAAAAAATGCTGCAGTAACTCAACGGGACAGGCAGCATCACTGGAGAGAAGAAATGGGTGACGTTTCTGATCGAGACCCTTCTTCATTCTTCAACTGATGTATCAGGTTGACCTGTCATGCCATGTAAGTTAATGACTAACTTTTATCGATATTTACAATATTTGCTGTATTATAACATAATATACCTTGCCAGAAGCAGGATAATATCTATATTACTAAAACTCTGATCTTGGCCGCTTTTGGCCCACTGTGCTGCGATTTCCGACAGAACGCCGCCACCTATGGCCATCATTTTTGGCCACCTCGCTCAGAGCCCCCCTCCGCCTTACGGGTGCGGAAGATTTTTACCATCGATGACAAATCAGAGAGATATTAATGTTTTTTTTTAAATCACCATTCTCTCTGCTGCCTCTGCTGGAGGGAGGGGGAGGGACTATAAAACCAGGAAGTGGTGTGCCTCACTCAGTCTCTGCAAGATGGATGAGCTCGGAATAACACTGAACAAATGTCTACACAACTGTGAGTCCCCTTAATGTGGTTTGAAAATGAAAATATGGTTTTTTTGAAGTAAAACGGTACTGCCTGCAAATGGTTGTTTGGATGCTTTGGCTTGAAGTTGAAAGGCACTACTTACTGCAAATAGTGGCTTGGGTGCTTTGGCTTGAAGTTGAAAGACACTACTTACTGCAAATGGTGGCTTGGGAGCATTGGCCTGAAGTTGAAAGGCACTACTTACTGCAAATGGTGGTTTGGGTGCTTTGGATTGAAGTTGAAAGGCACTACTTACTGCAAATCGTGGCTTGGGTGCTTTGGCTTGAAGTTGAAAGGCACTACTTACTGAAAATGGTGGCGTGGGTGCATTGGATTGAAGTTGAAAGGCACTACTTACTGCAAATGGTGGCATGAAGTTGAAAGGCACTACTTACAGCAAATCGTGGCTTGGGTGCTTTGGCTTGAAGTTGAAAGGCACTATTTACTGCAAATGGTTGCTTGGGTGCTTTGGCTTGAAGTTGAAAAGCACTACTTACTGAAAATGGTGGCTTGGGTGCTTTGGCTTGAAGTTGAAAGGTACTACTTACTGCAAATGGTGGCCTGGGTGGTTTGGCTTGAAGTTGAAAGGCACTACTTACTGCAAATGGTGGCTTGGGTGCTTTGGCTTGAGGTTGAAAGGCACTACTTACTGCAAATGGTGGCTTGGGTGATTTGGCTTGAAGTTGAAAGGCACTTCTTACTGCAAATGGTGGCTTGGGTTCTTTGGCTTGAAGTTGAAAGGCACTACTTACTGCAAATGGTGGTGTGGGTGCATTGGCTTGAAGTTGAAAGGCACTACTTACTGCAAATGGTGGCATGAAGTTGAAAGGCACTACTTTTTGCAAATGGTGGCTTGGGTGCTTTGGCTTGAAGTTGAAAGGCACTACTTACTGCAAATGATGGCATGGGTGATTTGGCTTGAAGTTGAAAGGCACTACTTCCTGCTGGAGGGAGGGGGAGGGACTATAAACCCAGGAAGTGGGGTGCCTCATTCAGTCTCTGCAAGATGGATGAAGTCAAAAGGTCACATCTCTCTGAGCTCTGAATAACACTGAACACATGTCTACAACTGTGAGTCTTAATGTAGTTTGATAATGAAAATATGGTTTGTTTGAAGTAAAAATGCACTGCCAGCAAATGGTTGTTTGGGTGCTTTGGCGAAGTTAAAAGGCACTACTTACTGCAAATGGTGGCTTGTGTGCTTTGGCTTGAAGTTGAAAGGCACTACTTACTGCAAATCGTGGCTTGGGTGCTTTGGCTTGAAGTTGAAAGGCACGACTTATTGCAAATGGAGGCTTAGGTGCTTTGGCTTGAAGTTGAAATGCACTATTTACCGCAAATGGTGACTTGGGTGCTTTGGCTTGAAGTTGAAAGGCACTACTTACTGCAAATGGCGGTTTGGGTTCTTTGACTTGAAGTTAAAAGGCACAACTGCAAATGCTCTTACTTCCTGTTTGCACTGCATATTGATTTTAGATAAAACGCTACCACTTTTGGCCTTCTTACTCAGTCCACCTCTGCTCAGCAGATGCAGAGAGTTCTTCCCATCAATGAAAATTAAAAGTGTTATTAGTGTTTAAAAAATGTTGAGAATCTCTCTGCTGTCAATCACGCCATGAAGGCCACACCTTTTCCGGTGGGAGGGGGAGGGGTTATAAAACCCGGAAGTGTAGGTGTGGCTCAGTCTCTGCATGATGGGGAGGGAGAGGTCACGACTCTGTCTGAGCTGTGAATCAACTGAACACACTGAATGGCTACTGAACTGTGAGTTTGGTGTTTTGTGTGGTTTTCCGGTGGTTTCACCCTGCATGAAATTGTATGAAGCTGCATTTGAATTTGGTGGCCTTGGATCCAGCTTGAAGTGGTATGAAACTGCACTTGAATTTGGTGGCCTTGCACCCTGCTTGAAGTGGTATGAAACTGCACTAGCATTTGGTGGCCTTGCACCCTGCTTGAAGTGGTATGAAACTGCACTAGAATTTGGTGGCCTTGCACCCTGCTTGGTGGTTGAAAACTGCACTTGAATTCGGTGGCCTTGCACCCTGCTCAAAGTGGTAAGAAACTGCACTTGAATTTGTTGGTCTTGCACCCTGCTTGAAATGGTAGGAAAATGGATTTGAATTTGGTGGCCTTGCACCCTGCTTGAAATGGAATTTCAAGGAATAGCCATGAGTCAACTGCCAGCACACCAGCCATGAGTGAGCTGCCAGCAGACCAGGCTTGAGGGACTGAGCTGCCACCCCAAGAACCCATACCAATGCTCCAGAAAGCCCCCCCCCCCCCACTGGCCACCAATATTGGAATTGGTGGAGAGGTGGAATATTGCATCAGGGGACCAGCCCTCCCGTGTGAACAAGGGACCCAACGGGTCCCACTTAGTCTAGTTGAATGATAAAGCTGATGTGTCCTGCGTTGTGATCTTCAAAACCCACCCGTAAAGCAAAATTGAGCAAAGCACAAAGTGCTGTGAGGCTCAGCAGGCAGCATTTGTGGAGGGTATAGGCAGAGGATGTTTCAAACTGGAACCCTTCCTCAAACTGATTGTAGTAGGGTTTAAAAAGCTTGAAACGAAAGCTACGGGATGAACAAAACCTGGATACAGGTGATATGTGGATACAGGTGAGGGAGGGCGGAGTTGGACTGGCAAATGGGTGGAGTAAGTGACATGGGTGGCATGGTTGCGCAGCGGTAGAGTTGCTGCCTTACAGCGCCAGAGACCCAGGTCCCGGGTTCGATCTTAACTACGGATGCTGACTGTATGGAGTTTGTACGTTCTCCCTGTGACCTGCATGGGTTTTCTCCGGGTGCTCCAGTTTCCTCCCACACTCCAAATTGGCTTGGTATAAATGTAAGTTGTCCCTAGTGTGTATAGGATAGTGTTCATGTCCGGGGATCGCTGGTCAGTGTGGTCTCGGTGGGGCATTAGGTCCTGTTTCCACACTATATCGCTAAACTAAACTGAACTAAACAAAGACTTAAGGTTAAAAGAAGACAAAAGTTTGTTACATACAGAGGGACCAGGAGAGAAATGTAATGCCAGAGGTAGAGGAAATAGGTGAAAGGGGACAAGGGACAGGAGAAAGAGGGGATAAAGGGAAAGATGGGACGAGCAGAGGAGATGAGTGTATGGAGGAGGAGGGGGGGGAAATGGGAGATAGTGGGAGAAATGGGAGTGCACAGGAGGGACACAGAAGAAAGAGAGGAAGTAGGCAGACCCCTCCTGCTTTATGCAAAGCCCCCACCCGCCACAACTCTTTGGCTCATTTATCTTTTCCCACCCAAACGCCTCCACCCTATTACCTTCCAATGCTGCCGCAGGAGATGTGACACCTGCCCATACACCACCTCCATCAGGGTCCAGCAACCCCTCTAGATGAGATGGACTGGATCATTTGCCAGGCTTTGCCCATCCTCATCGCTTCTTTCCTGATTTAACCCCCCCCCCCCCCCCCCACCCAGCGAGAAGGATCCCAACCCGAGACAGCGCCTGTCCATTCCCTCCACGGATGCTGCCTGACCCATTGAGTTCCCACTTCACTTTGCTCAAGACTCCAGCTGCTGCAGTTTCTTGCATCCCCTAAGTCCATAGCATCCGGTTTTCTACCCAGCATGAAACATGTGGGTTTTCAGTTGAGTCTCGTTAATGAACAAGAGCCCTCTTTTTCAGTTGGGAGAAGGTTTAAATACACTGCTTTGTACGTGCGGAGAGAGCAAGACCATGCCGACACTTTTATTAAGCTTCATTCTCAGTAATTTTGAGCCATAATAATAATTTGTTTATAGGGACAGTGCATATTAATGAACATTTGCATGTAAATATGCGAGATTGTAGCCAATCAATAGCTAATTTCCGTCTCATCACCTGTTTTATTCGATTTAGATACGGTTCTTAGGGCTAACGGAATCAAGGGATATGGGGAGAAAGCAGGAACCGGGTACTGATGTTGGATGATCAGCCATGATCATATTGAGTGGCGTGCTGTCTCGAAGGGCCAAATGGCCTACTCCTGCACCTATTTTCTATGTTTCTATCTATGTTTCCATATTATTTGGCACTATTCCCTGGATATTTCTTTTTATTCAAAAAACTACAGATGGTTTTAAAAGTGAACCAAAGTTGACCCGTGTACAGATGAACTCGAGTCACATACACTTCATGAATAATTATGCTGAACCCTTGTTTATTTGCTTGTGCTGAAATATGATAGGTTTTATTCTGCTGCCCCCTTTTTTCCTTGCTACATATCTAATTGCTGGCAGATGTGGCAATATCCATAGCCAAGCCATATTTGTTTGTACTGTCTGCTTTTTCAGACTAAACTGGTATCAGGCAGTTGCAGCTGGATTTTATCAAGTCTTTGTGCACTGTGGACATTCCACCTGGCAAAACAAGATGGGCCTATATAGGGTGCACATAAAAGCTTTGAAAAATCAAAGTAGTTGTTTTAAACTTCAGTAATAAAGAATAATTGATGAAAACACAGAGCTGCAATTCATCATCCAACTTGGTATATATCGCTCATTTGTTTATATTTAAGTAAGTTTACAACCCTCATGTGTTCCTAATAATGCCAACGTTTAATAAAATGTAAGTGAAAAGATGGGTTAAGGGATTTTTCCATTGCCTCCTCCACAATTACATTCCCAGTGTCATTGAGGCCACTATTTTGATGGGCTTTACAGACAGCGCTCAAAGTCTTCCATCAGTAGATTAGTAGAAGGGCGGCCACGGTGGCGCAGCGGTAGAGTTGCTGCCTTGCAGAGCTTGCAGCGCCGGAGACTCGGGTTTGAACCCGACTACGGGTGCTGTTTCTACGGAGTTTTTGAACGTTTTCCTCGTGACCGCATGGGTTTTCTCCGAGATTTTCAGTTTGTACCCACACTCCAAAGGCCTACAGGTTTGCAGGTAAATTGGCGGGTTTGTATGTTTGGTATAAGTGTAAATTGTCCCTCGTGTGTGTAGGCTTGTGTTAATGTGCGGGGATTGCTGGTCTCAGTGAGGACTCAGTGGGTGAAGGGCCCGTTTCCGCATTGTATCTCTACACTAAACTAAACTAAAAATTAAGGGCCTACATCAACAATGAACATGGCACAAATCTGAACATAATAATAACCCAGTAGGAAAAATAAAGATAACTTTTGCCCATTTCCTTCTGGATAGTAAAGGTTTAGAGGGATATGGGCCAAATGAGGGTAAATGAGACTTGCATACATGGGGCATCTTGGTCATTGGGTCGAAGAGGTCATGGACACTTTGCCTAAAATAAGGTGGCATTCTTCTAATTTGTGTATATAGCTTTATTGGTGATTCTTAATGGGGATTTTGGGGGATTTTTTATGGGTACTGTTCTGGATTTACACAATAGTGTTGAGTTAGGGAACGTATATTGATCATCTCTAAAATGAGAAATGGTTGAAGAGTTTCTGTAAAAAGGCTACAAAATTTGATGTAGGTGATAGAATGGTGACCTTGCATCCAAAATGCAACTTAGAATCATGGAGTCATGGAGTGATACAGTGTGGAAACAGGTCCTTTGGCCCAACTTGCCCATGCCGGCCAACATGTCCCAGCTACACTAGTCTCACCTCCCAGCATTTGGTCCATATCCCTCCAAACCAGTTCCATCCACCTGTCCTTACACATCTATTAATCAAAAGGTATGAAACATTATACAAAATCAATGCCAAGAGTCAAGAGTATTTTATTGTCATATGTTTCAGAGAGAACAATTAAATTGTTATTTGCTGCAGCATAACAGAATATATAATCATAATAAATAATACAACAAAACTTAAAAAACCCCCAATAAGTGCAATAATAATAATAATAATAGTCTATTGTAGTACATAGCTTATGAGGTTGTAGTGTTTAATAGTCTAATGGCTGTAGGGAAGAAGCTGTTCCTGAACCTAGACGTTACAGTTTTCAGGCTCCTGCACCTTCTTCCCAATGGCAGTGGTGAGCTGAGTGTGTGGCCAGGATGGTGTGGGTCTCTGATGATGTTAGCTGCCTTTTTGAGACAGCGACTCTGATAAATCCCTTCGATAGTGGGGAGGTCAAAGCCGGTGATGGACAGGGCGGTAATTCACAACATTTTGCAGTCTTTTCCGCTCCTGGGCGTTCAAGTTACCGAACCAGGCCACAATGCAACCAGTCAGAATGCTCTCTACTGTGCACCTGTAGAAGTTCAAGAGAATCCTCTTTGACATACCGAATCTCCGTAATCTTCTCGGGAAGTAGAGGCGCTGATGTGCTTTCTTTATAATTGCATCAGTGTGCTGGGCCCAGGAAAGATCTTCAGAAATATGCACACCCAGTAATTTGAGGTTTTTGACTCTCTCCACCATTGTCCCATTGATGTAAACAGGAATGTGAGTCCTCAACCTTCCTCTTACAAAGTCCACAATCAGTTCATTGGTTTTGCTGACATTGAGAGCCAGGTTGTTGTGCTGACACCATTTGGTCAGTCGGTCAATCTTACTTCTATACTCTGACTCATCACCATCTGTAATTCATTCAACAACAGTGGTGTCGTTAGCGAGCTTGATGATGGAGTTCGCACTCTATAATCATGTACAACGAATAAATAGATAGTTTTTTAAATGTCGGTAATTTGTCTTCCTATAATCCTACATTATAGAGAAACATTATGTGAAATCGCCCAGCTCCTGCACATCCCGCGATGTTTCCTGTCAACAGTGCCATCCACCAGTAGCCAATAGCTTTGTCACCAAGATCACTGGCTGGAATTCACGTACATGTGAAGTAGATGAGCATTTGTCGCACAATCATTTATGGACCATACCTGCTGGCCATAATTGATTGCTCCAAGGTTAACCTCTTAAAGAAATATGAGGGAGCTATTTAAAATATCAGTACCTGCTGAGACTTTCTGATGGTTTGCAGAGATTACATCAATCTAGGCAGGGACCGATTTATAAATAAAGCAGAAAGTGAATTCTCACCCATCTAGAAAAAGAGTCACGGAACATCAAATATTTTTTGTCCAAAGGTCTGTTTCAAAGTTAAGAGTGTGTCTTAACATAGAGTGGGTTCCAGAATCTCATATAGATAGGGTGGTAAAGAAAAATGTTGGTATGTTTTTGGTATGCTAGCCTTTATAAATCAGAGCATTGAGTATAGAAGCTGGGATGTAATGTTAAAATTGTACAAGGCATTGGTGAGACCAAATCTGGAGTATGGTGTACAATTTTGGTCGCCCAATTATAGGAAGGATGTCAACAAAATAGAGAGAGTACAGAGGAGATTTACTAGAATGTTGCCTGGGTTTCAACAACTAAGTTACAGAGAAAGGTTGAATAAGTTAGGTCTTTATTCTCTGGAGCGCAGAAGGTTAAGGGGGGACTTGATAGAGGTCTTTAAAATGATGAGAGGGATAGACAGAGTTGATGTGGACCAGCTTTTCCCTTTGAGAATAGGGAAGGTTCAAACAAGAGGACATGACTTCAGAATGAAGGGACAGAAGTTTAGGGGTAACATGAGGGGGAACTTCTTTACTCAGAGAGTGGTAGCGGTGTGGAATGAGCTTCCAGTGGAAGTGGTGGAGGCAGGTTCGTTGGTATCATTTAAAAATAAATTGGATAGGCATATGGATGAGAAGGGAATGGAGGGTTATGGTATGAGTGCAGGCAGGTGGGACTAAGGGTAAAAAGTTGTTCGGCACGGATTTGTAGGGCCGAGATGGCCTGTTTCCGTGCTGTAATTGTTATATGGTTATATGGTTATAGGGCCTGTCCCACTGTACGAGGTAATTCAAGAGCTCTCCCGAGTTTAAAAAAAATCAAACTCGCGGTAAGCGCGTCGAATATACGTAGCGGATACATCGGAGCTCGGGACGTCTCTTAGCAGCTCGTAACGCTAATGCCAGGTGCTCGGGAACGCAGTAAGCTCGTGAAGACTCGTGAAGATTTTTCAAAAATGTCCACAAGAGCCCCGAGTACCGACGAGCGGCTATTACTGTAATTCTCCGAGTTTGAATCAGGGGGAACTCAGGAGAACTCTTGAATTAGCTCGTACAGTGGGACAGCCCCATTACTCCAGCTTTGTGTATATTTTGGGTTTAAACCACCTCCTTCCTACAAATTTTACATTTGCTTGTCGGGAGGCCCCCACAAAGGAGCAGTAAGCTCTTCCAATTTCTGGACATCATTTCCAGCAGGCATCCAGTGCTCAATTTAAATCAGAAATGCATTGTTAAAGAAAGCCTGCATTTACCTTACTGACATTGCTATTTCTTATACTGCAAACTAGAAGCCTAGTTCAAAACAAATCCTAAAATACTGAAGTCTCTCTGGAAGCTGTGTTTCAAGTGCTGGTCCCTGCAGTGGGAGGTGGATGTCAGAATAGATATCCATCAGTTTTGTTAACAGGTTGCAGAGATAGTCAGTTCCAGAAGCATTACCTCAAGACATGGATGCAAAGCTGGAATAACACTGCAATGAGCTCAAAAGTAAAACAATGATTTGTATCGCTCTTGATATTTTTCTCTCTCTTTCAAACACTGTTGGCAAAAGTGAAATAAAGTATGTTGGCATCTTGCATGTCTTTTTGGAGCATGCAACCTTATATTACAGAGCCAGGTCGCAGCAACAAAGGTTATGAGCTGCCAGTCTCTCAAGTGTTCCTGTAACCTAATTGTGATCATGTAATATCACATCTACATATAATATGTGCTCCAATATTTAGGTCTGCTGCAGTCATGGCAGATTGAAAGCAGGAAGGTTTGAACTGTAAAGCTAAAGTATCATGTAGAGGTGAACATGAAAGGCTCATTACCAAAGAGGATCAAGATATTAACATAAAAATGCAAGGTCTTTGAGGACTTTAATCTGCCAGTAAAATGCAAAAAAAAAAGATTATTTTAATTGCTGAATTATAAAAGGATGAGCCAATATGAAGAAGCCGTAGAAATTACAGAGAAAGTTTAAAAAATATATTATGAATCTGTATTCACTTCCAAGAAGTAATTCCCAGTAATCTCAACGCATTGTATAATGGATTTCTTCCTCATGCATTGTCACTTTTCCCGTTGTTAATATAACTAATTTACATGATTATCTACATAAAACTAATTTGCTTTGGGTGAAGGATTAGGGGAGATGACTGCATTTAAGTAGAAGGTTTGCTCTACAACAGTACCAATTATATGGCTATCATCCTTTTAAAGGGTGGGACAACAAGTAAATACACTATGGGCTTTTTTAGCACTAAAACTTTATTTTTTCCTCCCTAGTCAGCTATAAAAACAGAATGTTGTGTAGCACTGTACAGCACATAAAACCATATTTTGGGTGCAGTATATTGAAAATCAAATCCTTTAATTCAGCTATCTGAAACATTAGCAGTTATAGAATATTATACTATTAAGGATCAGGCTTTCTTATTAAATGTCTGCAGCTACAGACAACAGAGAAAGAGTAAATATTACTTTTATGCTTTAAAGGATATTTAATAAAGCAACTTAGATATTTCTCAAAATATTCGCTTCCCTTGGACTAAATTCAAATTTCACATTAAAGAAAGGATGTGAAGACAATGTAGTAGTAGACAACTGCATTAGCTTGAATGTTTGTGTAGGAAGGAACTGCAGATGCTGGTTTAAACCGAAGATAGACACAAAATGCTGGCGGAACTCAGCGGGCCAGGCAGCATCTCTGGAGAGAAGGAATGGGTGGCGTTTCGGGTCGAGACTCTTCTTCAGACCCTTACCTTGACTGTTTGGTGGTTCGACCTACCTGTATGATTATGGAATAACAGCAACTGCTCCCTTAGTACAGAGTTTGTACGGGTGCTGGTTCGAAGTTTGTACGTTCTCCCCATGACCACATGGGTTTTCTCCGAGATCTTCGGTTTCCTCCCACACTCCAAAGACGCAGGAGTAGGCCATTCGGCCCTTCGAGCCTGCGCCGCCATTCAATATGATCATGGCTGATCATCCATCTCAGTATCCTGTACCTGCCCCATACCCCCTGATCCCTTTAGCCACAAGGGCCACATCTAACTCTTAAATATAGCCAATGAACCGGCCTCAACTACCTTCTGTGGCAGAGAGTTCCAGAGACTCACCACTCTCAGTGTGAAAAATGTTTTTCTCATCTCGGTCCTAAAGGATTTCCCCTTTATCCTTAAACTGTGACCCCCTTGTCCTGGACTTCCCCAACATCGGGAACAATCTTCCTGCATCTAGCCTGTCCAACCCCCTAAGAATTTTGTAAGTTTCTATAAGATCCCCCCTCAATCTTCTAAATTCTAGCGAGTACAAGCCGAGTCTATTCAGTCTTTCTTCATATGAAAGTCCTGCCATCCCAGGAATCAGTCTGGTGAACCTTCTCTGTACTCCCTCTAAGGCAAGAATGTCTTTCCTCAGATTTGGAGACCAAAACTGTACACAATACTCCAGGTGTGGTCTCACCAATACCCTGTACAATTGCAGTAGAACCTCCCTGCTCCTATACTCAAATCCTTTTGCTATGAATGCTAACATACCATTCGCTTTTTTCACTGCCTGTTGCACCTGCATGCCCACTTTCAATGACTGGTGGACCATGACACCCGGGTCTCGTTGCATCTCCCCTTTTCCTCATTGGTAAATTGTCCCTAGTATATGTGTAGGAAAGTGTAAGTGTGCGGGGATCGTCTGTCAATGCGGACTCGGTGAGCCAAAGGTCCCGTTTCTGCATTGTATCTCTAAATTAAACTAAACTAAACCACATGATTTGACATTGGGAAGAATTTCTATGATGAAGAATCATGCATCTTGTTATTTACACAAAATCCCAAAGATGCATCATTATTTTGCTAACTATGTTCCAACGTTAGCGTGTCAAGGAATTCAGAGAAATATTGCCAAGTTGAAGCGATACCCTGTATTGGAAAATCGATTCAAATATCCCACACCACAGGTAACTATTCCATTGATTTAAATGGTGAAGAGAAGCCGTGTGGCAGCATGCAATAAACATTTAATTTAATTTTTCAAAGTGTTTGCTTTTTGGTAAACATTTTATGCCTTCTGCTTTTAGGCATCCCTGCTAATGGAAGCAGGTCTTTCCCAACCACTCTTTTTGTTTTATACACCTGAATTAAGTCTCCCCTCAGCTAAGGAAACACACAAAATGCTGGAGTAACTCAGAGGGCCAGGCAGCATCCCTGGAAAACATGGATAGACAATGTTTCCTGTCGGGACCATCCTTCAGCCAGGTCACCACAGCCCCTCCATTCAAGAGACAAACTGTGGTTTGTACAGGAATTACTTCTTCCTCAAGTTTTAAAATAAACATTTTTGAAAGGAACTGCAGATAGAAACATAGAAAACATAGAAAAATAGTTGCAGGAGTAGGCCATTCGGCCCATCGAGCCAGCACCGCCATTCAATATGATCATGGCTGATCACCCAAAATCAGTACCCCGTTCCTGCTTTTTCACCATAACGCTTGATTCCGTTAGCCCTAAGAGCGAAATCTAATTCTCTCTTGAAAACATCCAGTGAATCGGCCTCCACTGCCTTCTGTGGCAGAGAATTCCACAGATTCACAACTGTCTGTGTGGAAAATGTATTTCCTTATCTCAGTCCTAAATGGTCTACCCCTTTTTCTTAAACTGTGACCCCTGGTTCTGGATTCTCCCAACATGGGGAACATTTTTCCTGCATCTAGCTTGTCCAATCCTTTAAAAATGTTATATGTTTCGATAAGATATCCTCTCATCCTTCTAAATTCCAGGAATACAAACCCAGTCGACCCATTCTTTCATCATATGTCAGTCCCGTCATCCTGGTGAACCTACACTGCACTTCCTTAATAGCAATAATGTCCTTTCTCAAATTAGACCAAAATTGCACACTATACTCCAGGTGCAGTCTCACCAGTACAACTGCAGTAGGACCTCCTTGCTCCTAAACTCAAATCCTCTCACAATGTACAAGCACATCCAGGTCTTGTTACACCTCCCCTTTTCCTAATCTGACTCCATTCAGATAATAATCTGCCTTCCTGTTCTTGCCACCAAAGTGGATAACCTCGCATTTATCTACATTATACTGCATCTACCATACATCTGCCCACTCACCCAACCTTTCCAAGTCACGCTGCAGTCTCATAGCATCCTCCTCGCACCTCTCACTGCCATCCAGCTCCATGTCATCCGCAAACTTGGAGATGTTACATTTAATTCCCTTGTCTAAATCATTAATATTGGTTGCTGGTTTACACCGAAGATAGGCACAAAATTCTGGAGTAACTCAGCATCTCTGGAGAGAAGGAATGGATGACGTTTTACGTCGAGCCACTTCTTCAGACTTCTCTTCAGAGATGCTGCCTGTCCCACTGAGTTATTCCAGCATTTTTTGTCTATCTTCAGTACAATGGTAGTAGACCTCCAGTGCCCAGCAAGCCGTCCTGTGAGGATTGCTGAACTGTATCCAGAGTCTTTATAATTTTTTCCTTTGCTCATTTAATAGTCTAGGATATATATCACGTGGGACAGGTCATTTATCCATTTTCAAAGATGTTAACCCTTTAGTATTTCATCTTTTATTGTGTTCAGGCTGTCCAATATTTTGTACAGGTTTACCTTAAATACAATATCAGCATCATCCCCTTTTTGTGAAGTATTTCAAATGTATTCATTAAGAGCCATACATATATCCTGTAACTCCATATACAAGTGATATTTTGGTTCTCACTTAGTGTTTTTGTGCATATCAAATATTTGGATTTTCTTTGATTTTACTTGCCAGTATTTTTACGTGCTGTTTCTTTGCTTTCCTAATTTACTTTCTAATTTCATTCCTACCATCCATACTCTTGTATTTTCCTGCTTCGTGAACCTCTTCACATTTGACACATTTCCTTTATTTATCTTATTCTATTGTCAATATGTCTTGTTTAGGAGCACTAGATTTGATAGCACACCTTTATTTTCCTTTGCAGGAATATATCCGCAAAATCACTGACAACATCACATTTTTTAGGGATAGAGCGCGGAAACAAGCCCTTCAGCCCACCGTGTCCGCACCAATCAGTGATCGCTGCACATTAACGCAAACCGAACTCGGGACAATTTACACATACCAAGCCAATTAACTTACAAACCTGGTAGATAAAAAATGCTGGAGAAACTCAGCGGGTGAAATTCAGCGGGAGAAATCCGCTGAGTTTCTCCAGCGTTTTTGTCTACCATCGATTTTCCAGCATCTGCAGTTCCTTCTTAAACTTACAAACCTGTACGTCTTTGGAGTGTGCGAGGAAACCGAAGATCTCGGAAAAAAACCCATGCGGTCACGGGGAGAATGTACAAAGTCTGTACAAACAGCACCTTGTTGGTATCAAACCCGCGTCTCCGGAGCTGCAAGCGATGTGAGGCAGCAACTCTACTTGTTGGATGATGATCCTGGATAAACGTAATATTGCAGGTTATTTCTTACAACATAGATGGGGATCAGTCGGCTCATTGGGTCAATTCCAGCTCTCAGACCTTTACAATCCATCCTATCCTCCCTTATATACCCCTCCAAACTATTCTTTCTCACATGTCAGTTAACTTGCCATTAATTCTTCCACCTAATCTGGGATAATTTCCCTATTAATCTACAATAAATCTTTGCAATGTGGGAAGAAGCAGGGGCAAACAAATGAAAACCACAAGATGTATTTGAAAACTCCAAACAGATGGACCCAGAGGTCAGGATTGAACCCATGTTGGAGTGATGAGGCAACAGCTCCACCTGCTCATCACTGTGCCACCCAAGTGTATCCAACAAAACCTTCTGTCCTGCAGTCTTGAATTATCAACAGACCGATGAGACCTATTGGGAAATTTGAGTATTCATCCTAGGTGTTCCTATTATTTTATTATAAAAGAGCTACACGTTTATCCCACTGGAATTATCAATGTGAAAACCATTTCCAGATGTTTTGTCCTTTGACCTTGTCTTGATAAAGAGAAGAAGGAAGTCTCATCCTTGTGCACAGTTTGTCAGCCATGCAGAGCAATACCACTTAAGACAAATAAAATGGCTGATTCAACCATTCCAATTAGTCCATGTTATTTCTTTTGTCAAAGGGAGGCATTGTGCTCTTTGCCCACACTCAAAATAAATAAAGGTCGAATTTATGGGTATTGGGACGATAGAAGGAAGCTCCATTGATGAATTCATAGTCATGGAGTGATACAGCTTGGAAACAGGCCCATTGGCCCAACTCATCTATGCCAAACAAGATGCCCCATCTAAGCTAGTTCCATTTAACCATATTTGACCAATATCCTGCTGAACAGTTCTCATCCATGCACCTGCCCAAATGTCTTTTCAATGCTGCTATTGTACTGCCTCAACTATTTTCTCTGGCATCTCGTTCCATATAACTATGATCCAATGTGTGAAAAAGCTGCCCCTCAGGTTACTATTAAACCTTTCCCTCTCATCATAAACCCTATGGTTCTTGATTTCTCACACCCTGGGCTAAAGACTCTGCACATTCACCCTTTGTATTCCCCTCGCGATGTTATGTACCTCTACAAAATCACTCCTCGGCTCCAAGGAATCAAGTCCAAGCCAACCTACCCACTCTCCATACCTTCAGCCCTTGCATTGTGACAACATCCGCAAAAATCTTTTCTGCATTCTTTCCAGCTTCATAGCATCTTTCCTGCACCAGGGTGACCAAAACTCTTATTGCAGGGTGACACTGTACTCCAAGTGTGGCCTCACTAACATCTCGTACAACCATCACAATATGTCTTGACTTCTATACTCAATTCCCTGACTGATGAAGACCAGCATGCCAAAAGCCTTCTTCACCACCCTATCTACCTGTGATGCCCCTTACAGGGAACAATATACCTGTGCTCCTAGATCCCTCTGCTCTAAAAACCTCTCCAAGGCCCTAACATTCATTGGGAATGTCCAGCCCTGGTTTGATCTCAGAGTTACCAGGATTAAACTCCATTGGCCATTCTTCGTTCCAATTGTCCACCCGATTAAGATCCTGCTGTAATCCCTGATATCCATCTTCACTGGCATCTACGAATTTAAACTTTTGCCATGCATAGAGAATTAGCAGAATTATTGCCTGACAATGGGCCATAAATCGCTTAATATTTATTCAAGCATTGCAACCAAAAAGATTGATAAGGGCAAAGCGGTAAATCTTGGCTATACGGACTTCAGCAAGGCATTTGATAAGGCTCCACATGGTAGGCTCTTGATGGTTAGATCACTTGGGATCCAGGGAGAACTGGTTTCATGGAAGGAAGCAGAGGGTGATGGTAGAAGCTTGTTTTTCAGACTGGAGACCTGTGACTAGTGGTGTGCCTCTGGAATCGGCGGTGTGCTCATTGCCGATGTGGTCTATATCAACAATTGCAGATGAGAATGAAAGACATGATTAGTAAGTTTGTAGATGACACTAAAGTACTGTAGATAGTGAAGATGGATATCAAAAATTAAAGCAGGATCTTGGTCAGCTGCACAAGTGGTGGAGGAATGTTTAATGAAGTTTAATGCAGATATGTGCGAGGTTTTCGAATTTTGGGAAGTCAAACCAGGGCATGACCTTCACAGTAAATGGCAGGGCCATGTTATATGGCAGAGGGATCTAGGAGGCATTTCCTTCAAAGTTTCTTAATAAGTAGATATGGTGGTAAAAAAGGCTTTTGATACATTGGCTTTCTGCAGTCAGAGTATTGAGCATAGGAGTTGGAATGTTATGTTACAGTTGAATAAGGCGTTGGTGAGGCCAGGACTATATTCCTTGGAATGCAGCAGGATTAAGGATGATCTTACATAAGATCTTGATGAGAATAGATGGGGCCAATGCACAGTCTTTACCCAGAGTAGAATACCGGAGGACGTAAGTTTAAAATGTGATGGGAACCTGATGGGAAACCTTCTCATACAGTGGATGGTGGGTGCATAAAATGAGCTGACAGAGGAGGTGGTCAAGGCAGGTATGATAACAACATTTAAAAGACATTTGGATAGGTACATGAATAGGAAAGGATTAGAGGGATATGGGCCAAACGAGGCAGGTGGGCCAAGTATAGATGGAGCATTTCATCGGCATGGATGAGTTGGGCCGAAGGGCCTGTTTCCATGCTGTATGACGTTAGCATTCTATGTGTTGCAATCTATTGATTATATTACCCTGTCCAGCAGAAAAATCTGTACAAAAGCTAAAAGAAACATTGAGTCCTCACCTCTCGTTACGTACAGCACAGCTCCACACAATACTACTGGTTTTACTCCAGCAGGCTTCAGCAGACTCTTTCGTGAAGTGACTGAGTGCAAAAAATGAGTCATCTGACCAGTGGCCAAGCAATCAGATCACAAAGTAATCTCAAAGGTTATTTAGTTTATATCAGAAACATCTTCATGCGGGATCATCATAATAAGAGACATACCTGTAGACATTGAAATCATGTATGATGATGAAACCATTACCAGTGGGTTAATTCAGATGTCACTGGTGAGCACTGACTCAAGTCAACATTGAAGTCTAATGATCATACTGATGAGCGTAACTGTAAACATTTCTCACTGTACAATTTCTTCAAAGAGGGAAAGCAGAGTGGTGTATTTATGTAGTTACTAGACTAAGTGGGACCCGTTGGATCCCAGTCACACAGGAGGCCTGGTTCACCAATGCAACCCATTCCCCAACACAATATTTCACCACTCACCCATAGCCCCTAACAGCGCAGGCGCGGCTCAATTCCCCTCATCCTGCAGCACTCCCTCCCCCTCCTCTTCATGTGTGGGAGGGGAGGGGCAGAGGGGGGGAGGGAAGTGGGGTGTGTGGGGTGGGCGTGGAGGAGAGGTGTGTGCAGGGAGGTATAGGGGGGAGGAGGGGTGTGGGGGAGGGGGATGTGAGGCGGGGATGTGGGGTGAGAAGGAGGTGTGTATGTGGGTGGGAGGGGTGTGGGAGGGGGGGATGTGTGGGGGAGGGTGTGTGTGTGGGAGGGGGTGTGTGTGGGAGGGGGTATGTGTGGGTGTGGGGGTGTTTGTCTGTGTGTGGGGGAGGGTGTGTGTGTGGGACGGGTGTGTGTGGGTGTGGGGGTGTTTGTCTGTGTGTGGGGGAGGGGTGTGCGGGTGGAGGGGTTTTGTGGGGGAGAGGTGTGTGAGCGGGGGAAGGGGTGTGTGGGGGCGGAGGGGGGTAAGGGGGCGATGGGTTGGTTGTGGGGGTGGGGTGGTGTGGGGGCATGGGGAGGGTTGTGGGGGTTGTTGAGGGGGGTGGGGGGATTGAGGGGTGGGGGGGTTGTGGGGGGGGGGGGGTTGTGGGAGAGAGGGAGGTTGTGATAGAGAGGAAGGTTGTGGGGGAGGGAGAGGTTTGTGGGGGCAGTGCGTTGTGGGGTCAAGGAGGTGCGGGCAGTGGGTGGGGGGTGTTGATGGGAGATGTGTAAGCGTTGGGTGGCTGAGGTGTGTGGGGGGGATGTGGGGGGGGGGGGGTGTGTGTAGGTGGGGGTGTGGGAAGGGGAGCTTCTGGGGGGCGAGGGGGGTTGTGTGTGGGGAGAGTGGTATGTGGGCAGGGGGAGAGCCATGGGGGAGAGGGGGGCATCACGGGGGAGGGGGAGAGGAGCCAGTGAAGGGGACCAGAGGGGTAGTGGCTGGAATTGGCGGTGCGATGGAGACTCACAGCGGGCATTGGTAGATGGTCGTTCTCCTCCGCCGGGATCTCCGCTTTCCGTTTGGCGACATCGGCGATATCTCCGACTCTGGGCTGGGTCTCCCACACTGGGCAGGGTCGCCCCTGGGCTGCTTGATGTGGGGCTGCTGCTGGGGGCGGGGATACTGCTTGATGCGGGGCTGCTGCTGGGGGCGGGGCTGCTTCGGGTCCCTCCGAAAGTCCGGTTGGAAACTTCCGCCAGCCATCTTCAACTCCAGTAAAGACGCGATGGCACAGGAAGGGGCGGACCGTCCCGGGGAGTGACAGGGGAAGAGACTTTCTGAGCACCACTGACTGGCAGGAGAAGAGATCGATCTGCACACGCACAGTTTTTAAGATTTTGAAACCTCTCTAACTTTTACGACATTCAACCGATCGGAACGAAACTTGGTGGACTCGCAGCACAGGAGAACGGTGAATGAACTGGTGAATAATCGTAGCGCTATCGCAAACTGTTTTTGTGCAAATGGAAAGTCCGACAAACCCAAAGATAACAAGATCAGTTTTAGAGATAGATAGATAGATAGATAGATAGATAGATAGATAGATAGATAGATAGATAGATAGATAGATAGATAGATAGATAGATAGATAGATAGATAGATAGATAGATAGATAGATACAAATAAGTCATGCGGTCAGAGAATACTAATATTGTCAGATATATAAATTAGATACACAATGTAACACTACAAGTAGAGAGCTCATGCTGTGTTCAACTGTTTTTACAATGAGTGAACATTACCACAACCCCCGCAAACCCAAAGCCAACATGAGGATACACGCAGAAGCTGATATAACTGTTTAAATATTTCCAGCATTTTCTGTTTTTAATGTATCTCCACAATCTACAATATCTTCTGTACATCGGCGAGACCAAGCGCAGGCTCGGCGATCGTTTCGCTGAACACCTCCGCTCAGTCGCCTTAACCTACCTGATCTCCCGGTTGCTCAGCACTTTAAACCCCTCCCCCATCCCAATCCCAATCTGACCTGGGCCTCCTCCATTGTCACAGTGAGGCCCAGCGCAAATTGGAGGAACAGCACCTTTTATTTTGCTTGGGTAGTTTAGACCCCAGCAGTATGAACATTGACTTCTATAACTTCAAATAGCCCTTGCTTTCCCTCTCCATCCCCTCCCTTTTTCCAGTTCTCCCACCTGTCTCCGACTACATTCTATCTCTGTCCCGCCCACTCCGCTGACATCAGTCTGAAGAAGGGTCTTGACCCGAAACGTCGCCGATTCCTTCTCTCCAGAGATGCTGCCCGACCCATTGAGTTACTCCAGCATTTTGTGTCTATCTTCGGTTTCAAACCATCATTTGCAGTTCCTTCCTACACAATCAAAAGGAAGTTAGTCATGTAACTCGGATGTTATTTTGTATTGATGCCAATCTGGGAGCTACTTCCTGAAAAAATAGACTTTCTGAAAAAATAAACATCTACTTTGCCTTCAAGCTGATGTGAAACAACTCATTTTAACTGACCTTGTACATGCCCCATAAAAGTCAGTTGCTTTGTGTATCATCACAGTCATTCCAATTACCTTGCAAAAGCAGCCTTCAAAGCTCTGAGAGTCATTTTAAAACTGTTCTGTTACCAAGGGGCAACAATGGCATGCTAGAATACTGAACAATATAGCTTTGGAGAGCCTGTTTTAAGAAGTGCCGGAGGAAGAAGTCATCATTTCTGAAGTCAATGTATGAATAGTGAAGAATAGCACAAGATCATAAGAAAAAGGAAGGAGTTATTACTTTCAAAAACTACAAAAGCAATAACTTACAATTGCATAGTCAACGTAACACTATTTTACCTGTAAGCAATGGAAGGAACTGAAATTGATGTTATCATTTCCAATTCCACTTATATCTATGCACTAGTGAAGTTTTTTCTAAATGTATGGTATAAGGGAACTACTGATGGGTGAATTCGCTGCACCTCGTACAGGAACATGCACAATTATGGAAAACAATGAATGCTGCAGTTTCACAATGAGCACCACACAGCACTGCATGTCTTTAATTGAGAAATGTAATATTTTACTAGTTAGCCAAAGGTACATCGTTGGTCGGATAAACAAGCAAACCATTATTATGACATCCGCGGTTGATGTTCTAATGCTCAGAGTGGAATGTATGTTATAAACAAGGTGAGTTGAGATGGCATTCTTCTATGTGTAGGAAGGAGATGCAGAGGCTGGTTAATACTGAAGATAGTCAAAAAATGCTGGAGTAATACAGCGAGACAGGCAGCATCTCTGGAGAAAAGGAATGGGTGATGTTGAGACCTTTCTTCAGAAATCTTCAGGAGATCTAATGCATGAAGTCTGAATCCGAAACGTCATCCATTCCTTCTCTCCAGAGATGCTGCCTGTCCCGCTGAGTTTCTTCAGCATTTTGTGTCTATGTTCGGCATTTATCCATGTTCATCCATCCAGTCATTGTGGTGAAAGCTTCATTTGGGTTTACTATTTGCATTCACACTGTTACCGCTAGTGTATCTAAGGTTAACTTATTGCCCCCCTTAATCTCTGACTGCACAAGTTCCTGGAATTATACACCCTAGTCCAGTTCCAAAGAAATAAGGCTGTTGATTTAGCCCTGTGACCAATGAATGTTAAAGCTCCAGACACATACCCATATCTGAACTGCTCTGGCAACGGACATCAAAGTTGCTGCTTTCCTGAACTACCTAGCCTCAGGATCATTCCAGACAATGACTAATCTATTGAAAATCATTAAAAAACAACTGCAGATGGTGGAACGAGCCTTTGGCCCAACTTGTCCATGTCGACCATTAGACCCCATCTAAGTGTGACGTTTGCCTACATTTGGCCCATGTCTCTCTAAACCCTTCCTATCCATGTTTTTGCCTTTTAAATGTTCTTATGGTACCTGCCTTAATTACCTCCTCTGGCAGCTCAATCCATATATCCACTACCCTCTGAGTGAAAAAGTTACCCGTAAAGTTTGTATTCGATCTTGTTGTGCAGTGTGGTTTCATGTAGACGCAAGGATGGTGCCTGCTTCCAAGCCACCTATCATTGTGAACTGTGCCACCTCAGGAAACAAAGTGTTCCATGCGCAAAACACACAAGTATAGTGACAAAAACCATGATCATCACCGCATTAGACCTAAATAGGCGTCAATAGCTGTTGTTTATCTGTCAAGAGTTAAAGGGAAAGAGAGAAGAGGAAAAGTTAAGAAAGACACCAGAATTAACGGGACAGAAAGCTCATGAATGAATAGGAGAGTATGGCCAAGTGAACTAGGAATCGATGTGAAAGGTGAGGTGAGTAATGGATTAAAAGTATTATATATGAATGTACGAAATATAAGAAGTAAAGTAGATGAGCTTGAGGCTCGGTTGGAGATTTGTAGATATGACATTATGGGGATTACAGAGACATGGCTGCAGGAGGATCGGGACTGGGAACGGAATATTCAGGGGGAGAAGGTTAAATCAGAAGTGTCAGTGTGCAGTTGAACAAATGGGACTGTGAAGGCATGAGAGAGGAGCTGGCCAATGTCAACTGGAAAAGGATTCTAGCAGGAATGATGGTGGAACAACAATGGCAGGAAATTCTGGGCAAATTCCAGAAGATGTGTGATCATTTCATTTCACAGAGGAAGAAAGATTCTAAGGGGAGTAAGAGGCAACCGTGGCTGAGAAGGGAAGTTAGGGATGGAATAAAACTAAAAGAAAATGTATATAACATAGCAAAGAGTAGCGGGAAGCCAGAGAATTGGGAAACTTTCAAAGGACAACGGAAAGTAATGATAAATCTGGTATTTGTATCCCTTAGTCCGTTCAGTGAATACACCGACTAGAATACTTTAAATCATCCTTTATTTCACTATGGTGACCAGGTTTCTCCGTACTGCCGTGGGAAGCTCTCCCAGTGGATCACGAAGAAAAATACGTGCTCAAACAAAGGAATTAGCATATATATATATATGGTTGATGCAGTGGATTACAAAGGATGGTAATTCTAGACCAATAATTGCAGTATCACATGGTTAAATAGGTGGGGACAATCTTTCTACCCAATTACAATCATACATCACATGTTTTCCAGGAAAAACGATGTCACAGCAAGGATAATGAAACAACCAAATTATGTCAAAATAAAGAAATTGAAACTTAGCTCAGAATACTTGAACCAATACTTAAACCAATACTTAAATCTTAGTCTTAAAGTATCCCCAATTCTACATATTTTCATTCCTCCCTTTTATCATTCCATGATAACTTCCCATGTTCCTACCTATATCTACCCTTCCCAGTCATTCAAACTCTTCTTGCACCTTATCAACATACTCAGTCTTTGCTTCATCACATACTTCATCCCGTCTCACCAATAACATTCTCGGAGCACCTTTGCCTTCCAGTGCTGTCTGCATTCTCCCCAATACACATTTTACATCTGCTAATCCTACAAAAATACAAATAATTGCAATAGCTCAGTAACACAGCCATGTTGATTAGCCAGTCTGACCAGCTTCTGAAGCCCCAATTACCCCAATCACTTGCTTCCTTCATGTTATCCAACTGTTCCCTTATTAGCACTGCCACCATAGCTAATAATCCACAATCAGTACCCTGTGTGTCCAAACCCTAAAGGGCCTGTCCCACCAGCATGCGACTGCATGCGGCAAGCGCAACCTACCATGGTCGCTTGAGCCGTACGGCCTCGCGGGGCCGGTCCCACTTCGATCGCAGGAGCCATATGGAGTTGTGCGGGGCTGGTCCCCTGGTCCCTACATCGCGCGGGGCTCCGAAGAACTGACACTGTCCAAAAATTCCGCGCGGCAATGGCCTATCGGCCCGCAGCCACATTGAGGCCGTACGCAGCGACTCAACGGGCATACGCACCATCTCGACGCCGTACACAGCGTCTCGACGCCGTACGCAGCGTCTTGACGCCGTAGCAGCATCTTGACGGCATACGCTTAGCGCGTGGTGTTGCGCGATGACGTCACCGCCCGGCGTGCCATTGCGTGATGATGTAACCGCCCAACGCCGTGCGACGTCCAAATTCAGTCGGCCCGCCTCCTGCCCAGCTGATTGGTGAGTATGATGTCGGGACCAGCCCCGCACAACTCCAGATGGCTCCGCGGTTGGAAGTGGGACCGGCCCCGTGAGGCAGTCGCATGCTGGGGGGACAGGCCCTTTAACAATCCTATACGTTTCAATAAGATCTCCCCTCATCCTTCCAAACTCCATAGTACACAAGTCCAGCTCTCCAAAACTGCACACAGTACTCCAGGTGTGGTCTCACTAGGGCCCTGTAAAACTGCAGAAGGATCTAATTGCTCCTAAACTCAAATCCCCTCACAATTAAGGCCAACATGTCACTAGTTTTCATTACTGCTTGCTCCAACGGCATGCTTACTTTCAATGACTGATGTCCAAGCACACCCAGGTCTTGTTGCACCTCCCTTTTCCTAATCTGACACCATTCAGATAATAATCTGCCTTCCTGTTCTTGCCACCAAAGTGAATAACCTCACATTTATCCACATTATACTGTATCTGCCATGCATCTTCCCACTCACCAACCTATCCAAGTCCCCCTACATTCTCATAGCATCCTCCTCACAGTTCACACTGCCACCCAGCTCTGTCTCATCTGCAATTCTGCTAATGTTACTTGTAACCCCTTCATCTAAATAGGCACAGGGACTTTTACACCCTCCTTTTGACATGCATGGTAACATGGCAATATTCCGTAATTATGATTCTCCATCCTTGCTATTGCCATCACGTTGCAGTGCATCTCCCTCACATTGGTGATAGATTACATTGGCATACTCTGTTTTTCACAGACCCGATGGCTATCAATGTCCCAAGATAGGCAAACAATGGGTATGTCCATCATGATTTATCCTAGAAAGGGATTTCTTAAAAAAAGAAAAGGTTACCGTTTTATGTCTTAGGCACCATACTGACAATATTATAGTGGCAAAAATGAACCCACGCATTCCTCCCCTCCACCTTAGCTGCGGTAGGGTCTGTTAGAAGAACCTGGTAATGCCCTTCCCACCGAATGTCCTGTCTCTTCCCCATCCAATTATTGATCATTGCATAAGTACCAGGTTCAATTTCAGACGGAGTGGTTCTAATGTAGATCTCTCAATGCCCTGGTTAACGATAAAATATAATTAGTCATTTCCATTGTCATGTGATGAAAGTGAACAGCCTTTGTAGTATTCTGGTTCCATGGGGTTCTTAGTGGACGGCCATATACAATCTCTGCTGGACTCAACCGTGCCTTCCCTGCTGGGGTGGTAGACATCGGGAATAGCGCCACAGGGAGTAGTTTAAGCCAATTGGTCCCTGTTTCAATCTGTAATTTGGCAAGTCTATCTTTCAATGTTTGATTGGCTCGTTCAATGAGCCCAGCAGCCAGTGGCCGATAGACACAATGTAATTACTGTTGGATGCCCATCTGAACACAGAATTCTTTGGTCACCTTTCCCACAAAATGAAGGCCATTCTCTGAACTCAGCCCAGTTGGGATTCCATACCTGGATATAATTTCTTTCATAAGTACTTTAACAACCGTAGAATCTTTGTTGTCCACAGTAGACAAGCTTCAATCCATTTACTAAAGACATCTACAATAACCAATACATATTTATAAAACTGACATCTTTCCAACTCAATGTAGTCCATCTGGAGGGTTTCAAAGGGCCCCATGGGTAAAGAGGTTCTCCCTTATCTGCAGGTTATACCCTTCCCGGGGTTATATTGCTGACAGGTCAGACAACGACTACTAATGCCTTGTGCCATAGTCTGCAACTTTGGATGCCACCATGTATCTAAAAGCGTATCACCAGTTGCTCAGGCACCACAATTAGTTAAAAAGTGTATACATTCAATAACTCACATTGCAAGTTCATCTGACATACACGTTTGCCCTGCCGGGGCAACCCATAAACCCGACATGCAATCAACTTTACAACCGAGCTGTTTCCACATTTCTATATCCTTGGAGCATCCTCCTATAATCTAACGACATCTTGGATGGTTGGCACTGGTTTTTCTGAGGGAGACTTGTCTTTGTCTATGCTTTTAGTCTGCCTCATTATTTTAGGTACCACCACCCCATGCCCTTGGGCCACTTCCTTAGCTTCTTGGAAATTTGTTTTGGCAACATAAGGGCTTGTAACAGGTCTGGTATCAATTTCTGGTGGGATGTCTGTGTTCCTGCTGAAGTCAAGAATCCCCTATTTTTTCACAACTGACCAAAGTCACAGATCACTCGAATAGCATATCTGAAGTCAGTATAAACAAACATTGATTCCCAAGTCCTTCCCAAAGATGCAGGCTCTTAGCAGGGCAAACAGTTCCGCTTGTTTGGTAATTACGTATCCTGAAAGTCTTTCACCTAGAGATCCAATTGATGCACTCCCATCTATATACAGAGTTAAGTCAGGGTTTGTCCTGGGAATATCTGTCAAATCTTCCCGAACAGAGGTATCTTCTTTATTCACAAATAGTCAGTCATGCCCTGGCTCAGCTTGTTCCTCCGGTGGCTCAGTGAGAAAGGATGCCGGATTGATGGTGGTACAATACTTAAATTGCAAGCTTGCCTGCTGCTTCAGCGGGTACTGTCATATAGAGGGCAGTGTTAACTTTTCTGGGGATCTACTTGGATGGGATTAATCTGGACGCATCCTACCTGAGTCGGGTCTTCTGCCCACACCTGTGGGTCCACACACTCTGTTACCTCACTCCCCAGATGATGGCGTAGCTGTGTAGTAACCGTCATTGGTCACTGATAACATTGAACAGTACAATTATTAGACAGTTCTTGTTCCTGGCTCGTGTTTGGATTCTCCAGACCAATCGCTTGCTAAGCCATAGCTCCTAAATCCTTTGCATGAGATGGGAAGTTCACTTTCTTTGTTATATGCGGGGCAACCACATAGTCCTACTTCCACAATTCCAAAGGCACCTCAGCATACTTTGCTGTTCCCTGTGGTCTGGTTACTAATGCCAAAAGGTTTACATCCGATCTAGTTCCTTCATGGGATTTAAAAAATGTATCTAACTCTTTATTCCCACCACTCCGGTCATAGGCTAAGGTGATATGGAGCAGGGGCTCATCTTCCAGTGTTAGGGACCACCATTGTAATGTTACTGACGAGCAACACTGTCTCTTTATTGTCCATGGGGTCACAGTTATTCCAGTATCTCTACATACGATCTTAAACTGAAATATACATAACAAATCTCGGCCTAGCAGATTACAGTTTAGGCCTCAAACTGATGCTGCACCGTCTCATGTTACTTCGACTTGCGTAGAGATGGGGTATTGATAGATCTGTCCTTGAAATCCAGATAATCTCTGAGTCTTGTCAGATTTGGGGAGGTTGTGAGTGGACTGAATGTTTTCCCGCAACTTCAGCCTGAAGAAGGGTTTCAGCCCGAAACGTTGCCTATTTCCTTCACTCCATAGATGCTGCTGCACCCGCTGAGTTTCTCCAGCATTTTTGTGTACCTTCTTTTTTTTTTTTTTTTTTTTATTTATTTATTAGAAGTAGACATATTATAAAATGTAGTTACATATTATAGTAAAAAAAAACTTTTCATATACATCAGTCATACATTATTAAAATTTTCCATTATCAATTACTTCTGCTTCTAGTATTTTTATTTTTTATAGAAAGCGAGAAAAAGAGAGGGTAGAAAGTTACAAATAAAAAAGAAAGCCAAAAAAAAAAAAAAAAACACAACAGAAAAACAAGGGAGGTGGAATGGGTTACCTGTAATACATCATATAACCATATAACCATATAACAATTACAGCACGGAAACAGGCCATCTCGACCCTTCTAGTCCGTGCCGAACACATAATCTCCCCTAGTCCCATATACCTGCGCTCAGACCATAACCCTCCATTCCTTTCCCATCCATATAACTATCCAATTTATTTTTAAATGATAAAAACGAACCTGCCTCCACCACCTTCACTGGAAGCTCATTCCACACAGCTACCACTCTCTGAGTAAAGAAGTTCCCCCTCATGTTACCCCTAAACTTCAGTCCCATCAATGGAGATAGGTTCGTAGGTTATAAAGTATAGCTTTTCATCTGTTCCTGAGTTCAAGTTTCAGCTGGGTCCTCGTGCTGTGCCAATCTATCCCTTCAGATAGTTAATGAATGGAGCCCAAATTTTATGGAAAAGATCTTGTTTGTCCATTAAGACAAGTCTAATTCTTTCTAAGTATAGGGTCTCCGACATTTCCGTAATCCACATTTTAATTGTGGGGGTTGTAGGGCCTTTCCAAAATTTTAATATTAATTTTTTTCCGGTTATTATACTGTAATTGAGGAAATTTCTTTGGTTTGTTGTGAGTGTTAAGCTTTGTTCTGATATTCCAAGTATTATTAATTTTGTGTCTGGGTCCAGTTTTGTATTAATAACTTCTGAAGTTATTTCAAAAATATCTGTCCAGTAATGTTTAAGTTTTATACAGTTTGCAAACGTATGTGTTAAATTAGCCTCTAAATGTAGACATTTATCACAAATAGGAGAGATTTGTGGGAAGATTCTATTTAGTTTTATTTTAGAGAAGTGTAGTCTATGTAAGACCTTGAATTGTATTAAAGTATGTCTGGCATTTAATGAACATTGATGTATTTGTTGTAAACTTTCGTCCCACATATCTTTCGTGATAGGATGACCTATTTCATTTTCCCATTTGTATCTATATGGTTCGGTCGGTGGTACCTCGTTATTTAGTAGGGTGTTATAGATATAAGCTATTCGTTTTTCAGTATTAGGATGCTTGTTCAGACATTCATCAAGAATTTCTGATTCCCTATTCCTGTAAACTTGAGTATTAGATTTAACATAATCTCTAATTTGTAGATATCTGAAGAAATTATTTGAGTGCAGTCCATAATTCTGTTGTAACTCTTGAAATGAAAGAAAAGTACCTTTCCCATAAAGATGTCCTATATTTTTGATTCCATGATTTTTCCATTGTGTGAAGCCTTTGTCCATAAAGGATGATTTGAATAAAGGATTATTTACAATGGGAAGGCAGAGTGGTATATTATTCAATTTTAAATCTTTTTTTATTTGTTTCCAAATTCGTATTCCACTATGTATTATGGGGTTTTCTTTATAGGTTTTTTTGTGCAGTTTTGTGGGGGTTTTTTGTGTACCTTCTAATATGTTGTTGTTCTGTACCAATTCATTCTGTCCCCTTATTTGTTCTAATTACCCTAACAGGGCTCTTATCTGCTCCACTAGAGAAAGCCTGTCTGAGAGAAATACAAGGCCACACGATCTTGTGAAGTGTCTCAGCAAGGAATACAATAGCAATTTGCTCTTTCATGCCTTGTGATTCATTTTGGCCAAAAATTTCACACAAAACAATTAGATTCTCACAACACAAAATTTACACATCAAAATAAATTCCACAATAAAATACATCCCACAATACCCCTCCACAAAAAGAGTATTTTAGCACGACAAAGGTTAGCAATGAAGAAAGTATTTGATTTCAATAGTAAATCTGAAGAATCTGAGTGTACGACTTTGTGAAAGCACTGGATCGAGCAGAATTCTTATCAGCAGAAGAATGTTGTTATCACAAACATGTGATATCCGCCTTACTTCTTCAATTTTAAAGCAAAATCATACAAACTTAAACAAAAACATTCAATAAACATTGATCTTTCACATTCACAAACATATACAAATAGAAAAGACTGGACAAGCTTGATGCTGGAAAAATGTTCCCAATTTTGGGGGAAGTCCAGAACCAGAGGCCACAGACTAAGAATAAAGGGGTGGCCATTTAAAACTGAGATGAGAAAAAACTTTTTCATCCAGAGAGTTGTGAATTTGTGGAATTCTCTAACACAGAAGGTATTGGAGGCTAATTCACTGGATGAATTTAAAAGAGAGTGAGATAGAGCTCTTGGGGCTAGCGGAATCAAAGGGTATGGGGAGAAGGCAGGTACTGGTTACTGATTGTGGATGATGAACCATGATCACAATGAATGGCGGTGCTGGCTCGAAGGTCCGAATGGCCTCCTCCTGCACCTATTTTCCATGTTTCTTGTTCTTTGTATTTACTTTTTCCTTTCATTTCTTTTATCAGGTATTTATCCTTTTGCTTTTTAATTGTGCTTATGACATCCTTTCTTATCCTCACATGTACTAGTACTAGTACACTATTAGTGTCCTAAACACTGCCTGAGTTCAAGAACAAAAAACTTTTAACCTTCCCTGCATTATTTTGGTGATGATCCTAATTGCATACTGTGGCGGAACCTAATAGTGGGGCTGGGAAGTCAGAACCCTCATCACTAGTTGGCATGGTCATATGACTGGGGGGGGATCATTAGCGGGCTTTTAGAGAGTAATTAATAATCAGCACTCCTCCTTTTAACAGGAGCTGTTTTCGCTAGCTAGCGGTTTTACGAGTTTTGTTTTATGATTTGTCAATAAAAACTATTTCGCTCAACCTGCCTGGTCTCACTACAATACCCTTTTATTACCATGCTATAGCTCTGCAGTAGCATCAGAAGTTTGTGGGTTTGAGCTGAGCTTCAGGCAAACAGGCTGTCATCTTTGCCTGTAGAATAACATTTGTTTATGCTTTTGAAAAAGGAAGCATTTATGGTGGCTTGAGTTGTGAAAGTGTGTACACATAAGCCAGTTCCTCTTTCCTTAATTATCAGTTATCACCGGCAGGAGAAAAGTCTTCCATAGCTTTTATATCGTAAATTATAACACTTTCATGGATCATCTTAATATTTTTTCTGATATACAGGAAGGAGACCCAATCCCTCTGGTCTGCCTTTGCTTCAGGTATTTGAATTGTATTGTCTCCATGATCATGGCAACCGAATAAAACTGATGCCTCCTGAAGCGAAGGCTAAACTCGTGCACTTGGTTTATGGTTAAGCAGTGATCCAGTGTACTGCTGCGCACATAGCAAGGATTTACTCACCACTCAATGACTGAATAACATTTCTGATTTTTTCATTGAGCAATGGGGTGCATCACAGTTTGGCTCATGCGTCAGAACCTTTCCCAAATTATTTCATGTTATAGGTAAAATAAGGTGTTTTAAGTATAAATTATACCTGATCTGGCCCAAAAAAAAAATCACTGTAAGGAATGCAATGGAAAGAGTGACAATCTTGAACAGTTTATATATTTATTGCTGAATTGCTCTGGGAAGTTTAGTTTAGTTTAGTTTTGTTTAGAGATACAGCACTCAGAGAAAAGCCACGAGGTCATAGGATTGGGTAGGCTAATGGGACTGAAGGGTGATGAATCCCCTGGGCCTGATGGTCTGTGTCCCAGGGTCCTCAGGGAGGTGGCTCTAGAAATAGTCGGCGCATTGGTGATCATTTTCCAATGTTCAATAGATTCAGGATCAGTTCCTGTGGATTGGAGGATAGCTAATATTATCACACTTTTCAAGAAAGGAGCGAGAGAGAAAACAGGGAATTACTGACAAGTTAGCCTGACCGGTGGTGGGAAAGATGCTGGAGTCAATTATTAAAGAGGTAATAATGGGGCATTTAGATAGCAGTAAAAGGTTTAGTCCAAGTCAACATGGATTTATGAAAGGGAAATCATGCTTGACTAATCTTCAGGAATTTTTTAAGGATGTGCAAAGTAAAATGGATGAAGGGGTGCCAGTGGATGTAGTGTATCTAGACTTTCAGAAAGCCTTTGATAAGGTCCTGCACGGGAGACTGGTGACTAAAATTAGAGCACATGGTATTGGGGGTAGGGTGTTGACATAGATAGAAAATTGGTTGGCAGACCGGAAACAAAGAGTAGGAGTGAACGGGTTATTTTCAGAATGGCAGGCAGTGGCGAGTGGAGTGCCGCAAGGCTCGGTGTTGGGGCCGCAACTGTTTACCATATATATTCATGATTTGGAAGAGGGAATTAGGAGCAACACTAGCAAGTTTGCGGATGACACAAAGCTGGGTGGCAGTGTGAACTGTGAAGAGGATGTTAGGAGGTTGCAGGGTGACCTGGACAGGTTGAGTGAGTGGGCAGATGCGTGGCAGATGCAGTATAATATAGATAAATGTGAGGTTATCCATTTTGGCAGCAAAAACAAGGTGGCAGATTATTATCTCAATGGGGTTAGGTTAGGTAAGGGGGAGGTGCAGCGAGACCTGGGCGTCCTTGTACACCGGTCACTGAAAGTTGGTGTGCAGGTACAGCAGGCAGTGAAGAAAGCTAATGGAATACTGGCCTTCATAATAAGTGGATTTCAGTATAGGAGTAAATAGGTTCTTCTGCAGTTGTATAGGGCTCTGGTGAGACCACATCTGGAGTATTGTGTACAAATTTGGTCTCCTAATTTGACGAAGGACATTCTTGTGATTGAGGCAGTGCAGTGTAGGTTCTCGAGATTGATCCGTGGGATGGCGGGACTGTCTTATGAGGAAAAATTGAAAAGACTAGGCTTGTATTCACTGGAGTTTAGAAAGATGAGGGGGATCTTATAGAAACATATAAAATTATAAAAGGATTGTACAAGCTAGATGCAGGAAAAATGTTTCCTATGTTGGGCGAGTCCAGAACCAGGGACCACAGTCATAGAATAAATGGGAGGTCATTTAAGACTGAGGTGAGAAAAAAAAATTTCACCCAGAGAGTTGTGAATTTATGGAATTCCCTGCTACAGAGGGCAGTGGAGGCCAAGTCACTGGATGGATTTAAGAGAGAGTTTGATAGAGCTCTAGGGGATAGTGGTGTCAAGGGATATGGGGAGAAGGCAGGCACGGGTTATTGATAGGGGACGATCAGCCATGATCACAATGAATGGCGGTGCTGGCTCGAAGGGCCGAATGGCCTCCTCCTACACCTATTTTCTATGTTTCTATGTTTCTATGTGTAAACCCTGTACAGACAGCACCCATAGTCAGGATCGAACCTCGGTCTCTGATGCAGCAACACTACCACTGTGCCACTGTGCCACCCCAATGAATCTTACCCATTATTCCTTGGTTTTCAGTTGCTTTGATGTAAAATATTACTTCATGGTTTCTTTTTCTATGTAATTTCTATGGGATCCATCAATTCCAGGATGGCACCACAGTGGCACAGTTGGTAGAGCTGCTGCCTCACAGCACCAGAACACTTGATAGTCAGCGTGGACTCAGTGGACCGAGGAGCCTACTCCGTACCTCTGAACTAAATGAAACTAAACTAAACCCAGTCTGCTATTAAAAAAATGGCACCTTTGAAGTTTTAGTTCCCAGCAAACTGGAGATTGAAGAATGCTATTGGCCAAAATACAAGAGATGAGCAATTTAAAAATAATCCTATTATCCAGAATTCCAAAGTTGTAACTTTTATAGGAATTTTCTTGAAACTCAAAATGCCTCCTAGTCTTCAGAACTTAACTTAGTGCATTGCATATTCTCAAGTGGGAATCTTTTGCAGCATTCAACAGATATAGACAGTGAAATAAATCTTACTCTCTCTAAAGAATGCTCTCTGGATGGACGACAGAGGGAAATCACTAAAAAGTAATTATTGTAACATTCGCAGGATAGAAATTTTCTAAAAGGATGAAGCCTGCAATACCAATCACTCAGTACAATTGGTCAGTGGCATAAAGAAGAGAATGAGGGCGACTAGTTCATATGAGATTTGTATGTGAAAATATTTGGGATTATTTTAAAACAATTCAGATTATTCCCCCCTACAAGTAGGATTCAATACAGCAAACAATCACTGGCCTAACTTACTGCAGAACATTAAATGTTTAAGAAAGAACTGCAGATGCTGGAAAAATCGAAGGTGGACAAAAAAGCTAGTGAGACTCAGCGGGTGATGCAGCATCTATGGAGCGAAGGAATAGGCGACCGTTTGGGTCGAGACCCTTCTTCAGACTGATGGAAGAAGAAGAAGGGTCTGAAGAAGGGTCTCAACCCGAAACATTGCCTAGTTCTTCGCTCCATAGATGCTGCCTCACTGGCAGAACATTAAATGCTCATCCGGAAGATTAGTCTGTCTCAAGAAAACTTTGATTCAAATAAATCTGAAGTATCCCACTCTTTTACCATAATTCCCAGTTGGCCTCACCTTTCCCAATTTTCCATCCTTTTCATCGGCCTACATGTTAAAACTCAGTTCTAAGTTCCAGCATCATTATGAGATTAAAAAAACCAGCAGAGAGATAGAGGTTTTCTGCTTTATTGAAGACAAACCCATGCTTCTCTATACCGTTGAATGCATTCTCTAATTGCGCAGAACATTTTTCAATGCAGAAGAGTTTGTGCTGTCGGACTGCTTAAGCAGAACTCATCCTCAGAACGGAAAGGGTATGGAACAGGGAAAATTAATATTCTTGGAAGCACCCTTCTACATATCATTTATGAACAGCAAAGACAGCTAAGGGCAAGGGACACCTCCCTGCAGGACTCCACCAGTCACTACACCCCAGACAGATCTTTGTCCATTTATCATCATCACTTTTTGCTTTCTATTTTTCAAGTTACATTCAAAGCAAACTGGCTGGTGATTAATTCCATTTGCTTTTACATTGTGAAAAAGTCTGAGGTATGGAATCTGACCAATTACCTCTTGAAAAAGTGGGTGTATCAAAACCATTTGATAGCGCAATGCCAGTAATTTAGTTACCAAAAATCATTCTGCCTTTCCCTTATTGGTACTTAAATTAAAACTAATTGGACTTCATAAATACAGTAATATTTTCTAATACTAATACTGTTTTGTAGTATATAATTCCCTGATTTATATGTGTCCTTTATTGGTGGAGATTAAGATTACTGGAATTACTAAATACTCATATTTGTGTTTTGACAAACCTGCAGTTTAGAAGGATGAGAGGGAATCTCATTGAAACATATAAGATTGTGAAGGGCTTGGATACGCTAGAGGCAGGAAACGTGTTCCCGATGTTGAGGGAGACCTGAACCAGGGGCCACAGTTTAAGAATAAGAAGTAAGCCATTTAGAACGGAGACGAGGAAACACTTTTTCTCACAGAGAGTTGTGAGTCTGTGGAATTCTCTGCCTTAGGTGGAGGGAGGTTCTCCGGATCTTTCAAGAGAGAGCTAGATAGGGATCTCTAAAAATAGCAGAGTCAGGGGATATGGGGAGAAGGCAGGAATGGGGTACTGATTGGGGATGATCAGCCATGAATGGCGGTGCTGGCTCGAAGGGCTGAATGGCCTACTCCTGCACCTATTGTCTATTGTCTATTGTCTATTGAAACAGTTTTAACTTAAAAAAATATATTTTTTACATTTCCTCTACCCATCCATATTGAAAAATGTGCCTTGAGGTTATGGCAGTGGTTGGAAAATAAATACTAAATTTGTAGCTTTTAGATTCAATTTTGTAAAATAGAACTCAGAGTATGAGAAGTAACAAACAGATGGATGAAAGAATCAGGAAGAATATATAATAAACTAAACTGATACAATGATGTTGAGGAGATTCAGAAGTCTGAGAAGATTTGGCATGTCACCAAAGACTTCCCCATGTGTACGATGAAGAGCAAACTGACTGGTTGAATCATGGCCTGTTTCGGCAACTCATCGACCAAGAATGAAGGAAGTTGTTGAAAGTAGTGGATATTGTCCAGTTCATTCCAGGTATAGACATCCCCATCATCGAAGGGATTTACAGGAAGCTCTGTCTCAAGAAGGCAGCCAATGTCATTAAAGACCCAAAGTACACTCTCATCTCACTGTGAATAATTGGAAGAAGGTACATCAGCCTGACAACTGCTACCTTTAGATTCAAGAACAGCTTCTTCACATCAACCATCAGGCTCTTGAACCACCCTGCACAATTCTAATCGTTACCTTCTCAGCACCCAAGCTAATATGTGTGAGAAGGAACTGCAGATGCTGGTTTACAACGAAGATAGATAAAAAAAACACTGGAGTAACTCAGCGGGTCAGGCAGCATCTCTGAAGAGAAGGAATTGGTGATGTTTGAACGTTCTCCATGTGACTGCGTACGTTTTCTCTGCGTGCTCCAGTTTCCTCACTCATTCCAAAGGCATGCACGTTTGTAGGTTAATTGGCTTGTCTAAATTATCCCTAGAGTGTAGGATAGAACTAGTGTAAGGATGATCTTTGGTCGATGCGAACTTTGATGGGCCACAGTGCCTGTTTCCAAACGCTATCTCTAAACTAAATTAAGCAAATGAGAAAATTCACCAATCATTACTTTTCACTATTTTGTTCCTTGTCTCTAATCATTCTGCCCACTAAAACAGCTGTGTGGCTGCTCTCAGCATTACTTACATTGTCATGTCATCTAATTGATTGTTATCCTTCGAAGAGATAATGATTGCTCTGAAAATCAATAACCTCGCTATGCAACCACAGAAATATTAAGTATGCATAAATATTTAGGCAATGAAGTGCTTAGCCAACAAAGGTTGGCATTGGCATGGTAACTCAAATATCATTGTACCGTAATTGGTGCATGGACAATAAATGTGAACCTGAATCTAGACTAATTATGTTGAACACAAAGTGCTGGAGTAATTCAGCTGGTCAGGCAGTATCTCTGGAGGACATGGATAGGTGATGTTTCGGGTCAGGATCCTTCTTCAGCCAATGAGACCATTCTAGAACCAGGGGCCACAGTTTAAGAATAAGGGGTAAGCCATTTAGAATGGAGACGAGGAAACACTTTTTCTCAGAGAGAGTGGTGAGTCTGTGGAATTCTCTGCCTCAGATGGCAGTGGAGGCAGGTTCTCTGGATGCCTTCAAGAGAGAGCTAGATAGGGCTCTTAAAAATAGCGGAGTCAGGGTATATGGGGAGAAGGCAGGAACGGGGTACTGATTGTGGATGATCAGCCATGATCACATTGAATGGCGGTGCTGGCTCGAAGGGCCAAATGCCTACTCCTGCACCTATTGTCTATTGTCTATTGTCTATTGTCGATTGAGGCTAATTGTTAATGCCATCAAATTATGACCACCAAACTCCCAGTAGGCAGCAAATATTTATTAGATGAATGCAAGAAAGCACAGCCAGATCTCCTATCCATGACATTCTAAACATTGGAATTTCTCTGCCCCTCAAATATTTTCTACACTTCTCAACACATTTCCTACAGTCTGTTTTGTCATCTCCTTTGCAGTCTAGCAGATGGGAGTCGGACTGGATGGGAACATTAACTGTAATAGTGCTCAACATTGCTGGCATCCAGGGTGATTCTCTATAGCCGTTGTGTACTAGAGTTTGATTATGGGTCTGAATATATAGCTGATATCCTGTCAAAACCTGGCAGGAAGACTGACATCGCAGAAACAGGAGGTCATCTCAAGGCACTTGTCCAAATAATACCCCTCACTAATACACACACTGGGGAGGGGAAGAGACAACATAGACAGGTGAGTGGAGACTGAAGCTGAGGTTGGGGTTATGTATCCCAAGGCCACAAAGTAGACTTTGTTCTATTGACCCACGAAACTAAACCTGAGGAGTCCAGTGAAATGTCATGTCATTTGATTTGTGCATGAGAAAGAGAGGGTATGTCAATAGGGTTGAACAAAGTAATAGTGGGAAAGACTCATTTGGAGCATAAAGTACCTGTTACCAAATAAAGTATCAGAGCTGTAATTTACACGGTAATTCTATTCAGGTTAGTTGCCAGTACTTTGTTTCTGAATTTGTTGCTGCTTTGCAAAAATGCAAACTGGAAAACAAGTTGTATTTTTAGTTAAATTTTGCATCTCTGACAAATAAAGGGTTTACTGAAGACTGACATCATCAGTTACATTTACATCAGTATGGGCTCCATATGCATCAGACTGTAATTCATCACAAAGACCACATCATTTATTTTCACTGAAGAATTTCCCTGTAGATAATACTGTAGACACATAACATTTTTGGATTGCACTATTCAAAGATAGTTATTTGAGGCTATTTGAGGCTACTGGGGCTATTTTCCATTGTTTAGGTCACATGAAAATGGTCAAGGATGCATATATCTTGCAGGGATCCCATAGGGTACCTTGTGACAAAGTGAAAAAGACATTCAAATACAAATCACAAAAATCCAAAATGGGATTGTTTTTATTCAACAAAATAGTACAATATAATGCGTCTTCCTTCATTCACTTTAGCTTTCGTTACAATTTCCATTAAAAAAATATATTTTTCCTTTGCTTTGATTTTAAAAGCTTTGACTAACAAAGTAACACCACATTTCTTTGCTTTCTTAATCAGAGCATGATCAGAATGTGATGTCTTAAAAGCTCTGATGAGTCCATGACATAAAATAGCTACTTATTTAGTACACAGTGGGGATTCTTTTGGCAGTAATAATCAGGTGCAGAAAAAGCTCGTATAATAAAAGGTGTTCCAAAGGGAACAGACCACTATGGCAACTCTCACACTTTGCTCATAAAATGAAAATCAGACTACATTAAATTGTGTTTGAGCTCCATTCTGAACCAAATATGGTAGTTTTAATTCTTTTTAAGATTCACATAGTTCAAATGAAAATTATATTTTTCACGTCACAATGTGACTCTTTGTAAGAATAAATAGTAAGATTAAACGAGAACTTACCAGTTTGAAGTTTGATCTGTATTTTATGAGGAGTTACGATGAGGGATTACGTGAAGAAGCCCGCCAGGACGCATGCGTGTCATTCTTCAAAGCAGCGGTGTGAAATCACAGATAACTGTAATGACTAAACATAGTAAGATTAGAGAAGAGATACCAGTTAAGTATATGATCAAGGGTGGGAGCGGAGGGCACGTAATCCCTCATCGTAACTCCTCATAAAATACAGATCAAACTTCAAACTGGTAAGTTCTCCTTTAATCTTACTATTTTACTTCGGAGTCACGTGAGTGACTACGTGAAGATTTTAAAGCTCTGTGATTTCATGCCATGGAAACGAATCCATGCATCACATCTGCCTTGATGACTGTAGGAGGAATTGTGTTAACATAATTTGGACATGAATTCGACATTGAAATCATAAAATTTGTTAACACAAAATTATAACCCCTTTTTATGGGTTTAAATTAATTTACAGAACTTAAAATTGTTTCTGCAAACGTTCCAGGTTTCATTACTGGTTTGTTGTAAAATAATTGGAATGTTTTTTCCCCAGACCATCCTGCTGCCTTGAGGATTTGGTCCATTGGTACATCCAACTGTATCGCTGCCGATGTAGCTGCAGCCCTGGTGGAATGAGATTTTAAAATATTAGTATCCACCCCAGCCTGTGTTAGCACCTGTTTCAGCCATCTTGTGATGGTCTGGACCGTCACTCCTTTGTGTGGTTTCTTGTGGCTGACCAAAAGTGCCTTCTCATTGCCTCTTAGGATTTTCGTTGTCTCCATGTATAACGACAGATGTCTTACTATACAGAGACGGTCATCTGTTGGGTATGACCTAAATTGTATATTGAGGCCTGCTGATCCCTGTCTGTTCTGCTTTACTAACTCATAGATATGAAACGTAATATTTTCTGTCGAGGAAGTCATGTTGTCCAGTCTTAGTTTATGCAGTGACTGTACCCTCTGTGCCGTGACCAATGCCATTAGCATGACTGTTTTTAATGTCAGTCTGTGTAGGGACAGAGCTGTTGCTGGAGACCAATTCCTGAGCATCTTCAGGACAATACTTACATCCCATATTTGGGAGTACCTGGTTCTTGGGGGATTAGTATTAAAAATTCCCCTCATAAGTTTTGTTACCAGTGGGTGAGTCCCAACAGAGTAACGCTCTGTTCCCTGCCATAGGTAAGTCGATAGGGCACTTCTGGCGCAGTTGATGGTACTGTAACTGAGCCCCTCATCATAGTGGAGGCCTGCCAGATATTCCAGAACAGACGGGATGTTCATGTCTCTGTAGGTGATGTTGTTTTTATGGCAGTACATCTCCCACTTCCTGATATAGACCAGATACTGTTTTTTGGTTGACTGTCTTTGGGCCGCCGAGATCATGTTCACTGTTCGGTCCGTCAGTCCCAGTTGTAGTAGAGGGGTTTTTAAACTCTACAATTTAATAAGTTCAAATGTTTATGGCATGGGTGGCTATTCCACGGGATGTAGCAATAAATCTGGTCTATGTGGGATGGTGATACATGGTTCTAATACCATGTTTAATACCACTGGGAACCATGGTTGAGTAGGCCAATCGGGTACTACCAAAATACCAGACGCAGAGTCTTGTTGTATTTTCCTTAATACCCGACTGATGAGGCAGAAAGGAGGGAATGCGTAAATAAACAATTTCCCCCCAATGCAGCAAAAATGCATCTGTCGCCGCTGCCCCAGGGTCTGGCTCCCATGAAACATAATTTGATAACTGGTGGTTAAGTCTGGATGCGAATAGATCGATATCTGGTGTTCCATATTTTGCTGTAATATCAGCAAATGCTTTTTATTCAACATCCATTCGGTGTTTTCATTAAATTTGCGTGACCTGGTGTCTGCCACTAAATTTAGTCTTCCTGGTAGGTAAGTGGCTGATATCCAAATATCTCTCTGGATACACCATTGCCAAATTGTATTAGCCAGATTGTCACATGATGTCGATTTGTTTCCACCCATGTGGTTAATGTATGCTACCACGGTGGTATTGTCTATCTGTAGTCTAACATGCTGGTGATATGACCCAGTACAATATGACTTTAGGCCATGGAATGCACCCAACATTTCCAGGTAGTTTATGCCCAGTGTGAGTAATAATGATGCCTCCTGAGCAGTCCATCTACCTCCACAGCTGGTGATGGTATTGGTGGCTCCCCACCCAAGTGCACTGGCATCAGTTTGTAGTACCATGGAAGGGTTACTGACAATGATTGGATTGGAACAAAGCCAGATGTTATCTATCCACCATTTTAGTTCCATTTTAGCTTTGATTGGTAGTTTCATACGTCTGTCAAAGTGACCTGCAATAATTTAGAGTGCTTGTATTTTTGCTCTCTGTAAGTTTTGGTAATGTAGAGGTCCAAATTGTGTGGCTGGAAAAGGCAGCCACCATTTTGCCAATTACTTTTGCTACCAATCTGATGGATGGTTTGCTGATGTCAATGAGGTTATTGCAAGCCTCTATTAAATCTCTAGCCTTTCCCTTAGGCAGAGTCACTGACATGTGAACTGAGTCAATGGTGAAACACCAAATACTCCATAGTAGTGGAAGGCGTTAGTTTAGATTTAACTGGATGGATAATAAATCCCAGTTTTTCAAATAACTGTTTTGTGGCTGTTACAGTTTGTTTGCCCAATTCCAAAGTTTTGCCCACAATGAGTATGTCATCTAAATATGCCATGACCATGTGTTTACGTTTCCGTAGAAACGCTAGGGCTGGTTTCAAAAATGTTGTGAACAGCCTGGGGGCTGATGATAATCCATTTGGCAGTGCTTTATACTGCCATGTGTTGTCCCATCCAGTTGAATTTTAAGTAACATCTGTGGTCACCTCGTATAGGCACTGAATAGTAAGCATCTTTTAAATCGATGCTGGCCATGAAGTAACCTTTGGAAATTAATTGTTTAACAGTAACAAAGGTTTCCATTTTGAAGTGAATATATTGTACAAATGTATTCAATTTTGTCAGATCTATGATGATGCGACAACCACCATCTTTTTTGTTTTTGGTAAATATATTGGACACGAATTCTAATGGTTCGTGTTGAGTTTGCTCAATTACACCTTTTACGTAAAGCCGCTCCAGTTCAGCTTGCGCTTTTGATTTTTCTTTATCAGAAAGCACGAACATTCGGTTCAGTATATGTTGAACTGGAGGGCTGTACTTGTGTATAAACTCTATTGTATATCCCTGGATACTGCTTAAGATGTAAGTATCGGTTGTTAACATGCTCCATGCATTCAGAAAAGAGTGTAATCTCCCCCCAACCTCCATGCTCCCTGTATTTTGTAGGGAACCAGACCCACCTACCTCCATAGTTACCAGTGGCAGGTTTACTTCTTTTTTGTAGGTTCTTCGCTGCTGTTGTTGCGCTGGTGTCTGGATTTTCGGTTTGGTTGGCGTTGGAGGTCCCTGCATCTTCCAAGAAGGCCGGCCTGGGCCATGGCCTAAAAAGACTCATGTTTTGAGTACCGGGCCTTCGAGCTTTCACCAGTTCTGCTGGTGGGTGCGTAGGGGTGCTGTCTTTGGCTGTAGTGGATTTTTGTTGGAGTCCCTTTTATTAGTCCCAGGGTTTTTGCTTCCTCATCGAGCTCCTTTATTGGTGGTTTTGTGGTCCCAGGTTTGCACAGTCCCTGCACCCCTTGCACACTTGTCTTTCCTTCTGCGGACCCCTCTGCCAGGTCAGCCCAGAACTGACCCGCAGTGCTCCCCTCTGATGAGGTAGAAGCACTGTGCACCCCTTCAAGAGGTACTGCTGTGGATTTATCATAGGGCCCACAGTGACCAGACTCCATCTCCCGGAGTCTGTCACATTGGAGCAAATGCTCCACACACCGCTCCATCCGGCTCCAGCGCTCTCGGTCGCTGGCCGCCCGCGGTTGTTCAAAGTCGGACTACTCTGAGTCCACGACCTTGTTTGTTTTGTGTCTAGCCTTACCGCCCGGCCGCGTGTATCTGGCCGGTGCGGAGGCGACATCGGGCACAGCTGATCCCACTATCGGTGATCCGAGTGCCGCTGGCTGCTGCTGGCTGCCCGTTGCTCCGTGGTCCTCCCTCACCAGCTTTGTCGCAGCCCGTTGGTTTCTCCACCTGAAATCAGCATGGGAAAACACAAAAAGACCACAGAGTACTCTTACCTGCAGGTCCTGGTTTAAATTGTCGCTACGGGGGAAACGTCGTTCCACCCCGCCTCCTCCGTTTTCGACTTGTCAAAAGTCGACGGCCCCATTCTGAATAGTCTCCCGCCCGGCCGTGGTGTTCTGGCCGGCGCGGGACAAAAAGTCGGCACAGCTGATCCCTTACGGGGCTTGTGCCTTCAGTTGCTGCTGGCTCCCGCAACTTCGCGGTCCTCCCCAGCCAGCTTTACTCGCAGCACTTGTGGACACTATTTTGTCCAGCTTCCCCCCCTGTGTAAAAACAGCGCGGGGACAAAAACTACTGCAGAGTAAATCACTTACCTGCAGGTCGCGGTTTCAAACTTACCGCTGCGGGGGAACGTTCCACCCCGCCTGTCGTTTCGCAAGCGTGAAAGCGATATGACACTGCATGCGTCCTGGCGGGCTTCTTCACGTAGTCACTCACGTGACTCCGAAGTAAAATACTGCACATATGCATGCAGCATGAACCCCTGTTCTCCTCACATGATACAGAAAAGAAAGAACAAAAGCACTTGCGCTTTTCTGGTGTGTTAATAAGTTTACAATGTTCCCAAAGACTCGAAGAAAAACCACAGCTCATCATCAGAGCAATTAGAATGCAACAAATGATGTCAATAGAGGGAGAAGACCATTTCTAGAATGTCCAGAATTCAAAGCAGCCCCATGAGATGGTGGATATTCCAGTTAGTGGTCAAGGGTGATTTTCAATTTTGTAAATAAAACCAAAAATAAGAAATAGACCAGCACCTAAATCTGATAATGGCAGAAATTAGATCTTCAATGGAACAGTCCCAAATTCCCCATTACACTGGCCAGTTCTAGTTATAAATCGTTGTGACAATCTCTTTAGCAACACTATGGGCAAGCAAATAGTGCCCTTGGACTTTACTTGGCATGGAAACAGGCCCTTTGGCCCACCGAGTCTGTACTAACCAGCAATCCTACCCTACACACTAGGAACAATTTATAATTCAAAGAGACCAATTAATCTACAAACCGAAACGTCTTTCGAGTGCCACACACCTGGCCACACACTCATCTCCCTGCTACCATCAGGTAGAAGGTACAGGAGCCTGAAGACTGCAACAACCAGGTTCAGGAATAGCTACTTCCCCACAGCCATCAGGCTATTAAACTTGGCTCGGACAAAACTCTGAATATCAATAACCCATTATCTGTTATTTGCACTTTATCAGTTTATTTATTCGTGTGTGTATATATTTATATTATGGTATATGGGCACACTGATCTGTTTTGTAGTAAATGCCTACTATGTTCTGTGTGCTGAAGCAAAGCAAGAATTTCATTGTCCTATCAGGGACACATGACAATAAACTCACTTGACTTGACTTGACTTGAGTGTAGGAAGAAACCGGAGCACCCGGAAAAAACCCCACAGGTAGGCGGTACAACTCCTTACAGACAGCACCTGTAGTCAGGATCGAACCCAGGCCTCTGGTGTTGTAAGGCAGCAACTCTACCACTGCGCCATTGTGCTGCCCGATTTCCTTGCATTTCACGCATTCTTCATGCAGTTTCGTTAGTTGTCAGTAATCTGGTGTAAGAAACTGTGAAATCGGAGCAGAAGAGAAATACAGTTTCAAAATATGTGTTATTTTTAAGGTCTATTTCCTTTCACCTCAGTTTTAAGGTCGCATGTTAACAAGTCTCTTTGTCTGGCAGTAATGCAATGGGGACCAGCTCTACAACCCAGTTTTCCCAAATAGACGGGTACTTTAGCAACATTTAAAATATATTTGGACAGGTACATAGACAGAAAAGGTTTGGAAGGATATGGACCAAACATGTGCAGGTGGGACTAATGTTGATGGGACGTCTTGGTCGGCATGGATGTTGGGCCAAAGGGCCTGATTCTATGCTGCATGATTCTATGACTCTATTTGTCAGGTCAGTCTGATAATGTTGGTATGAGGTGAGGATGTAAGGATTCATTTGTTAATGGCTCCATTTGCCATTCCGCTCAAAAGCTCATCCATAGAAAACTGTGAATGTATTGGAATGTCAGAAGTATCTAGTCTTATAAATATGCATCTAATGTCCAAATCAATCCAAATTTGAATTCTTATCATAGTCATGGATTTATGCAGCACTGAAACAGGCCCTCAGCCCACTGAGTCCATCCTGATTATCAACAGTGGCCAAAAATCTATCAATCTGCATGTCTTTTTGGATGTGGAAAGTAACTGGAGCTTGCACTAAAAACACATGCGGTCACAGCGAGATTTAAATCACATTTTTTTGGGTCGGGACCCTACTTCAGAATTTAATCTGGGTTAATTGAATTGTGAGGTAGCAGCACTACTAGCTGCATCATTGTACTGTCCTTAATCTTATCGCTCCTACAGAAGAACATGCATTTACTTTGCATCGCTCATAATGTTTAGATGTCCTCAAAACTTTGCAGCCAGTTTTTAATGTATGACCTGGGTAAACACAGCTGATTATTTGCAAAAGGTTCTATTCTATCAACGTCTGAAGAAGGGTCTCGACCCGAAACATCACCCATTCCTTTTCTCCAGAGATGCTGCCTGTCCCGCTGAGTTACTCCAGCTTTTTGTGCCTATCTTTGATCTCTTTGACCCCTGATGCTGAAGATGTTGTAGGTTGACTGCCACTGGTTGTACTCATCCCACCTCCCACACGCTCTGCTTCAACGAAGCCAATCGAACAAAATGTATCGAGGTAAATACTAACAGTAACTCACATCACAACTAATAATAGAACTCACATTTAGTTCTACATCTAAAATATGTTACATTACATTAAATTAATTCATGGATAAATATTGACCAGAATACAGATCCCTGTTCTTCAAAATAGGTGCCAGAAAACTTGTTACATCTCCCATTCTGCACCAGGAGTGTCACCATTTTGATAATGAAACAAGGAACTGCAGATGCTGCTTTCTGCAAAAAGGCACAAAGGAGCCAGAGTGCTGGAGTAACTCAGGCAACACTGGAGAACGTGGATAGATGACCATTTTGTGTCGGGACCCTTCTTCAGATCCGTCCACAGCCATTTTCTGGTTGTGTCAGAATGGGACATTAAACCTAGAACCTCATGTCAAAGCTGAGAGTGCTACCATGGAGCTACAATGGAAACAGACCCTTCGGCCCACCGAGTCCACACCCACCATTGATAACCCTTTCACCCGAGTTCTATTTTCTCCAGCTCTCACATCTACACCCTACACCCAAGGGACAATGTACAGAGGCCTATTAACCTACAAACCCATATGTCTTTGGAGTGAGGGAGGAAACATGGAGCATCCAGAGGAACCCCATGCAATCATTGGAAGAACATTAAAATTCCACACAGACAGCACCCAAGGTCAGAATCGAACCCAATCCTCTGGCGCGGTGAGCCACCAGCTCTACCAGCTGTGCCACTGTGTCACATGCTACGAATTATTGATTCAGGAGGTCTGGAGCATACCTCTGAGTCTGGTTGGAGAGGAATCCATAATCTTGGTAAAGGGTAGAATTTTAGGAAAGAAAATACAATAGATGGAATATAAAGAAGATGCATGCATTATAAAAAAACAGGGCTAAATGTTTTTGTTCTGAAATTGTGAATATGGATTGAAAAAAAAAAGCTTCTAGTCAATATCTAGGCATATTCCATGTTTCTTCCCACTTTCTTCCCAGCTGTTATCAGGCATCTGAATCATCCTACCACAACCAGAGAGCAGTGCTGAACTACTATCTACCTCTTTGGTGACCCTCGGACTATCCTTGACCAGACTTTACTGGCTTTGTCTGGCACTAAATGTTATTCTCTTCAGGATCGATTGTAATCTTGTATTGTCTTTTTACTGACTGGTTAGCATGCAACAAAAGCTTTCCATTGAACCTCAGTACACGTGACTGGAAACATATTCCCGATGATGGGGGAGTCCAGAACCAGGGGCCACAGTTAGGAATAAGGAGCAAGCCATTTAGAATGGAGATGAAGAAACACCTTTTCACACAGAGAGTTAGTTGTGAATCTGTGGAATTCTCTACCGGTTCTCTGGATACTTTCAAGAGAGAGCTAGATAGGGCTCTTAAAGATAGCGGAGTCAGGGGATATGGGGAGAAGGCAGGAACGGGGTACTGATTGTGGATGATCAGCCATGATCACATTGAATGGTTCGAAGGGCCGAATGGCCTACTCCTACACCTATTGTCTATCGACTATTGACACTAAACTAAACTGACACTGAAACATACAAGGTATACAAAATTGCTGGGGAAACTCAGCGGGTGCAGCAGCATCTATGGAGCGAAGGAAATAGGCAACGTTACGGGCCGAAACCCTTCTTCAGACATATAATGTGTTTTAAGGCTATGAAAAATTACAAAAAAATTAAATGATTTAACATGTTGCTAAACATTCTGAAGAAGGGTTTCGGCCCGAAACGTCGCCTATTTCCTTCGCTCCATAGATGCTGCTGCACCCGCTGAGTTTCCCCAGCAATTTTGTGTACCTTCGATATTCCAGCATCTGCAGTTCCCTTTTGAACACTGAAACACACAATGCTGGGCAGTCAGAGAGGAAAGCAGGCAGCAGCTGGCTTCATTTTTGAGTGCATAAAAAATCCAAGCAAACAAAATGCATGTAACAAGAGAGACGCCTAGTGGCAAGTACATCATATTGCTGCTACTTGCTGAACGAGAATGCTGGGCCACGTTGTATTGGACCCTATGGGTGTTGAGGCAGAGGTGTCACATTTGCCATTCTTTACAAAGGTGGTACAGATTTAAACAGCGTGTGTTTAGCAACATGTTAAATCATTTAATTTTTTTGTAATTTTTCATAGCCTTAAAACACATTATATTTGGTCTTTTCTGACTAATTAGGTGTTCAGATATCACATAATTCTTATGACAATGATCTTTTACACTCAGGTTCTGTAGAACAACACTTATTCATTTTAACTCGTATTTATTGGGTGGATCAAACCATTTGTTGCAAACTTTATGTAGGAGAGATAAAATCTAACCCAAAATCATCCGGTCTGCAGGCATTTAAAAAAAAAATGTTTTTGCGTCCTAGGAACTGCAACGATTCCCGGGGCACGCAGGCGACCTGGGCACTACAGGAGCTGGCGGCCTCCAACTGGAATCGACCCCGAGGGCTCCGGTTGCAGAGCCGGTGGACTTACCATCACGGAGCTGGCTGACTTCGGAGGCTGTGGTGGCGGTTTTGCTTCAACATGTTTCACATAACGTCATGGGGGGGGGGGGGGGGATTGTCCCCCACCTCACAAAACATGGGGGGGAAAGGATCCCTCCCCCCCCAGGATTTCCACCCATTGAATGTCGGAGGCCTATCAATAATGTCACGTGCCAACGTTTAGCGACCAGGAGGGCTAGATTTCTTACTTAAACTCATGCCTGTACCGTGCCCTTTGTCACTGAACTAACCAGGCACAGGTGCCTAATTGGATAATTTGCAAACATTGTATAAGTGTTTGCCACTAAATTAGGAAATGGTTAGGTAGTTTGTCACCCTGAATCTTGAGTAAGAACTTTTCCTGCCTCAATCCCAAGTTGGCTGCTTACCAAGCTTGAAGTCACATTTTTACTGAATTGATCATTGGCCTTAGAAATCTAACCTAACATTATGTTGCCTACTTACTAATGTTATTAGATATATGTTCCTGACATGGGGGCAAATATTAAACATGTTAACGAAAAATTATGCCCAGAAATACCTGCGCCAATGTCGTAACGCTCACATATCCAAATTAATATGATCATTGGCAAGGCCAGAATTTGACCACAAACCACACATATATTAGCATATCGTTAGTTTGTGCTTCCAACACCCCATGAGACTATTAAGTTTCATAAAATGGAGCATACAAAATATTGAGGTAAATTAACTTTGCTTGTGATTGATTGCTTCATGAAGAAGTTCTGTAGACAAGGTAATTGGATAAATATTCCAAAGAGTAAAATCTGGAAGGCCATGTGCTGTAAAGAACATCCAGTCAGGTGGAGAGGAGATGACGGTGCACTGGCTCAATTGCCCTGCTTCCATGCTGTAAGATTGTTTGATTCTACAAAAAGCAGAAATGGAAAAATCATTGATTCCCCGGCAAACTAATTAACTGTGCATGAGGAATGATAGAACAGAACATTCCGTCTGCCTTGCATGTTGGTGAAGAGTTCAAGGCACAGCATTTTCCATCTTCTAAACCATTAAAAGTAAATCTGAGTGCAAATAATAAATAATAACAAACAAATTAATTTATCACATGACCATAGATTAGACAATTATTATGCCTAAACTTCAAGAGAGAACTAGATAGGGTTCTTAAAGATAGCGGAGTCAAGGGATATGGGGAGAATGCAGGAACGGGGTACTGATTGGGGATGATCAGCCATGATCACATTGAATGGCGGTGCTGAATCGAAGGGCCGAATGGCCTACTCCTGCACCTATTGTCTGTTGTCTATAACTTTGCTTCAATATTCCACACAATAGGGTTTCCAAATATTATTTTATCTGAATACATGTTTATACATTTCAAATGTTTCCATTTACCATTATTTACTGTTGTACAGTACAGTTGCTCCTTGAATGAGCATGGTTTACATTCATTTTTATATCTATCAAATTTTAAAAAGTCACTTCACTCCTGAAAAAAAATAAGGATTCTGAAATGTGCCTTTCCCTCCTCCAGGTGAATTTTGGATTCTGAATAGATGAAGCATCTGGTTACCATAGTCTCCAGGACAGATCTTCACAAAATCCTGATTCCTTTCACTGCAAATGTTCAATTTATACCCACTGGAAGTTATGTTTAAAAGAGAGAGCCAGGATCTCACACTGAAATGCAAAACTGTCCAATGTGACAATAAATAGACATGAATGAGAAATATCTAAATCTTATATTTTCTCGGAGGAGTATTAATGAGTTATGTAGGAGCGAACTGCAGATGCTGGTTTACACTGTAGTTAGACACAAAATGCAGGAGTAACTCATCGGGAAAGGGTGCATCTCTGGATAGAAGGAATGGATGATATTATGGGTCAAGACCCATCTTCAGAATGAGGTATATTATTTTTGTATATTCCTTAGTTTGCATCCTGAAGTTTTGTTATCTGGCAATTCTTAGAAATACGTGAGAAATTAATCCAATTACAGCACATCTCCCCGAGAAGAAATACTCTTATTTTATTGTCCTATCAGTCTTCAAGTGCAGAAACATTCCTCAACTATTCGAATTAATGGTACTTATTATGTGGATGGTACTTAAAGTATCCACCTATTAAATTAATCAAGAAAAAAATGGGCCATCTATTAGCAATGTCTTTCATCTAACTCAAGGGTTCCCAACCTGGGGGGTAAATTTTGCACACCCAGGGGGTAAATTTGTTGATTCTGGATTTGTACATATTTTTTCTCATTGACTGACTGTGTTTGGTTCTGGTATATGTTCATCATTAGTTGTTCATAAATAAGTGAAATAACATTGTTATGTGCTATTAAAGTTGCCGGGGTAAACGGGACAAAAAAGGTTGGGAACCCCTGATCTAATTCCATTGTACCTATTCGTTCATAATGCTTTGTAGTATAGTAATATGTAATGTTATTTAAAAATTGCCATTCATCCACTCCTGCTTTTACAAAAGCCAAATTAGTGAGTGATGTTTGATGGTGGAAAATAAGTCTTTAAATGCTGAATCATTCTATTAACATAGATTTAAGAGCAAATAATAACATGTATTTTTGCCATTGGTTATCGTGTTTTCAATTTCTAACACAATACCTGGATTCCTCATCGTTCAGAAAAGACCGCGTTGTGTGGATTTGCTTTTTATGAGCCCATTACTGCCAGTCCAGGTATCAAGGAAATATATTCCAACCATCCATTCCATGTCTTGGATATAGCACGGCATCACATTTCCAGAGACTATTTTTAACCCATCCATGCAAATATTTTTTTCTGGCGGTATTGCAAGTTATCAATAATAATTATAGTTATTCTCCATCACTTCGTTTAAATTTCTCATCACAAATACTCAATCAGCAATTGCATCCCTTACAGCAATATCTAGTGTCTTACAATCTGGGGATATACACAAATGCTGGAGTCACTCAGCGGGACAGGCAGCATCTCTGGAGAGAAGGAACAGGTGACGTTTTGGGTCGATACCCTTCTTCTGATGTCTGAAGACGGGTCTCGGCTCGAAGCGTCACCCCATCCCTTCTCTCCAGAGATGCTGCCTGGCCTGTTGAGTTACTGCAACATTTTGTGTCATCTTCAGTGTAAACCAGCATCTGAAATTCCTTCCTACACATTTTACAATTTGGTTTCTCCTTTTTGACTCCAATTCTACCATGATTCCATGTCCTCAGGAAATGCCCGGCACACTGCCCGGCACACTTTGTGTTTTACTCCAACTCTTCCTAAATACTGATAATGGGTCTATTCCTTCTCTCATCAATGTCTTCAAAGAAGAATGGATCACATAAACTGAGGCTGCTAATCCAATATGTTCTGTGATCACAGTGAAACATAAACATGACGAGCTGGATTCCTTGTGGCCCTCTTACACTTGATAACAGTAGTGTGCTCATGGATTATGTAGACTGCTAATTCACGTTTAAAAACCTGTACCTTTGAAAATAGTATTCAAGAGTTGATTCAACTTTATTCAAGTGCTCATTGAATCTCCTTTGGCTAAAAAAATCCCAAACTCGTGCTTTTAGGTCCATACAGCAAAGCAAGCCTTTATTATTAAAGTGTCTTTGCACAACACTTCAACAGAGGGGTGAATTCAGGTTCTGTTGATATTTTAGGTGATGTATATGTGTCGTGTGGTAACACTGTAGGCTTCAAGAAACCTTATATGGATCAGGGAAGTATTTTCATTTTATGTCATTGTGTTCCACATCTTCCATCCCTATAGTTAACAGCAGTAACACCACTAAAAGATTGTATGGCCTCTGGCTTTGGGAATACATTTCTCTCAATAAAAATATACTGGAATAAGTGATTCTTAAGCTGTTATGGTTGTTCTTGCTGGTTAAATGTGAATGACCAGTCCGGCCATGATATACAATTTAATACCACTGAAATAGTGAAAATTGGACTGTTTTTCAGTAGTATTAATTAAATTTGGCTTAAAAAAATTAATCTTTTTATCTGTAATTGGTCACATTGCAACAAATACAAATGAGGCTGTCACAAATATACAGGAACATTCTAATATGCTCATCACAAATACAATCCATCTTGGGAGGTGTCAGAAATACAGATATGGATGTGGGATATCGCACAAAGTTAAACATTTTCAAATCATAGAAAATGCAAAGACATTATCGCATAAAGTTGACAGCAAGTTCAAGAATGAAATAATACAAAGGAGGATTTCCATTATCTAAAATGCACCTGACCTCGTAATTCTGAACACTTATGCAGAGAAATCTGTCTATAATGACTACCTCTGGGACTATCTTCAGATAGTCTTTGTAGACAGGTGATCTACTAATATGAGTTCAAGTCTGAATCATTAATTTATAGTTGGAATTGACTTTTACACAGATGGTATTTAACACATATTTAACCATATACTGTATGTTACACAGTGTTGCAGATAACTTTATGCATTTCTAATATATCTTTAAATAGTAGGTGGCAATTTTTAATAACTGGCGGGTTTGCTGTTAAATCACATTATCACTATTTTGCCATGGCACAATATTTATAAATAAGCAAGTACAATTTCCAGAGAAGAGTTTGATCATCGTGATGAGAAATTCATGCCAGATTTTGTCAAAGCAAGTGTCCTCATGGGAGAACGGAGTATTCTCTACAAATAATTTAGTCATGTGGACAAATTGTGTAATGCAATATAAAAATGTGACTACTTCTAATGAGGAATCAGGAGGGAAGCAGAAATCTAAAAATATATGTTTTTTAAGGAATTGTTTATATTATATTCAATCTTTTGAATATCATTCTCATGACATTTGAGCAGATGATTACAAGCCGGTGAAAATTATCTTGCCTTTGTACATGCCTGCTGGTATTTATGCCAGATTTCACACTTCATAGAATTTTAAACAAAACAAACAAAAGGTATTAATTTTCCTGGATTTATTCCAGTGAGGTTTATTGCTATCTCATCTCAATCAAAGTGCAATCTTGCACCGTTGTCATGAATTCTGTGGTTGTCACACCATAATTAGCAATATCAAATAAAGTGTGCTGCTGAATGCATGGTGGGATTTGTTTGACCACCTGGTCTCACCTTGTGCCCAAACTAATTCTGGCACATAATATAACAGCTTGCATGAATTAGCAATTAATTTAGACCTTCTTGTTCATTACTGCTTAATTAAAGTAAAGTATGTGATACAAGGAGCAAGTGCATTGTGTAATTGATTGTTTCAGTAATCACAGTCTGCTTTTACTGCTCAGAGCCTTTAGATGTTTTCATATATTGAGCTCTAATCCTCAGTGTATCTGGCTTGTCGATTCCGTTTTGCATTACAAATCATTCCGGCTTTGCAGCCTGCTTTAGAAGGTCATATTTTTCAACTAAGGTTGCAAAATGTTCTAAGAATGTCCAATATTATCATGTCTTTGTTAATGCTCTTGTCCAATGAACAAAAGCAGGCGCTGGAAAGTATATGTTTTCAGTCCCATGCAAATACTTGTATAAAGATATCAAGAAGGAATTGGACATTTTTTTTGGCCTTGCAGATCAGTGAAGCACTGCCACAGTAAAAATCATCAGCTGTCAACCAAGTATCTTCCAGTTCTCTTGAGGTGGCTGTCTATGGGCAGCTTAATAATAGACTGTCTATAAGGCATCCCCAAGGCAAACTACCGAGGATTTAATGGTTTAAGTATAGCAATCCTAAGAGGAGTATTAAGAATTTTGCACTTTCCCATTCTGTGCCTAGATATAATCAGAGTACTGTTCTACAGATCTATAATCAATTACAAAACTGCAGTAATTTCAAAGCTTTCACATCATGTATCAGTCACCTGAGCTTGGCAGTACTCAGCTACTTAGCAGACATGCATTATAGGAGAGTATTCCTCAAGATTCCTTTATATATGTCTTTCACACAACCAGTAAATGATAGAATATCACATTAGCAACATTCCTTGTTTGTCTTCATCGATATAATTCTGCATTATTTGCTTGAGAATTAATATTTTAATAGGTTCGTCAATATTACATTTCTGATATCATAGCTCTGAGAATATTTACTGCAGTGAAACTCCACAATTAATTTAGACCGCTGGTCCTGGGAGAATCTGAAGTCTGATCAGTGTCTTCATTTTGGTGTCTCCTTTTACCACAGACCCTTTGGCCAACTCATCCATGCATACCAAAATGTCCTATCTAAGCAAGTTCCATTTATGTGCTTGTGGCCCAAGCTCTGCCTATAGCTCAGTCCCTCGAGTCCTGGCAAAGTCTTTGAAAATCTTCTCTGTACTCTTTCCAGCTTAGTGACTATCGACCAGTGGCACTAACGTCTGTGGTGATGAAGTGCTTTGAGAGGTTGATTATGGTGCTTATCAACTCCTACCTCGACAAAAACCTCGACCCACTGCAGTTCGCTTACCGCCACAACAGATCAACGGTGGATGCGATCTCGCTGGCTCTCCACTCAGCTCTGGACCACTTGGACAACAAAAACGCATATGTCAGGCTGTTATTCATTGATCACAGCACGGCATTTAATACAATCATCTCCCCTCCAAGCTGGTTACCAAGCTCTCAGATCGAGGACTTTGCGCATCCCTCTGCAATTAGATCCTTGATTTCCTCATCTACAGACCACAGTCTGTCCGTATTGGTGGAAATGTGTCATCCTCGATAACAATCAGCATGGGAGCGCATCAAGGCTGCGTACTCAGCCCTCTGCTGTACTCACTCTATACTCATGACTGCATAGCCGATCATAGTGTAAACTCCATCATCAAGTTCGCCGATGACACCACTGTTGTGGGACGAATCACTGATGGATAAGAGTCAGAGTATAGAAGTGAGATCGACCGACTGACCAAATGGTGCCAGCACAATAACCTGGCTCGCAACACCAGCAAAACCAAGAAACTTATTGTGGACTTTGGAAGGGGTAGGATAGGGACCCACAATCTTGTTTATGTCAACGGGACAATGGTGGGAAGGGTCAAGAACTTCAAATTCCTTTCTTGGTCCCAGCACACTGATGCAATTATAAAGAAAGCACATCAGCACCTCTACTTCCTGAGAAGATTACGGAGAGTCCGTATGTCAAACAGGACTCTCTCGAACTTCTACAGATGCACAGTAGAGAGCATGCTGACTGGTTGCATCGTGGCTTGGTTCGGCAACTTGAGCGTCCAGGAGCGGAAAAGAATGCAGAAAGTTGTGACCACTGCTCAGTCAATCATCGGCACTGACCTCCCCACCATCGAAGGGATCTATCGCAGTCGCTGCCTCAAAAAAGCTGCCAACATCATCAAGGATCCATACCATCCTGGCCACACACTCATCTCCCCGCTGCCTTCAGGTAGAAGGTTCAGGAACAGCTTCTTCCCCACAGCCATCAGGCTATTAAACTCTGAACTATAACAGCCTTTTGCACTTTATCTGTTTATTTATGTGTATATATATGGTCTATGCTGTATAGACACACTAAACTGTTCTGTATTTATGCTTACCATGTTCTGTTGTGCTGCTGCAAGCAATAATTTAATTGTCCTATCTGGGACACATGACAATAAACTCTCTTGACTTGACTTGACATCTTTCCTGCAGCAGGATGACCAGAACTGAACACATTACTCCAAATGCAGCCTCACCTATGTCATATACAAGGGTGGCACAGAGGCCTAGCTGATAGAGCAGCTGCCTCACAGCACCAGAGGCCCAGATTCAATCCTAACCTGGGATGCTGTCCATGTGGTGTTTGCCCAAACTTTATGGATTTCCAGTGAGTGCTCTGGTTTCCTCCCACTTCCCAAAGATGTGTGGGTGTGTCTCAGTGGGTCCAAAAGGCTGTTTTCACGCACTATCTCGAAACTAATAAAAACGGTAATTTTATATTCCAATTTCTATACTAAATACCCTAACAGTTGAAGCAAAGCATACCAAAGGCCTTCTTCACCACCCTTTCTACATGCGATGCCACATTCAGGAAACTATGTCCATACTGCTGTATCCCTCTGCTCTACAACACTCACTGGGGATGAGGGGGATCTTATAGAGGTGTATAAAACCATTGAGGAATAGATCAGGTATCTGCACAGAGCCTCTTGCCCAGAGTAGGAGACCCAGAGGGCATGGGTGTAAGGTGAGGCGGGAAAGATTTAATAGGAATCTGAGGGTCATTTCCACCAATTCCAATATTGGTGGCCAGTGGGAGTGGGGGGGGGGGGGGGGGCTTTCTGGAGCGCTAGTATGGGTGTTGTGGGCCGAAGGGACTGGTTTCCAGATGGCTAGTATGGACATTGTGGGCCGAATGGATTCTTGGGCTGGCAGCTCAGTCACTCAGGCCTGGTGGGCTGGCAGCTCAGTTACTCACAGCTGGTGGGCACGCACACACGCACACGCACACGCACACGCACACGCACACGCACACGCACACGCACACGCACACGCACACGCACACGCACACGCGCACACACACACGCGCACACACACACACGCACACACACACACACACACACACACACACACACACACACACACACACACACACACACACACACACACACACACACACACACACACAACCTTCATCACAGACAGACCCACCATCTCCCACCCACCATCTCCCACACACCATCTCACACACACACTCACACACATCGATCACACACACTCACACACAACATATATATGACAGTAAAACTCTCTTAAATCTACTCAAGCGATTGAGCGCGGCCTCTCCCCTGAGCGGGACTTCCGCAGTGAGCGGGACTTCCGGAATGAGCGCGACATTCAGTTCAAGCAGCAAAGTGCACACCAACCCTTCAATTCAGTTCAAGCAGCACAGTGCAGACCAACCCTTTAATTTAGTTCAAGCAGCACAGTGCAGACCAACCCTTCAATTCAGTTCAAGCAGCATAATGCAGGCCAACCATTCAATTCAGTTCAAGCAGCACAGTGCAGACTCGCAGTTCAGTTCACTCACGGCGTAGACTCACATTTCTGGACTCAACTCTCACTCACGGTCTTCTGAGGTGACTGACTCACGTCCAGCCTCCGGGGCTTTAGTCTCCTGCCCCCCCCCCCCCAGAAAGGGCATTACCTTCATCATGGCGAGAAGACCAATCTGCTGATCTCACGATTCTTTAAACATTCATAACTTTTTTATTATTTCACCGATCGGAAAAATCCTTGGGGCGGTTGCAGGAGAGAAGGACGGTGAGTAAGATGGAGAGAAAAATCATAGCGATATATGGTAGCGTATTTTCTAAAATGTATTTACAACGTAGACAGGAAGTGGTCAAGATGAGACTTTTAGTAATAGTATAGATTTAGACAGATACATGGATGGGACAGGAGTTGATGGATATGGGCTAGGCACAGGCAGGTGGGACTAGTGCAGATGGGACATGTTGGTCAATGTGGGCCAAAGGGTCTGATTCTATGCTGTATAACTCTGAATCGATCACTCTCTAACCATCTTCAATGTCTGCATTACAACCTATTTTAGCGTCATCTGCAAACCTTGCTAATCATACCTGGTACATTCTCATTTAAATAGCCTATTGATGACAGCACATTGCTAATTGCAGGCCTCCTATCTGAAAAACAACCTCTAGCTTTCTCTGTGTCCTCAATCTAAGCTTCCAGAGCAGCCCGCCATGTGGAACCAAACCAAACGCCTTGCTGCAATCCATATAGATATCCATATATATCTACAGCCCTGTCCCATTAACATTCTTGGTTACTTATACCAAAAATGTAATTTTACTTCGGAGTCACGTAAGTGACTACGTGAAAAGGGCCGTCCATCTGCGTGCACGTCATTACATCTGAAAGCTACGAGCAACGACCGACTGGCAGGGGCGCTGCGGCCTCCCAGCGGTTGGGTTTTAAAAAGCGGCAGGTAAGAGTTTAAAAACTTATCTGCTGTCTTTTGCGGGTTTGAAAATTGCTGTATTTTCAGGAACCCAAGATGTCTAAAGTGAAGAGACGGTCCGTGGGGAAGTCGGCTACTGAAGACCGCGATATTCCGGGTAGCGGGCGACTGTCTCTTTCGCCGAAATTGCCGCCGGCAGCAGAACCGGCAGGAGCAGACATGGTGTGGGAGGAGAGCACAGTGGTGGTCCCGGCAGGACGTAAAGCCACTCACAAGTCTGCCAGACCCGTTGACTCAGATGAGTCCGGGGAAGAGGGATATCCACCCTCAACGGGGAGCGTCCGTGGATGACTCTCCCACATGGAGCAACTTGTGGAGAAGTTATGGAGCAACTTGTGGAGAAGTTGCTCCATAACGATCTGCTCCGTATGAGGGAGCAGTATCAGCACGGGTCTCCACAGCAGACAGTGCCAGCAGCCTCGTATATGGGGCAGCACAATGTCTTCTCCATTGAAGGGGGAAGTGCATCAGGAAGGAATTATCCCGAATCAGAATATGGAAGCACAGTGGGGGAACATTCCCAGGGACGTGGAGAGGAAGTGCCACTGCAGTCATCCAGGTTCGCCATTACAACACCACTGGGTGCTCCCCTGGATGAAGATCTGGCTAGCAACATTAATTATTTAGCATCCCATCAGTTAAAAGACCTGGCCATGGAAGAAACCATAAACAGGTACCCCCCACCTGCTAACTGTGCTTCCCTAAATGTCCAAGCTGTAAATCATGCCATCTGGGGACAGATTGGACCAACTATCAGGAATCAGGAAATGAAATTCCAAAAAATATTTAAATTATTGGGTTCTGGCATTACATCATTCGCAGGAGGAATAGAAGGAGGACTCCTTAACGACAGAGAGCAAGACACGATGGCATTATTATGCAATGCCCATTTCGAGATTAATTGTTTGCGCAAGAATGCAATAAGGTCATCAATTAACTAGAAATTTGCTGTACTATGCATGGCCAGTAATGTCCAACCAGCAAATTACCTGTTTGGGGAAGATCTGCGGAGACAGGTACGGGATTTGGATGACGAGGCAAAAACTGTCCACCTCATAACCAGAGGCCAGACCACTCAAAAGAGTCCATCTCAAAGGATGCACCCTTACAGCTCCAGGTGATTCATGCCCAGGGGGCCAGGCACTGGTGGAAGACCAACACAAGAATCAAGGTATTTTTTAGGGGCAGGCCCCAGCCGGCCCACAGCGAGGATGAGGAGAGAGCAACCACCAGCTCAACCTTCCAAACCAGTCAAACCAGTTCCTTGAGGAACACTTCAGACCGGTGGGAGGAAGGTTGAAATCTTTTGTGAAAGAATGGTGTTGGGTCACGACGGATCCGTTTATACTGCACAGTATACAAGGGTTCAAAATTGAGTTCATTTTGGATTCATTACCACCCACACAACATTCATCTTATCGCACATATGTTTTCTCACACCAAGAAACTATGGATATACAGAAAGAAATTGAAACATTATCTGACAAAAATGTCATTGAGAGATCACATACAGAACCTCATCAATTCATATCCAATATTTTCTCAAAAGGGAAGAAAGATGGAGAGTGTCGTATCATTTTAGATCTTACGGAACTCAATACATATGTGCAATATAAACATTTCAAAATGGATAATTTTGGAACAGCTATTCAGTTGGTTTCCAAAAATGGTTACATGGCATGCATCGACCTTAAGGATGCATACTTTTCGGTGTCTATCCACAAAGAGTATAGGAAATATTTGAAGTTTAACTGGATGGGTCAATTATAGCAATACAAGGCACTGCCAAATGGGCTGACGTCAGCCCCCAGACTATTTACAAAACTACTAAAACCAATTCTGGGTCTACTATGGTCTCAGAACCACATAGTCATGGCGTATTTTGATGACTTTTTTCATTTTTGGAGTCACCAAAGAATTGGCAGAATCATCAGTCATAGCAACCAAAACCATGTTTGCGAGACTTGGTTTCCTCATCCATCCAGTTAAATCAAAATTGACACCTACCAGGTTTATTGATTACCTGGGGTTTACTATTAACACAGTTCAAATGTTGGTGACGTTGCCCAGGGGCAAACAACTAGATCTAACGGAAGCCTGCAATGACCTGATAGTCAAATATAAGCTGTCTATCAGGCAGACAGCGAGTGTGATTGGCAAATTAGTAGCTGCATTTCCAGCAGTATGTTACGGGCCTTTGCATTACCAAAATTTACAACGAGCAAAGGAACGAGCACTCAGATCCCACGCGGGTCAATTCGGTAAACCAATGCGATTGCCAGCTGAGGCCATTATTGAATTACAATGGTGGATGACGAACATATGTCATAGCTCAAGGGAAATCTTACTCAAAGCCCCATCGGTGGTCTTACAAACCGATGCAAGCTGTTTAGGATGGGGAGCTACTGACAGATGGAATGAGCAGGAGTCTGTTATTCTCCAACAACATGGAATCAATTACCTAGAATTGTTGGGGGCACATTATGGGCTCAAGGTTTTTTGCAGCAACATGCAACATGTGCATGTTCACATTCAGATAGATAACACTACAGCGGTGGCATATATCAATCACATGGGTGGTGTTAAATCTGTATCTTGTGACAGATTGTCAAATCTCATTTGGCACTGGTGTATCAAGAGGGATATTTGGGTCACGGCTGTCTATCTACCAGGTAGATATAACACGGTGGCAGATGCCAGGTCATGGATATTTAATGACAACACAGAATGGATATTGAATCGTGCAGTATTTAACGAAATAACCACACGATTTGGCATTCCAGATATTGATCTGTTTGCATCAGGATTAAACCATCAGTTACCCAGATGTGTGTCCTGGGAGCCGGATCCAGGAGCAGTGGCAGTGGATGCTTTCTCCCTCAATTGGGGAGGAATGTTTATATATGCATTTCCTCCATTTTGTCTCATCAGCCGATGCTTGACAAAAATCAAGCAAGACAAAGGCACAGGCATTTTGGTAGTGCCAGATTGGCCTACACAAGCCTGGTTCCCAAAAATCTTGGGAATTATAACCCAGCCATTAATGGCTGTACCCAAGAGCAGGGACCTCCTAGGGAACCCAGTTACAGGGAGAAATCATCCACTACATGGCCGAATCAATTTATTGGTGTGCAGATTCTGAGGAGGCCATACCAAGGTCCTGGACTGTCCAAACGAACTGTGGATGTGATCACGGCGGCATGGAGGGACAGTACTAAAAAACAGTATGCCACATATATAAAGAAGTGGGAAATGTTCTGCAATGCCAACAAAATTTCATACGACACAGTTCGGATCACGGATGTACTAGAGTTCCTATCCACCCTGTACTATGACCATAAATTAAGCTATAGTGCAATCAATAGTGCCAGAAGCGCACTATCCTCCTATGTAATGCTGGAGGCAGGGCATGGGTCGATAGGAACGCACCCTCTCATAATGAAATTTATGAAGGGTATTTACAATTCTATACCTCCAAGGCCAAGGTACACGGACACCTGGGATGTGAGCTTGGTGCTAACCCTACTTCGACAGTGGGGACCGCCGATGGCCTTACCATTCTCAAAACTCACCCTGAAGGTGGTCATGCTGATGGCACTGGTAACAGCACAAAGAGTCCAGACTCTGCAAAAGTTGTGACTGGACTACATGACCACCAATATCAACAAGATAACTTTCATCATCAGGGACCTGATAAAACAGAGCAGGCCAGGAATGCCAGGGATAGAGCTCTTAGCATATTCTGAGGACCCACAGTTGTGTGTGGTACTTACATCGTTATCTGAGAGTTATGAAGAACTTCAGAGGCTCTGAGCAATCGGTCCTGATCAGTCATAAAAAACCTCATCAGAAGGTATCAACACAAACCATCTCCAGATGGTTAAAGGAGGTAATGGCAGAAGCGGGAATGAACATTGACATTTTTAAATCTCACTCCACCAGGGCTGCATCTACGTCGGCAGCAAGAGCAATGGACGTGCCCCTCGACGACATCCTAGCGGCTGCAGGATGGGCAAATGAACGGATGTTCCACCGGTTTTACAATAAACCTATAACCGGACCGGGGGTGTTTGCACGTACCGTTTTAAGTTCTGTTTCCTAGTTTCCCCCCAGGTTGGAATGGGTAACAATTAAAATGTTTCATTTCATTTTAAAGCATCAGTGTCATTACTTAACTACGTTATGTCTGAATGCTTTAAGGATTATACCCATCCATGGTCAATCCATTCACTGTGTGACGCCTGGATTCGTAACCGGCGTGAAATCACAAAGCTTTGAAATCTTCACGTAGTCACTCACGTGACTCCGAAGTAAAATAGTAAGATTAAACGAGAACTTACCAGTTTGAAGTTTGATCTTGATTTTATGAGGAGTAACGATGAGCGATTACGTGCCCACCGCTCCCACCTTCATACTATCAAGGTCATATGGAAGTTCTAGTTTCTTCACAATCTTACTATTCTCAGGTCTTCTTTTTTATCTGTGATTTTACACCGCTGCTTTGAAGATTGACGTGCACGCAGACGGACGGCCCTTCTTCACGTAATCGCTCATCGTAACTCCTCATAAAATCAAGATCAAACTACAAACTGGTAAGGTCTCGTTTAATCTTACTATTAAATTCACATGCACAAAACCACGTTGACATCTAATCTCCCTTGTGTTTCTAGATACATCTTCTCCCTTAGCATCCTCTCCAGTAACTTTCCTACCACCAATGCTCAGCTTACATGTCTATAGTTCCCTGTTTTTTCTTTGCAGACCTTGTTAATTAAACTGCAACATTAACCACCCTCCAGCCTTCCTGCACCACACCCATGTCGAATGATGAATCATTTATCTTAGCCAGGACTCCTGCAATTTCTTTTAATATATCATTAAAACTGAGGCCCAGTAAATAATCTTATTTAACTCGATACGATAGGATATCCCCTACCTCCTCGATCATTATAAGGACTGTCCAAAAGACAGTTCCATTCACTTTCAATAGATAATAGGTGCAGGAGTAGGCAATTCAACCCTTCGAGCTAGCACCTCCATTCACAGTGATCATGGCTGATCATCCACAAACAGTATCCCATTCCTGCCTTCTCCCCATATCCCTTGACTCCACTATCTTTATGAGCTCTATCCAACTCTCTCTTGAAAGCATCCAGAGAATTGGCCTCCACTGCCTTCTGAGGCAGAGAATTCCACAGATTCACAACTCTCTGGGTGAAAAGGTTTTTCCTCATCTCCGTTCTAAATGGCCTACCCCTTATTCTTAAACTGTGGTCCCTGGATCTCGACTCCTCCAACTTTGGGAACATGTTTCCTGCCTCTAGCGTGTCAATCCCTAAATAATCTTATATGTTTCAATAATATCTCCTCTCATCCTTCTAAATGCCAGTGTATACAAGCCCAGTCGCTCAATTCTATCAACATATGACAGTCCCGCCATCCCGGGAATGAACCTTGTGAAACTATGCTACACTTACTCAATAGCAAGAATGCCCTTCCTCATATTAGGAGACCAAAACTGCACACAATACTCCAGGCGTGGTCTCACCAGGGCCCTGTACAACTGCAGAAGGACCTCTTTGCTCCTATACTCAACTCCGCTTGTTATGAAAGCCAACATGCCATTAGATTTCTTAACTGCCTGCTGTACCTGCAAGCTTACTTTCATGGACTGATAAACAAGGACCCCCAGATCTCATCGTACTTCCCTTTTTCCCAACTTGACACCATTCCATTGGCCTACCATTTGCAAGTTTCCCGGTCTCCTCAGTAAAAACAGAGAAGAAATATTCATAAGGACCTTGCCTATCTACTGCAGGACACATACAGTTGATCCTATTATCTCATAGGTTTCCCTTTTACCTTTAACATTGATTTATTGATTAAGGAGAATGTTACAACCTTAGTCCAAGATGACTTTATTGCCTGTTCGTCCAGTGAGGCTATATGGGTGGAGTTGGGAAATAAAAAGGGGGTGATCCTTTGTTGGGAGTTTACGATAGGCTCCCAAATAGTCAAAGGAAATTGGACCAAATATGCCAGGAGACTGCAGCCAGCTGCAAGAGTAATAGGGTTGTCATAGTAGGGGATTGTAACTTTCCTAATATAGTCCGGGACTGCCATAGTGCCAAGGGCTTAGGCAAGGTGGAATTTGATAAATGTGTTCACAAAGTCCCCTCAAACCTAACGTCAAGGGCTCTACAAGAGAGAGGACAAAACTTGATCTACCTGGGAGGTTTGCTAGTCCCACTCGGGAGGGTTTAAACTAGAATGGAAATGGGTGTGGGAGCCAGAGCAGCAGGTCACAAATGGAAAGACTAATGAGAAAGTGGAGGTTATTATAAGTAAGGCTCAGGATGGAAAGGCAGGGAGAGATCATGAATATGTGTATAATAGAAACATAGAAACATAGAAATTAGGTGCAGGAGTAGGCCATTCGGCCCTTCGAGCCTGCACCGCCATTCAATATGATCATGGCTGATCATCCAACTCAGTATCCCGTACCTGCCTTCTCTCCATACCCTCTGATCCCCTTAGCCACAAGGGCCACATCTAACTCGCTCTTAAATATAGCCAATGAACTGGCCTCAACTACCCTCTGTGGCAGAGAGTTCCAGAGATTCACCACTCTCTGTGTGAAAAAAGTTTTTCTCATCTCGGTTTTAAAGGATTTCCCCCTTATCCTTAAGCTGTGACCCCTTGTCCTGGACTTCCCCAACATCGGGTACAATCTTCCTGCATCTAGCCTGTCCAACCCCTTAAGAATTTTGTAAGTTTCTATAAGATCCCCTCTCAATCTCCTAAATTCTAGAGAGTATAAACCAAGTCTATCCAGTCTTTCTTCATAAGACAGTCCTGACATCCCAGGAATCAGTCTGGTGAACCTTCTCTGCACTCCCTCTATGGCAATAATGTCCTTCCTCAGATTTGGAGACCAAAACTGTATGCAATACTCCAGGTGTGGTCTCACCAAGACCCTGTACAACTGCAGTAGAACCTCCCTGTTCCTATACTCAAATCCTTTTGCTATGAAAACTAACATACCATTTGCTTTCTTCACTGCCTGCTGCACCTGCATGCCTACTTTCAATGACTGGTGTACCATGACACCCATGTCTCGCTGCATCTCCCCTTTTCCTAATCGGCCACCATTTAGATAATAGTCTGCTTTCCTGTTTTTGCCACCAAAATGGATAACCTCACATTTATCCACATTATACTGCATCTGCCAAACATTTGCCCACTCACCCAGCCTATCCAAGTCACCTTGCAGTCTCCTAGCATCCTCCTCACAGCTAACACTGCCCCCCAGCTTAGTGTCATCCGCAAACTTGGAGATATTGCCTTCAATTCCCTCATCCAGATCATTAATATATATTGTAAATAGCTGGGGTCCCAGCACTGAGCCTTGTGGTACCCCACTAGTCACTGCCCGCCATTGTGAAAAGGACCCGTTTACTCCTACTCTTTGCTTCCTGTTTGCCAGCCAGTTCTCTACCCACATCAATACTGAACCCCCAATGCCGTGTGCTTTAAGTTTGTATACTAATCTCTTATGTGGGACCTTGTCGAAAGCTTTCTGGAAGTCCAGATACACCACATCCACTGGTTCTCCCCTATCCACGCTACTAGTTACATCCTCGAAAAATTCTATAAGATTCGTCAGATATGATTTACCTTTCGTAAATCCATGCTGACTTTGTCCAATGATTTCACCACTTTCCAAATGTGCTGCTATCCCATCTTTAATAACTGACTCTAGCAGTTTCCCCACTACCGATGTTAGATTAACTGGTCTGTAATTCCCTATTTTCTCTCTCCCTCCCTTCTTAAAAAGTGGGGTTACGTTTGCTACCCGCCAATCCTCAGGAACTACTCCAGAATCTAAAGAGTTTTGAAAGATTATTACTAATGCATCCACTATTTCTGGAGCTACTTCCTTAAGTACTCTGGGATGCAGCCTATCTGGCCCGGGGATTTATCGGCCTTTAATCCATTCAATTTACCCAACACCACTTCCCGGCTAACCTGGATTTCACTCAATTCCTCCAACTCCTTTGACCCACGGTCCCCTGCTATGTCCGGCAGATTATTTATGTCTTCCTTAGTGAAGACGGAACCAAAGTAGTTATTCAATTGGTCTGCCATATCCTTGTTCCCCATGATCAACTCACCTGTTTCTGACTGCAAGGGACCTACATTTGTTTTAACTAATCTCTTTCTTTTCACATATCTATAAAAACTTTTGCAGTCAGTTTTTATGTTCCCTGCCAGTTTTCTTTCATAATCTATTTTTCCTTTCCTAATTAAGCCATTTGTCCTCCTCTGCTGGTCTCTGAATTTCTCCCAGTCCTCTGGTATGCTGCTTTTTCTGGCTAATTTGTATGCATCATCCTTCGCTTTGATACTATCCCTGATTTCCCTTGTTATCCACAGATGCACTACCCTCCATGATTTATTCTTTTGCCAAACAGGGATGAACAATTTTTGTAGTTTAACCATGCAGTCTTTAAATGTCTTCCATTGCATATCCACCGTCAACCCTTTTAGAATTAATTGCCAGTCAATCTTGGCCAATTCACGTCTCATACCCTCAAAGTTACCTTTCTTTAAGTTCAGAACCATTGTTTTCTGAATTAACTATGTCACTCTCCATCCTAATGAAGAACTCAATCATATTATGGTCACACTTACCCAAGGGGGCACGTACAACAAGACTGCTAACTAACCCTTCCTCATTACTCAATACCCAGTCTAAAATAGCCTGCTCTCTCGTTGGTTCCTCTACATGTTGATTTAGATAACTATCCCGCATACATTCCAAGAAATCCTCTTCCTCAGCACCCCTGCCAATTTGATTCACCCAATCTATATGTAGATTGAAGTCACCCATTATAACTGTTTTGCCTTTGTCACACGCATTTCTAATTTCCTGTTTGATACCATCTCCAACTTCACCACTACTGTTAGGTGGCCTGTACACAACACCCACCAGCGTTTTCTGCCCCTTAGTGTTTCGCAACTCTACCCATACCGATTCCACATCCTCCAAACTAATGTCCTTCCTTTCCATTGCGTTAATCTCCTCTCTAACCAGCAACGCTACCCCACCTCCTTTTCCTTTTTCTCTATCCCTCCTGAATATTGAATATCCCTGGATGTTCAGCTCCCAGCCTTGGTCACCCTGGAGCCATGTCTCCGTGATCCCAATTATATCATAATCATTAATGGCTATCTGCACGTTCAACTCATCCACATTATTACGAATACTCCTTGCATTGAGACACAAAGCCTTCAGGCTTGTTTTTACAACGCTCTTACCCCTTATACAATTATGTTGAAAAGTGGCCCTTTTTGATTTTTGCCCTGGTTTTGTCTGCCTGCCACTTTTACTTTTCACCTTGCTACCTATTGCTTCTACCCTCATTTTACACCCCCTGCCTCTCTGCTCTTGTACCCATCCCGTTGCCACATTAGTTTAAATCCTCCCTGACAGTACTAGCAAACACTCCCCCAAGGACATTGGTTCCATTCCAGCCCAGGTGCAGACCGTCCTGTTTGTACTGGTCCCACCTCCCCCAGAACTGGTTCCAATGCCCTAAAAATTTGAATCCCTCCCCCTTGCACCATTTTTCAAGCCACGTATTCATCTGCAATATCCTCCTATTACTACTCTGACTGGCCCGTGGTACTGGTAGTAATCCAGAGATTATTACCTTTGTGGTCCTACTTTTAAGTTTATCTCCTAGCTCCCTAAATTCACCTTGTAGGACCTCATCCCTTTTTTTACATATATCGTTGGTGCCAATATGCACCACGACAACTGGCTGTTCACCCTCCCCCTCCAGAATGTTCTGCAGCCGTTCAGTGACATCCCTGACCCTTGCACCAGGGAGGCAACATACCATCCTGGAGTCTCGTTTGCGGCCGCAGAAACGCCTATCTATTCCCCTGACAATTGAATCCCCTATTACTATTGCCCTTCCACTCTTTCCCCCCCCCCCTCCCCCTCATGTGCCGCAGAGCCACCCATGGTGCCATGAACTTGGCTGCTGCTGCCTTCCCCTGATGAGCCATCTCCCCCAACAGTATCCAAAATGGTATACCTGTTTAGGAGGGAGATGACCGCAGGGGACTCCTGCACTACCTGCCTACTGCTTTGCTGGGTATTGGCCACCCGTTCCCTTTCTGTCCTCTTACCTTTTACCTGCGGTGTGACCAACTCGCTGTACGTGCTATTCACGACTTTCTCAGCATCGTGGATGCTCCAGTATGAATCCAGCCGCAGTTCCAATCGTTCATTGCGGCCTGCCAGGAGCTGCAGCTGGAGACACTTCCTGCAAACGTAGTCACCAGGGACACTGACCATATCCCTGATCTCCCACATGTTGCAGGCTGAGCAAACCACGGGGCCAATCTCCACTGACATATCTTACTCCCAAATTAACTCTATATTAAATATTAAAAAACACAAAACTTTATTCTTTAAACTTTACTAATAAATACTAATAAATACTGTACACTCAACTCCTAGAATCCTTAACCTGAAGGCAGAAATGTAAAAATGTAAACCCGGTCCTCTTCCACCAATCAGAGGCTTCGACCAGACTCCTTCTCTGGAACGTTGCCGATTTTGGTGTCAGGTCCCTGGGCCTCTGTGAAAGCAATGAAGGGCTGCAGTGTGTTTACTTCAATGCGTGGAGTATGATGGGCAAACACGATGAACAGTAGAGCCTGGTTCAGTGCTTGGAATGATGATGTAGTGGCCATTACAGAAACGTGGTTGTGAGAGGGACACGGCTGGCAGCTCAATGTGTCTGGGTTTCCATGTTTCAGATGAGATAGAGAGGGAGGTTAGAAGAGGCGGAGGAGTTGCTTTGCTAATCAGGGAGAATCTCACACCGGTAAACGGAGAGTACATACTGTAGGGTACGTCTACTGAACCATTAGCTACAGTTCATTCAGAAAGTATTCAGACCCCTTCACTTTTTCCACATTTTGTTACGTTACAGCCTTATTCAAAAATGGATTCATAATTTTTTTTTACCATCAATCTACACACAATACCCCATAATAAAAAAGGGAAAACAGATGTTTAGAAATTACCCAAACACAGGTGTGCCAAGCTTGTAGCATGATACCCAAGAAGACTTGAGGCTGTAATTGCTGCCAAAGATGCCTCAATAAAGTACTGAGTAAAGGGTCTGAATACATATGTAAATATGTTTCAGTTATTTCTTTATAATTACTTTGCAAAAATTTCTAAACACCTGTTTTCGATTTTTTATTATGGGGTATTGTGTATAGATTATTGATTAAAAAATAATAATTTCATCCATTTTAGAATAAGGCTGTAACATAACAAAATGTGGAGAAAGTGAAGGGGTCTGAAAACTTTCTGGCTGCACTGTAGAGAGATCAAAAATAAGAAAGGAGCAATTACTCTAATGGAATTATATTATAGGCCGCCCAATAGCCAGTGGGTGATAGAGGATCAGATATGTAGACACATCGTGGTAGATGCAAGAACCACAGGGATGTTGTAGTGAATTACTAACTTCTCCAATATTGACTGGGACTAACTCAGTGCAAGAGGATTGGACAAGGCAAAATTGGTGAGGTGCATCTAACAAGGTTTCCTTAAACAGTTTGTAGATAGTCTGACTTGAGGAGGGGCCATACTGGACCTTGCATTGGGAAAGAAGAGGAATTTGGGATAGTGATCACACCTCCATAAGTTTTAATGTGTGGGAAGGAACTGATGCTGGTTTACAATGAAGATAGACACAAAATGCTGGAGTAACTCTGCGGGACAGGCAGCATCTCTGGAGAAAAGGAATGGGTGATGTTTTGGGTTGAGACCGTTCTTCAGACTGAGAGTCAGAAGAGAGGGAGTCTAGCGATATGGAGTCTAGCAGTAAGATCAAAGTAGATGATGATAAGGAAATGTATAATGGTTCATTGTTAGCTGAGGGGAAGTTGACAACGAAGCATACAATCAGTAATATTTAATCAGGATGACAGTAGAACTAGTCACAGAACTAGGAAGGCGAGGGATGGAGAGAGAGGGGGAATGCTCAGTCTGAAGAAGGGTCTTGACCCGAAATGTTACCCATTCCTTTTCTCCAGAGATGCTGTCAATCCCAATCTGTTACTCCAGCATTTTACGTCTATCTTCCATAGGTTTTAAGATCATTTTGCATGGGATGTTGGGGGAAGGTACTTAATTGGGGGAGGGAAAATTACATTAGGCAGGAGATAAGGAGAAGAGATTGGGAGCAGTTATTATTGGGAACAGCAACAGAGGACATATGGGAGTCATTTAACGTGCTGATCAATGTGCAGGATGAGCATCTTCCAGTAAGGAGGAGGGATAAGGATGGCAAGGTAAGGGATCAGTCTGAAGAAGGGTTTCGGCCCAAAACGTTGCCTATTTCCTTCGCTCCATAGATGCTGCCGCACCCGTTGAGTTTCTCCAGCACTTTTGTCTACAAAGGGATGACCAAGGATCATGTAGACTTGATCAAGATAAAAAAGAAGTGTATGTTAGGTTTGAGACGCTGGCATCAGATGAGGCTTATGATGAATATAAAGTGAGTAGGAAAGAATTCAAGTGGGTGATTAGAAGGGGCCATAAAATATAATTGGCAAGTCAGATTAAGGAAAATCCCAAAGCTTTTTATATCTACGTTAAAAATAAGAGGGTGACCAGGGAGAAGGTAGGGCCGATCAAAGACAAGCGGGGGGGAGGGGGGGATCTATGCTTGGAGTTGGAGGATGTAATCAAGATACTAAATGAGACTCTGCATCTGTATTTACTGAGGAGAAGGACTTGGAGGACAGCGAGTTTGGAGAATGCAACAATGAGATTGATGAAGTTAGGGCGGTAGATATTGTATATATGGATAAGTAGGCTTTAGTAAGGCTTTTGATAAGGTCCCTCATGGTAGGCTGATCCAAAAGATTAAGATGTACAAACTTCACGATGACTTGGTCATATGGATTCCGACCTGGCTTATTCATAGAAGACAGAGGGGTGTGGTGAAGAAGATATTCTGGCTGGAGGTCTGTGACCAGGGGTGTCCCACAGAGATCTGTGCCGGGACCTCTGCTGCTTATCTATATAATATTAAAAACTCTGTGTGTGTCTGGCTGTGTGGCTGTGTGTGTTTCTGACTTGTGGCTGCCAGCCTTTGATTCATTGCTACGCCAACGTCAGACTCGGAAATGCCGAGTTTTTTTCCATTTCGGTAGAGATTTCACTTTTCATTCCAAGTATCCACTCATTAAATTTTGTCGTGTTTATGTACACATTTTTAATAAAATCCTTCTCCCCACCCCCCTCCCACTCACTCATTTTGTCGCCTCCTGCTGGCCACCGACCATAACGGCTGCTGGTGCCCGCATCTCGCCTCAAAGACGCCATTTAAAAACAGCCGCACTGCTGATTCCTGAGCCGCTTGAGTTGGAGGACCATGTCTCCCGTGGGGGCTACGGGTAGGGAACGACTGCATTGGGGGAGCAGACCCAACGGGTCTGAACTTGGTCTAGTGATATATATAAATGTAGGTAGTTTGGTGCATAGGTTTGCTGAAGATGCCAACATTGGAGGAGTTGCATGCAGACAGTGAGGAAGGCTGTCAGAAGATACTGTGGGATACAAATCAGCTGCAGAAATGGGTGGAGAAATGGCAGATGAAGTTTAGTCCAAGCAAATGTGAGATGTTGCACTTTGGAAGTTTGAATGGGGTGGGAGATTGCAACCTTCATGTGATCCGCCCTGTTTCGACAAATGCAATCAACCTGGCGTGCACAATCAAATAAGATCAAATAGAACAAGTTGTCCTACAACTTTAGGCTGTGCACGCCACACGCAAGAAGAAGAAGAAGTTTGAATGTATGGGAAAGTATAAAGTTAATGGCAAGACCCTTAACGGCACTGATGTGCAGATCTTGGAATTCAAGTCCATAGCTCACTGCAGATGGCAGCATAAGTAGACAGGGTGGTAAAGAAGGCATGTGGTGTGCTTGCTTCCATCATTAGGGTTTTTGAGTAAATGAGTCAGGAAATCACAATGCAGCTCTGTAGGACTGGTCGGGTCACAATACTGGTTGGAGTATTGTGTGAATTTCTGGTCGCCCCCATTACAGGAAAGATGAAGAGGCTTTGAGGAGGGTGCAGAGGAGGTTTACCTGAATGTTGCCTGGGTTAGAGTGTTTCAGCGACAGGGAGAGCTTGGATAGACTTCAATTGTTTTCTCTCGAACATTGGAGATGGAGACTGATACAACAGTAGCATATAAGAAACTTTAGATAGGCACATGGAAGTGTGGGGGAGGGATAAGGATCATGTGCAGGTATATGAGATTGGTTTAATTGGCATCATATTCGGCACAATCATTGTGAGCCGAAGGGCCATTCCTGTGCTGTACAATGCTATGCTCTGATTAATGAGGGCAAAAATCATAGACATTGTCTTTAGCAAGGCATTTAATAAGGTTTTGTGTGGTAGGCTGCTCTGGAAGTTTGGATCACATCTGGTCCAGGGAGAGCTACTCGACTGGATAGTAAATAGTCTTCATGGAAGGAAGCAGAGGATGATGGTGGAAGGTTGTTTATCTGAGTGGGGGCCTTTGACTAGTGAAGTGCATCAGGGGTCAGTGCTGGGCCCACTGCCATTCTTTGTTTATATTAACGATTTGTTTGAGATATACAGTGCATTCAGAAAGTATTCAGACCCCTTCACTTTTCCACATTTTGTTACGTTACAGCCTTATTCTAAAATTGATTAAATTCATATTGTTGTCATCAATCTACACACAATACTCCATAATAAAAATGTGGAAACAGTTGTTTAGACATTTTTGCAAAGTAATTATAAAGAAATAACTGAAATATCACATTTACATAAGTATTCAGACCCTTTACTCAGTACTTTATTGAGGCACCTTTGGCAGCAATTACAGCCTCAAGTCTTCTTGGATATGATGCTACAAGCTTGGCACACCTGTATTTGGATAATTTCTCCCATTCTTCTCTGCAGATCCTCTCAAGTTCTGTCAGGTTGGATGGGGAGCGTCGATGCACAGCTAAGTCTCTCCAGAGATGTTCGATCGGGTTCAAGTCCGGGCTCTGGCTGGGCCACTCAAGGACTTATCACAAAGCCACTCCTGCATTGTCTTAGGGTCATTGTCCTGTTGGAAGGTGAACCTCCGCTCCAGTCTGAGGTCCTGAATGCTCTGGAGCAGGTTTTCATCAAGGATCTCTCGCTATATTGCTCTGTTCATCTTTCCCTTGATCCTGACTAGGCTCACAGTTCCTGCCACTGAAAAACATCCCCAGAGCATGATGCTGCCACCACCATGCTTCACCGTAGGCATGGTATTGGCCAGGTGATGAGCAGTGCCTGGTTTCCTCCAGACATGACGCTTGGCATTCAGGTCAAAGAGTTCAATCTTGGTTTCATCAAACCAGAGAATCTTATTTAGGTGCCTTCTGGCAAACTCCAAGCGGGCTGTCATATGCATTTTACTGAGGAATTGCTTTTGTCTGGCTACTCTACCATAAAGGCTTGCTTGGTGCAGATATAATTGTCCTTCTCAAAGGTTCTCCCATCCCCACTGAGGAACTCAGGAGTTCTGTCAGAGTGACCATCGGGTTTTGGGTCATCTCCCTGACCAAGGCCCTTCTCCCCCGATTGCTCAGTTTGGCTGGTTGGCCAGCTTTATGAATAGTCCTGGTGGTTCCAAAGTTCTTCCCTTTATGAATGACGGAGGCCACTGTGCTCTTCGGGACCTGCAATGCTGCAGAAATTGTTTTATACCCTTCCCCAGATCTGTGTCTCGACAAAATCCTGTCTCGGTCTAAAGACAATTCTTTCGTCTTCATGGCTTGGCTTTTGCTCTGACAGGCATTGTCAACTGTGGGACCATATATAGGCAGGTGTGTGTTTTTCCAAATCATGTCCAATCAATTTAATTTACCACTGTTTACAATCAAGTTGTAGAAACATCTCAAGGATAATCAATGGAAACAGGATGCACATAAACTCAATTTTAGGTGGAATGAGCTGCCAGAGAAGATAGTTGAGGCAGGTACTATAACAACATTTAAAATACACTTGGACAGGTACATGGATAGGAAGTAGATTTAGAAGCATATGGGCCAAACATGGGCAGGTATAATTAGTGTAGATTAGGCATCTTGGTTGGCATGGGTAAGTTGGCCAAAGGACCTGTTTCTAGGCCTGTTTCTATGACTCTATACTTATAAAATCTCTTTGGATTCTCCTTAAATGAATCTGCTACAGTTATCTCATGCTCCCTTTTTGCCCTCTTGATTTCTTTCTTCAGCATTTAGTCAATTATGAAAGATGAAATAGCGACACATTTGGATAGCAGTAATAGGATCGGTCCGAGTCAGCATGGATTTACGAAGGGGAAATCATGCTTGACTAATCTTCTAGAATTGTTTGAGGATGTAACTGGGAAAATGGACAAGTAAGAGCTAGTGGATGTAGTGTACCTGGACTTTCAGAAAGCATTTGATAAGGTCCCACATAGTAGATTACTAGGCAAAATTAGAGCACATCGTATTGGGGGTAGAGTGCTGACATGGATAGAAAATTGTTTGGCAAACAGGAAACAAATAGTAGGGATTAACAGGTCCCTTTCAGAATGGCAGGCAGTGACTAGTGGGATACCGCAAGGTTCGGTATTGGGACTGCAGCTATTTACAATATACATTAATGATTTAGATTAAGGGATTAAAAATAACATTAGCAAATTTGCAGATGACACAAAGCTGGGTGACAGTGTGAACTGTGAGGAGGATGCTGTGAGGATGCAGGGTGACGGACTGGTTGGGTGATGCATGGCAGATGCAGTTTAATGTGGATAAATGTGAGGTTATCTACTTTGGTGGCAAGACCAGGAAGGTTCAAAGGTTCAAAGGTTCAAAGGTTATTTTATTGGTCACATACACCTAGGTGTAGTGAAACGCTTCTTGCCAATGCAGCACATGAAGAAAGAATACAGACATAACAGTAATAAAGACATTTAAACATAAAAACATCCCCCCACAATGGCTCCCACTGTGAGGGAAGGCACAATGTCCAGTCCCCATCCCATGTCCACCCATAATCGGGCCCATTGAGGCCTCAGTTGCCTTTATGGAGGCCCGATGTTCCAGGCCGTTCTCGCCGGGTGATGGTGCTCCGGCGTCGGGAGAATCCTCTCAACGGCATGGGAACCCTGGAACGGCCGCTTCCTTACCGGAGACCGCGGCTTCCGAAGCCAACAAGGCCTCGCCGGATGGAGCTCCATCACTGGCGATCTCGTCGAGAGATCCCAGGTTCCCGATGTAAAGTTCAGCGCCGCCGCCCGCAGCTGGCCACTCCTCAGACCTGCAGCTCCGTGATGTTCATCGGCGGTCTTCAGCTCACCGGAGTTCCAGCGCGGCTTCCCGGGCAAGGCATCGACCGCTCCGCTCAGTGATAGCGCTCCAGCGCTGTGCCGCCGCTGAAGCCGAAGTTCTGGGCGCTCCCCTCAGGAAACACCGCTCCAGGCCCGCTGGTAGGCCGCGAGGACAGGTCGAAACTGCAGCCCGGAGAAAAGCTGCCTCTCCGACCAGGTAGGAGACCCTAGAAAGCAGTTTCCCCCTTCCCCCCCCCCCTCCCCACACATAAAAAGGCTAGAACTCCTAAAAACAAAACACTCAACCAACTAAAAATAAGAAAAAAGATGAAAAACAGACAGCTGCAGGCTGGGCAGCCATACCACACAGGACGGCGCCCCCTAAATATTAGATTATTATCTGAATGGTGTAAAGTTGGAAAAAGGGGAAGTACAACGGGATCAGGGGGGTCCTTGTTCATCAGTCACTGAAAGTAAGCATCCAGGCAGTGAAGAAAGCAAATGGCATGTTGGCCTTCATAATAAGAGTTGAGTATATGAGCAAAGAGGTCCTTCTGCAGATGTACAGCCCCCTTGTGAGACCACACCTGGAGTATTGTGTGCAGTTTTGGTCTCCAAATTTGAGGAAGGACATTCTTGCTATTGAGGGAGTGCAGCATAGGCTCACAAAGTTAATTCCCAGGATGCCGGGGCTGTCATATGCCGAGAGAATGGAGCGGCTGTGCTTGTACACTCTGGAATTTAGAAGGATGAGAGGGTATCTTAGTATGTAGGATAGTGCTAGTATACGGGGTGATCGGAGGTCGGCGTGCACTCGGTGGACCAAAGGGCCTTTTCCTGCAATGTATCTCTAAAGTCTAAAGTATGCGCCTCAATCACCTGTATTCCTCCAGAGTACTTGATCACAGCTGCCTATTCCTGACCCTGACTACTTTTTCTGACCAGATCCTCAATTTCTCTCGTTACCCAGTGTTCCTTACTCCTACCTGCCTTGCCTGCCCTCTAACCGGAACATTCATAGCTTGAACTCTCTGCACCACACTTTTATAGCCAATAGACAATAGACAATAGGTGCAGGAGTAGGCCATTCGGCCCTTCGAGCCAGCGCTGCCATTCAATGTGATTATGGCTGATCATCCACAATCAGTACCCCATTCCTGCCTTCTCCCCATATTCCCTGACTCTGCTATCTTTAAGAGCCCTATCAAGCTCTCTCTTGAAAGTATCCAGAGAACTGGCCTCCGCTGCCCTCTGAGGCAGATATTTTCACACACTCACAACTCTCTGTGTGAAGAAGTGTTTCCTCATCTCCGTTCTAAATGCCTTACCCCTTATTCTTAAACTGTGGCCCCTGGTTCTGGACTCCCCCAACATCGGGAACATGTTTCCTGCCTCTAACATGTCCAAACCCTTAATGATCTTATATGGTTCAATAAGATTCCCCCTCATACTTCTAAACTCCAGAATATACAAGCCCAGCCGCGCCATTCTCTCAGCATATGACAGTCCCGCCATCTCGGGAATTAACCTTGTGGACCTACACTACACTCCCTCAATAGCAATAATGTCCTTCCTCAAATTGGGGGACCAAAACGGCACACAATACTCCAGGTGTGGTCTCACTTTGGCCCTGAACAACTGCAGAAGGACCTCTTTGCTTCTATACTCAACTCCTCTTGTCATAAAGGCCAACATGCCATTCACTTTCTTCACTGCCTGCTGTACCCGCATGCTTACTTTCATTGATTGATGAACAAATACCCCCAGATCCCATTGTACTTCCCCTTTTCCCAATTTGACACAATTTAGATAGTAATCTGCCTGTCTGTTTTTGCTACCAAAGTGGATAACTTCACATTTATCCGCATTTTTTAAAGGCATCTCACTCTCCGGACTGGAACTTCCGCAAACAAACTACTCCAATCAACCTTGGCAAGTTCCTGTCTATTAAAGTTGGCCTTGCCCCAGTTTAGATTTTTAACTGATGGACCAGCTCTGCTCTTATATAAATAACTATTTTAAATCTCAAATAACTGTGGTCACTGGTCCCAAAAGGCTCGCCCACTGACACTTGCCCTGCCTAATTTACCAAAAGCAGGTCAACGTTTGCCCTCCCCTTAGAGGGACCTCTACATCTTGCCCGAGGAAACTTTCCTTAACACACTTAACAAACTCCACCCTATCTCAGCCTTTGGAACAATGGCAGTCCCAGTCTATATTGAGAAATTAAAATCCCCAATGACAAAGCTATTAGGCTTGGAGCTGTCTGATTAGGGAAACAAATATCTTGGCAAATTAGTTGTTCTAAATCCTGTTGACTATTTGGATGCCTATAGTACATCCCAACAAACGATCATCCCGTTTTGCATGCTCAGTTCCACCCTCACTGGACTATCCTTCAGTAATGTCATCTCAAACTACTGCTATGATGTCTTGTTTCATTTAGTTTAGTTTAGTTTAGTTAGATACAGTGTGGAAATAGGCCCTTCGGCCTACTGAGTATGCACATTAACGCAGTACTACACACATTAGGAATAATTTTACATTTACACCAAGCCAATTTTACATTTACTCCAAACCTGTACGTCTTTGGTGTGTGGAAGTTTTAGTTTTTTTAAAGATACAGGGCAGAAACAGGCCCTTCATCCCACTGAGTCCGCACCGACCAGTGATCCCTGCACATTAACACTATCCTATACACTCTAGGGACAATTTACACTTATACCAAGCCAATTAACCTGCAAACCTATATGTCTTTGGAATGTGGGAGGAAACCGAAGATCTCGGAGAAAACCCACGCTGGTCATGGGGAGAACGTACAAACTCCATACAGACTGCACCGAACCCGAGTGTCTGGCGCTGTAAGGCAGCAACTCTACCGCTGCGCCATCGTGCTGACCTTTGATGCCCTATGATGTTTTCCATAACCAATAAAACTTCCCCTGCTTTTCTATCCCTCCCTCTATCTTGCCAGAAGCCTCTGTGCCCTGAAACATTATGCTGCCAGTTCTCTAATGTAACTTTTTTGTAATGGCTACAACATCCCAGTCACATGTACCTATCCATACCCTGAGTTCATCCACCTTACCTGTCAGGTCTCCAGCATTTGACATAAACATAATTAAATACAACCATCTTTTCTCGCGGTGCTCCTGTCTATCCTGTCTACTGAGCGTGCTGTCATTGCCATCTATAAAAACTTCCATCCTCCCACCTACCACACTGCTGCATTTTATCCCATCCCCCTGCAAATCTCATCTAAACCCTCCCGAGTAACATTAGTATTCCTCTCTTGTCCTTTACACCCTCACACCCTTCTCAACTAACATTAAGCTAACAAACACTTCACAGTGAGGTAATGAGCTACCAGTATCTAAGTTAAGGTATCATGATTCCTAGTCCAAATGTCCAGAGCTTACATGCACTGATTTGATTTCCCTATTTGATGCTCCATCCAGTTGGCTAAAGACTTCTCTGGATAAGGTCATAATCACAGAGCGTCAATACTGTGCAGCGATTGTCCACGGCAGAACCTTCCAATTCCTCTGCCAGCAGGCAAAGTGTCTAAGCTGAAGAATGGAAGGCAGGGGTGGTGTGATGATGCCCCTTCAAATAAATAATGATGGTTGACTTGTTACATGAGCAAGGGAGATTCAAAAACATAAATAGAACTGTCAACGGAAGAATGTGTAAGGTTACCATAATACAATGGTCATTTTTAAATATATTCAATGTTTCAGGTCCAGAGAAGTGAATGCTATGTGCCATGTTGCTGGATTTCATTTAGCTGGGAGTTCCTGTGTAGGAAGGAACTGCAGGTGCTGGTTTAAACCATAGATAGACACAAAGTGCTGGAGTAACTCAGCGGGACAGGCAGCATCACTGGAGAGAAGGAATGGGTGACGTTTCGGGTCGAGAACCTTCTTTGCACCGAAGCGTCACCCATTCCTTCTCTCAGAAATGCTGCACAATTAGTCCAGAACTTTGTGTCTATCTTTAGCTGTGAGTTGCATATTGTCCAAACTTAGTACTGCAGGGCTTGGTTAAGTCCGTAGGAACTGGAGGACAGAGATGTGTGGTGCGTCTGTCACCGTTCCCGTTGGAAACCAGCACCACTGTGTTGCTAATGTTTTCAACGATGATGAATGAATGAATTGATTATTATAAGCAATTATATTTTGTTGGTACAAAATTAAGAATGAAATAACAGCAATATTTTAAAAGATAAAGTCATTGAGTGATACAGCGTGGAAACAGGCCCTTTGGCCCAACTTGCCCACACCACAGTCAACATGTCTCAGCTACACTAGTCTCACCTGCCCGCGTTTGGTCCATATCCTTCCAAACCCATCCTATCCATGTACCTGTCAAATTGTTTCTGTTTGAATCAAGAGAATAAAAGAGGTAAATTCCCTCGGTGAATAAAAGGGTTTGCAATTTATAAAAAAAGATTCCAGATTAGAACAGGTTAGACAGTACCGTGATGTCGCTGCACCAGCCCTGGTGAGTATAGTAGCATATTCCACCGCCTCTTGATTTCCTCGCTGCCTCCGCTTCGCGGTCCGTACTGTGTAGTTGAAAGCCAGCCAGTTGCAGCGCATTGTCCGGGGTCGACTCACAGAACCAGGTCTCGGTGAAGTGTAGGGCAGAGGCTCGACAGAAGTTCTTGTTTGTTTGACACAGGAGTTTCAGTTTGTTCATTTTTTTTTGTTGAGAGAACGTACGTTTGCAAGGAATACACTTGGGAGCGGTGTGCGTAATCCTCATCACTGGAGTCGAGTGAGTGCTCCAGAGCGCTTCCCTGGTTCCTCCTCCGTCTCAAGACCTTGAATGCAGCCACAGCCCCGCCGGCAAGTATGTCCAAATAATCCAGCGAGTGAGAGAAACCTGGAACAATGTTTGGAGGCACCGAATATCTGATGTTAATGAGAACCTCCCTCATGAAAGTGATCTTTGTGGTATTTTAACAGACGACACAAATGAACAAACACAGACAAAACAGCGAGGAGCAGTACACTGTGGCAGCCATCATCAGCGCCACCAGTTCGAGATATTGGGCACGTACAGGATAAAAATAATATATTTTCTTCTACAGCTGATAAAACAATTGAGTGCAATGGGGAAGAAATCTTAAAAGATTCATCTAGAACCAAAATTATCTTATTCAGACAACTTAGAACAAAAGCAAGCGAAAAAAAGCAGGTTACTTTTTGTAAATATTTATACTTATTTCACATAGAAACATAGAAACATAGAAAATAGGTGCAGGAGGAGGCCATTCGGCCCTTCGAGCCTGCACCGCCATTCATTGTGATCATGGCTGATCGTCCCCGATCAATAGCCCGTGCCTGCCTTCTCCCTATATCCCTTGACTCCACTAGCCCCTAGAGCTCTATCTAACTCTCTCTTAAATCCATCCAGAGATTTGGCCTCAACGGCCCTCTGTGGCAGGGAATTCCACAAATTCACAACTCTCTGGGTGAAAAAGTTTTTATTCACCTCAGTCTTAAATGGCCTCCCCTTTATTCTAAGACTGTGCCCCCCTGGTTCTGGACTCGCCCAAAATTGGGAACAGTTTTCCTGCATCTAGCTTGTCCAGTCCTTTTATAATTGTATATGTTTCTATAAGATGCCCCCTCATCCTTCTAAACTCCAGTGAATACAAGCCTAGTCTTTTCAATCTTTCCTCATATGACAGTCCCGCCATCCCAGGGATCAATCTCGTGAACCTATGCTGCACTGCCTCAATCACAAGAATGTCCTTCCTCAAATTAGGAGACCAAAACTGTACACAATACTCCAGATGTGGTCTTACCAGAGCCCTATACAACTGCAGAAGAACCTCTCTACTCCTATACTGAAATCCTCGTTATGAAGGCCAACATTCCATTAGCTTTCTTCACTGCCTGCTGTACCTGTAAGCCAACTTTCAGTGACTGGTGTAAAAGGACTCCCAGGTCTCGCTGCACCTCCCCCTTACCTAATCTAACCCCATTGAGATAATAATCTGCCCCCTTGTTTTTGCCGCAAAAGTGGATAACCTCACATTTACCTATATTATACTGCATCTGCCATGCATCTGCCCACTCACTCAACCTGTCCAGGTCACCCTGCAACCTCCTAACATCCTCTTCACAGTTCACACTGCCACCCAGCTTTGTGTCATCTGCAAACTTGCTAGTGTTGCTCCTAATTTCTTCTTCCAAATCATTAATATATATGGAAAACAGTTGCGGCCCCAACACCGAGCCTTGCGGCTCTCCACTCGCCACTGCATGCCATTCTGAAAAGGACCCGTTCACTCCAACTCTTTGCTTCCTGTCTGCCAACCAATTTTCTATCCACATCAACATCCTACCCCCAAAACCATGTGCTCTAATTTTAGTCACCAGTCTCCTGTGCGGGACCTTATCAAAGGCTTTCTGAAAGTCTAGATACACTACATCCACTGGCACCCTTCATCCATTTTACTTGTCACATCCTCAAAAAATTCCAGAAGATTAGTCAAGCATGATTTCCCTTTCATAAATCCATGTTGACTTGGACTAATCCTTTTACTGCTATCCAAATGCCCCATTATTACCTCTTTAATAATTGACTCCAGCATCTTTCCCACCACCAAAGTCAGGCTAACTGGTCTGTAATTCCCCGTTTTCTCTCTCGCTCCTTTCATGAAAAGTGGGATAACATTAGCTATCCTCCAATCCACAGGAACTGATCCTGAATCTATTGAACATTGGAAAATGATCACCAAAGCGTCCACTATTTCTAGAGCCACCTCCCTGAGGACCCTGGGATGCAGACCATCCGGCCCAGGGGATTTATCATCCTTCAGTCCCATTACCCTACCCAATACTATTTCTCGCCTAATGAACATTTCTACACAACAGAATATGTAAACATAGTACTCTGTAAAACAATATAATAAACGAGAAAAAAGTTGAGTGTGTGTGAATATACATGTATATTTGTATATATACATGCATACGCACAAAGCCAAGTCTTTTTATGGAAAATAGACACAAAAAGCTGGAGTAACTCAGCGGGTCAGACAGCATCTCTGGAGAAAAGGAATATGTGATGTTTCGGATTGAGACCCTTCTTCAGACTGAGAGTCAGGGGAAAGGGAAACAAGAGATATAGACGGTGATGTAGAGAGGGGGAGCAGCAAGAAAGGGTGTTGCAGAATTATCGTCAGAGAGAGGAGGAAAGCTTCTTCAAAGTAGGCATACCTTGAAGAGATTGGTGTTATGGCAGAAATACCTGTTTATTAAAACAGCGAGGATTGACTGCTCTTTAAATACGAGGATCACCAGAAAATATGGAGCTTGACATCAAGTGGTAATTTGGATTTCCAAAACCTTAGCCAGGTAGTTCCTTAACTCCGAAGGGTGCATTCCCATTACATAGCAAGGCATACCTAATAGTTAAATCCTTTCAGAACTACAAATTAAGTAAATTAACTGATTAATTGGAGATGACCAGGAGATATAAAAGCATCTAAATCAGTGTAAACAGTCTCATTTACTATGATCAAATTGTCTCTAGAGGTTACATTTAGATTTAGTGATCAGGAGAAGCGGACTCAGAAAAAATGTGATTGGGACCTAATTTGATTGGGACAAATGGTACTTGTGAGTTTAGGAAACGGGTCAATAATTGGAGAGTATAAGCATGGAACTAGGCACTTCAGCCCATCGAGTTCATACTGATCAACAAGTATCTCATACTATTCGTCCACATTTCCATTCTTGCACCCCAGATTCCATCACTCACTTACCAACTCAAACATCTTTGCTATGTGGAGTAAATTAGAACACCCAAAGATAACCCACATGGCCACCGGGAGAGCATGCACACTCCACATAGACAGAAGTAAGATTCCCAAACCCTACTAAATATGGTACTGGGTCATCATGTGTGTGTGTGTATGTGCGTGCGTGCGTGTGTGTGTGTGTGTGTGTGTGTGTGTGTGTGTGTGTGTGTGTGTGTGTGTGTGTGTGTGTGTGTGTGTGTGTGTGGAGGTGGAGAATTCTGGAAAATTGCCGACTTAACAACTGATGCTAAATGTATGATTTTCCATTAAAATGAAGTAAAACATATTAAAACACACAAAATCATATTATGACATTGTTCACTTTCTAGGTTTCTGTCACTAATTTATCAGGCCTTTTCCATTTGTCCAACAATGATGAGACGGAGTCCAGAAAGGAGATAGAGAGCTCAGAAACATGGTGCCAAGTCAGCAACCTCTCCCTCCATGCGATCAAGACAAAGGAGCTAGTTATTGACTCAGGAAACAAGAGCCAATCAATGGCGCCAAGGCAGAGTTGATCAAGAACTTCAAGTTCCTCAGTGTAAATATCACAAACAAGATGTCATGGGCCAACTGTGTGAACCTATGGCCAAGAAACAACACCAACACCTCTGCTTATTCAGAAGACTAAAGGGCCTGTCCCACAGGCGATTTTTTAGGCGACCGCCGGTGACTAGGCTGTCACCACACAGTCGCCGGGGTGTCGCCTGTATGGTCGTGAGTAGTCTCCTCAGTCGCCCAAAGAGTTGTAGCATTTTTCTAGTCGTTGTTGGATTTTGAAATTTTCAAAACCTTTTGGCGACAATCGGCGACCGTGGGCTTGTCGTAGCTTATCTTCTCTTGACATAGGTGCGGTCGTAGGTTGTCGCCAGGTGACGTAGGTTGTTGCCGGTGCTGACTTTGGTGAATCCCATTGTCGTAGTCGCCAGCAGTCACCTAAAAAATCGCCTAAGTGTGACAGGACAATTAGTCCAGTCGCCGAGTTTTAAAAAATCGAACTCGTGGATGTACGTAGCGGCTTAGTCTCAGCTCGTGGATGTCCCGTAGTGGCTCATAATGCTAATGGCAGGTACTCGGGAAACGCAGAAACTCGTGAAGTTTTTTCAGCACTGTGAAAAATGTCCACGAGAGCCCCGAGTACCTACGAACGGCTATTGCCGTATTTCTCCGAGTTCGAATCAGGGGAAACTCAGGAGAACTCTTGAATTACCTCGTACAGTGGTACAGGCCCTTAGGTGGGACAGGCTCTTAAGGAAGTGTGGCATGTCTCCAACAACTCTCACCAAATTCAATAGGTGCACCGTAATTAACATTGTGTCGGGATGCATCCCATCTTGTTTTGGCAACAGTTTTGTCCAAGACTGTAAGAAATTGCAGAGTATTTATGAATGTAGCCCAGCCTTCTCCCCACCATCGACTCCATTTATACTTCCCGCTGTCTCAGGAAAGCAGCCAACATAATTAAATACCTTTGCTCCCCTCTACGTCAGGTAAAAATAAAAAAGCTTGAAACCATGTACCACCAGATTCAGGAACAACTTCTTCCCCACTGTTGTCAGACTATTGAAAGGTCCTTCCATAACCTAGTGTGCAGAACTGAGCTTCCAACCTACCTTGTCAGGAACCTTACAGAATTCTTCAGTAGCCATAATGCTAATAGCGCTGCAACACTATATCCTGTACTCTGGTTCTTTTCTCTCACCACTACCTGTTGTATTTGTGTTTCACTTGACTGCGCGCATGCGTAGTATGATTTGAGTGGATAGCAAACTAAGCTTTTCACTTTATTTTGGTGCACATGACAATAATAAGCCAACAGTAATTTCATAATTTCACCCAGGCAACCAGCAGATGAAGAAGCTGTTTATTTGCCTGTGTCCACTGGGACATGAGTGTCCTGTCCAATGTTTATCATGCAGACACCTCATAGCCTAATGAAGAAAGACTGGATAGACTCGGCTTGTACTCGCTAGAATTTAGAAGATTGAGGGGGGATCTTATAGAAACTTACAAAATTCTTAAGGGTTGGACAGGCTAGATGCAGGAAGATTGTTCCTGATGTTGGGGGAAGTCCAGAACACGGGGTCACAGTTTAAGGATAAGGGGGAAGTCTTTTAGTACCAAGATGAGAAAAACATTTTTCACACAGAGAGTGGTGAATCTGTGGAATTCTATGCCACAGAAGGTAGTTGAGGCCAGTTCATTGGCTATATTTAAGAGGGAGTTAGATGTGGCCCTTGTGGCTAAAGGGATCAGGGGATATGGAGAGAAGGCAGGTACAGGATACTGAGTTGGATGATCAGCCATGATCATGTTGAGTGGCGGTGCAGGCTTGAAGGGCCGAATGGCCTACTCCTGCACCTATTTTCTATGTTTCTATGTTTCTATGTTTGATTAATATAAATTCATCCATCTGGCATGGCAAATTCCCCCTCTGTGAACTCTCGCTCTCAGCTGCATTTGCTCAGAGATTTCTAAAGTTTTTGTTTGTAGGGAAGTCCATCCTGACCACGCTGATCAAATTCCAAACAAAAAATCTTTTGTTGTCTCTCACTAGTTCAAACATTATCCCCACTTGTCCTGCACATGTGTTTCAAAGTAATATTCTGGATTTTACTTCGGAGTCACGTGAGTGACTACGTGAAGAACCCGTCCAGCACGCATGCGCGACATGAGCGTTCACGCAGTGCAACAGTGATGAACGGTAGTACAGGCGCTCCCGCTACAAGTTTAAAAAGGTGGACCGTCAGGTAAGTACTTACTCTGAGGTCGTAATTTACGATACCTTGTTCTGCTTTGTGCACTCCAGAAAAATGAGCAAAGCAAAACCGGGTGAAGAAGATCGCCCCCCGTTCGACTCCAACAGAACAGGAGCGTTCCATCAGTGGGGGGCGAGTGGCGGCACCTGGACCGCACACGCTGCGGTCCACAATCATTGATTCCGAGCCGAGCCCAGTACCGCTAGCGCAGCCTGACCAACAGCAGCGGACTGGAGGTAAATCAAAAAGGAAATCAGACCGGCCGGTAATCTCTGATAACTCCGACGAGGAAGACTCGCCGCCGGAGAGCGGCCGAGGCAGCCGGTTGAGCCGCTTTGAAAGGCTCATGGAGCAAATGCTCCAGCGGGACTTGCTTCGGGAGCTGGAGCAGTCTCGCCAAGGGAGTTCAGGCACTCCCCCACCAGTGCCTACAATGCCCTGGCCATCGTTTCCCCCCTCAGCCTAGGGCAGCGTTGGCGACCAGGACTGGGCTGGTCAGGAACAGGGGTCACTGGCCGAAGATGTCGGGAGTACGCACGGGGTACAGGATCAGGAAGAGCTGCTGGGTGTGGTGAATCGCTACGTGGCTACACCACGAGCAGGGCGGCCGTTGCAGCCAAAACTGACGGCCAGCATTGACTACCTGTCCTTCAAACCCCTACAAGAACAGGTAGTCAATGAGACATTAGAACTCTACTCGCCTCCGGAGAACTGCATTTCGCTCAACAGCCAAATCTGGGGGTACGTTGGGCAGGGTATTTGAACCCAGGAACTGAAATTGCAGCGCATCCTCAAGCTCCTGACATCAGCCATAACATCCTATGCTCGTTCCGTGGACGGGGTGGACATGACCACCAACCAGCAAGACACCCTGGCTCTGCTGTGTAATACGCAATATGAAATCAACAACCTCCGCAAGGAGGCAATAAGACCTGCCCTCAATCCCAAATTTGCAGGACTGTGCAAAATACCGGCCTCAGAGCCACAGATCCTGCTATTTGGCAAGGACTTGTGCAAACAAGTAAAAGATCTAGAGGAAGAGTCAAAAGCATTCGGCCTCATGAGGGCAGGCCCCGGAACGAGCAGACCCACACAACCCAGACGGCAGTACCCCACCGCGTCCACCAGTCGACGTCAAACTCATGGGACTGATGAAAGCTCGGGGTCTGCATACCATCCCTGAAATCCTTTTTTAGGCCAGGGCCCAGAGCGGACCCCATGGAAAATGCGCTACCCCCACCCAGCAGTACAACGACAGATGAAGAAACAGAAGGAAGGAACACACCTATAACTATGGAGGTAGGTGGGTCTGGTTCCTACCAGCATATAAAAAGTGGGGGAACTGTACTAACAGGGGGGAGATTACACCTGTTCATGGAAGCATGGAGGACTATCACAAATGATAGTTATATACTTAACAGTATTCGTGGATACAAAATAGAATTCATTCAAGAAAATATGCCACCAGTTCAGCATGCACCCCAAAGGGTCTTTACCCTCTCAGTCAAAGAAAAACTACAGGGTCAAGCAGAACTGGTGAGGTTTCTTACAAAGGGTATCATTGAGAAATCTAAACATGAACCTTTGGAATTTGTCTCAAATATATTTACCAAAAACAAAAAAGATGGTGGATGTCGCATCATCATTGACAACTTCACTAAATACCTTTGTTAAGTATATACATTTCAAAATGGAAACATTTGTAACTGCCAAACAACTGATTTCCAAAGGATACTTTATGGCAAGCATCGATTTAAAAGATGCCTACTATTCAGTACCTATTCAAAAGGGTCATCGTAGATACCTGAAATTTACCTGGATGGGGCAACAATGGCAGTTTAAAGTGTTGCCTAATGGATTAGCATCAGCCCCAAGACTATTTACCAAGATATTAAAGCCAGCCTTGGCAATATTAAGAAAACAAAAACATATTGTCATGGCATATCTTATTGATATCTTAATAGTAGGCAAAACCATGGAATTGGCTAAATTAGCTGTGTTAGCTACCAAACAATTGTTTGAAACCTTGGGATTTGTCTTACATCCAGATAAATCTAAGTTGACGCCATCCACAACTATGGACTATCTGGGATTCACAATTAACTCAGTCCACATGTCTGTAACGTTGCCAAAAGATAAAGCAGCAGAATTGGCACAGACGTGTAACAATTTAATGGTTAGCAATCGACCAACCATCCGCCAAGTTGCAAGAGTAATTGGCAAAATAGTAGCAGCATTTCCAGCTACACAATTTGGACCTTTGCACTATCAAAACCTACAAAGAGCAAAAGTGCAGGCGTTAAAACAACATGCAGGTCACTTTGACCGAACCATGAAATTACCCATTGAAGCAATATCAGAGTTACAATGGTGGATAGAGAACATTTGGCATAGTTCCAGTCCTATCATCTTCAATAACCCAATGTTAACTATACAAACAGATGCCAGTGCTCAAGGCTGGGGAGCAACTAATACCATATCCAACACAGGTGGTAGATGGACTAACCTAGAATCATCTTTACTACAGACACTGGGCATAAATTATTTGGAAATGTTGGGTGCGTTTTATGGTTTAAAAGCATATTCTACAAATATGCACCACTTGAATGTTCATTTACAGATTGATAATACCACGGTGGTGGCCTATATTAACCATATGGGCGGGATAAAATCGATATCATATGACAATTTGGTCAACATAATCTGGCAATGGTGTGTCGATAGACATGTTTGGCTATCAGCAACTTACCTAGACTCAACAACAACTTCATCAACAGGTTCGCTGATGATACAACAGTGGTGGGTCACATCAGTGACAATGATGAGTCGGCGTACAGGATGGAGGTGGAGCTGCTCACAGGATTGTGCAAATCCCACAACCTCATTCTCAACGTGGGAAAAACTAAGGAGATGGTGGTTGACTTCAGGAGGGCGGGAAAACAACACCATACACCTCGGCACATCGATGGAGCTGATGTGGAAAGGGTCAGCAGCGTGAAGTTCCTAGGACTCCACCTGTCAGATGACCTGATGTCCACGACCAACACCACAGCACTGGTCAAGAGAGCCCAGCAGCGACTACACCCTCTCCGAAGACTACGGAAAGCAGGTCTCCCCACTACACACCTACAAACTTTTTATAGGGGGACAATCGAGAGCACATTAACCTACGGCATCACTTCCTGGTTCGGGAGCTGCAAGGCGTATGAACGGCACCAACTAGACAGGGTTGTGAAGACCGCCAGCAGGATTATTGGTGCTCCACTCCCTTTCCTGCTGGACATATACAGGAAGGAATGTATCAGCAGAGCCATCTCCATCATCAAAGACCCCTACCACCCATCGCATCACATATTCTCCATCCTGCCATCTGGGAAGAGGTACAGGAGCATTAGCTGCAAAACCAGCAGGATGCTCCTCAGCTTCTTCCCGCAGGCTATAAGACTGATAAACGGACTTTGCCCCCTGCCAAAGTATCGCGCACCAACCACCAACCTGGACACACTGCAGCAGAGCCACTGTCGTGCCGCTGCCGATTGGAACGCCTGTTGATGTTTAGTAGAGAGTAGAGTGTTTAATTTGTTCATGATATATGTATTTTTATTTCTATTTATTATTTACTGCACACTGAATGGACACTGGTTGAGCAATGTTTTTTTGTTTCCTCTGGGTATGTGAGTACTCAGGAAAATGACAATAAAGATATACTATACTATACTATACTACCAGGTAAGCTAAATACAGTGGCAGACACCAGGTCACGCAAGTTCAATTATAACACCGAATGGATGTTAAATCCTAAAGTATTTGCTAAAATTACAAAGCAATATGGCACACCAGATATCGATCTCTTTGCATCCAAACTAAATCACCAGGTACCAATGTATGTCGCTTGGGAACCAGACCCTGAGGCAGCAGCGATAGATGCATTCGCGCTGGATTGGGGAGACTATTTATTTTATGCCTTCCCCCCCTTCTGCCTCATCAGTCGGGTACTACGCAAAATACAGATGGACTCTGCTTCAGGTATTTTGATAGTACCAGACTGGCCTACACAGCCATGGTTCCCAGTGGTCCTCGACATGGTCACTGAAACACCAATGACCATTCCCAGTAGCCCAGACCTATTGCTTCACCCGGTATCAGGCATAAGCCATCCATGCCATGACAGGATTAACCTACTGTGTTGCAGATTCTGAAAAGACCATTGCTGGGCCTGGGATTGTCTGACAGGACCATCAACACGATGACAGCGTCCCACCGTATGTCCACCAGAAAACAATACCTATCGAGCATCAGGAAGTGGGAAACATACTGCTCGAAAACAGGGACAACATATTCATCAACAACCGTAACTAATGTACTGGAGTTCCTGGCCGGCCTTCACCATAATGAAGGACTGAGCTACAGCGCCATCAATAGCACCAGAAGTGCTCTGTCAGCCTACTTAAAACAGGCACCAGGTCAACAGGCCATAGGGTCTCACCCGCTGGTGATCAAACTCATGATAGGGATATTCAATTCCAACCCCCCAAGACCCAGGTACACCAAAATCTGGGATGTCAGTGTTGTCCTGACATACCTAAGGGGATGGTCACCAGCCAGGTCTCTCACCCTGGAACAGCTAACCCTGAAAACGGTCATGCTGATGGCACTAGTCTCAGCACAAAGAGTCCAGTCCCTCCACTTACTTCGACTGGACAACATGGTTATAACACCAGACCGTATCACATTCACTATTCAGGAGCTGGTAAAGCAGAGCAGGCCAGGAACTTCAGGCCTAGTTATGGATTTACGGGCGTACCCACCTGACCCACGGTTATGTGTCATGACTCATTTACTTGTTTACATTAACACAGCAAGACATTCCCGAGGGAGAGAAAAAGCCCTATGGGTCAGCCACAAGAGACCTCATGGTCGGGTGTCGAGCCAAGCCATCTCCAGATGGCTCAAGCAGGTACTGGGAGCTGCTGGAGTGGATACTGATGTTTATACATCTCACTCCACCAGGGCAGCATTCACATCGGCGGCTAAAAGGATGGACGTGCCATTGGACCACATCCTGGCTACAGCAGGGTGGTCCATGGAGAAAACATTCCAAACGTTCTACGATAAGCCGTTAGCAGAACCTGTTTTATTTGCAGAAAGAGTTTTAGAATCTGCAAATATATAATTTAAGCCCAGGGGAGCATTATTTTCTTTTTGTTATTGTTAAATAAATACCATTATTGTTTTACAAACAGATTCATGGTTGATTACGATAACATACTTCCTCCCTTGAATGACTTCGGCAGCGAGTGAAGTATGAACTGTTACACGGTTCGAAATCACAGAGCTTTAAAATCTTCACGTAGTCACTCACGTGACTCCGAAGTAAAATAGTAAGATTAAACGAGAACTTACCAGTGTGAAGTTTGATCTGTATTTTATGAGGAGTTACGTTGAGGGATTACGTGCCCTCCGCTCCCACCCTCAATTATAGAGATCAATTGGTAACTTAGTTCTCCTTGTCTTTACTATGTTTATTTCAATTATTGTGTTGTTTTCTGTGATTCCACACCGCTGCTTTGAAGTATGTCGCGCATGCGTGCTGGACGGGTTCTTCACGTAAATCCCTCATCGTAACTCCTCATAAAATACAGATCAAACTTCAAACTGGTAAGTTCTCGTTTAATCTTACTATTATCTTATATTCCATTCATTCTCCTCAAGGTATCTTATTTCCGGGGTGGAAAGCCCAGATTTCCACTGGGACATGAGTGTCCTGCCCAATGTTTATCATGCAGACACCTCATGGCATAAAGATGTGGTCGTTTATTGTAACCTGTGAAAAACTACCATCCATAAACTAGCTGCCGAGAACATACTTTTGTCTCTGATATCATCGGGGCCTCATAAAAGCAAGAGGATATTTTTCACTCAATTGTGTGAGGGGCATGTTATTTATCAGCCCAGTATTAATTGTACATCCCTATTTGAATCTGTAATTGTGGATTAACGCAGCTACTATGGTTTTAGCCTATCTTTCTGCTGGGTATGACTGTGATTTGTGCCTACAAGGAATTGTACATGGTATAAGGTGATCAAAAATCTTGGATAACTTTATTTTCATCAATATTAATTTTCAAATGAGTCAAATTGGGTACAGCTACAATGTGTAGCATTAATAAATTAAGAAATAGATGAGACCTCGACAGTTTAAAACCTACTGATGAAAGGAGTTGGTCAACTGTGTGAAGTACACTTCAAACACTTCAAAATGTATAGTTTCTAAATTAGAAGTCCTTGATCACAAATAGTCCGCTTGTCAGTATTTAACTGAGACAAATTCATTGCCCAGGGTATGGAATTTAGGAAACATGTTTTAGAACTAGTGTTTGTGGTCCAACAATGAACCAATAGTGTGAAAAATATATTCAAATCGGATACTGATTCCACATAAACCTCATGATAAGGGCCAGTCTGGCTAACAGAATACCGAAGTATGTCATGACACAGATATGAGAGACGTCAGTGGAAATAATCGAATTGAACACAATTGTAGCCTGTAATTTTAGGCTCCGAGCATTTCCTGAGTTGACAACAGGGTAAAAATATAAACAAGCTCCCTAAATAGGTGCATGCAGTTCAGATATTTAATCTACTCTAAATTGCAAACATTTAGAAATTTCAGTTTTGATAATGGTTTTACCATAGTTTACTTTAATCTCTAATTTTTTTTAAAATTACATCTGAAAATGAATTTTGGTTGTCAGGTGGCTGCAGCCCAGTTGTTTGCCTCGCCTTTTTAACAAGTTTGTGTTCACAAAATGAATTTTAGTTGTTAGGTAGCTGCAGCCCAAATGTTTGCCTCGCCTTTTTAAAAAGTTTGTGTTCACAAAATGAATTTTGGTTGTGAGGTGGCTGCAGCCCAATTGTTTGCCTCGCCTTTTTAACAAGTTTGTGTTCACAAAATGAATTTTGGTTGTCAGGTGGCTGCAGCCCTATTGTTTGCCTTGGCTTGACTTTTAAAATCGTTGCAACAGTTGGATGCCAGCCCAAGAATCCATTCAGCCCACAATGTCTATACTAGACCTCTGGAAACCAGTACCTTCGGCCTGCAACACCCATACTTGCGCAACAGACAGCTCCCCACTGGCAAGCAATATTGGAATTGGTGGAGAGGTGTAATATTGTGTTGGCGACCAGACCTCCCATGTGATGTTGGGACCCAGCGGGTCCCACTTAGTCTAGTGTTTCTATAATTTTTGATCCTGCTCCTAGTCATAGTCTCTGAAGGTGGAGAACACTTTCTCCTCATGCATGTTATGTCGTACAACAGTGCCAGTCCCTTTTGTTTTGTTGCTTCTGCTGCCAGTGTGCAGAAGGTGAGAGAGGCGTGCGATTGTTACGGGTTTGGGTGATATGCTTGTCGTAGTTGAATGTGTATGCAGGCTAAATAATATGGATAACACCTACAACACTGCTAAACATTTAAAGGTGTCTTAAACATGATGGTTAGACAATGTGTATGAAGTTATTGATCTTCATGTTGATACTTTATTATTACTTGCACCTTGCAGTGAAATTCTTAGTTTTTGCTTATAGATAGCTGCATTATAGATATCTATGCAACATTGCATCCCACAGATTGACACAAAATACTAGAGTAACTCTGCAGATCAGGCAGCAACTCTGGAGAAAATGGATAGGTGACGTTTCAGGTCTACATTCTTATTCTTATTCTTATTCTGCTTGTGTCCTTAGTGACTGATTTCTAACATTAACTACCACTGTTAAATCTTCCCAGCATCCTTGTAGTGCTTCCTGGTCCACTAGAACAGGACATTTTCATCCCTCCAGAAAATGAAGAAGCAGTTGTTTTCCCATGTTGGACTAATCTTAAGGATGAAGAACAGAAAATCCTGGAAAATGCAGCACATCGGGCAGCATCTATGCAAGAATGAGCAAGCTATATTTTGTTCTGTGATCTTTTGTCAGAACTGTACTGGAGAACATTTTCAAACGTGCCATTCTTCAACGAATGGCGGTCAGGGTGGCGCAAGGGCGGTCACGGTGGCGCAGTGGTAGAGTTTCTGCATTACAGAGAATGCAGCACCGGAGCTCCAGGATCGATCCCAACTTCGGGTGCTGTTTGTACGGAGCTTGTACGTTCTCCCCGTGATCTGCGTGAGTTTTCTCCGAGATCTTCAGTTTCCACCCACACTCCAAAGACGTACAGGTTTATTGGTCAATTGGCTTGGTAAATGCAAAAATTGTGCCTAGTGGGTGTAGGATAGTGTTAATGTGCGGGGATCGCTGTTCGGCGCAGACCTGGTGGGCCAAAAGGCCTGTTTCCGCACTGTATCTCTAAATTAAACTAAACTAAACTAAAGAAGTGGAATTAGAAGGCCCAAAATGTTAACTGTTTCTCATTCCACTGAAGCTGCCTGACCTGCTGATTTTTCCTAAGATTTTCTATTTCAGATTTTTAGCATCTGCATTTTTTTTTCATATAATCATTCCATTTGAAGGAGTTCAGACCAGCTTTATGTTATACGCGATAGACACAAAAAGCTGGTCTGAAGAAGGATATTGACCCGAAACATCACCTATTTGAGGAAGGACATCCTTGTGATTGAGGCAATGCAGCATAGGTTCACGAGATTGATCCCTGGGATGGCCGGACTGTCATATGAGGAAAGATTGAAAAGACTAGGCTTGTATTCACTGGAGTTTAGAAGGATGAGGGGTAATCTTATAAAAACATGTAAAATTATAAAAGGACTGGACAAGCTAGATGCAGGAAAACTGTTCCCAATGTTGGGCGAGTCCAGAACCAGGGACCACAGTCTTAGAATAAAGGGGAGGCCATTTAAGACTGAGGTGAGAAAAAAACATTTTCACCCACAGAGTTGTGAATTTGTGGAATTCCCTGCCACAGAGGGCAGTGGAGGCCAAGTCACTGGATGGATTTAAGAGAAAGTTAGATAGAGCTCTAGGTGCTAGTGGAGTCAGGGGATATGGGGAGAAGGCAGGCACGGGTTATTGATTGGGGATGATCAGCCATGATCACAATGAATGGTGGTGCTGGCTCGAAGGGCCGAATGGCCTCCTCCTGCACCTATTTTCTATGATTCTATGTTTCTATTCCTTTTCTCCAGAGATGCTGCTTGACCAGCTGAATGATTCCAGCTTTTTGCGTCTATCTTTGGTTTAATCCAGCATCTGCAGTTCCTTCTTACACATTTATGTGATGTGGGTTGGTTTGGAGTAATATCACACGGTTTTATATAGGACAGAGCAGCTTTATGTGGTGTTAGATACCCATCTTAGTTGACAGACAGCGCCATTCATGTTGGCTACAATCAGCAATCATGTCAATAAAACGTTGCATTGTACATTTGACAATAATGAACCTGAACCTAAACTTAAACCCAGTTTGATGTGCAATCTGCTTGACAAACATGAGCAACGATTAACTGTGCATTGCAATTCTGTGTCCTTTCTTGGGAACTGACCAGTTTAGCCCCTTTAAGTGCACAAAAGCTAGGAACTATGATTAAACCAGATTAGGACACAGCAATAGCATTATGGACAATACCAAGAAGCATGTCAAAGTGTTTATGTGGTGTTGGGCAGAGGTGATGTAATGAAATGACAATAGAGATGAAAGATTTCCATCAGCTAGAATCTATTCTTAGTGCCAGATGGAATAGAAGAGTCATTGATCAAAGGGTATAGGATTGAGATAACTAGCATAGGAACAGACAATAATTTGACGGGAAAATAGACATTAGTAAGTAATGATCTAGGATGAGTTACCTGTAATGATGGTAGAATCAAATAAATTAGTAATTTTTAAAAGGAAGAGAGAAATGAATGAAGTTACAAGCTACAGCGAAATGAAATCGGATATGTCAAACCAATTAAATACCTGCGTAGGAAGGAACTGCAGATGTTGGTTTAAACCGAAGATAGACACAAAAAGCTGGAGAAACTTAGCGGAACAGGCAGCATCTGTGGAGAGAAGGAATGGGTGATGTTTCGGGTCTGGACCCTTCTTCAATAAGATACCTCTTTGAAAGAGTTGGCACAAGCATGATGGCAAAGATGGCCTCATTCTGCTCTGTAACAATCTATGATTTGAGTATGTGTCTGGACTACAATGCAAGAGTAAAGAAAGGCACCAAATTCATTTCTGCAGAGAGAGATCTTCCATATTGTCAAATCAGTCAAACTGCGTGGGAACATTATAAATGTTCATATGTTTTTGCACACCGCGCTCTCTCATCTTGACAGCCAGAAGGGGGGCTATGTGAGGATGCTGTTCATAGACTTCAGTTCAGCCTTCAACACGATAGTCCCCACCAGACTGGCCGAGAAGCTACTGGAATTAGGGCTCAACACCCCCCTGTGTACCTGGGCCCTGGGCTTTCTCACCTGCAGGCCCCAGGTAGTCAAGATGGGAGGGAATACATCAAAGTCCCTCACCCTGAGCACAGGATCGCCCCAGGGTTGCGTCCTCAGCCCCCTATTGTACTCTCTGTACACACATGACTGTGTGGCTAGGTTCAGCTCCAACTCAATAAGCAAGTTTGCTGATGACACTGTGGTGGTGGGCCTGATCTCAGACAACGATGAGAAGGCCTACCGGGAGGAGGTGGCTAATCTGGTACTCTGGCATCAGGCCAACAGCCTCCTCTTGAACATCAAAAAAACTAAGGAGCTGATCGTGGACTTTAGGAGGGCACATCATCCGAGGACGTACACACCATTGAGGATAAATGGGGTAACTGTGGATAGGGTGAGCGGCTTTAAATACCTGGGAGTCCACATCTCTGAGGATATGACATGGACATCACACGCCGCAGCACTCGTGAGTAAGGCAAGGCAGCGCCTTTACCACCTCAGGCAATTGAGGAAATTCAGATTGTCTCCGAGGATCCTCCAGTGCTTCTACTCAGCAGCTGTGGAAAGCATCTTGTCCGGAAATATTACAATCTGGTTTGGGAATTGCTCGGCCCAGGACAAGAAGGCTCTGCAGAGAGTAGTGCGTTCGGCCGAACGCACTATGGGAACTTCACTCGCCCCCCTGCAGGAACTATACATCAGGAGGTGCAACTCCAGAGCCAATAAAATCATGGGAGACCCCTTCCACCCCTGCAACGGAATGTTCCAGCTGCTACGGTCAGGCAAACGCCTCCGTTGCCAGGCTGTGAGAACGGAGAGGTTGAGAAGAAGCTTCTTCCCAGAGGCCATTAGGACTGTAAACTCCTATCTCACCAGGGACTAACTTTACTGAACCACTCTACTGCTTTTAAAAAAAAATTGCTGTTTTTTCCCCTTTTTCCTTCCGCCCACAATATTTAAGATGAAAAAGAATATGTGATTCTGTTCCATTCTGTTTGTAGTTTGTTTGGTTGTTTGTTTGTTTGTCTTTTTGCACAAAGTCCGCGAGCATTGCCACTTTTCATTTCACTGCACATCTCGTATGTGTATGTGACGATTAAACTTGACTTGACTTGATGCATAAATGTTTAAGACAGAGGCTGGAAATTATCATAAGGCCATGTGGCTTCCATAGGCAGAGGAAAACCAAATATATTTTTCAGGTCAATGACCTTTCATCAGAGCTGTTCCAACCATAGTTCATTTCCAGTATTGATCAGTTTTAATTTTGATTTCCAGGATTCTGCAGTGGCTTTTATACTTCACACAAGTTGTTGTGGTTGCACTATCTCCGACAGGAAGGGAAACTGAAAAGGGGAACAACTTCAGCCACGGAGGCCCTGATGCAATTGTTACCGGACAGAAGCTCAAATTCTTCATCAAATTCTAAAGGATCATTCTGTTACTTCACTTTATTGCTGGAATCCAATGTTGGGACCGACTCACTACCAGAGCTACACTGGAGAATCAGCCCTTGGATCTTGTCCAAAGTTAAAGTTGGATCAGGATCTGGAACACGTTTCATTTTGATGGAAAATGCAGTACAAAATTTTGGGGCAAATAGGAATAGAAACATAGAAAATAGGTGCAGGAGTAGGCCATTCAGCCCTTTGAGCCAGCACCGCCATTCAATATGATCATGGCTGCTCATCCAGAATCTGTACCCCGTTCCTGCTTTTTTAATTCCTTTACCCCTAAGAGCTAACTCTCTCTTGAAAGCATCCAGTGAATTGGCCTCCACTGCGTTCTGTGTCAGAGAATTCCACAGATTCACAACTCTCTGGGTGAAAAAGGTTTTCCTCATCTCAGTCCTAAATGGCCTACCTCTTATTCTTAAACTGTGACACCTGGTTCTTGACTCCCCCAACATCGGGAAAACATTTTCTGCATCCAGCCTGTCTAATCCTTTAAGAATTTTATTTGTAAGTTATATTAGATATAAGAATATAAGAATATAGGAATAGGAATATGTTACTTCTTGTCAACTCCCAAGCTGGGCCACCTACTGGTCCCTGGAACGGTTTCCAGCTCCAGAATGCACTGAAGATAAACACAAAATGCTGGAGTAACTCAGCATGACAGGCAGCATCTCTGGAGAGAAGGAATGGTGACATTTTGGGTTGAGACTCTTCTTCAGACTGGGAGTCAGGGAAGAGAGAAACTGGAGATATGGAAGGGTACAAAGAGAACGTAAGGTGTGAAAACCACAGATCAATGCAGACGATGATCAGGAAATGTAGAATGGTTCATTGTTAGCTGAGGGGAAGGTGACAACGAGGCATACAATCAGTAAAATTAATCAGGAGGGCAGTGAAACTAGTCGGAGAACTAGGGTGGTGAGGGACGGAGAGAGGGGGAAAGCAAGGGTTATTTGTAGATAAACACTTTGCCATTAACTACATATTTCTCCTTACATTCAACCTCCCAAGATGCAACATCTCACACTTGCTCGGATTAAACTCTATCTGCCATTTTTCCATCCATTTCCGTAGTTGCTCTATATCCTGCTCTATACTTCAACAGACTTCCTCACTGTCTGAAACGACACCAACTTTGATGTTGTCTGCAAATTTACTAATAAACACATCTACATCCAAGGTACATCCAAGGTACATCCAAGGTCTGAAGAAGGATTTCGGCCCGAAACGTTGCCTATTTCCTTCGCTCCATAGATGCTGCTGCACCCGCTGAGTTTCTCCAGCATTTTTGTGTACCTTCGATTTTCCAGCATCTGCAGTTCCTTCTTGAATACATTTACATCCGTCATTAATACTGTATGTATCACAAACAACAGAGGTTCCAGCACAGTTCCTGAGGAACTTCATTAGTCACAGCCCTCCAGCCAGAATAATACCCTTACACCACAACACTCTGTCTTCAATGAGCAAGCCAGCTCTGAATCCAAACAACCAAATCAGCATGGATCCCATGCATCTTAATCTTCTACCAGGACGAACTTTGTCAAATGCCTTACTGCATTCCATGCAGGCAGCATGCACTACCTCATTCTCATTGATCACTAGAATAGCTACTGTTTGTCTCCAGTCAAGTTACGACAATATATCAACCAAACTCTGCTCATCTGAGATTGAGGAAGGGATCGACCCAAAAAATCACCTATCCATGTTCTCCAGAGATGCTGCTTGACCCGCTGAGTTACTACAGGTCTTTGTGTCCTCTGGTGTAAACCAGTATCTACAGTTCCTTGTTTCTACGACTTAATTCTGGGGAAGACTGACAAGGCGTTTGTTGATCACAAAACCCAGATCAAATCCATTTATCTAATTATGGCTTAAACAGCCTCCTTTCAATGCTGAGAAATGCAATGGGAGGTCGCAACAACAGTACTTTCCGATGGCACTTGCACAGGTTTCACCAGGAACACATTGTTCTAAATCTCCACAGCTTTTGTTCATGTGGAGATCAAAGAGCTGAATTCCCAAAGCGAGATGAGATTAACTGCCCTAGACAGCCAAGGCAGCAGTTCATGCACTGGTTGTGCATCTAGGAGCACTGATAAAAATTGTAGTCAATGGGCATCATAGGAGAAACACGACATTGAATCGAGTCATACCTTGGACAAGGAATGATAAAGGAGAGGTTTGAGAAGGTCACTCATCCCAACCACCAAGTATTTCTGCAGTGGTTCTTTAGGACAGTGTCTTAGGCCTAAACGTATTCATCTACATCAATGATCATCCTTGTAGTAAAAGGTCAGAAGGTAGAATGTTTGCTGTTTTTGGCACAAAGTTCAATTCCATGTACAATCCCTCTTAAAACAAAGTCATTCTTCCTTGCTGACAGCAAGATCTAAATAACATTCAGGCTGATAAATCGTGGACATCTTGTACTAGTGCCAGGTATTGGCGATCTTCAAAAAAGAGATGTTAACCACCACCTTAGACATTCAGTTATATTACCATCAAAGACCAGGCACGCCGCTGAAAACAAAGAGGGACAATGAGGACTATATTAAATACTCTTGTAACTGTCGGCACCCTATACATGGCGACTTTTTGCATACTTTGTGCATGGCATGCAAAACAAAGAATTTTACCGTGACATGTCACATGTGATAATAAAGTATCAAACCATCAACAGTTAATGAAAATCAAGATTCTGCAAATCATGGGTATCTGACATTGTGGATGTCAGTAGATCAGGTAGCATGCTACCTATACTACTAAAAGTCTGCTCTTGACTACTTCCTGGTGTTCTGTATATTGATTTTAGAAAAAAACGCTACCACTTACGGCTGTGATTTTTGGTCATCTTACTCCCCTTCCCAATCCCAGTCCCCTTCCGCTGCGCAGGACAAGAGGATTTTTCCTATCAATGAAAAATCAAAGAGTTATTAGTGTTTAAAAAATGATTAGATTCTCTCTCCTGAAGGTCACGCCACTTTCTGAGGGACTATAAAACCCGGAAGTGTTGAGTGCCTCAGTCAGTATCTGCATGATGGGGGAGCGAGAGCATCACGTCTCTCAGTCTGAGCTGTGAATAACACTGAACACATGTCTACTAAACTGTGAGTGGTTTTACTGACCTGTCAGTGCCCTTAATGTGGTTTGAAAATATAGTTTTGAAATGCTAAAGTTGTGCTGCCTTTGGTTTGGAAATGCTAAAGCTGTGTTGCCTAATTAAAGTTGCGTTGCCTAATTAAAGTTGCGTTGCCTAATTAAAGTTGCCTTGCCTAATTAAAGTTGCCTTGCCTTCTATATAATTAAAAGTCTAATTTTGCCCACTTCCTGTATGCGGTTTATATTGATTTTAGAAAAAACGCTACCATGTGTGATGCTGGGACCCAACGAGTCCCACTTAGTCTAGTATTTAATATGTCTGTTCTGTTCACAGATGCTGCCTGGGCCCTGATGACTATTTCCATGTGTTTCTGCTTTTAGGAATGCTCCATCAACAAGCTAGGATCAGTATCGACTAAAATTCCAATTTATTCCAGCCAATTTTGAACTTCAGATACAATATTTGTTATCAAGGTCGATTGCTGATAAACAATTTTTTCTTCTCTCCTGAATTATCTTTGGTGTGGTGATGGCTTGACATCATGCATTGTTACATTGGACAAACAGGCAGGCAAACCGTACAAACTAAAGGGGTGGTTGGTCCATCAGATTGTCATAGAGCTGATTTATGTCCATAAGGAAAACGAAACACAGAGAGAGACAGAGACTTGCAAGGACCCTAGGCATAATAACCAGCATGATCATCATTTTTCTGAAATTATCTGGAGTAAAATTGAGAGTTACAGATCCTCCCCCAGATTATAAACACCCAAATTATAGAAACATCCTACATATCAAACATTGATGGGATGAATGACGGCTGTTGCGGTGCTAGAGGGAACTTCTGTCTGGTGGGAATGGGATATTTCTCCATGCCTCCTCTCCCCGCCCCTCTCCAGCTGGGCATTCGTGTAGAGCTAGGAGCTAGAGCTGGGCAGACATTATGAGCAGTTTTGGGCCTCATATCTGAGGAAGGATGTGCTGGCATTGGAGAGGGTTCAGAGGAGGTTTACAAGAATGACTCCAGGAATGATTGGGTTAACATATGATGAGTGTTTGAAGGCACTGGGCATGTACTCGCTGGAGATAAGAAAGATGGGGGGGGACCTCATTGAAACTTACCGAATAGTGGAAGGTCTGGATAGAGTGGATGTGTAGAGGATGTTTCCACTAGTGGGAGAATTTGGGACCAGAGGGAACAGCCTCAGAATAAAAGGACAAAGGGCACAAGGAGAATTTGTTTTAGTCAGAGGGTGGTGAATCTATGGAATTCATTGCCACAGACTGCTGTGGAGGCCAAGTCATTGGGTATATTTAAAGCGGAGATTGACAGATTCTTGATTAGTACAGATGTCAAAGGTTATGGGGAGAAGGAAGGAGAATGGGGTCGAGAGGAAAAGACAGATCAGACATGATTGAATGGCAGAGTAGACATGATGGAGCAAAGAGATCCTTCTACAGTTGTACAGGACCACACCTGGAGTATTGTGTGAAGTTTTGGTCTCCTAATTTGAGGAAGGACATTCTTGCTATTGAGGGAGTGCAGCATAGGTTCACCAGGTTAATTCCCGGGATGGCGAGACTGTCATGTGATGAAACAATGGCACGTATTCACTGGAACTTAGAAGGATGATAGGGTATCTTATAGAAACATATGAAATTATTAATGGATTGGACACGCTAGATGCAGGAAACATGTTCTCGATGTTGGGGGAGTCCAGAACCAGGGGTCACAGTTTAAGAATAAGGGGTCAGCCATTTAGAACTGAGATGAGGGAAAACTGTTTCACACCGAGAGTTGTGAATTTGTGGAATTCTCTGCCTCAGAAAGCAGTGGAGGTCAGTTCACTGGAATTTTGGAATTTAGTCCGGTTTAGTAAAGTTCTGTGAGTCTTAACTTGTTTCCCCACCTGGACAGAATCAAGCTGAATTCAGATAATATTTGTTGGTAAAACAGGGCACAGATCAGAACAAAGTTTAATTCTGTTTTCGTCCTCTAAAGATGAATCAGTGCAGGCCTGTATGGAGCATAATGTAGGCAGGGTTCAAGCACAGACTGATAGCTGGCAGTGAACCTTCATGCCACTCATGTGCCAGGCAATGGGCAATGACTATCTCCAGAGAGACTCTGACCTCGAGGACATATTCTCCACTTGTGGCTTGAGTGCAGCTTCAACATTAAGAAGCTTGATAACAAATGGGCAGGCAAACCGTACAAGCCAAATGGGTGGTCGAGTCCATTAAGTTATCATAGGAATGATTTAGGATAGCAAGTAAAAAGAAACAGAGAGAGAGAGAACCCTAGGTATAATATCCCAAATGATCATCATTAGGAGCTTTTTCTGATATTATCTGGAATAATATTGAGAGTTACACATGAATGGCACCCCGAACGATATCCAAATCCCCACCATCACAAAATACCCTGCTGTTATTCTCTTCAGCTGCATTAGCTTCATATCTCAAATCCATGAATAGGACAACAAGTAACTGTGAATACCACCACATGCATGTTCCTCTCCAAGTTGCACAACAATCTGGACTCATAAATCTATCTCTGGTTCCTCATCCCCGCTGTGTCTCCATCCTGGAAAGTCCTTACCAATAGCACTGAGGAAACTCCTTCACCAGAAAGATTGTAGCAGTTCTGGTCTGTGAATTACCACTGTATTCTCAAAGCGATTAAGAGAAGCCAATAACTGCTGACCTAGCTAATCAGGCACTTAGCCAGAAAAATTGATATAAAATAGTGAGAGAAAACATTCTGTGAGATTAAAATAAAATGGGTTTTATTTCTGCTCTGTGCCTGTCATTATCAGATTTCCCCACCTGCATGGCACCCACTCATCAATTAATAAAATATTATTGGGTAAAGATGGTGAAGATGGAAATAAATCCTACTCCAATCCTACACTATTGACCTGAACTAATTTGGATTCACTTTAAAGTGGATATTGAATTATTGGGAGCACTGTGGATATCCTTGTGTAACTTTAACAAAAGTGCTAATGGGTGGTGCAGCGGTAGAGTTGCTGCCTTACAGCGCCAGAGATGCTGCCTTACAGCGCCAGAGATGCAGGTTCGATCCTGATTACAGGTGCTGTCTGCATGGACTTTGTACGTTCCCCCCCTGACCTGCGTGGGTTTTCTCTGGGATCGCCAGTTTCCTCCCACAATCCATAGATGCACAGGTTTGTAGGTTAATTGGTTTGGTGTAATTGTCAATTGTTCCTGGTGTGTGTATGATAGTGGTAGTGGGTGGGGATCGCTGGTCGGTGGACTCGGTGGGCCGAAGGGCCTGTTTCCGTGCTGAATCTCTAAACTAAACTAAACACCACAGTGGCTTTTAGTGGCAGCAAGTATATTCTGCTATCTTAACAGATTGTTTTGCTTGTAGCAAAAAAATAGGAATTTGTTTGTGTGAATAGTGGGTGAGACTCAGACATACTCATAACATGAACAAAAGTAGTATATATCACACACTAGTTCTCTCTGTGTGTCTTTATGATTTAATATTTTTTTATGCAGATAGATGAATGGATTAATTGACCCAAATCTTGAGAACTGACCAAGGTTTATATCGCCATTAGCCGATCATCACAATCTTCTTCAAGTATCAGTAATTGAAAGAGAGCCATTACAATAACAAGGTAATGACAACGATTCCACCGCTTTCACCGTTGCTGAGTGTGTGACAGGCACCAGAAAGGAGGAAAAGTAAAACACCTGAGGATCTGTTTCATGCCATGTTTAACATGTTCTAAAGAACATCTCATTAAGCTAATAACAGTAGTTTTAAATTGCAAAAATAAAGAAACAAATTAAACTGCAGATTTCTAATTATGTTTTGCCTATAGACATTTTAAAAGATAATGAATGAGTAATTTTTTCAAGAAATTCATGTTCAGACAATTAATGAACTTTAATAATCATGTCCATTAATTATCCTTGATGAGTTCATCCGCAACCACTTTCACTTTGAAACTTCTGCATAGTAAGGGTTTTTTTAATGAAACGGTGTGAAATGACATTATGGGCTGTTTCTTACGATAGAAAGGTTTCCACATTCGATCATTGGACATTGCTGGTGCGTGTTTTACAGGTAATACTTGTCTATATTATGCCACATTTCCAATCATTTTTGTGTCAGTTCCTAACTGAAAAGATTCACAGTTTAGTTACTCACCAAATCCAGCGGAACAAGCCAATATTTCATTTGTCTCATCAATTCTAGACGTTGATGTCTGCAGTTTGGCTGCTCCTGCTCATTTCAACAAATGTAATGTTTGTGAAGCAACATGGCATATCTTGAAGATGTAAACCATAAACAATTTTTCCTTTTGAGCATTAATAACACTAGCTGGAAACTTTGATGTAATGCAAAATCATTTGTGGAACTGTAGGACACTAATTGGTTATTTAATTGCTGATAGATACAATTAACTTTCATAGAACATAGAACAGTACAGCACAAGAACAGGCCCTTCGGCCCACAATGTCTGTTTTAACATCTGCTATCACCACTATCCCCAGAAGCACATTGCATGGACTCACCATCCTCAATGTAAATAACTAGCCACGCATATCCCCTTTAAACTTTGTCCCTCTCACCTTAAACCTATGCCCCCTAGTATTTGATCTCAAATTGAGAGAGAAATTCTGACCATCTCTCCTATCTATGCCTCTCATAATTATATATACCTCGATCAGGTCTCCCTGCAACCCCCGACATTTGAGAGAAACAATCTTAGTCTGTGTAACTGCTCCCTGGAGATAATAACCCCTAATCCAGATATCATTCTGATAAATTTCCTCTGCACCCTATCAAAAGCCTCCACATCCTTCCTGTAATGGGATGACCAGAACTGCACACAATACTGCAAATGTGGCCCAACCAAAGTCCTATAAAGATGCATCTTGACTTCCTGATTCTAGTATTCAATGCTCTAATCGATGAAAGCAAACATACCGAATGCCTTCTTTATCACTCTATCGACTTGTGTTGCCGCTTTCAGGGAATTAGACCACAAGATCCCTCTACACTGTTAAGGATCTGCCATTAGAAACATAGAAACATAGAAAATAGGTGCAGGAGTAGGCCATTCAGCCCTTCGAGCCTGCACCGCCATTCAATGTGATCATGGCTATCCAGTCTTTCTTCATATGAAAGTCCTGACATCCCAGGAATCAGTCTGGTGAACCTTCTCTGCATTCCCTCAATGGCAATAATGTCCTTCCTCAGATTTGGAGACCAAAACTATACGCAATACTCCAGGTGTGGTCTCACCAAGACCCTGTACAACTGCAGTACAATCTCCCTGCTCCTATACTCAAATCCTTTTGCTATGAAAGCTAACATATCATTCGCTTTCTTCACTGCCTGCTGCACCTGCATGCCTACTTTCAATGACTGGTGTACCATGACACCCAGGTCTCGTTGCATCTCCCCTTTTCCTAATCAGCCACCATTTAGATAATAGCCACCATTTAGATAATTTCCCCTTACGTTAGACTTCCCAAATTGCAACGTCACACTTGCTCGGATTAAATTCCATCTGCCATTTCTTCATTCCTTTAGTTTAGTTTAGTTTAGTTTAGAGATACAGCGTGGAAGCAGGCTCTTTGGCCCACCGGGTCAGCGCCAACCAATGATCACACATTCACTAGTTCTATCCTACAAACTGGGGACAATTTGCAGAAGCCAACTAACTTCACTGATCCCTGCCTAAACCACAGAACCCTCTTCTCCACAGTGGGCAACCTCCTCAAGCCTCGAGCCAACACTCTCCCTACCTCTACTCCGGATCTCTGCAACTCATTCCTCCACTTTTTCGCTGATAAAATCAGCACCATCTATCAAACTTTATCCCCTGTACCCGACTCCCCAGCATCTACTCCACCACCTACCAAGGCCCCTCCTTTCAACATCTCCACTGACCTCCTTACCCCTCCTCCACACTGCTTCCTCTCCCAGTTTGACCTGGTCACCCCTATTGAAATCTCCAAACTCATCTGCTCTTCCAAACCCACTACCTGCTCCCTCGACCCTCTCCCCACTCCCCTGCTGAAGTCCTTCCTCCCCGTTCTCTGCCCCTACCTCACTAATCTCTTCAACTCCTCATTGTTCCAAGGAATTGTCTCCTCCGCTTTCAAAACTGCTGCTGTCACACCAATCTTAAAGAAACCTGGTCTTGATCCCTCCTCTCTCATTAACTACCGCCCAATCTCAAACCTCCCCTTTCTTTCAAAAACCCTGGAGCGTATCGTTGCGTCGCAACTTCATTCCCACCTCCTTGCGTATAACCTACTTGAACCCCTCCAATCTGGCTTTCGCCCCCTCCATAGCACAGAAACTGCTCTCCTCAAAGTCCTCAACGACCTCCTCACCTCTACTGACACTGGTTCCCTCAACATCCTCATCATCCTCGACCTGAGCGCAGCCTTCGATACAGTGAACCATAACATCCTGCTCACCAGACTCAAAGACCTCGGCATTGAAGGCTCTGCACTCAGCTGGCTACGTTCCTACCTTTCCAACAGATCCCACTTCATCTCTCTCCACAACCACACCTCTGCTACAGCCACAGTCACTCAAGGCGTTCCCCAAGGCTCCGTACTCAGCCCCCTCCTCTTCATCATCTACATCCTCCTCCTTGGTCAGATACTCCGCCACTTCAACCTGGACTTACACTGTTACGCCGGTGACACCCAGATCTACCTCGGCACCAAATCCCCCCACAACCCCCCCCCTCTCCCATATCAATTCCTGTTTGTCAGCTATAAAAACCTGGATGCAACATAACTTCCTCAAACTCAACAGCGATAAGACAGAATTCCTCCTCATAGGCTCCAATGCCACACTCAGCAAAATCAATAACCCCACTCTCACCATCGACGGCACCACTGTCTCCCCATCTCCCAAGGCCCGCAACCTTGGCGTGATCTTTGATTCCACCCTCTCCCTTGAGCCTCACATCCGCCATGTCATTAAAACCTCCTTCTTTCATCTCCGCAACATCGCCAAACTCAGACCCTCTCTCACACCTCCCGCTGCTGAAAGACTCATCCATGCCTTCATCTCCTCCTGACTGGACTATTGCAACTCACTTCTCCTTGGCATCAGCTCCACCTACATCAACCGATTCCAACTGGTCCAGAACGCAGCCGCCCGACTCATCACCCACACCAAATCCTGGCATCACATCACTCCAGTCCTCAAACAACTCCACTGGCTTCCCATCTCCCACCGGATCACCTACAAAATCCTGATCCTCACCTACAAAGCCCTCCACCATCTGGCCCCCCCCATATCTCACTGACCTCCTCTCCCCCTACCAACCCTCACGGTCCCTCAGATCCACATCAGCCGGTCTCCTCTCCATCCACAAGTCCAACCTCCGCAGTTTTGGGGACAGAGCCTTCTCCAGGGCAGCTCCCAGGCTCTGGAACACCCTCCCCCAACTGATCCGCAATTCCGTGTCCCTCACCATCTTCCAGTCCCGCCTCAAGACCCATCTCTTCACCTCTGCCTATCCTTAGCCCCACGTCCCCCTGCCTTTTCATCTGTGCATTAATTGCCTCATATTGTGTTTTGAATTGTATTCTGTCTTTACTTTGTGTACTAGTCATGTCTCTACTATTTATTTCATTCCCCTTACATGTTTGTAAGGTGTCCTTGAGACTCTTGAAAGGCGCCCATAAATAAAATTTATTATTATTATTATTACACAACTGCACATCTCTGGAGTGTGAGAGGAAACTGGAGCTCCCGGTGAAAACCCATGCGGTCACAGGAAAAACGTACAAATTCCGTATAGTCAGCACCCGTAGTCAAGATCGAACCCAGGTCCCTGCCACTGCAAGGCAGCAACTCTACACTGCGGCACTGTTTCTGGAGTTGATCCATATCCCGCTGAAGATAGCCCTTGCTTTCTCTCTCCAACCCCTTCCCCTTCCCAGTTTTCGCACTAGTCTTACTGTCTCTAACTACATTCTATCTTTGTCCTGCCCCCTCCCCTGACATCATTCTGAAGAAGGGTCTCAACCCGAAACATAGCCCATTCCTTCTCTCCAGAGATGCTGCCTCACCCGTTGAGTTACTCCAGCATTTCGTGTCTACCTCCGCTGTACAACTTGACAGCCTTCCTCACAGTCTGCCACCCCAGCAATCTTGGCACCACCTGCAAACCTACTAACCAACCCATCTACGTTTACGCCCAAGTTATTTATATATATGATAAACAGCAGTGGTCCCAGCACAGATCCCTGTGGAACTCCACTGGTTACAGACATCCAGCCCGAATCCTTCCACCACAAACCTCTGTTCTATCAGTAAGTCAGATCCGAATCCATTTGACCAAGTCAGTATTACTCCAGGTTTGTGTGTCTATCTTCGGTTTAAACCAGCATCTGCAGTTCCTTCCTACACATTAGTCCCATGCATCTTAATCTTCTGGATCAGGTGCGTGGTCAAGGAACTGCAGATTTTAGTTGGTGTTTGTAGTGCTAAATAGCCTGATGTTGCTGATAAGAAGCTGTTCCTGAACCTGGACATTACAATCATCCAGCTCCTATACCTCGACATCATTGGAGTTTGGGAGGAGACCGAAGATCTTGGGGGAAAAAACCCACGCCGGTCACGGGGAGAACGTACAAACTCCACACAGACAGGACCCAAGGTCAGGTACAAACACAGGTCTCTGGTGTTTTGTGGCACCAGCACTACCCGCTGCACCATTATGCCATTTAGAGTGAGAGGGCGGAAGTTTGAAGAGAATCTGAGGGGTAATTTTTTTACCAAAGGAGTAATTGATATCTCAAATGAGTTGACAGAGGAGGTCTTGTAAAAAGGATCATTAAACATTTATGAAGCATCTTGACAGCTACTTGAACAAACAAGGCAAATGGGGATGTGGACATGCACAGGGGCAAACATACTTTCAGGAAGTGGCGGCATCTCCCACCTGCACACATGCCCAATCCCTCCATACCTATTTAAAGGGATCATTGATAAATTAGTAGAAAATTATTTCCTGCGACAATTCTTCTATAAGTGTTGGGAGATTTCTAGTGCTGATCAAGGTTGCAGGAATCTGCAGTGGGTGGTGTGGCAGGTGGTGAAGGATTACTCATTTTGGGTCTCTGCCTTAAATAATGGCTAGATTAGTGGGTGTTTGTCTTGGTGTACTGCATGACTAGAATAAAGCAGAGATGAGCAAGCAGCAAGGAGAGGGTGAAGGGGATAAAGGAGAGCTGGGCTCGGAGCAGAAGGTCATGTCCAACAATCAACTCTCCAACCTGCACCCAAATATGCATGTTTTATTTTATGTGAGATTTGAGCTGAGGGAAATAGGTCAAGGTGCAATTCAAAGGTTCAAAGGTCAGTTTATTGTCACGTATACCAATTAAGGTACAGTGAAACTCGAAGATTAGTTTAACATTGAAAGCCGCTAATCCCAGGGTCCCTTGATCTGCAGTCCAGTGTTTTGAAACAAGGTTTTGGGACTAATGGATACTATGATTTTCACCTTCCAATGTTCTATAGATTCTGCAATATTCCTGGGAATGGAAGGGTGGCGAACATGATCTCATTATGTACGTAATGTCAGATGGAGAAAACAGAGAACTACTGGTCTATTAGCCCAGTGACTGTTGTAGTCGGGAAAATGCTGGATTAATAATAAACACATTATAGTATTAAACACGGATAGCAAAATGGCTCAGCAGTAGAGTTGCTGCATTGCAGCATCGAACACCCGGATTCCATCCTGACAATGGGTGCTGTCTATAAGGAGTTTGTACGTTCTCCCCGGGAGCAGGTGCGATTTCTCTGGCTCCCTCCCACATTCCAAAGATGTGCAGGTTTGCAGGTTAATTGGCTTCTGCAAATTGTCCCTAGTGTGTATTTTAGAACTAATGCACAGGTGATCATTTGTCAGCATGGACTCGGTGGACCGAATGGCCTGTTTCCAAACTAGAATTTTGAAAAGAATAATAGGATTGAGTGGAATCAACATGGATTAGTGAAAAGAAAATCCCATTTGACAAATCTGCTGGAGTTTTTGAGGATGTGACCTGTAGGTGAGAGATCAGTATGGGTCCATTGTCCCATATCTCAACGACACCATTCTACTGACCAAGATACATTTGAACAACCATGGCAACAAACCAAAGACTATCTGTTGATACCATAACTTATAACAAGTCATCGTATCGTATCGTAAGTGAAAGACACACTGCCATACAAACTGAGAGAATAAATCATTGCTGAGTTGAATGGATGCCTCTACTGCTTGGATTGACCTGTAGGAAATCAGCAGAATACTTGAAGATTGATGTGATCTGCCACATGCAAACTTGTTGTCAAGAGTGCTTCTCCCTTGACATCGACTGTATGGCAATCAGCTGAACCACAGGATCAGGACATCCAGATCTCCTCTACAGTGTGCACCTTGTGACTGCTTCACACTCAACATATAAACTAATCCTAATAACTTTGTCTGTCTTTGGGGCGAAGTTAGTCCCTCCCAACACTTTAACTGTTACGGCGCCCTCAATAGTGCGTTCTATGTAATGTTCAACGAATTCTAAGTCTTACTTCCCTAATTCTTTAAATTAACACGTTAAAAATTATTCTAAACGCAGGATAATAGTCAGGGTCTATTCCAGTACTTAGAAGTCAAGGCATTCTGAATGCAATGATTACATTGCTCACTGATTAGTAGAATCATGTGCACTTGATCATTCAATAATAACATGTAAATAAGTCATGGTGTGGCACAGCAGGAAAGTGGCTGCCTTATAGCACCAGAGACCCGGGTTTGATCCTGACTATAGGTGCTGTCTGTACAAGCATTATACGTTCTCGTTGTGACCGCCTGTGCTTTCTCAGGGTGCTCTGGTTTCCTCCCACACTCCAAAGACATACACGTTTGTAGGTTAATTGACTTCAGTAAAATTGTAAATTGACCCTATTGTGTAGGATAGTGTTAGTTTACGGGGTGAAGGCTGGTCAGTGTGGACCCGGTTGGCCGAAGGTCCTGTTTCTGCGCTGTATCTCTAAAGACTAAAGTCTCATGACTAAAAATTAGATGCCAGCACCTCTTTCCAGTGGTAGATTTTGGAACATATTCACTAAAGTGAAAAGATGCAGGCTGGATAGTAAGAAAATCTGTAGCTTTACGGTGAAATTGGTAAACTTCATAGCTTCAAGGTGAGAAGATCAATGTTTAAAGGAGATTAAACTTAAAGGGAGTTGAACGGGGGTTCACCTCCCATTGGAAGCCCTTATCCTTAAGTATCTTGTGTATATTGATCACCAGTGGTCTAGAAGATTTGGAAATACAAATATTCAATAAGCTCTGTTTAAGAAGGAACTGCAAATGCTGCAAAATCGAAGGTAGACAAAAATGCTGGAGAAACTCAGTGGGTGAGGCAGCATCTGTGGAGCGAAGGAAATAGGCAACGTTTCGGGCCAAAACGTTGCCTATTTCCTTCGCTCCATAGATGCTGCCTCACCCGCTGAGTTTGAATAATCTCTGGATTTTTTTAATTCATTTTCAATTAGTGGCATTGTTGATCACTACCCCCTATTTATCTTTAAAATCTGATGGAGAAGGTAGTCTTTGGGAGAAGGTAGTCGGGCAGTCAAACTCATACAATGCATACAATGGTGGGGAAGGGGGTGGGGGGGACTCTAGTTTTTCAATCTTGTGCCCAGGGGATAATCCTGTTTTTGCTTGTTTGTTTGTTCACTCCGGTTAAGTCGCCTGTCTTTTTCTTTTTTTCATTTTTCATTTAATTTTAGTTTCAGGTTTTCGAGTACCTTGTTGTGTGTTGGCAGACCGATTTCCCTCTGGGGATGAATAAAGTTCTATCATATCGTATCGTGTACTACCCACTGTTCAGTGGGACGTTTCAACAGACTCAGGCACAACAATTTATTTCTAAGGACTTTGAGTCGGAGGGGAACATGCTGATAGTGGTGTCCTTGGTGCATTTTGCAGGTTTCAGAGGTGGCAACAGAGTCAAGCAACAGCAAAATATTTTGAAGCTGTTACATACAACAGTTGAACATTTATCAATAAGTGTAATGGATCTGCACATTGTTTCGAATGTGAATTCCGCGAACATTTTACATGTAAGCTCATGGATTTTATACACTTTACATGTTGCCTTACCACTACAAAATGGCAGGAAGTAAGTCCCACTTAGGCAATTTTTCCGGCTACTGCCGGCGACTGTCACAGGTGAAGCAGGTCACCGAAAAAGCAGCAACTGGACCCCCTCTACAACAATGTCTACGACAACCTACCACCTATAGCCGACGTCAAACTACAGCAAGCTACCGACCAACGGCGACCCAATCGTCGCGACTTAGGATGTCCGCCTACGACCACACCTACGACAACCTACAACCACACAGGCACCAACCTACGACAATCGAAGTCAACCTACGTCCACCCGCGACAAGCTATGACAAGCAACGACCCTGTCGGCGACAACTGAAGACAATTCAGTGGCCGGTACCTGTCGCCGGTTGACATTGGTTGATGTAGATAGTTGCCAATGGAATTCAACGGTCAGCACCCAGCGACAACCTGCGTCATCCCGGTGACAACCTACGACAGCACCTACGGCAGAAGACAAGCTACGTCAAGCCCACAGTTGCCGAAAATTTTAAACATTTCAAAATCCAGCGACGACCAGAAAAATGTTACGACTCTTAGGTGACTTGAGGAGACTACTCACAACCATACAAGCGTCACCCCGTGTCAATGTGGCGGCAGCATAGTCGCCTGTAGTTGCCGAAAAAATTGCCTAAGTGAGACAGCCCCTTAAGTCATTTACAATTGTTGCTCAGGTCCAGGAGAGCTTTAACCACAGAAATGATCCCACAAGTGGAAATTAAAAAAGTCTTTGTCCTAAGTATGTGCTAATAATCGCAAGGAATTGCTACAGCTTGCATAGTTAGAGGTGCAGCTCTAGTGCAGTTGAAAGGCAAGGACACAAAATGTTATTTTTGTGGCTCACTGACTTAGTAAACAGTTGACAATATGAACTACTTGTGTTCTCCGTGAATCACTTATAAAAACACATGCTTCTTTCATACCAGATGGCTCAGTCTAAGATTTATCTTTCTTTCTTGTGAAGTAGATAGCAATATTTCAGGGCCAGATGTGCAAAGTGTAGTGTAAGGGTCAGCTGTGGCTGTGCTGGCAGCTCCCTCATCTTGCCCATTAAAGGGCCTGTCCCACGAGCATGCGACTCCATGCGGCAAGCGCGACCTAACATGGTCGCTTGAGCCGTACGGCCTCGCGGGGCCGGTCCCACTTCGATCGCCGGAGCCGTATGGAGTTGTGCTGAGCTGGTCCCGACATCGCGCGGGGCTCCGAAAAACTGACCGTGTTCAAAAATTCCGCGCGGCAACGGCCTGCCGGCCCGCAGCCACCTCGACACCGTACGCAGCGCCTCGACGGGCGTGTGCAGCGTCTCGACGCCGTACGCATGTCTTGACTCCATACGTCACGCGTAAACTTTCCGCGGACTTCGCTCGAACTTCACGTCACTCACACGACCTCCGCGTGGCCCCCGCTTCTGGTTTGGACGCGCTTGCCGCATGCAGGCGCATGCTGGTGGGACCGGCCCTATACGGGGATCACTCAACCTCCGCGCGGCCCCCGCTTCCGGTTTGGTCGCGCTTGCCGCATGCAGGTCGCATGCTTGTGGGACAGGCCCTTTTGCTGTTGCACAATCAACATAAGTAAAAATAGATTGCGTGACCAGTTACAGTTGTTGCCTATAACAGAGACGGCAATGAATAAGTTGCATCTTGCCACGGTGCCAACACTAGAGAAGGTACTTCAACAGCTGTAAGGCACTTTGGAAAATTCTCAAATGAATTTGTGAGGTGCTCAAGAAATGCAAGTCATTACTTTCAAGTCAAAGTGTTTGCTTCTTGTGACTTGTTTCTGCATCTGGATAATTTTCCATGACATTCTGGTTTTTTTAAAATCTAGATAAATTCTGTGGTATTCGTCAATTTTTTACGGTACTTGCTCCTGTTTATTAGTTTAGTTTAGTTTAGTTTAGAGATACAGTCCGGAAACAGGCCCTTCGGCCCACCGAGTCCACACCGACCAGCAATCCCCGCACATTAACACTACCCTGCACACATTAGGGACAATATATATTTATATACCAAGCCAATTAGCCCTCAAACCTGTATGTCTTTGGACTGTGGGAGGAAACCGAAGATCTCGGCGAAAACCCACACAGGTCGCGGGAAGAACATACAAACTCCGTGCAGTCGGGATCGTACCCCGGTCTTGAACTCAACTCTACCACTGTGCCGCCTTTGATATATGATTGCAATTGATATAGTTTGGAAGAAACATTATTAAATAGAATGACTTATTTCATTAAAAAGAGAACAGCTCAACCCCTGCCAGCTCTTTAATTCCACTCTCTAATTTCCATCTAATTTTACTTCTAACATGTTACACCACATTTTTGTGCAGATCAGTACTATCTGCAGTTTCACTGAGGTGTAGATTTAAGCAATTCCCATTTTTGCTTCCAGTGATAAGTGGCATATCGGAATTTGCAATATTTCAGGCTGGTTGATGTGATTAATACCATTTACAACTGCCTCAAGTGATATATTGCCCATCATTTGGGATTTCACTCATGTGAAACCAATGCGCAAACTGTATAAAAGTTGCTTTGTGTAATGGTTAGCTTCTCTTGGAAATAATAGACAAATTTCATATGATTTTTCCTTTTTAATAAACAGCCCAGGAAATTAAGAAAATGAACACAAAAAGCGATGGGTGTATGGCTGAAAATAATTACTGCATAAGCATCCAGTAATATTTTTCTTGCAGTTAAATTGTGCACGATATCATCATCAAACTTCCTTATTAAACCATTCATTTGAAAAATTACCTCAGGTAATGCAAGATTAGTCATTGCAATAATTTAATCTGCATTTTTGACGGTATCTGCAAATTTCACTGGGCACTTACGTAATACTTTTTAAAAAGTCTTTACAAAAGGAAAAGTCGAACTTTAGTCAGATGAAAATGGCAATGCAAGCGCTGGGGTCAAAGAGACAGTCTCAAGGAACAGTTTTGATTAAATCGATGAGTCTGTGGGACAAAATTCACTTGGTGGCGCGACTCACCCGTTGCAGCGTTTGGTGTTTTTTAATACTGGTTTTAAATGTGTATATGTGGGGGGCGGGGGGGGGGGCAGGGGGAAACTGTTTAAATCTCTTCCCTGTCTGGGAGACCCGACCTTTTCCCTGTCGGGTCTCCGTTGTCGTTGGGGCCTAGCACCGTGGAGCGGCCTCCAACCTGAACGACCCGGGGGCTCGGGAGGCTGCGGAGCTGCGGAGCTGCAGACTACTCACCATCGTGGGGCTGGCCGGCCTCAGAGCGTGGGGAGCGGTGGTGACTCACTGCTGCGACTCGACTCCTGGGGCTCGGAGGCTCCAGCAACGCAGCCGCAGGTCCAGTGGCCTGGGACATCGGGAGCTCACGGGTCCGGGGGGAGAGAGAGACCGCTTCCCGGAGAACCCGCAACGCGACTTCTCCAGCCCGTGTCGCGGGGTTGGAACGACCTGGAGCGTGGTCATACATCGCCCGGCGCGGCTTCATGGCCGTGGGACATTCCAGCGCCCACCGGGGGCTCCAACTTCGAGACTTCTAGAGCGGGAGCGGGGCCGTAAATCGCCCGGCACGGCCTAAAATGGCCGTGGGACTTATCATCGCCCGCCTGGGGCTTCGACATCGGGAGAGACATGGAGAACAGGGGAGAGAAAAGACGTTGCCTTCCATCACAGTGGACCCACTGTGATGGATGTTTGTGTGAACTTAATTGTGTGTATGTCTAGGAATTGTCTTTGTTTGTATGGCTGTGGAAACAGAATTTTGTTTGAGTCTCACTGAGGCTCAAATGACAATAAAATTGTATTGTATTGTATGATCGCGTGTGAAGTAGATTGTTGATATTTTACAAAGTCATCGGAAAAATTATTGTTTAATCACAGCAAATCATAATGAAAGAAAAATTTGGGAGGGGGCAGTGGAATCATGGAACAGCAAGCATGTAGCATAAACATGCAAGGGGGAATGGAAATGGAATGAGTAAATAACCTTCAATGTAGAAAAATGCTACTTAATAAATTTCCTGTATGATTGAACATATAACCATGCATTTATAGTTAGAGACTAGAGTAAGTGGGACCCGATGGGTCCCCTGTTCACACGGGAGGGCTGGTCCCCCGACACAATATTCCACCTCTCCACCAATTCCAATATTGGTGGCCAGTGGGGGGGGGGGAGGGAGGGCGCTTTCTGATGAGCTGGTATGGGTGTTGTTGGCTGCAGGGACTACTGGTCTCCAGAGGGCTAGTATGGACATTGTGGGCCAAATTGATTCTTGGGGTGGCAGCTCAGTCCCTCAAGCCTGATGTGCTGGCAGCTCACTCATGGCTGGTGGACTGGCAGTTGACTCACGGCTATTCCTTGAAATTCCATTTCAAGCAGAGTGCAAGGCCACCAAATTTAAATCCACTTTCCTACCATTTCAAGCCGTTCCATTCCAGAGTGCAAGGCCACCAAATTCAAGTGCAGTTTCTTACCTCTTCGAGCAGGGTGCAAGGCCACCAAATTCAGGTTCAGTTTCCTACCACTTCAAGCAGGGTGCAAGGCCACCGAATTCAAGTGCAGTTTCCAACTGCTTCAAGCAGGGTGCAAGGCCAGCAACTTCAAGTGCAGTTTCATACCACTTCAAGCAGTGTGCAAGGCCACCAAATTCAAGTGCGGTTTCATACCATTCAAGGAGGGTGCAAGGCCACCAAATTCAAATGCAGTTTCATACCATTTCATGCAGGGTGCAAGGCCACTACATTCAAATGCAGTTTCATACCATTTCAAGCAAAGGTGAAATCACCATAAAACCACCATAAAACCACACAAAACACCACACTCACAGTTCAGTAAACATTCAGTGTGTTCAGTTGATTCACAGCTCAGACAGAGTTGTGACCTCTCCCTCCCCCATCTTGCAGAGACTGAGCCACACCCACACTTCCGGGTTTTATAATCCCTCCCCCTTTCACCGGAAAAGGTGTGGCCTTCATGGCATGATTGACAGGAGAGAGATTCTCAACATTTTTTAAACACTAATAACACTTTTATTTGTCATTGATGGGAAGAATCCTCTGCACCTGATGAGCAGAGGGGGACTGAGTAAGATGGGCAAAAATCACAGCCGTAAGTGGTAGCGTTTTACCAAAAATCAATATAGTGCAAACAGGAAGTTGTCAAGTTTAGACAAACAACCCTTTGCAGTGCCTTTTCACTTCAACCCAAAACCCATCAAACAACCATTTGCAGTGCATTTTCACTTCAACCCAAACAACCATTTGCAGTGCATTTTCCTTCAACCTAAACCCCCCCGTCGTCGTCCCCAAACAACCCTTTGCAGTGCCTTTTCACTTCAACTCAAAAAAAACCAAACTACCCTTTGCAGTGCATTTTCACTTCAACCCAACCCCCCCCCCCAATAACCATTTGCAGTGCATTTTTACTTCAACCCAACCCCCCCCCCCCCCAAACAACCATCTGTAGTGCATTTTTACTTCAACCCAAACAACCATTTGCATTGCATTTTTTCTTCAACCCAAACAACCATTTGCAGTGCATTTTTACTTCAACCCAAACAACCATTTGCAGTGCAATTTTACTTCAACCCAAACAACCATTTGCAGTGCATTTTTACTTCAAACCACATTAAGGGCATTCACAGTTGAGTAGACATGTGTTCAGTGTTATTCAGAGCTCAGAGAGACATGACCCTCTGGCTTCCTCCATCTTACAGAGACTGAGTGAGGCACACCACTTCCTGGTTTTACAGCCCACCCCCCCCACCCCCCTCCCTCCAGCAGGGGCAGCAGAGAGAATGGCAATTTTTAAAAAACATTAATATCTCTCTGATTTCTCATCGATGGGAAAAATCCTCTGGTCCGGGAAGGCGGAGGGGGGCCCTGGGCGAGGTGGGCAAAAATGACAGCCATAGGTGGCGGCGTTCTCTTGGAAATTGCAGCACAGTGAGCCCAAAGCGGTCAAGAGTAGACTTTTAGTAATATACTAGACCAAGTACAGACCCGTTGGGTCTGTTTCCCCAACGCACATTTGCGGGGGTGGGGGGGCGAGCTGTGGCATCACACTCACACTAACCACCCCCCAAACAGTGGATGAATGGGGAAGGAGGGGGAGAGGGACAGGGGTAGAAGCGGGGGGAGAGATGGAGGGGGGTGGGGGAAGTAGGGGGAGAGAGGGTTGGGGGCGGGGTGGGGGAGAGGGACGTGGGGGAAGGGGAGAGAGGGAGGAGGGGGTGTAGGGACGGGAAGGAGGAGGGAGATGGGGAAGAGTGTGGAGGGAGGGGGAGAGTGGTAGGGGGGCGGGGGAAGAGTGGGATGGGAGGGGCAGAGGGGTGGGGGAGAGAGGGGAAAGAGTGGGGAGGGAGAGTGGGAGGGGGAGGGGGGCGGAGAGAAGTTGAAGGGTGGGGAGGGAGGGAGGGAGGGAGGGAGGGAGAGAGGGGTAGCAGGAGTGCTGGAAGAGGGACAGGGGGAGTGGTGGAAGAGGGACAGAGGGGTAGAGGAAGGGGTGGGGGAGAGAGGGAAGGGAGAGGGAGAGAGAGGTGCGGGGGATGGAGAGGGGTGGGTTAAGGGGGAGAGAAGTGGTAGAGTGGGGAGGGAGGGTAGGGGGAGTGGTGGAAGAGGGACAGGGGGGTAGGATGAAGGGGTAAAGGGGAGTTGTGCAAGAGAGAGGGGAAGGAGGTGGGGGGGAGATGGGGGTGGGTGGGGAGGAGGGAGAGGGGTGGGAGGGAAGGAGGGAGAGGGGTGAGGAGAGAGGGAGATGGAGAGGGGGCAGAGAGGGGGGAAGGGGAGGATGTGAGTGGGATGAGGGAGGGGGAGAGGGGGGTGGGGGGAGAGGGAGGAGGGAGGGGAAGGAGGAGTGAGAAGGGGAAGAGGAGAGAGGGGGAAGAGTGTGGAGGGAGGGGGAGAGTGGTAGGGGGTGGGGGAAGAGTGGGATGGGAGGGGGAGAGAGGGGAAATAGTGGTGGGGGAGAGGGGAGGGTAAGAGTGCGGAAGAGGGGCAGAGGGGTAGGGGGCGTGGTTGAAGAGGCAGAGATGGGTAGGGGGGAAAGGTGGGGGGAGAGAGGGGTGGGGGAGGGGGAGGGGAGGGAGGGGAGGATGGAAAGGGGGAAGAGTGTGGAGGGAGGGGGAAGGGAGGGGGGGATAGAGAGGGGTGGGGAGATGGGTGGGGGGTGGGGGGCGATAAGTGGATGCATGGGGAGGGAGGGGGAGAGGTGTAGGGGGAGTGGTGGAAGTGGGAGTGAGGGAGGGGGAGAGGGGTAGAGGGAGTGGTGGAAGAGGGACAGAGGGGTAGGGGAAGGGATGGGGGAGAGAGGGGAGCGAGGGGGAAGGAGGGGGGGAAGAGAGGGGTGGGGTAAGGAGGAGAGAAGGGGAAGAGTGGGGAGGGAGGCGGAGAGGGGTAGGGGTAGTGGAAGAGGGACAGGGGTAGACGCGGGGGGAGAGATGGAGGGGGGTGGGGGGAGAGAGGGATGGGGGTGGGGGAAGGAGGGGGAGAGAGGGGTGGGGGCGGGGTGGGGGAGGGGGAGAGAGGCGTGGGGAAGGGGAGAGAGGGAGGAGGAGGGAGGAGGGGGTGTAGGGACGGGAAGGAGGAGGGAGATGGGGAAGAGTGTGGAGGGAGGGGGATTGTGGTAGGGGGGCGGGGGAAGAGTGGGATGGGAGGGGGAGAGGGGTGGGGGAGAGAGGGGAAAGAGTGGGGAGGGAGAGTGGGAGGGGGAGGGGGGGGAGAGGGGTAGCAGGAGTGCTGAAAGAGGGGCAGGGGGAGTGGTGGAAGAGGGACAAAGGGGTAGGGGAAGGGGTGGGGGAGAGAGGTGAGTGAGGGGGAAGGGAGGGGGGGAGAGAGGGGTGGCGTAAGGTGGAGAGAAGGGGTAGAGTGGAGAGGGAGGGGTAGAGGGGTAGGGGGGTGGTGGATGAGGGACAGGGGTAGGGGGCGGGAGGAGAGATGGAGCGGGGTGGGGGGGAGAGCGTGAAGGGGCGTGGGGGAGAGAGGGATGGGGGTGGGTTGGGGGAGGGGGAGAGAGGGGTGGGGGAAGGGGAGAGAAGGAGAAGGAGGGAGGAGGGGGAGTAGGGACGGGAAGGAGGAGGGAGATGGGGAGGAGTGTGGAGGGAGGAGGAGAGTGGTAGGGGGGCGGGGGAAGAGTGGGATGGGAGGGGGAGGGGTGGGGGAGAGGCGGGGAATGAGCTGGGAGGGAGAGGAGTGGAGGGGGAGAGTGGTGAAGCGGGACAGGGGGGTATGGAAGAGCAGAAGAGGAGAGGGAAGGGGGTGGGGAGAGGATGAGAGGGATGGGGGTGGGAGGAGGAGGCGGAGGAGGAGGGGGCAGGAGAGGAGAGGGGTGAGGAGAGCGGAGATGGAGAGTGGGAAGAGAGAGGGCACCATGGGGGGATGGGGAGAGAGGGATGGGAGGGAAGAGAGGCTAGGTTGTGGGTGAGGGGAGGTGAGGGAGGAGGGAGAAGGGGTAGGGGAGGGCGGGGGAAGAGTCGTGGAGGGAGGGAGATGTTTTTTAGAGAGGGGTGGGGCGAGGAGAGTTGGGAAGGGGGCGAGAGGGAAGGGAGGGCGTGCGTGGTGCAAGAGAGATGGGGTTGGGAGGAGAGTGAGGGGGAGGAGAGGGAGAGGGGTGAGGAGAGGGAGATAGGAGAAGGGGGAGGAGAGTGATGGCGAGGGGGAGATACGTTGTAGGGGAGGGGGGGAGGAATGGGGTAGGGGAGGGAGGGGTAATAGTGTGGAGGGATGGGGAGAGGGGTGGGAGGAGAGGGGAAATAGTGGGGAGGGAGAGTGGAAGGGGGAGGGGTAGGGACAGTCCATCTGTTTCCCATTCCCTATCACCCCCAATCCTCTTTCTCTATTCCCGCACACGTGATGACGTGCTTCGACACAGGCTGCGGGGGGGGGGGGGGGGGGGGGCTGGGGCTGGTGCAAAGGCATATGTAAATGGATCCATTCCGATTGGACATCTGTGAGCATTGGGCATTGTGACATCACACGATGGAACGTTCACCAGGGGCTGGATTTAATCAGGAGCGGATACTTGGAATGAAAAGTGAAATCTCTACCGAAATGGAAAAAATCTCGGCGATTCTGCGTCTGGTGTCGGCGTAGCAACGAATTAAAGGGAGGGAGGGATGGATGGAGGGAGGGAGGGAGGGAGGGAGGGAGGGAGGGAGGGAGGGAGGGAGGGAGGGAGGGAGGGAGGGATGGATGGATGGATGGATGGATGGATGGATGGATGGATGGATGGATGGATGGATGGATGGATGGATAGATATCAGTTCTACCACAAAGTTTCCTTCCAAGTCACCCCGCATCTTGACTTCGACAAAATATTGCTATGCCTTTATTATGTTGGGGGGGGGGGGGTTGAGCATCTTCAAAACTCCTGGTGAGCAGCTTTAAGGAAATGTGTTTGCTATTCAAACTGCAGTATTGTTAGGTGGCTGTTGAACATCGCCTTCTCAAGTTGACCTGATGGACATGGACAATGAACACGAGCCTTGCTAGCAATGGCCAGATAATAAGAATTAATTTTGAAGTGATGCATCATATGATTTTTGTTCCATCTCCTGCTATCAGTCCAACAATGTAAGAAGCCTTCTAGTATAAACCAAGCCAAACTTACATTTTGAAACATTGTTCTAACAGTCTTATCCTATACCCTGTGCCAGATTTAGATGAAGAGAGGCCCTAGGCTATTCCACTTGTGAGGCCCCTCTCAATCGCCCACCCCCATTAAGCTCGCTCTCTGTCACCCCCTCTCTCTCCCTTTCTCTCTCTCCACCCTCTCTCTCTCTCTCTCAATCTCCCCACTCCTCTCTCTCTTCTCTCTCCTCTATCTCTCTCCCCCCCCACTCCCCCCCCCCCCCCCCCCCCCCCCCCCCCCCCCCCACTTCTCTCCACTCCCCCTCTCTCTCCCTCTCTACCACAGCAAAGGATGGAGTAACTCAACGGGTCAGGAAGCATCTCTAGAGAAAAGCAGTAGGTCGAGATCCTTCTTCAGACGAGCAAAGGATGCTTTGTTGGTGTTTTCACCTTACCCACCATAATAAACAGTAACAACAACATAATTTACAGTCCAACTCAAGATTTCGACATCAATATCAATTGGATCTGTTGGGGATTATTCAAGGTCTAAAAGATTACGTGGAATTGGCAGGCACTAATTCAAATCAAGAACCAGTCTTCAGTATATCTGCATTGTCTACATTGAAAGCTGTAATCAATTTTAAATGAAAATGACAGCTTTGTAAACAAACAGACTGTCCACTAAGACCCGCTGAGTTTCCCCAGCAATTTTGTGTACTGTCCACTAAGACAATTGGATTTGCGTAGGAAGGAACTGCAGATGCTGGTTTAATCCGAAGATAGACACAAAATGCTGGAGTCCAACTCAGCGGGTCAGACAGCATCTCTGGAGAAAAGGAATGGGTGACCTTTTGGGTCAAGACCATTCTTCAGACTTAGCTTGCCTCCACGCTATGCTGCTTCTTGGCATGGGCAAAATATCACCATTTGTTCATTATGTCAGGTTCGGCATTTTAGCAATTTGTGCAATCTCTTAGGTTATTTCATGCCATTATGATAGAAATGAAGGAGGATTACGGACCAGACTTGTTTGTCACTTGGTACATCAAGCATATTTGTCTCTTTATCAATAATTAGGGATTTGTGTACAGAAGAGTCACCCATCTCAATAATAATTTTGGATGTAGACACTCTGCAGATTGCTGATTTGCCAAAATAGACACAAAGTGCTGGAGTAAGTCAGAGGGTCAAGCAACATCTCTATAAAACGTTTATAAGGCGGCATTTTGGGTTGGGCCCCTTTTACAGACTGATTGTGATAGGGAGGGGAGAAAACTGGAAGAGAGGTGGGGTGGAAAAAATCCTGGCGAGTGATAGGTGGATACAGGGGAGGCAGGGTTTTTTTATTGACAGATGGTTGGACTAAGGCCAGAGACAAAACGACAAAGTGCAAGATAAGATAGACACAAAATACTGGAGTAACTCAGCGGGACAGGCAGCATCTCTGGAGAGAAGGAATGTGCAATGTTTCAGAAGGGTCTCGACCCGAAACTTCACCCATTCCATCTCTCCAAAGGCGCTGCCTCTCCCGCTGAGTAACCAGTATTTTGTGTCTACCTTCAATTTAAACCAGCATCTGCAGTTCCTTCTTACACAAGTGTGGGATAAGGATGGAAGAGGTGTGAAATATGAAACCAGAGGAAGGAATATATGTGGAGGAGGACTGGGACCAAGACAAAGGGAGAAATGGGTGTATATCCAGGTGAGGCACAGAGAAGACAGGGGGAAAAGAAGGGAGGGTTATATATAAAAAATTGGAGATTTCAATCTTCATACTGTTGGCTTGTAGGCTACCCAAGCAGAATAGGAGTTGTTGTTTCTCCAGTTTATGAGTAGCCTCACTCTGGCAAAGGAGTTGGCCCAGAACAGAAAGGTCAGAACAAGAATGGGAAGGGCAGTTAAAATAGTTATCAACCGGGAGATCCAGCAAGACGAGTACAAGTGTTTTGCAAAGCAAACGCCCAATCTACGCTTGGTCTCACCAATGTATAGGAGGCCACATTGGGAGTGCAGGATGCAACAGATGAGGTTAAAGAAGTGCTCGTGAACCTCCGTTTCGCCTGGAAGGAAAACTGGAATCCCTGGATGGATGTAAAGGGCGGAGGTATAGGGACATCGAGTTACATCTCCTGCAGTTGCAGGGAAAAGTACCTGCGGAAGGGGTGGGAAGGGATGAATGGACCATTGAGTTGCAGAGTGGGCAGTCTATGGAAAGCAAAGAGGATGTGACGATGTGAATGATGTTGGATCACATTGAAGGTGACACAAATGTTGAAGAATGATGTGTTAGATGTAGAGATTGGTGGGGCTAGGACCAGAATAAGTCTATCCTTGTACCATTTGGGGGAGGGGGGGGGTAAAAACTGATTTACAGGACACAGAAGGCACAGGTGGACAATCCACTTAAACAGTATGGGTGGGAAACCATGTGTATTAAAGAAAGAGGACATCTCTGAAGGAATGGGATGGAAAGCCTTATTTTGCGAGCAGATGCAGCAGAGACAGAGAAAGTGAGAGTAGGAGATGACATCTTTGCAAGAGACAGGATGGAAGTCAGTGAGTTTATAGTGGATGTCAATTCATAGTCTCATACCTGTGATGGAGACAAAGAAATCAAGAAAATTGAGAGAAATTTCAGAGAAATTTGGGCATGTGGGTTATCTGTTCTCAGAAGCTTTTAAACCATCAATTTGGATCACTTCACTTCCGAGAAAATTGGCTCAGATGACCAACTGTTCCCAAGTGAATCACCAAGTACTAAGCAATTTCAAGCAGCCCACTCAGACCTTTCAATTAGCTGAATTTCCAGAAATTTGTTGTTGGCACTAAATTAGAATTACATTTTGCCATCCATTGTCTCAAGAGCTAGATAATTATGAAATATTTTTCTCAATTTGTAGTTGTATTTGATCCCTGCGCACTTGAATAATAATCCTAAATGATACATAATTTACACAGTGGCATCTCAAGTATTTTCTTTGTGGCATCATTCACAGGTAGGTCCATTCATAGTTATTTCATTAATGGTGGCCTGATAAAAATTAATAGCCATCAACATATTCCCTGCAAACAAAATATTAATTTATTGTTCATGTCCATGAACCCCTACTCAAAAATCATATCTTTACTCCGTTTTGCTGACTTCCTTTTCCACTCCTTTGAGTACATTGGTTACCATTTCACTGGGCTTGTCAGGATGCATAGTTGCATTTGCCCCTTTCAAAATTATAATATTCCATCTTGTATTATTGTTCCACAGCAACAAACACTTTGAGATCTATAGCGTCTCCTCCAACTTAGAAGTGACTCAATTTGATTATTTTGTTTGAAAACATGCATGTGACTTACTTAAAATGAAATTGGGAAAATTAAGCTGTTATCTTGGGTTTAAATATAATCAAGTTTTGAATCATTTGGAAATTCAGAAGCCCATTGAGTTATCACCAATCCTAATAAATGCATGTGGCAGATGCTGTTTTTGGTTGTATATTGTTAATCCTTCCTGAATATCTTACTTGCTCTTTCTTGTATCCACATTTCAATAGTGGATGGAATAAATTCTCCCACATCATATGTACATTTTACTTGACTCCAAATAAAATAAAGACTTCAAAGTATTTCTTACTTGCGTCTCTACAAATGTCCTCGCAACTCAAAGAAACGGCCTTCTGTTTTATCTTCCGATGCCCACAAATAGAACAGGATCAAAAGAGTGTTGCAATACTATGATCAAGAAACTGCTCATTGATTAACTTGCAGGCATTACACAAGCCTTTGAGAAGCAAAGTTATTTAAAACAATCAATAAATAATCTCTTAAAAGGGAAATCAGTAAGTTATATTTAGGATCTTTCAGATAGTATTAGGAAGCTAAAAATGCCATAATTCTGCTTTCCTTTTTAAATAACATTGGTGTTTGTATTACTGTCTGCAGTAAGAACAAATCAAATGAGAACTAGTGCTATTTCTATTTTGGGAAAACATCATATGACAGTAGTCTGAATACTGCAAGCAAAAAAAAAGTGGATCACAAGTTTGATGCTATTTTTGAGGAATTTACTAGCTTCAGGAATAGTTCAGACAGTGGTCACATATAAACAAACTGTACATGATTTTTCACACAAAAATTCTGTTACAAATCTCTTCACAAAAGATTAATATGTACAAATCTTACAAAATGTTATTTCATACAAAATTCGAAATACAATAACAGTACATTTCTGAAAATAGTTTGTAGTCTTGGATATAGGCTTACAAGTCAAAAATATTCATGATTGTCAATGCTTAAGACCCAAAACCCTTCCACAACATTACACATTACACAGCCTTACACATTAAAAAACGGTCAAAATCTTCATCTCTTCCTTCATTTTCAAAACTGGTCAACTGATCTGTATATTGTAACAATTGTAACCCCATTTATACAGAAAGGAATGATGACAAATATTCTCTCCCATTGAAAATTAAATTTAATTGGAAAAATATGTAAAATAACATTGTTAATGACAGCAAAATGAATCATGAAATCAACTTTTTCCAAACCTTACTGTAAATGTTAATGATTCATACACAATCAATGCTCATTACTTTTAAAAATGTCTGGATATTTGAAGGATGTCCTTCCAAAACAAGGGATGTAAAGCATTGGCTCTGAAAAAGATATCAGCAATTTTGGACCAGAATAAAAAGTAGAAATGTTTTCATTCATATTGTTATGAATGGTTGGAATTTTCCACAGACTGTGAATGTTGAGTATATTCAAGACTGAGAATAATGGATTATACACCAAGAAAAATTAACGAATATCAGGGGGTGGGGAATGATACAAGAACATGGAATCAGCCGTCATAGACAACAAAGAGCAAGGTTCAAGGGATAAGATGCAAAGAGCCAAAAGACATACTGCTGCTTACAATTCCCATGTTATGATTTAATCTATAATGCAAGTGATCAAAAATGGTGTCACACAAGTTCCCCCACCCACCTCACCCCACCATTATATCCCATTAATTTGCGACAAGTTGCAGACTACAAAATATAGCATTCCAGCAGATCCAAAGCCTTATTCAGCAGCGGGAACAAGACCATCAGCAGCAATTAAGAGTTAATTCAAATTTAGTTAACCACATTCTAATCTGCATCAAGTCCTGCTTACCACCGCCTCTTCCATTTTTGCTAGCCAAATGTAGTTCTAAGTCATCAGTCCATTTAAAATCCCCTTTCCTGTCTAAGTCCCTTCAAAATCTCACTACGCCCCATGTTTATAATTTCATCCAGCCTCAAGACACATTTTGACGTTTAACATTTCTCCATATCTGGCTTTCTTCTGTTTTTACACATATTGTCAGCAGGGACTTCAGCTTTGAAATATCCCCTTTCCTTCGTTTCTCTGTTTGCTTCCTCTTAAAACTCTTCTTAGAACTCATCTCCATCTGACCACATCATTCTCAATATCTTGTAGCACAGTGCCTTATTTTTAGGATTCCCTTGCTCATAAAGAAAGATGGAGGCAAATGTTTGAAGGGCTTCTGTTTTACCTCTATATTTTTAATGCAACAATGTTATGACACTCGTATTCCATTAACAAATGGATCCATTATGGAGAGAACAGTTCTATCATCTGATTAATGTACATTTGTGTGAAGAAAATGCCTTGCATTGAGATGTTGAAATAGCATATAAAAATAATGGTCAACTCCAATATGTAGAAATTAAATTTGACAACCTATTTACCTTTTTAATACAAAAATGGGAAGTAACACACTGATACACTTCTACTTAATATAAACATAATTAAAGGTATTTTTCTTCAATTGATTTGTTCCACTATTTCTTTGTCCCACTTCCTATCCAACTTAAGAAAAACCTGACGTATATTTCTATTTTTTGCATTAGCTTAATGCATTACAATTCTCACAAACTAATGTACATACTAATTATACTCTAAACATTGGTGTTTGTGTGTGCACAATACAACTAATTCACCATAGCTGTGGATTAATTACCATAAGAATGTGGTTATTTTTGACTCAACTGGGTATTTCTCAAATTTAAAAAAAATCTCCCTTTTGCTCAATTTCCGTTTTTAAATAACAAAAAAATGGGAAGCAGTTCACTGTTCTGCTCCACATCCCATTAAGCAAGATTTGACAAACCTAAAAAAAAAATTCCTCAAAGCACATGCTTACAGTTTGACCAAGGAGAAAAACATTTCTGACTTAAAATTCTTAGCAGACACATTCAATAAAGTTTTTTTCTGAAATACATTTTTGTCAGATCCTTCAATAAACCACGTTGCATCTGCAATCATTCCATTGGGACAGGCCAACTACATATCTAGTTTTGTGTGTATTTGTCAGACTTAGTTTGACAGATTTTGGTGCTACCTCCAATTATTTCCAGCCACGGTAATCTTCACCCTTCCACAAAATTACATTTTTAAATTAACAGGCAAATAAAATTCTCCCACCTAGTGCTCAGTAAATGAATCAATTGGCCCTTTGAGAATAAAATAAGGAAGAGTTGGAAGATTTACATTCCATGTTAATTCTTCATACAAAATGTTATATCGCTTCTGAAAATACACAATTTTAACTTGGCTATTTGTGAACTCCAGCTTTTCTCATGAAGGATTAGCAGCACCAGAGTAAAATGAACATGGATGAGGAAGGAGTTCTGACCCTATACAGTGAAGATTTGGAATACCAATGTGCAAATGGCTCGCAGGAAATCAGTAGTTAAGCAAATCGACTGTGTTTTAATCATTTTTCTTGAGAAATAGAACAATCTCAGTCCTTTATTGGATCACTGCATCGATCATAATTCATCATCATCCGAGCTGAAGCTGCTTCTCCTACTACTACCTTTAGATGCACTGGGTGATGTCGCAGACATATGATTTGAGCCCACGGAGATGGTGTTGTCCATTAGTGTTTCATCAAGCCGATTCTCTTGTTTTAAAGATGCACTGAAGGACAAGTCTGTGAAATGAGATAAAGGATCCAAATAGTTATAGGACCCTTCATTGAGTTCACTCAACATCTGAGGCAATGTTGCTTGCTGCAGATAATCAGAACCATTTCCCCCTTGGTGGGATTCATGCTTGACGAGGTGGGCAGCCAGCTCCATAGGACTAAGACCTGAAGACATGGTGGGCAGACCATGAGCTCTAGCCTGCATTTCCAGCTCCTGAAATTTTAACAAGAAATTCTGTTGGATCAAGTTTACAAAAAAATACACCACAATCCATGTTTAAATAAACAAGGAATTTTATTTGTCCTAGTTAATATAAGAAGACATCATCTAATATTTGATCATCCTGATAACATGGGCAAGATTGCATTAGTACAAGCACCTTTTTAGTTAGTTTGTTGGGCTGAAGGTGTGGGACAGGAACAAATTTCAACCCCCTTTCTGAAATCTCCTAAAAAAGACAAATCCATGGACAGTTCTGGGCGTTTATATCAGCAGCGTAGTGGCACAGTGGTAGAGTTGCTGCATTAGAGTGCCAGAGACCCTGGTTTGATCCTGATTATGGGTGCTGTCTGTATAGAGTTTTTACGTTCCCACCGTGACCCGTGTGCGTTTTCTCTGGGATCTCCGGTTTCCTCCCACAATCCAAATACATACAGGTTTGTAGGCTAATTGACTTGGTATAAATGTAAATTGTCCGTAGAGTGTGTAGGGTGGTATTAATGTGCGAGGATTGTGATCAGCGCTAACTCAGAGGGCTGAAAGGCCTGTTTCCATGCTGAACTAAACTTCTCTTTTACATAAAACTAATTGCAATTTCAAAGGTGGCGAGGGAGAACCAAAATATAATTCCAGCTCCAGAAAACTGTTGATTTGAATCGGAGTCCAAAACACGCCTCATACTTCATGCCAACCATCAGCGCCCAATTACACTAATCCCATTTTATTTTCCCCACAATTCCACCAACTTCTCCCAGATTCTACCACTCACTGTGGTTTACAGCATCCAATTTATCTACCGACCCACAAGTCTGTGATGTGGGAGGAAACCACTGCAGGTGCTGAGAATGCTCAGAAGGTCAGTCAGCATCCATGGAGGGAGAACATCATCAATATCAGAAGTCTCTAAAGGTTTTCATCAATTCTAACAGGAGGGTCAATCTGAAATATCATCAACCTCACTACAATTGCCAGCTGTTCTGCTGATTATTGTCAGCTTTTACTTCATTTGTCCAACTTTAGATATATTAGAAATAATTTAACTATTGATTCAGCCAAACTATACTTTAATGCAATGATTGTGCCATACATGACCTACTGTATAACAACTTGGTCACTGGCATGTAAGTCCACACTAAAGCCTGTTGAAATTGCTTATAAACAAGCCCTAAAAACTCTTGACAAAAAGCCCAGAATGTACCATCACTGTAGCATCCTGAAGAAATTTGATCTGCTGAGCTGGGAAAACGTAATAAAATATTTGGACTCGATTTTGGTTTACAAAATCTTCCGTGGACTAGCCCCACCTCCGTTAAAGGACTTCATAAAGAAAAACACAAAAGTCCCGTTTAGGAAAAGTGTCTTTGGGCAGTCAGTATTTTCATATCGAGCGTCGCAGACCTGGAACGCGATACCATGCGTCATACGGGATCTGCCAACCCTTACCTCATTTACCAAACATCTAAAAACATGGTTACTGCAAAATCAAAATTGCAATCATAATCTACCTTAAAATTATCCTATGGCACTCTTTTATTGCTACTTTTTTACTTTATTGTTAGTTTTGTTTTTGTTTTTGTCTTTTGTTTTTTACCTTGTTTGGGATGTGTTTACCTTGTGTTGGGACTAAAGATGGAAATCAGCTACTGGCTACAATCTTGCATATTACATGCAAAGGTTTATTAATATGCACTGTCCCTAATAAAATCAATTCAATTCAATTCAATTCAATGTTTCAGATTTCCAGCATCAGCAGTTTTGTGCTTCAATGTGGAAGACAAGGCCAATTCTAAGAAATGTTTTCAGACATTAGGACTGAAGACTTACAGTTGGTTCAAAAGGAAGTGGGTTTTAATCACATCCTATAGGAGGCAAGAACAGTGGAGAAGGAACAGAGTTCAGGGAGGAGACAACTTGGAGGCTGGTGGTCAAACAATGGCTGCTCAATGGTGGAGCAACCAAATTCAGGAATGTACAAGACCTCAGAACCTGGAGTTCCAAATGATCACCTTCATGTTTAGGATTCCTCAGATGATCACAACACCATGACAGAATTCAAAACTTACAACACCATGTCTCACACTTCCAATGTTTTTTCTCTATTCCATCATTTCAGACATCTCCAAGCAGCCATCTTCATCACCCATTTTCTATCACCCACATATCATAAGGTCATAAGGTCATAAGTGACAGGAGCAGAATTAGGCCATTCGGCCCATTAAGTCTACTCTGCCGTTCGGTCATGGCTGATCCATCTTCACCTCTCAACCCCATTCTCCTGCCTTCTCCTCATAACCTCTGACATCTGTATTAATCAAGAATCTATCTATCTCTGCCTTAAAAATATCCATTGATGGCCTCCACAGCCTTCTATGGCGAAGGATTCCACAGATTCCCCACCCTCCGACTAAAGAAATTTCTCCTCAAATAACATCATTTAATTCTGAGGCTACGACCTCTAGCCCTTGACTCTCCCACTAGTGGAAACATCCTCTCCACATCCACACTATCCAAGCCTTTCACTAACATCATTCAGTTTCTGCTACCTAGCAAAGAACTTCTGTTCTCTCCAGCCCTCAGCCTTTCAATGAGACTTGGATTTATATCAGCATTTTCTGCAGCTATGATAAAAAAAGATCGCAGGTTAGAAATGTTATCTGATTTTCTCTCCACAAATGCTGCCTGATCGGAAGAGCATTACCAGCATAGAATCATGGAGTTAGATAGCACATAAACAGGCCCTTTGGCCCAAGTCATCCATGCCAATGTCAATGTCCCATCCAAGCCCATTTCCCCACACCTGACCCATACCCATGTATACCTTCCCTATCCATTTGTCCGTCCAATTTTTTTTAAATGCTATCATTATATCTGCCCATCTACGACAGTTCAGCAACGGCACCTTCTGTATGAAAAAGTTGCCCTCAGGTTCCCATCAAATCTTGCCCCATCTCATCTTGAATCTGTGCCTTCTAGTTCTCGATTCCCCTACTCTGTGGAGAAAAGCTCTGCATTCTACTCCCCTCATGATTTTATACACCTGAATAAGGTCACCCCTCAGAGTCATGGGAGATTTCAACATGCAGGTAGACTGGGAAAACCAGGTTGGTACTGGACCACAAGAAAGGGAGTTTGTCGAAAGCCTCCGCGATGGGTTCTTAGTGCAGCTTGTAGTGGAGCCTACCAGGGAAAAGGCAATTCTGGATTTAGTGTTATGTAATGAACCGGATTTGATAAGGGAACTCAAGGTCAAGGAGCCATTAGGTGGTAGCGACTACAACATGAAAGTTTTAATCTGCAAACTGAGAGGGAGAAGATGAAATTGGATGTGTCGGTATTACAGCTGAACAAAGGGGACTATAGAGGCATGAGGGAGGAGCTGGCCAAAATTGACTGGAAAGGGATCCTAGCAGGAGTGATAGTGGAACAGCAATGGCAGAAATATCTGGGAATAATCCGGATGATGCAGGATCTTTTCATTCCAAAGAGGAAGAAATATTCTTGGAGGAAAAAGAGGCGACTGTGGCTGACAAGGGAAGTCAAGGACAGTATAAAACTAAAAGAGAAGGCATATAACATAGCAAAGATTATTGGGAAGCCAGAGGATTGGGAAGCTTTTAAACAACAGAAGGTAACTAAAAAGGCAATAAGGGAGAAAAAGATGAAATACGCAGGTAAGCTAGCCAATAATATGAGAGAGGATGGCAAGAGTTTCTTCAGTTATATAAAGAGTAAGAAAGAGGCAAGAGTGGATGTTGGATCACTGGAAAATGATGCAGGAAAAGGGATAATGGAGAATAAAGAAATGGCAGAGGAATTGAATAACTTTTTTACATCAGTCTTCACAGTGGAAGACACCAGCAACGTGCCTGCAATTCAAGAGAGTCAGGGGGTGGAAGTTAGTGGAGTGGCTGTTACTAGGGAGAAGGTGCTTGGGAAGCTGAAAGGGCTGAAGGTGGATAAGTCACCTGGACTAGATGGACTGCACCCTAGGGTTCTGAAAGAGGAGGGTTTAGAGATTGTGGAGGCATTGATAGTGATGTTTCAAGAATCACTAGAGACAGGAGAGAACCCAGATGATTGGAAAATTGCCAATATTATCCCGCTGCACAACAAGGGAGCAAAGGAGAATCGTCTGACTTCGGTGGTTGGTAAGCTTTTAGAGCCCATTATAAAGGATGAGGTTACGGAGTACTTCGAAGTTCACGATAAAATAGGCTGTAGTTAGCAAGGCTTTATGAAGTGGAGCTCTTGCTTGACAAATTTGCTGGGATTCTTTGAAGAAGTAAATAGCAGGACAGACAAAGGAGAGTCAGTAAATATTGTTTACTTAGATTTTCAGAAAGCCTTTGATAATGTGCCGCATGTGAGGCTGCTATGGAAGATGAGAGCCCACAGTATCAAAGGGCAGATACTAGCATGGATAGCAGGTTGGCTGGATGGCAGAAGGCAAAGAGTGGCAATAAAGGGGGCTTTCTCTGGTTGGCTGCCAGTGACTAGTGGAGTTTTGCAGGGGTCAGTGCTCTTCACGTTGTATATTAATGATTTGGACGAGGGGATTGAAGACTTTGTGGCCAAGTTTGCGGATGATACGAAAATAGGTGGAGGGGCCGGTAGTCTAGAGAAAGCAGGGTCTCTGCAGAAGGGCTTGGACAGGTTGGGAGAGTGGGCAGAGAAGTGGCAGATGGAATATAGTATAGCAAATGGTGGAATCATGCATTTTGGTAGTAAGAATAAACATAGAAACATAGAAAATAGGTGCAGGAGTAGGCCATTCGGCCATTCGAGCCTGCACCGCCATTCAATATGATCATGGCTGATCATCCAACTCAGTATCCTGTACCTGCTTTCTTTCCATACCCACTGATTCCTTTAGCCACAAGGGCCACATCTAACTCCCTCTTAAATATAGCCAATGAACTGGCCTCAACTACATTCTGTGGCAGAGAATTCCAGAGATTCACCACTCTCTGTGTAAAAAATGTTTTTCTCATCTCAGTCCTAAAAGATTTCCCCTTTATCCTTAAACTGTGACCCCTTGTTCTGGACTTCCCCAACATCGGGAACAATCTTCCTGCATCTAGCCTGTCCAACCCCTTAAGAATTTTGTAAGTTTCTATAAGATCTCCCCTCAATCTTCTAAATTCTAGCGAGTACAAGCCGAGTCTATCCAGGCTTTCTTCATATGAAAGTCCTGCCATCCCAGGAATCAGTCTGGTGAACCTTCTCTGTATTCCCTCTATGGAGATGCAGACTAATTTCTAAATGGGGGAGAATCCAGAAATCGGAGGTGCAAAGGCACTTTTGAGTGCTGGGTACAGGATTTCCAAGAGGTTAATCTGCAAGTCGAATCGGTATTAGAGAAGGGAAACGCAATGCTAGCATTTATATCAAGAGGGCTTGTATACAAAAAGAGGGATGTAATGCTGAGGCTCTATTAGGCGCTGGTCAGACTGCATTTGGAATATTGTGAGCAATTTTGCGCACCATATCTGAGGAAGATTGTGCTGGCTCTGGAGAGGGTCCAGAGGAAGTTTACAAGAATGATCCTAGGAATGAGCAGGTTATCCTATGATGAGCATTTGTCAGCACTGGGCCTGTACTCGCAGGAGTTTAGAAGAATGAGGGGGGACCTCATTGAAACATACAGAATAGTGAAAGGCTCGGATAGAGTGGATGTGGAGAGGATGTTTCCATTAGTGGGAGAGTCTAGGACTAGAGGTCATAGCCTCAGAATTAAAGGACGTTGATTTAGGAAGGAAATGTGGAGACATTTATTTAGTCAGAGGGTGGCAAATCTGTGGAATTCTGCCACAGAGGGCTATAGAGGACGTCAGTGGATACTTTTAAGGCAGAGATAGAAACATAGAAAATAGGTGCAGGAGTAGGCCATTCGGCCCTTCGAGCCTGCACCGCCATTCAATATGATCATGGCTGATCATCCAACTCAGTATCCCGTACCTGCCTTCTCTCCATACCCTCTGATCCCCTTAGCCACAAGGGCCACATCTAACTCCCTCTTAAATATAGCCAATGAACTGGCCTCGACTACCCTCTGTGGCAGAGAGTTCCAGAGATTCACCACTCTCTGTGTGAAAAAAGTTCTTATCTCGGTTTTAAAGGATTTCCCCCTTATCCTTAAGCTGTGACCCCTTGTCCTGGACTTCCCCAACATCGGGAGCAATCTTCCTGCATCTAGCCTGTCCAACCCCTTAAGAATTTTATAAGTTTCTATAAGATCCCCTCTCAATCTCCTAAATTCTAGAGAGTATAAACCAAGTCTATCCAGTCTTTCTTCATAAGAGAGTCCTGACATCCCAGGAATCAGTCTGGTGAACCTTCTCTGCACTCCCTCTAGGGCAATAATGTCCTTCCTCAGATTTTGAGACCAAAACTGTAGGCAATACTCCAGGTGTGGTCTTACCAAGACCCTGTACAACTGCAGTAGAACCTCCCTGCTCCTGTACTCAAATCCTTTTGCTATGAAAGCTAACATACCATTCGCTTTCTTCACTGCCTGCTGCACCTGCATGCCTACTTTCAATGACTGGTGTACCATGACACCCAGGTCTCGCTGCATCTCCCCTTTTCCTAGTCGGCCACCATTTAGATAATAGTCTGCTTTCCTGTTTTTGCCACCAAAATGAATAACCTCACATTTATCCACATTATATAGATAGAATTTTGATTAGTACGGGTGTCAGAGGTTATGGGGAGAAGGCAGGTGAATGGGTTAGGAGGGAGAGATAGATCAGCCATGATTGAATGGCGGAGTAGGCTTGATAGGCCGAATGGCCTAATTATACTCCTATCACTTATGACCTTATAACTAGAGAATGATCCTCAGCTACTATCTACCTCATTGTAGACACTCGGACTATCTTTAATCAGACTTTACTGGACTTTATCTTGCACTGAACATTACTCCCTTCATCATATAGCTGTAAACTGTCAACGGTTTGATTGTAATCATGCATAGTCTTTACACTGTCTGGTTAGCACGCAACCTCGGTACCTCGGTACCTCGTGAGAATTAACTAAACTAAAAGTTGGCCAGTCATGTTGGCAAGTCATGTTGCAGCAAAATACGGCTGGGCTACTTTGGAGTGTTGTGTGTAATACTGGTTGCCACTTTACAGAAAGAATATGGGGTCTCTGAAGAGGGCACAAAAGAAGTTGCCTTGATTAGACAGTATTATCTGTGAGGAGGAGGGACAAACATGGATTGGTTTTCCTCTGGAGCAGTCAAGGTCGAGGGGTGACCTGATAGAACCACATGAAATTAAGGGAGGCAGAGAAAGGGCAGAATCATTTTCTCAGGGTGGTAAGATCAAACACTAGAGGGCATAGCTTTATGGTCAGTGGGGAGCATTCAAAGCAGATGTGCAATGCAAGTGTTTTTGTTTTTGTTTTTACAGAGTGGTAGGTGCCTGGAATACACTGCCAGGTGAAATATATATGATAGGGGCATTTAGACAGACGCATGAACAGACAGGGGATGGAAGGATATAGACCACATCAGGCAGATGGGATTAGTTTAAAATTAACCTCATGGTTGGCACATATATTGTAGGCCTGGATAGGCCTGAGTGTGTGTTGCTACGCTGTATTGTTCTATGTTCAAGACAAGATCAAGAGATGTCCAATTGGAAAAAAAATTATTGCTAGCGCCTCTTTCCCTTTCCACAGATGCTGAGCGATGCGCGGAATGTTTACAGTATTCATCGAGTCAACTCGCATTGGACTTTATAGTGCTGAGTAGGTCCCAGTCACCTTAAAATTGAATGGCATTGGGGTTAGGAGGGAGAGATAGCTCAGTCATGATTAGACTTGGAGTGGAGTAGACTTGATGGACCGAATGGCCTAATTCTACTCCTATCACTTATGACCTTATGATCATCACCACCAGCAATTAAAGTGGGGTCTGAAGAACTGTCCCAACCAAAAAGGTCCGCTACACAGGTGCGGCCTCACCCACCAAGTTATCCAGCATCTTGAGTTTAATAGGCCTACGCAATCTCCCTGTTGCTAAACACTTTAACACCCCCTCCTATTCCCATACTGAACTTTCTGTCCTGGGCCTCCTCCACTGTCAGACTGAGGCCAAAAACAAATTGGAGGAACAGCAACTCATATTTTGCTTGGGCAGCTCACAACCCAGCTGTATTAATATTGATTTTCCAACTTCCAGTAACCCTGGGTTTTTCTCCCTCTCTGTCCCTCCCCCACCCTAATTCTCTGACTAGTTTCACTATCCTACCAATTCATTTTAATGTTCGTATCCCTCGTTGTCACCTTCCCCTCAGCTAACATTCTACTTTTTTTCCTTGTTCATAGTCTGCTTTGACCTGTCATTTTCACACCTTACCCTTCCATATCTTTAGTTCCCCTCTCCCCTGACTCTCAGTCTGAAGAAGGTTCTCGACCTGAAACGTCACCCATTCCTTCTCTCCAGAGATGTTGCCTGTCCCGCTGACTTATTGCAACGTTTTGTGTTTATCTTTAGGGTTTCAGTGAGGTGTTGCCACCACCATCACCTAGAAAGATAAGTGGGCCACATAAATTCACAAGTAGAACAGTTTCAAAAGCTGAGTACTCACTACAGATGCTGGAAATACTCAAATCAGTATGAGTGGGATAACAGGCTTCTAATGTCAATAGAATTGAACAGTATCAAAACCTGCTATTTCGCCCAACTGATCAACACCAACTAATGGGCACATGTCTATAATAATTCCATCACCTAGTTCTTGGTCTATAACATTCTATTCCCAAGCAAGTGCTTGTCTGAACTCTTAGATTCTGTCAGAAACCCAGCCTCCACCTTTCTCTTGGCAGTGCACTGCAGGTAAAAGAGGTCCCACTCAAATCTCTTCCTCTTACCATCTTAGGCCCCCTTCGGTCATGGCTGACCATGGGTGTCTCCAGGGTGCTATTCCCTATATGGAGGATGCTTGTGCGTGACTTTATTTAACGTGGGGAGACTGGTGCACAGACAGCCGCCCCACAGTCCTTGACAGATCTGGGTCATGGAGTCCAAGAAGACCGGAGACCCTTTACTGCAGCAGCCTTCATCCGCCTTCCCAGCCATTGTGATGCTCCACTAAGGTCAGCCATCATCCTCCGCCTGTTCCACCGTTGAGGTCTTGGTTGGAATGCTCTTTGTCAGAGACCTCCCCCGTGACATGGGCGGCCCTACCAGGAGCACGGTCTTACCATTATTCTTACCATAAACCTACAGTATGTCCTCTACTTTTATCGATGGTTGATATGGGGAAATGTTTCTTGCAATCTATCTTAGCTGCTCCCCTCATAATTCTGCACAATTCAATCATGTCCCATCTGAACCTTCTCCACTTGCAAGAGATCAGACCTTGCTTTTCCAGCCTCTCCTCATAACTGAACTGCTCCACCCCCAACAACATCCTGGTGAATCTCCTTTCACCTTCACCAACACTCTCACATTCTTCCTCTACCAGTCACCAAAACTGTACGCAATACACTGACTGGTGTCTGATGAAAATTGTATAAAGCGGGAGCATAACCTGCCCACTTCCATATTCAGTGCCCAGGCCAATGAAGGCCAGCATTTTAAAAGCCTTCTTAACCACATTATCTCCCTGCATAGGATCCATGGATGTGCACATATCCTTCAATATTTGCTGAAACCCTACCATTCATGGTTTACGTCCTAGCCCCCTAATAATGTGTCACCACAACTTAGGGTGTCAGGGCAGCACGGTGGTGCAGCGGTATTGCCACCTTATAGCGACAAAGACCTGGGTTTAATCCTGACTACGGGTGCTGTCTGTGTGGAGTTTGTACGTTCTCCCCATGACATGCATGGGATTTCTCCAGTATCTCCAGTTTTCTCCCACACCCCATAGACGTACAGGTTTGTAGGATAATTAGCATGGTAAAATTATAAATTGTCCCTTGTGTGTGTGGAATAATGTTAGTTTGTGGGGATCACTAGATGGCATGAACTCGATGGGACTGTTTCCGTGCTAAATGACTAAACAAAACATTAGTCTGGATTAAACCCCATCTGCCAATTTCCAACTAATTTCACGAACCCATTGATGCCTCTGCAGCTTAAGCAGACCTTCCTTATTGCTAACAGTACCACCAATCTTTGTGTTACGCATGAATTAACTGATCTAAGAAGGCACAACAGAGGATGTACTTCCTGCGGCAGCTGAGGAAGCACAATCTACCACAGGCAATGATCATCCAATTCTATACGGCCATCGTGGAATCTGTCCTCACCTTCTCCATCATGGTCTGGTTTGGCTCAGCCACCAAGCATGACACCTGGAGGCTGCAGCAAAATGTCCGATCAGTTGAGAAGGTTATTGGCTGCAACCTTCCCTCCAAAGATGAACTGTGCACTGCAAGGGCCAGGAAGCGAGCGGGCAAGATCATCTCTGACACCTCTCACCCTGGCCACAAACTCTTTGAATCACTTCCCTCTGGAAGGCGACTTCGGACTGTCAAAGCTGCCACAGCCAGACATAAAATCAGCTTTTTTGCACGAGTAGTAGCTCTACTCAATAACCAAAAATCTGTAGCCTCCTTTTGCTCTGGTATTTCATTTAATACACATGCCTAATCAATAATGTTTTATTATTAATGTTTAATGTTTTATGTGTCATTCCTAACTGTCACTGTATGTCATGTGCAGCAGCATCTATGGAGCGAAGGAGATAGGTAACGTTTCGGGCCGAAACCCTTCTTCAGCCTGATAGGGGGTGGCGGGGAGTAGGAAGGAAAAAGGGAGGAGGAGGAGCCCAAGGGCTGGGGGATGGGAGGAGACAGCTTGAGGGCTAAGGAAGGGGATGAGATTCCGCAAAGACCGCTCCCTCCGCAACTCCCTTGTCAATTCTTCCCTTCCCTCCCGTACCACCCCCTCCCCGGGCACTTTCCGTTGCAACCGCAAGAAATGCAACACCTGTCCCTCTACCTCCCCCCTCGACTCCATTCAAGGACCCAAGCAGTCGTTCCAGGTGCGACAGAGGTTCACCTGTATCTCCTCCAACCTCATCTACTGCATCCGCTGCTCTAGATGTCAGCTGATTTACATCGGTGAGACTAAGCGGAGGTTGGGCGATCGTTTCGCCGAACACCTCTGCTCGGTCCGCAAGAACCTACCTGACCTCCCGGTGGCTCAGCACTTCAACTCCCCCTCCCATTCCCAATCCGACCTCTCTGTCCTGGGTCTCCTCCATTGCCAGAGTGAGCAACACCGGAAATTGGAGGAACAGCACCTCATATTCTGCTTGGGGAGCCTGCATCCGGCGGGCATGATCATTGAATTCTCCCAATTTTGTTAGCACTTGATGTCTCCTCCCCTTCCTTAGCCCTCGAGCTGTCTCCTCCCATCCCCCAGCCCTCGGGCTCCTCCTCCTTCCTTTTTCCTTCCTACTCCCCGCCACCCCCTATCAGTCTGAAGAAGGGTTTCGGCCCGAAACGTTACCTATCTCCTTCGCTCCATAGATGCTGCTGCACCCGCTGAGTTTCTCCAGCATTTTTGTGTACCTTCAATTTTCCAGCATCTGCAGTTCCTTCTTGAACACTGTATGTCATGTTGTCGCTTGCGGGCGGAGCATCAAGGCAAATTCCTTGTATGTGAATACTTTGCCAATAAACGTATTAAGTTATTCTACATACATATCCAAGTCATTCACACATATTATAAATAGCAAGAGTCCCAGCAATGATCCCTGTGGAACAAACTGGTCATAGGCATCAGCAATCCTCTACCAACTTGTGCATCTTATTGTGAAGTTAATTTAGGGTCCAGTTTACAAACTTGCTCTGGATCCCACGAGACCCAACTTTATTCTGTGGCAAATGACTCACTATAGCCTTTTACCTACCTACAAATACACGAAAGCACAAAACACAATTCTGACCAAATTGTCTCCATAAATTCGAATAAAACAAAGGCAGTCAATTTGATATGCAATTAATCCACATTTAAATTGTTTTACTGTGGGATTGGAAGGAAAGAGTAGGTGAATGGAACTGATTATATATAAAATAATGAAAAGTAGAGAAGGGGTAAATAGTCAGAACTTATTCCCCCCAGGATGGAAATATCAAATACTATAGTGCATAGCTTTAAGGTGAAAGTGGGCAAAGTTTAAAGGAGATGTGCGGGGCACGTTTTTACACAGAAGGTGATGTGCCTGGGACGCGTTGCAAGGGGCAGTGGTAAAGGGCCTGTCCCACTTTCACGACCTAATTCACGACCTTTTTTTAGTCGTGGACATTTTTCATCATGCTAGAAAAACGCCCGACCTACTTGATGCCACGAGTACCTAAGACAGCATCACGGCCTGCTACGACCTACCTACGACTTCCTACGACCTTGTGACGACCATGCTGCGAGTATGAGTCAAGGGCAAACTGGGCAGAGGTCGTGAATTAGGTCGTGAAAGTGGGACAGGCCCTTAACAACATTGTAGAGACTTTCAGATAGACACATGGATAAGGGGAGAATATGGATTATGTGCAGGAAGATAAGAAATGGTCTTGGCATTATATTTGGCACAGACATTGTGGGCCGAAAGCCTGTTCCAATATTGTCATAAGAAATAGTATAGTTAGGCTATTCGGCCCATCAAGTCTACTCCGCTATTCAATCATGGCTGATCTATGTTTCCCTCCTATCACCTGCCTTCTCCCCATAACCTCTGACACCCATACTAATCAAGAATGATTGTTTATTTTCTATGAAATACACTTTTAACTCAAATTTTCACAACTGACTGTCTATCCTCCTTTCCAATCTAAGTGTTTGGACATGTACTCCAGGTCTTTGCAAACCTGAATCCGCAGCAGCAGTCTCCGGTTAGCTTGCTCCAGTTTCTTTTGCCTGTTTTCTAATTCTCGAACACGGTGCTGCTCTTTCTGAAGCCACTTGATGTACTCCACACTTGCTTTCAAAATTGTACCTTTGTTCCAGCGCACATCACTGCAGAGTAAAAGGTCATCTTTAAATAAAAGTCTGCCTTGGCAGAATTTTATCAAAAAAAAAAAGAAAAATGCAATCAAATTAATATTAAAATTAAATTATTGAACAGTAGTATTAAAATGAAAACAAGATTAACGCAGTGATTCTTGCATTACAATATTTTGTTGGATCTGGAGACAGCCATCTAATGTAACAATTTCCTCTAATTTCCTCTTCTCTGTCTCAGGCCGGTTCTCAGGATACTTTCAAGAGAGAGCTAGATAGGGCTCTTTAAGATAATGGAGTCAGAGGATATGGGGAGAAGGCAGGAATGGGGCACTGATTGGGGATGATCAGCCATGATCACATTGAATTGCGGTGCTGGCTCAAGGGGCCATATCCTCTGACTATCAGGGATTACTATTGTCTATTGTCTGACATTTACAGAAGGTCAGGAAACTTTCTAAACCAATGGTTATAATCCTCAATGTATTGTTCACTCTTTGCAATTGAACCAATTTCAGGTAATTATTCTGCTACTCCCATTTACAGATTTTTGGGGGGTTTTCATTACTCTCAATGTAGTTTACTCTCTGAGTGATAGCAGGCCTTCCATTTAGTTTCCTATTCCAGTTCCTCTTTCTCTGCTTCTTAATCAGTTTCTCTCTAACTTTTATCATTCCCCGTGAAGGATAACACATTTATTTCTGCAATCTTCTTCTTGACTGAGAGCTATAGGCATCTGCAGCATTTTGTTTTCGGAATGACTTCAAGTGGATCCCAATTTATACAAAGTATAAAGAGCATAAAGGGCAGCATAATCAATGAGTCAGTGTGAATAATAGATCAGAAACGGACCAAGCGAGTGCATAATAGTGTCCCTTCAGTAATCATTGCACCAGTGGCACTCGGTTTTTCCCGCATCAGGAATTTATAAAGTTGGAATCAGCGACTTATTTATGAATTGAGATGGAATGGGAAGTGTTTAAATCAATTAGAAACCCACAATGTGAAGCAGTATGTTGAGAAATGAGAGCTAATCATTTAATAACGTTTTGCAATAGTTGTATAATTTTGTACTGCGTATAGAAATAGATGCAGTTGGTGGATACTCAGCCACTTGTGTCCAATCCTTCAGTCAATTTAATCATGGCTGATTTTCTATTTCAATACAATCTTCCCTCTCTCTCACCAGTTATCCCTGATAATGTTTGTCCCTAGAGGTTCAATTTATCTCCTTCCTAAGAAAAGTGGCCAAGTTTTAAGACAGGTTTTTTTGTAAATGGCATCAATACTTACGGGTCATTTGACTTTGGAATTAAGGTACCAAGCTCTTTAATTCGGTAATTGATGTTGTATCTTCGTCTTCGTTCAACTGTTGAGAATTAGTTGTACGGATGTAACCAATGGCATTTATTGATTTCAGACAAAATGATCCAAGCAAAACAGAATTTTTTAAGCAGACAGACAGCGACCACACTTACTCAAGTTGTGATTATCTTTCTTTTGCCTTTCTTTAACTAGTGCATGTGTTTCAGCATCTGCAGCAGTCAATGAGAAGTTGGTTAGTTTTGAGTGACTACGAGTTCTATTTTAAATGTAACACAGATCACGATTATTAGGCTAGCCACCCTCAGCCTACCTTAGCCATCTTAAAATATACATATTGCTGCAAGAAGAATGTATATGGTGCAATTATTTAATGCTACCATTACAGCCATCGCTAAAATTCATTAACTTTAACTCAATCAAACACCACGAGGTTATCAGATATTTGGATCCAAGGCTACAGCATCCAATCTTAATCTAGTTAACCAGCAAAACGTTTCCCTCAAGAGGGCAATTGTGAATTTTCATAATAAGGCAGTGTTCTGAATAAAACAAATCTGAAAGACTGCTGTATTGATTTAACTATTGAAGCCAGGCAATCACCCAGCTTCCTAAATTAATTAGACTTAATGGAGCATGATGCTAATTAAAATGTTACACAGAAGTTACCATTCTTGGTTACTAAAAGTAGCCATAAAAATAAACAAACTACCTTTTCATGAGGAATCAATGGAATGTAATAGAAATATTTTTGGTCTATAATTGATTAAACTTTTTTTCTGAAGTACTTTGAGGAGAAAAAGGAAAAATGGATGAAATTTCTATTGACTGTCTTTTCCAAGAATTCGCCAAACCTGAACTGTGCTCCAAAAGTGAAAATTACTCTGTGCTCCTATATATTTCAAAAATAAAAGTTATATTTTAGAGATACATAATGGAAACTGGCCCTTCGATCACCCGTTCACACTAGTTCTATGTTATCTCACTTGCTCATCCACTCACAATTTGCAGAGGCTAATTGACCTAAAATCTACGTCGTTAGGATATGGGAGGAAACCAGGGCGCCAAGAGCAAACCCACATGGTCGCAGGTCGACTGTGTATACTACATACAGACAGTACCCTGATCTCCAGCACTGTGAGGCAGCAAGTCAACAAACTGCGCTGCACAAGATAAAGAGGAGGCGAAGGTATCATGTACATGGCACCACAGAACAAATATACAGGAGATAAAACAAACCAGCCATAAGGAGAATGTAACCCGAATGGTCACAAGTGAAAAGTGCACAGGTAAAAATATCTTCACCTTGGACAGAACAAGTCAAAAGCTTTAATACAAGAAGATCATAATACAAGTGCAGCTTCACACTGACAGGTTGTGAAAAGACAAAAAGAGAATAGTTTGCAGGTGTCATTGCAGATTGAACCTGAAAGAAAAATATAAAATTCAATGCAGGTTTCTACAGAAAAAAGAAACAAGGATGGTTCAAGAGAAAAGGCGATCAGGACATTGTGGGTGAAGAGACAATCAGGATTGCTGAATGGAGTGCCAGGTTTCACTTGAAATATAAACACGGCATGAACATTCCCAGTTACAGGTCAATGTCTACCTCCGACATTAATTTTAATCCTGTATGTTGTGTTATTTCCACCAACACTGCAATTGTGCTCCTAACGCCAGTTCCAATCATTCCAGGTATGGAAAACCCTGAAGCCTACAGAGCAACATGACGCCAAGTGCATGTTCAGTAACGGTCCTAATCAAAGCTTTAACTGAAGCTTTAAAGATGGGAGGGCAAATGGAAGAGTAACAAAAAAAACAATTGTAGGCAAGAACATTTGAATTGTGTATTGTTGATGTCCCTACTACTTCTTTTTTGTTTCATTTTGTTTATATGTTCGTCATATGCTTGTTTTAATCTGTAAGGTGGCCTTGAGAGTCCTGAAAGGCGCCCATAAATAAAATGTATTGTTATTATTATTATTATTATTATTATTATTAAATGTTTTTAATTGCAAGAGGAACACAGGCCGCAAAGCATTACATTATAGCTGTTTATTTTTTCTCTGATAACATTGAAGTAGACAAAAAGTTTGATGTGGGCAAAGCCATAGACTTTGCTGAAATGGACTTAGGGAGGCATTTGATATGGATTTGCATGTTAGGCTGCTCTGGAAGGTTAGATGGTTATCAAAAAACACAGCAGGATCTTGATATTGGGGACATGGGAGAAGGATTGGTTAATGGAGCTTAATGCAGATAAGTCCTAGGTGTTTGGGAAGTCAAACCAAGGCAGAACCTTCACAGTGAATGGCAGGGCCCTGGGAAGTGTAAAGGACCTGTCCCACTTTCACGAGGTAATTCACAAATTCTCCTGAGTTTTCCCCTCGATTCAAACTCACAGAATGTTCGTAACTAGTCCGTAGGATGTCGTAGGAGTTCGTAGATACATTGTAGCGGCTCGTTATGACAGCCGTAGGTACTCATGGCATCAGGTAAGTCGGGACGTTTTTTCCAGCCCGATAAAAAATGTCCACGAGTAAAAAAATGGTCAGGATGAAAAAAATTGCAACTTTTTACTCGTAAGGAGGGCATCGAAATAATCGTGGGAATTCGTAGATATACTCGTAGGAGTTCATAGGAGTTCGTAGATTACCACGAGCTTGATCTTTTTTTAGGTCCTTTAAACTCGGCAGAGGTTTTGAATGAAGTCGTGAAAGTGGGACAGGCCTTTTATACTGCAGATGGATCTAAGAGTACAGGTACATAGTTCTTTGAAAGTGGTGTCACAGGTACAGGGTGGGCAAAGGGGTGTTCTGTGCATTAGCCTTTACCAGTCAGAGTATTGAGTATAAAAGGATATTTTATAACATTTGTACAAGACACTGGTGAGGCTGTATTTGAAGTATTGTGTTTGCTCATTCTGTTATAGACAATAGACAATAGGTGCAGGAGTAGGCCATTCGGCCCTCCGAGCCAGCACCACCATTCACTGTGATCATGGCTGATCATCCACAATCAGTAGCCCATTCCTGCCTTCTCCCCATATCCATTGACTCCGCTATCTTTGAGCTCTATCAACTGTAACTCTCTCTTGAAAACATCCAGAGAATTGACCTCCACTGCCTTCTGAGGCAGAGAATTCCACAGATTAGGTTCCACAGCTATAGGAAGGATGTCATTAAGCTGGAAAAAGTGTAGAGATGATTTACAAGGATGTTGCCAGGACTTGAGGGCCTGAGCTATAGGGAGAGATCGGGCAGGCTACGACTTTATTCATTGGAACACTGGGGGATGAGGGTTGATCTTATAGTGGTGTATAAAATCATGAAGGGAATAGCTAGGATGAATGTAACAGATTTCGACAGATACATGGATAGGAAAGGTTTAGAAGGATATGGGACAAATGTGGTCAGGTGGGGTTAGTGTTGATGGGGCATCTTGGTTGGCATGGGTAAGTTGGGCCGAAGGGCCTGTTTCCATGCTGTACTTGAAATGTAGCATAGGAAATTCATAAGGAAACAAAAGCTGCTCAAGATAGTAAAGTAAAGTAAAGTAAATGTATTTATATAGCACGTTTAAATCAACTCGCGTTGAGACCAAAGTGCTTTACATAGAAAAAAAATAATTAAGCTTCCGTACATCCATAGAAAAATGACACAAAATATTGTATAATTCAACACAAACGTCCCCCCACAACAGAATAAAAAATTTCCACTGTGGGGAAAGGCATCAGAAAGTTCAGTCCTCTCCCTCTGTGATCACCCGAGGTCGGGGCCTATTTGTGGCCTCCGCAGCCAGTCCGATGTTTTCAGGCCCTCTTGCCAGAAAGCTGGAATGCCGGCATCGGGTGAACACTCCTCGGCGGCTTGGAAATGTCTGGAGCGGCCGCTTCCTCCCCGGAGACCGCGGCACCCGAAGTCTTCAGACCGCGCTGGTTGGAGCTCCGACTCTGGTGATCTCGAATCCCAGGCTCCGCGGTGTTTAAATCCAGCGCCGCCTGCGACTGGACGCTCCGCAGCCACAGCTCCTCGGATGTTGGTCAGCGGTCACAGTACTCCGGAGCTTACCGCACGGTGACCCGGTAAGGCATCACCCACTCCGTGTTGGTGTCCCAGCACTGCACCGCCACCGAAGCTGTAGTCCCGGCCGATCCCGACAGGAAACGCTGCAACAGTCTGATGGTAGGCCGCGAGGAAGGGGCGAAGATGCAGCTCGGAGGGAAACTGCCTCTCCGACCAGGTAGGGACCAGGAAAAGTTCCCCCCTTCCCCTCCCCCCACCCACCACATAAAAGAAGACCTCCAACAAACATTTTGTAGTAACAGGACTAAAAAAAAATAAAAAAAAGGTGAAAGGACGGACTGCAGGCGGAGCAGCCATACACAACGGCGCCCCACTCCTGCAGTCCGCCCAAGTAGATAGTGTGTAGAGTCAGCGTTTACAGTAAAAAAGAAGCTTCAATTCAAGTTGACGGAAATACTAAGGTTAAGAATGTCAGTAAGGGAACAGTGAAGACAAAGGTGAAGACAGAATAACTGCTACATATTGTTGCTCAGGACAAGAACAATTCCTAGGGGAAATATTTACACTGTCCTCTTCAAAAACATATCTGAAAAGATCAATCTCTGCCAGTTGTCCAGTTATTTAAAGATAACTTCAAACATTGAAAATGGTTGGTGTTTTTTTGTAAAATGTTAGAAGACAAATTGTCAAGATGTACAATTGCCCCAGAGGCCAAGATTAAGAGTAGCTCTTTTAAGTTATCAAACCATGCTTAATAGCTTTTACATCAATATTGTAGCCCACAGAAGAGTATTAAATAGGGTTTATTTTACAGATATGATCTCATTGTGTCAAATGGATTCATACCATAGTGGAAATAAGGACCAATGTCAGTCAGCAGGAAGTATGCTTTCTCCCACAACAAAAATGAATTTGAACTGCATCGATTTTGTAGGCACGATACCGCTTCTGAAAATAGTGTGACTACATTAATTTCCTCAACTAGACCAACACAATTGCTTCCACTGACACCAATAGTTGATGCCTTTCTTCTCAGAACACAATCATAACACACGGGGTTTTAAAAATATAAATAAGCATATTTTGTTTCAGACATTTTCTACTGGAACCTCATCAGTCTCAAGAATTTGTAATATACTGATTTACTAAATACTTACTTCTAGAGTGAGTAACTGTGATTTCCCTTTTTAATGGAAGGTTCATAGAACAGGAACCGTGTGTGAGTCCAATATCAGTTGTATTCATACCCTCATCACCACCATAGACATCCAAGATACTGCTACACAACGGCAACTGATCAAACGGAAGAGAAAATAAAGAATGATGAAAAACCATTTACCAAAGCACCAGGAAGTTGCTGATTGAAATTGTAAGCACCCAGCATAACACATTTATATCCACGAATCAGAATTGGGGGTAAGGAACATTAGGATTTTCTTCAAATTAAGAAGCACTCAATCCTAACTACCAATGGATATAACCCAGCATAGTATGTTAAATTAGTAAAAAAATTATTACCCACTCAATAATTGCCAAAGGTAGAAAAAAATGCTGGAGAAACTCAGCGGGTGAGACAGCATCTATGGAGCGAAGGAATAGGCGACGTTTCTGGTCGAGACACTTCATCAATTGGAGAAGGGTCTCGACCCAAAACGTCGCCTATTCCTTCGCTCCATAGATGCTGACTTACCCGTTGAATTTCTCCACCATTTTTGTCTACCTCCGATTTTTCCAGCATCTGTAGTTCTTTCTTAAACAATAATAATTGCCACATTTTTCTAAACCAAGTGAAGCTCCATTTACTTTGATGGAAGCCAATCACATCTTTAAAAGACACAGTTGAAACAATTTAAAATGCATGTTTTTATTCCCCCCAACATTGTTCTCAGGTATCAATCAATCAATTAGTATGATGGGTCTATGATCATTAATCTATCCAATGAAGATGAGACATGTTGCAGACAAAGTGAATAGTGGAGCATTTTGCCGCATATGCACAATAAGTTGGGATGGCCTAATGTTCTATTATTACATTCAGCTTCACTCCCGCCATTCCCAATCACTTAATCAAGTTCAAATATATATACAGTATGCATCACTGCACTCAAATCTTTTTACATTGTGGTTGCCCACCTGTGGTTTGGCTAATATTCATTGCTAAGCTGCTGACTCCCAAACTCTGTACAGTTTAGTTTATTGTCACGCGTACCATAAAAACATAGAAGCATAGAAAATAGGTGCAGGAGGAGGCCATTCGCCCCTTCGAGCCAGCACCGCCATTCATAGTGATCAAGGCTGATCGTCCCCAATCAATAACCCGTGCCTGCCTTCTCCCCATATCCCTTGACTCCACTAGCCCCAAGAGCTCTATCTAACTCTCTCTTAAATCCATCCACTGACTTGGCCTCCACTGCCCTCTGTGGCAGGGAATTCCACAAATTCACAACTCACTGGGTGAAAAAGTTTTTCTCACCTCAGTCTTAAATGGCCTCCCCTTTATTCTAAGACTGTGGCCCCTCGTTCTGGACTCGCCTAACATTGGGAACATTTTTCCTGCATCTAGCTTGTCCAGTCCTTTTATAATTTTATATGTTTCTATAAGATTCCCCCACATCCTTCTAAACTACCGAGGTACAGTGAAAAGCTTTTGTTACGTGCTGTCCAGTCAGTGGAAAGACAATATATGATTACAATCGAGCCATTTACAGTCTATAGATGCATGATAAGGGAATAACATTTAGTGCATGGTAAAGCCAGCAAAGCAGCTGATCTTAATTCATCATTATGTGGAAATTATTTTAATGAGTCATTTACAGATGTACAGGGAGATTTTGACTGAGCTATTTATTACATGTGAGCGGGTTTATTTCATTCTGCTGTGATTGGCATGCAAAGTCAATATTGATTACATAGGGGAAATCTTTCATTATCTTCCAACGTCTTTCAGTCTCTTCCAATGTTTTATTAAGATCGCCATTGCCCTAACCTTGGAATACAATGTAGTCCCTACTGCAACCTCTGATTGAAAGGGTCAGCTCTGAGCTCACACAAAAAATTCAGTGCCCCCTAGTGCAATGTAGGGGAGATCACAATATAAGTGGCAGGCTGTAAATCTCAGAATGCCTTTGATCACCACCAAATTCCCTTCATACACCCCAGATCTGTCACCAACATCAAATGCATGTTAAAATTAACACAAGAAACTCTAATAATAAAATAAACATTAATTACAAATTTACTTAATCTCCTAGTAATTATATCTTCCATTTCAATAGGGCTGCAGCACTCGCACTAGGTATAACTACGACCAAGTATTAGGCCACAGTTCCCAGTCTCGGAGCTGAGACTAGTGCAAGCTCAATTAATACAAACAAACGCAGGATTCTTTATACTTAACCATACTCCTTGCAGTTGTTCCTCTCCATTCAAATGGAAATGAAAGGACTCACTCTTCCTGCCCCAGTTCTAATCTGCACAGGTTCATTGTAAGTACTGGGGAATTGCAGCAAATCCATGCTCCAACTCTTGCTTCCACATTGAGTCCAAGATCAGAGTGCAGCCAGCAAACTGGCAGCAGAGCTCAGCAAGTTTCGGACTTCCGCATTTATGCAGGATTCCTGAACTTCCTGCTCATGTTAGGGGTAGGGGGAAGTAACTGGGGTAAACACTGGCAATTAGTGACAAAGTTAGCCTTGCCCAGCCAGATCCAGCATAATCTGCATTAGTGATGCTGATTGAGTAATAATCATCAGCTAAGATTTGAGTGATCCTCCTTGCTTCTCTTCGGGTGTTGCCTTTAGGTCCTTTAAGGGCTCAGATCTTTGGATGGAGCTTAAAACCACAGCCTTTAACTCAGAAGTGATGAAGTCAGCACTAAAGAATAGCGAGAACAGATTGCACAAAAACAAGCTATGAAATTTAGTTCCTTTAAACGTGTTTCTTTGCTGTAACACTGTCCAAAGAAAGCCGTTGCATTTATGGAAGGACACTGCAGGATGTTGTGAAGTCTTGCAAAGTATTCATTGTTACTTATAGCAATTGACCAGGACTCGCACATCTCTACTCTTCTTCCAATTGTGCCATGTATGTGCATTTTTGTTTCTAGTTTAATTTTGACTCAAATGTTTTGATTTATAATCTTGTGTTTATATTTAACCCATGAAGCTCTTTTCTGCTATTTTGCAATACATGACCATTATTTCCACATTGATGAATTGCAAGAAATGATTCATCATTTCAAAGAATCTTCTTGAAAGAGAATTATTGCTGAGAAATAACTTTAAAATTAAACAAAGAACAGTTACAGAGACACAAGGAACTGCAGATGGTGGAATCTTGAGCAAAACACAAAGTGCTGGAGGAACTTAGTGGGTCAAGCAAGCAGCATCTGTGGAGTGAGTTTTCAGGGTGGGACCATCCTTCAGACTGATTGAAGTAGGGAGGGAGAAAGCTGGAAAACTGGCCCCACTTCTCTTTTTCTTCTTTCTTGCCCCAATTACAGTTTGTCTGAAAAAAAGGCCTGATACAAGACGTTGCCTGTCTATTCCCTCCACAGATGCTGCCTGAACTGCTGAGTTCCTCCAACACTTTGGGCTTTGTTATTGAACAGCTATATAGAACATAGAACAGTAGCAAAGGGACAGACCCTTTGGCCCAACAATGCCTGTGCCAAATGTGATGTTAAGATCATCACTTATCTACCTGCATGCACCCCATATCCCTCTAGTCCCTACATATCCATGTGCCTATCCAAAAGTCTCCTAAATGTCACCATCATATCTGCTCAATCACGACCCTCAGCAGCACGTTCCAGGCTTTCACCACCTTCTATGTAAACAAGAGTCTACCCTCCACATATCCTTTAAACATTGCTCCTCTCACATTAAAGCTACGCCCACAAGTATTTGATATCTCCATCTTGGGAAAAAGGTTCTGACCGTCTCGTCTATCTACCACCTCATAATTTTATATACATCAATCAGGACTCCCCTCAACTTCAAGTGTTCCAGGGGAAAAAATCCAAGTATGTTAAACATCCCCCTGTAGTCAAAACCCCTAATCCTAGTATCATTCTTGTAAACCTCCTCTGCACCCTTTCCAAAGCTTCTGCATTCTCCCTATAATGGGGCCACCAGAACTCCATGCAGCACTTCAAATGCGGCCTAACCAGTTATCCTCTGTAAACTAATACAGTCACTAAAAAGAATAATTAGAAAGGATATACACTATTCAATCTGTTGAAATGCAGTAAATTACCGTATAGGATTTTAAAAGATGATGCTGTCCTATGAATAATGCCATATTGTTGGTAGCTGATCCATGTAGAATAGAAAAGGTTAAGTTGCAAGAAGGAACTGCAGATGCTGGTTTAAACCGAAGATAGACACAAAATGCTGGAGTAACTCAGCGGGACCGGCATCATCTCTGGAGAGAAGGAATGGGTTTTAGATCGAGACCCTTCTTCAGTCAAAGGCAAAGTTGTTGGCCAAACAACCAACACAAATGCAGATAATGAAGGAAGGCCTTTAAATGTGTCTCTTCATTATCTGCCTAAAATGCAGGTTAGATCAATTAATATTCATTATTTTTAGTTTCTTTGAACATGCTTTTGTTTGAATTGTTGTGTAGAATGTTGTTAGATCTAATGAAGTTTAGATTTCATGACCACCAACTATTATTATTTATAGCCAGTGAACAAAATCCATAAATATAAACAGTATCCATAATTACAACATAAAAGATCTGTCATTGCCATCCTATTTGTTCTTTGGTTACTTTATAATCTAATGATAAACGTTGCAAGTTGAATGACCTCACAGGACACAGACAGAAAACTCTAAGTTACATTTATACGAATCACAACTTTTTTCCCTGTTCATTATATCTGTGGCTATTTTTACACATCGTCCACTTCATTAATGTCACTTCACAAGCTCTATTTATTACAATGCCTGGACAATTGAGAATTATCCTTCCTAGTCCATTCACATGTCCTTTGTAGCTTCTGTAAACATTATAACAAGATATTCCAGCATTTTTTTTTTAATCCTCTTGCACAAAATTTTAAAGGTGAAATAATAACATTTAACATTTCCAAGTATATCCAATTCTTGAAGTTAACTTAATGAGCAAAGCTACTGCATTTCTGCGACTATTTTACGACTATCTTGTGACTATTTTACATTTGGTGCACCATTTTAGACCTCTGTAATTAGTGCAGGGATGCTGACACTGTAGGAATGTCCCATGCCACCCTTGTCTCAAAAGAGAACTTTTAATTTTACAAATGTAATCTATTCATTAAAAACAAAGTAAGCTCTTACCAGTTTCATTTTCTGTGATTCAATAAACTCCGCGATAGTGATAGTTTTACTTTTCTCCTTCATTTCACTTCCCTCCTCTCTCAGAGCTGCGATGTGCTCAACTACTAGAGTACATGTGCCGAATATCAGTTCATAAAAACAAATGTTCTCTGACTTCTTGGACTTTAACACTAATCTGATGTGGAGTGTAATTGGCAAACTTTCTCCTGCAGCTCTTTGATGTTAGGTCACGCAACGCAATTGTTAATATTTACTGGCGTACAAGTAACTTTCAACAGCAGTTAAATAGTACGATGAAGAATCAATACATCTGTGCTTCACTGTCTGATAAACAGAAGAATGATCATTCTAGGGAATTTGCTTCTTAGAACTTGCCATGGCCAACAATATGATTGCCAAACTATTTCTATCATTGATTCCCGTTTTGCTAAAAAAATATTCCTTCCAAGCTGCACAAAAGGGTAATTTTGCCTGCAATAGTCTGTTCACAATACCCACAGATATATATCAAAAATAACCAACCCAATCTGATTCCAATGCAACAATAACTAAAGAGCATTGATCCATAAATAATCATGCGTCTATTTATTCTAGTAAATTCATCAATAAGACAGTTTAAGATGAATTTGTGTTTATGTTTTGTTGCAGTGATTATTTAATATTTACTTATAATAATCATTTGGATTTTCCTTGGAATAATACTAGTTTGTAAGTGGTAAGTTTATGATATAAGTTGAAACTATCATTCAATGTGAAAATAATATATTAGGAAATAGATAATTGTTGCTAGCTTTACAGGCATGAAAGGTACAAACCATAGCTGTTTAGCAGTGGATTGGTAAGTGTTAAATGTAGGTAAAGAGCGGTTCAATTTATAATCCTCTGATCCTTTGTTGAGGCATTTTAGGTGGATGCCTCCAACAGGATTTAGACCACATAAATATATCAATTCGGAGCATAATGTCTGGTGGAGCAACAATCTAAACGTGCAATTTCCTTGCGCTTTCACAATGTAAGTGGGAATTTCAGTGGGATCTAGATCAGCTGGGCAAGTGAGCCGAGGAATGGCTAATGGAGTTTAATAGTAAGATTAAACGAGAACTTACCAGTTTGAAGTTTGATCTGTATTTTATGAGGAGTTACGATGAGAGATTACGTGAAGAACCCGTCCAGCACGCATGCGCGACATACTTCAAAGCAGCGGTGTGGAATCACAGAAAGACGCAATAATTGAAATAAACATAGTAAAGAAAAGGAGAACTTAAATACCAGATGATCTCTATAGTTGAGGGTGGGAGCGGAGGGCACGTAATCCCTCATCATAACTCCTTATAAAATACAGATCAAACTTCAAACAGGTAAGTTCTCGTTTAATCTTACTATTTTACTTCGGAGTCATGTGAGTGACTACGTGAAAATTTTAAAGCTCTGTGATTTCAAACCGTGTAACAGTTCATACTTCACTCGCTGCCGAAGTCATTCGAGGGAGGAAGTATGTTATCGTAATCAACCATGAATCTGTTTGTAAAACAATAATGGTGTTATTAACAATAACAAGACCAAAATGCTCCCCCGGGCTTAAATTATATATTTGCAGATTCTAATACTTTTTTTGCAAACGATACAGGTTCTGCCAGCGGCTTGTTATAAAAAGTTTGGAACGTTTTTCTCCCTAGACCACCCCGCTGTAGGTCTGGTGTTATAACCATATTGTCCAATCGTAGTAGATGGAGGGACTGGACTCTTTGTGCTGAGATAAGTGCCATCAGCATGACCGTCTTCAGGGTTAGCTGTTCCAGGGTGAGGGACCTGGCTGGTGACCATCCCCTAAGGTATGTCAGGACCACACTGACATCCCAGATTTGGGTGTACCTAGGTCTGGGGGGATTAGAGTTGAATATGCCTCTCATGAGTTTGATCACCAGCGGGTGGGACCCTATGGCCTGTTGTCCTGGTGCCTGAATTAAGTAGGCTGACAGAGCACTTCTGGCTGTGTTAATGGCGCTGTAGCTGAGTCCTTCATTGTGGTGAAGGCCTGCCAGGAACTCCAGTACATTGGTTATTGCAGTAGTTGAATATGTAGTTCCTGTATTCGAACATATCTTTCCTACTTCTTGATGTTCGACAAGTATTGTTTCCTTGTGGACATGCGGTGGATGCTGTCATCGTGTTGATAGTGGTGTCTGACAATCCCAGGCCCAGCAGTGGTCTTTTCAAAATCTGCAACCCAGTAGTTTGATTTTATCGTGGCATGGGTGGCTTATGCCTGATACCGGGTGAGTTAATAAGTCTGGGCTACTGGGAAATGTCATTGGGGTTTCGATGACCATGTCGAGGACCACTGGGAACCATGGCTGTGTAGGCCAGTCGGGTACTATCAAAATACCTGAAGCAGAGTCCATCTGTATTTTGCGTAGTACCCGACTGATGAGGCCATAGTACCTGACTGATGAGGTAGAAAAGGGGAAAAACATAGAGATTAGATCCCCCCCAGTTCAGCGAGAATGTATCCATTGCCGCTGCCTCAAGGTCTGGTTCCCATGCGACATACATCGGTACGTGGTGATTCAATCGGAATACAAATAAATCGATATCTGGTGTTCCATATTGCTTTGTAATTTCAGCAAATACTTTGAATTAATATGTCTGCCACAGTATTTAGCTCACCTGGTAGGTAAGTTGCTGATAGTCAAATATGTTTGACGACATACCATTACCAAATTGTTAATCAAATTGTCACATGATATTGATTTTATTCCGCCCATGTGGTTTAGTATATGCCACCACTGTGATATTGTCAATTTATAAACGAACATGCCGAATGGTGCACTATTGAACAATATGCTTTTAACCCATAGCACACACCCAACATTTCCAACTAGGTTTTATGTCCAGTGTCTGTAGTGATGATGACTCCAGATTAGTCCATTTACCACCTGTTCTGGATATGGGTTATTTTGTTTAAACACTAGCACCTTAGCTCTAATGGAAAGGTCCAAGTTAAGTAGCTGGTAATGCTGCTACTAATTTCCCAATTACTCTTGCCACTTTGTCGAATAGTTGGTTGATTGTTAACCATTAATTTGTTACAGGTTGTGCCATACGCTGACTCTCCTTTTGGCAACGTTATAGACAAGTGGATTGAGTTAATTGAATACAAGATAGTCCATAGTTGTGGATGGTGTCAACGTAGATTTATCTGGATTGTATGACAGAGCCCAGGCTAAATAAGTTTATAGTAGCTAATGCTGCTGATTTAGCTATTTCCATGGTTTTGTCTGTCGTTAAATATCATCAACATGCCATAACAATATGTTTCCTTAATAGTGTCAGGGCTGGTTTGAATATCTTGGAAAACAGTTTTGGCTCATATTTAGCCCATTAGTCAATAATTTATACTGCCATGGTTACCCCATCCAGGTAAATTTCTGGTATCTCCGAAGATCTTTATGAACGGGTACTGAATAGTATGCATCTTTTAAGTTGATGCCTTCCATAAAGTATCCTTAGGAAATCCATGTTTGGCAGTTACAAAGTTTTCCATTAAAGTGTGTATACCTGGTGAAAATATTCAAGTGGTTAAGTCAATGATGGTGCGACATTCACCATCTTTTGGGTTTTTTGGTAAATTTAATACAGTTCCAAAGGTTCATTTTTAGACTTCTTTATGACCCCTTTGTATGTCTTCTCCAGTTCAGCTTGTCCCTCATGTTTCCTTTTTAGTGGGAGGAAAAAATCCCTTTGGGGTGCATTCTGAACTGGTGGCAAGTTTTCTTAATTCAATTTTTATCCTTGAATACTTTTGGTATATAACTACCAAGTGTGATAGTTCTTCATGCTTCCAAACCCAGGTGTGGTCCCCCCCCCCCCCCCCCCCTCTGTTAGCACAAACCCTTCACCTTTTATGTGATGGTAGGAACCATACTCACGTACCTCCACTGTTGTTTAGTGGTGTGTTCATTTCTTCGGTTTCTGGTTCCTTGTCTGTCGGGATGGTGTTGTTGGGGGGTGGCGCATTTTCCATGGGGCCCGCTCTGGGCCCTGTCCTGAAAGACTTGCGGAGAATGGCATGCGGGCCCCGAGCTTTCACCAGTACCATAAAGTAGATGCCTACTGGTGGATGCATGGAGGTACTGCTGCCTGGTTTTGTGTGGTTTGCTCATTCCAGGTCCTGCCCTCATGATGCCGAATATCCTGGATACTTCGTCCAGTTTTTGGGCTTGGTTTGGTAACTTTGCCAGATAGCAGGATCTGTGGTTGTGAGGTCGGCGTTCTCACAGTCCTGTGAATTATTTTAGGTTGAGGGCAGGTTTTATGACTTCCTTCAAGAGGTTGCGGATCGCATACTGTGTTGAACAGTAGGGTCAGGTGTTTTGCCATACTACCCTGCCCCCTGGAATGAGCATGCGAAATGATAGCCGACGTCAGGGGTATCAATATTGCAAATTAAGATTTTGGGCTTTTAAATGCCCTGCTCAATGTACCCCCAACAATGGTAGGCACTTCGAGTAAATGTAATTTTGGGGAGGCGTGATAAAGTCCAACGCCTCATGAGTAGCTGTCTTGGAGAGGTTTTTAGAAAAAACAGGTAGTAAGCTGGCCGCCAGATTAGGCTGTAACGGCCATCTCGCTCGTGGTGGCCACGTAGCGGTATCTCACACCCAGCAGCTCTTCCTGGTCCTGTATCTCAAGCATACTCCCGATGTTGATCAGCCAGTGACCCCTCTTCTTGACCAGCCCAGCCCTGGTCGCCAACGATCCCCTCTGATGAGGGAGATGCAATGGCCAGTGCTGTTAGTGCACTGGAGCGGGAGTGTTTGTGCTCCCTTGGCGAGCTTGCCCCAGCTCCCGAGGCAAGTCTCGCTGGAGTTTTTTACTCCATGACCTTTCTCTAAGGCTTGGAAACAGACACTTTCTCGCTCTCGGGCGGTAGTTTGAAGTGCCGGCTCTCGGAATGAGCCGGCCTTTCCATCTTCCGTGTGTCTGTCTCCAGCCCGATGATTGGTCGCCAACTTTGCTCAAGCGGCTGCCTCTGCCGTTCTCGGGCGGCGAGTCTCCTTGTCGGAGTTGCAGGGATTACCGGCCGGTTTGTATCTTGATTTCCCTCCAGTCTGCTGCTGTTGGTCAGGCAGCTCTAGCGGACTGGGCTCGGCTCGGTACCCGTGTCTGTGGACCGCAGCGTGTGCGGTCCAGGTGCCGCCTCTCGCCCCCTCCACTGATGGAACGCTCCTTCCCTGGAGTCAAACGGGGGCGGTTTTTCTCGGTGCTGCTTTGCTCTTTCCAGCTTTCATCTGGTGCACAAAGAAGAGCAAAGTTTGTCAATTCGAACCTGTGGGTAAGTACTTACCTGACGGTCCGTTCTTTCAAGCTTGTAGCGGGAGCGCCCGTACTCCCGTTCGTGAACGCTCATGTCGCGCATGCATTCTGTACGGGTGTTTCACGTAGTCACTCACGTGACTCCGAAGTAAAATTAGAAAAGGAAAGGTTTAGATGGATATAGTGGCCCATACAGGAGCAAGTGGAACTACTATATAAGGGACATCTTGGTTGGCATAGGCAAATTGGCCGAAGGGCCTGTTTCTTCTCTGCCTCTATGGCTCAAAGTGGGATGTTATGTTGCAGTTGTACAAGATGCCTGTGAGGTAACTTTTGGAGGATTGTTTCCGTTTTGTTCACCCTGCTATATGAAAGATCCCTTTGAGCTGGCAAGTGCACAGCCTATTTCCAAGGGACAGATTGCGCAAACAGATTGGTAATCTTAGAGAGTAGCATAATATCATGGTAGGTGGTAGATGAGAGAGTAGAAAGACCGTTCTCTCCGCAATTCAGTAGTTAACTCATCTTTTACCACCCAAGCCACCCTCTCCTAGGTACCTTTGACTGCAAACGCAGAAGATGCAAGGCCTGTCCCTATAACCCCTCTCTCGACTCCGTCCAAGGACACCGACAGTCCTTTCAGGTGAGGCAGAGGTTCACTTGCACCTCCTCCAACCTCATCTACTGTATCCGTTGTTCAAGGTGTGGACTTCTATATATCGGCGAGACCATGCGCAGATTGGGCAATCGTTTCGCTGAACTTATTCGCTCAGTCCACCTTGGCCTACGCGATCTCCTGGTTGCCAAACACTTTAACACCCCCTCCCCATTCCCACACTAACCTTTCTATCCTTGGCCTCCTCCATTGTCAGAGTGAGGCCAAATGCAAATTGGAGGAACAACATCTCATATTTAGTTTGTGCAGCTTACCACCCAGCAGTATGAATATTGATTTCTCCAACTTCAAATAACCCCTGCATCCCCTCTCTCCCCTTTCCTCCCTTGCTATAGTCATCATATTACATTCACTGTTGAGTTTCACTCTTTGTATCACTCATTATCACCTTCCCCACAGCCAACAATGAACCATTGTGGGCTCCACCTTCTCTTGATCATCATTTATTTTTGCACATCATTCATTCTTTGTTCTCTGTATCTTTTCATAACTCTGTGTCTCCCTTTCCCCTGACTCTCAGGTTGAAGAAGGGTCTCGACCCAAAACATCACCTCTTCCTTTTCTCCAGAGACGCTGCCTGACCCACTGAGTTACTCCAGCTTTTTGTGTCCATCTTCGATGTAAACCAATACAGGTGCACAACCTTTTATCCGAAAGCCTTGGGACCAGACACTTTTCGTAATTCAGAATTTGTCGGCCTTCGGAATGAAAATTTTTTAGCGTAGATTTTAATGGCTGGCTCAGTGGTAGAGTGCTCGGCTCATATCCGCAAGGTCGCGAGTTTGCGCCTTGATCCCGGCAGTTACTCGGTCGCGAGTTTGAGTCTTCAATGTAGTTTTTTCTTGCAGAATAAATGTTTGTATGAAATGCAGTGTAGGAGAGGTGTACTGACTGTGTGGGCAGAACTTTGGAAGTGATTGCCCACCAGTCTAAAAAGCCGCTGTGTCTCCGTCCCTGGGATAGCAGGGGGCGATCAAACAGCACAATACCCCCCTCCCCCTCCAACTCCAGAGGAATCCGCTCCCCGATGGGCCGCTACGGCGACAAGTGGCAGTTTGCCCACAGCCCGAGCTGCGCCCCCTCATCCGCCACCCCAAGAACAAGACGTACCTTGAACACCATCAGCTTCTGCCCCTACGTGTTCCTCTGGAGTTGGAGCGGGGCTGGGCTGGAGTTGCTGCTGGCTGTGGGTCTCTGGGATATCCGTGCTTGCAGTGGGCCTGGGGGTCGGTGTCCCATTGGTCCCGACGTCTCCGGCCACCCCCCTGGACTGGAGCTGAGACTGGGAACTGTACCACCCTTGCCCCCTCCCTCTGCAACTGCAAACAACCCCACTCTCCTGCAAGGGCGGTACAGTTCCTGGAGGATGGCAGGTGGCCGGAGACGTCAGGACCAACAGGAACCCGCTCCCCGGTGGGCCCCTACGTCGCCCCGAGCTGCGCCCCGTCATCCGCAACCCAGGTTCCCCTGTAGTTGGAGCGGGGCTGGGCTGGGCTGCTGTTGGCTGTGGGTCTCTGGGATCTCCGTGCTTGCAGTGGGCCTGGGGGTCGGTGTCCCGATGAGGGGGCGCAGCTCGGGCTGTGGGCGAACTGCCACTTGTCGCCGTAGCGGCCCATCAGGGAGCGGCTTCTGGTGGTCCTGACGTCTCCGGCCAGTTTGCAGTTTTCCTCTGGTTGGAATGGGGCTGGGCTGCTGCTGGGTCTCTGGGATCTCCGTGCTTGCAGTGGGCCTGGGGGTCGGTGTCCCGTTGGTCCTGACGTCTCCGGTGACTAGCACTGACCTGCTGGTATCGCCGACGTGAAGACAGTGCAAAGCCCCCGCGCCGGTGCAATGGGCGGGGAGCTGGAGAGGGGAGGGAAGGGGTCACACACATGGCCGGGAAGCAGAGGGGTGTAGGTGGGGTGAAACTGAAGGGAGCGACAATCTGCTGCTGCCTGCCCGCTGAGTTAAAAAGTTCCCACGCAAGACTCACGATACACTGTGTATCGTGAGTCTACCGTGGGAACTTTTTAACTCAGCGGGCAGGCAGCAGCATATTGTCAATTATTAACCCTCCCGCGCAATATACCCTCACCTTCTCTTTTATGAATGGGGATTTAGTTCCCCTTTCTTCGAGGACCGACCGGAGGTTCCGCTGTCACCTCTGCGGGCCGCCCTCGGTGAACGTTTTCAAGGACCTTTCTTCAAGGACCGAAAAAATGTCCGCTATTCGGAGGTTTTCGTTATTTGGATCTTCGGATAAAAGGTTGTGCACCTGTATCTGCAGTTCCTTCCTACACATTAACTCTTGAGATATATCTGAGGGTACTGCAGGATGCTAGAGAAGAAATTCAGGAGCCCTGGCTATGTTATAGGATTCATTGTTAGACAAGGGAAAGGTCGCCGACGGATGATTAGAGGGTGGCTAATGTTGTACCGCTATTTACTATAAGTAGGGCTGCAGGGAAAAGCCTGGGAACTATTGCTCAGTGAGCGAAACACCTGCTGAAAATCTCAGAATCTCCTTGAAATGTTGTAATGTCCTCACTGACTCCTGTAACTCCCTGGCCCACGACCACTCTAAGTAGAGGATTGTTCAGGATTCAATTGAGAACCTCAAGTCTCTGCTGCAGAAGAAGAAAGAAGCCGTGTGCAAATGGAGCCTCATTAAACTACCCGCTGGCCTAAACAGTCAGACAGTTTATCTGTGATTCCCAAATAGGCTTCAGCAGTCACCTGAAAGGTGGAGTCATAGAGTTATACAGCATGTAAACAGGCCATTCGGCCCAACTCATTAATGTCAGCCAAGATATCAAGCTAAACTGTCCCATTAACATGAGTTTGCTCCAAATTCCTCTAAATCTTTCCTATCCATAAACTTAACTAAATGCATTCTAAACATTGTAATTGTACCAACCTCCACAGCTTCCTTTGACACCTCATTCTACACACACCACTATCCTCTATGTGGTAAACGTTGCCTCTCAAGTCACTTTTATATCTTTCCCCTCTCACCTTTAGTCTGTGCCATCTCGAATTAGAATCCTCTACCTTGGGGAAAAAACTGAGTGCTCACCTACTGCTCAACTCCCATGAATTTAGTATAGTGTTACTCTCCTATGCCTCAAGGAAAAAAGTCCCAGCCTATCCAGCCCCTCCTTATAACTCGAGCGATCCAGTCCTGGCAGTACCCTTATGAATCCTCTCTGCAAACTTTCCAGCTTAATGACTTCCTTTCTATTTCTTAGCGAATAAAACTGCACACAATACTCCAAGTGTGGTCTCACCAATAACTTGTGCTGCTGTAACATGAGTCCCAACTCCTAAACTCAATAGGTTGACTTATGAAAACAAAAGTTGCCAAATGCCTTCTTCAACAACCTGTGGTGGCACCTTCAGGGAACTCTGTGCATGCACTCTTAAGTCTATGTTCTAAAACCCTCTCTGAGGGCCTAACATTTATTGTGTAAGTCCTGCCCTATTTTATTAATCACAAAGCAACACCTCACACTTGTCCAAATTAATTCCCATCTGCTATTCCTTGAAACTGTAGTAATCTTAGACAACCTTCTTCACCGTGCACTTCACCACCAATTTTGGAATAACTGTAAACTTGCTAATCGTGCTAACAGCATTGTCATCCAAATTGTTAATATAGATGGCAAACAGCAATGGTTCCAGCGCCGTTCCCTGTAGCGTGCCACTGGTCACACACCTCCAATCGGAATAACAACTTCCTATTGTCACATGTAGACTGCTTCCACTAAACTTATTATGCATCCAATTGGCTAGTATACCCTGGATCACATGTGACTTTACCTTCCAGACAACCGTATAATGGATCACATTGCCAAAAGTTTAGTTTAGTTTAGAGATACAGTGCGGGAACAGGCCCTTCAGCCCACTGACTGTGCCAACCTGTGATCCCCGCATCCAAGCATTTTCCACTACATGCTAGGGACAATTTACAATCTTACCAAGTCAATTAGCCTATGAACCTGTACATCTATGGAGTGTGGGAGGAAATCAGAGATCCCAGAGAAAACCCACAGAGAGAATGTACAAACTCCGTACAGACAGCACCCATAGTCAGGATTGAACCCAGGTCTCTGATCGAGTAAGGCAGCAACTCTACCGCTGCGCCACCGTGCCACTCTTTGCTATACTAACATCCATGTACACTACAACCACCGCCCTGCCCTCATCAATACTCTTTGCTACCTCTTCAAAAAACTCAATTAAAGTAATTAGATATCATGTTGCATGCACCAGCTCATGCATACAATCCAATATCAATCCTTGTCTTTACAAGTGTTGTCCCTCATAATTTCCTCCAGTAACTTTCCTGCCACCGATGTTAAGCTTAGTGGCTGATAGTTCCTAGTTTGCCTATGTAGCCTTTCTTAAATAAAGACAAAATATTTGACACCCTCCAACCTTTCGGTACCTCTCGAATGGCTAAGGGCGATGCAAATATCTCTACCAGACACCCAGCAATATTTTCCTTGAATCCCTTCATGACTTAGGATTCACTAGATCAGGCCCTGTGCATTTATCCATCTTAATATGCCAAAGACCTTCTCTTATGTAATCTGGATATGTTCTAATACATCAATATTCATTCCCCTTAATTATTTAGTCTCCATGGCCTTTTTCATGGTAAATAAAGATGAGAAATATTTATTTAACACCTCACCCATCTCGTGCGGCTGCACACAAAGATGATCACATTGATCCTTAAGAGATCCCATTTTCTCTCTAGTCATGCCCTTCCTCTTGATATCGTAGAATCTCTTAGGATTCTCCTTTACCTTGATGCCTAAGTTATCTCATGTCCTCCTTTTGCCCTCCTGATTTCCCTCTTAAGTGCACTCTTTACATATTAGGAATGCTGGCTCCGTCCTGGGTGTGGAGTTGGATTCTTGGGATACTCCTCAAACTACAGAGCATCTTGGACAATACAGCTCACCCCCTCCATGACACACTGGTCAACCTGAGGAGCACCTTCAGCAACAGACTGGTTCCACCAAGGTGCAGCACAGAATGTCACAGGAGTCGTGGGGTAGACCGAGACTGAGACTGACCTCTCCCCCCCTTCCCCACCCCTGCCTCCTCAATCTTTGGACTTGACCAAAGCCTTACCACTTGTCACTTTAATTTAATGTTTCATGTTTCATGTATTTTGTGTATTTATGACAGTTGGCAAATTAATTTACCTCCTGGGATAAATAACGTTCTATCATATCGTATCATACATAATCCTTATCACTCCATTCCCTCCAAATCAAAAGCCTCTTAAATGCCACTGTCATATCTGCTTCAACCTCCAACCCTGGCAACGCATTCTCAATGCCATTGAGGGTCATGCCATGAATTGTACATTTTCTCCTTACATTTGACCTCCCAAAGTGCATCAGGGCGGTTACGGTGGCGCAGCGGTAGAGTTACTGCCTTACAGCGAATGCAGCGCCGGAGACCCGGGTTCGATCCTGACTACGGGTGCTGTCTGTTCGGAGTTTGTACGTTCACCACGTGACCTGCGTGACCTGACGTAACCAAGTTACTCCACCACTTTGGGTCCCACAATCCTGGAGTCATCTGCATATTGTTGGGATTGCTCTGTGTATTTTGGTAGCACATCAGACCATTGTTTTATCCCCTTCATTGTCAAGTTTGATTACCTGAAGATGAGGGGAAGAGTGTTCAAAGGAGCTGTCAAGTTGCCATAGTGTCAAGGGTTTAGATGAGGTGGATTGGTCAAATGCATTCACAGAAGTTTCCTCAAGCATATGTAGAGGGACCTACAAGGGGGAAGACAAAGCTTGACCTACTCTTAGGCAATTGGACTGGACAAGGGACTGTGGTATGTGTAGGAAGGAACGAATGCTGGTTAAAACCTAAGATGGGCACAGAAAGCTGGAGTAACTCAGCGGCACAGGAGAGAAGGAATGAGTGACGTTTCCAGTCGAGACCCTTCTTCTGATCTGTGGACCGTGGTATCACAGAACGAGGGTTTTGGGACCAGCGACCACAATTCTAGGCTCTGAGGGGCAACTTGGCATAAATAGAGTAGACATTGGCATAGAGAGGGTAGACAGTTAGAATCTTTTCCCCAGGGTGGAAATGTCCAGCATCTGAGGGCGTAGCTATCAGGTGAGAGGGGGACAAGTTTCATGGAGATGTGCAGGGCAAGTTTTTACACAGATAGCAGGGGGGGTCTGGAACGCATTTCCAGGGTTGGTGGTGGAAATAGGTGCAGCATTGGCAAATTTAAGAGGCTTTTGGAAGTGCAGGGAATATAGGCGATATGGATCATGTACAGGCAGATGAGATCAGCTTGACTTAGCAGCATGTTCAGCTGTGGGCCAAAGTGCCCGTTCCAGCGCTGTACTGATTATGTTCTCACTTCTTCAGGCAGAAGGTGGTGGTATATGGAGTAAGCTGCATGAGGACGTGGTTGAGCCAGGTACAATAACAACATTGAATAGACATTTGGACAAGTACAGGATAGGAAAGATTTGGTGGGATATGGGCTGAACGGGTATGGTTTAGCTGGGTTCTCGTGGTGGTAATGGACTAGTTGGCCTGGTAGGGCATGCATCATGCTGTGACTCGATGACTATGACATTCTGAGCTGGGGTGTGCACCATAAACTGGGGGAGCATGTAAAGGTTTAATTCAGTGTCTTTGAAAAGCACAATATAAATGAGCACAGGTCAGATTCAGCAGGTTGCAATGCACTCTTAGCCTTAGCTCTTACTGTAGGTGCTTAGTTACATTATTGAAGTACATCGGTGGAAATTACATTCTAACAGCACCAGGGGAAACTTGTATGATACTGCTTTACCCATCAAAAGCTATAAAAATTATTATCAAAATTTATATAGTGTCAAGTTCCCTGTCCAGGCTCTTATTCAGCTAGTGGACAAACCAAACTTGTGGAAATGGGGGCGGCACGGTGGCATAGCAGTAGAACTGCTGCCTTACAGCACTAGAGACCTGGGTTTGTTCCTGGCTAACGGTGCTCGTTTGCACAGAGTTTGTACGTTCTCCCTGTGACTGTGTGGGTTTTCTCCGGCTGCTCCTTTTTCCTCCCACACTCCAAAGGCGTGCAGGTTTGTAGGTTAATTGGCTTGGTAAAATTGTAAATTGTCCCTAGTGTGTGTAGGATAGTGTTAGTGCGCGGGGATTGCTGGTCGGTGCGGACTCGGTGGGCCAAAGGGCATGTTTCCACGCTGTATCTCTAAACTAAACCAAATCTCTTGGCACATAACAGATTTAGCCGGTGTACCCTGACTTTCCCCTTACTCCTGGTCCTGATCATTCATGGCATATAATGGGATGAAACACATGAGTGGTGGGGAGAGGGAGATGGGGTGGAATTATGTGGAATGTGGAGAGGATGGTGGATGCGGAGAGGATGTTCCACTAGTGGGAGAGTCTAGAAGTCATAGCCTCAGAATTAAAGGACGTTCTTTTAGGAAGAAGATGAGGAGACATTTCTTTAGTTAGAGGGTGGTGCATGTGTGGAATTCTTTGCCACAGAAGGCTGTGGAGGCCAAGTCAATGGATATTTTTAAGACAGAGATACTGTAGATAGATTCATGATTAGTACAGGTAGCAAAGGTTACGGGGAGGAGGCAGGAGAATGGGGTTAGGAGGGAGAAATAGATCAGCCATGATTGAATGGCGGAGTAGACTTGATGGGCCGAATGGTCTAATTCTACTATCCTTGTGACCTTGTGACCTTATGAATGGATACTTCAGTAAACTATTTTAAGCATCTACTTTCAGAAACAGGCTCAGTATCATTGTATTTTATTTTGCCCCAGCACAATGCTGCAATGTTAATTGTTCCCCCTTATCACCCTGCATGCCGTTTGGTCACTAAAGTTGCCTCTTCATACTTTTTCAGTACTTACTGTGTTGTGCATTAGAGATGACGGCTCCATACAGCTGGGGGAATCTTCATTAAAGCAACTTGATTCCAAACTGATTATATCATCGATAACATCATCCATCTAAAAATCAATGTGATGTGCAGGTTAAAGTGACAATCACGATATGGTGCTCTCAACATCACTTTAAGTGACAATAAAAGGGAATGGACTGGAAGCTGCAATATGTCAGGGACCTTGAGTGAAATGTATTTATATGGATAACTAATGAAAGATAATCAAATTGATGGCTTTCACTTACAACTCAGCTATTTAGCTAAGGCAATAACCCACATCTCTGGTAAAGCTTTGCGTGGTAATACAAAACAACTATATTATGTACAAATTAACAAGATGGCTTGACTGTTGCATTTAAAGGGCCTGTCCCAAGAGCATGCGACCTGCTTGCGGCAAGCGCGACCAAACCGGAAGCGGGGGCCGCGTGGGGGCCGTGCGGAGGTCGAGTGATCCCCGTACAGGGCCGGTCCCACCAGCCTGCGCCTGCATGCGGCGAGCATGACCAAACCGGAAGCGGGGGTCGCGCGGAGGTCGAGTGAGTGACGTGAAGTTTGAGCGAAGTCCGCGGGAATTTTTGAACACGGTCGGTTTTTCGGAGGCCCCGCGCGATGTCGGAACCAGCTCTGCACAATTCCATACGGCTCCGGCGATCAAAGTGGGACCAGCCCCGCGAGGCCGTACGGATCAAGCGACCACGTTAGGTCGCGCTTGCCGCATGGAGTCGCATGCTCGTGGGACAGGCCCTTATGTCTTTGGTCCAAAAGTCAATGAGAATTGGTCACCAATGTTCCCCTATTAAATGATTTCTGAATTAGCTTCATTTCCATATTAACATATATTTGTTTTATATTTACAGATGATAAACGTGAGGCTTCATAATTCACCGCTATTTGTCACTTGCACAAGTACTGTACATACCCAGGTGTTTAACTAATGACTCTCAATATTTCTATTACTGATGGCTTGCATTTCTTATACATTTCCTCAGCTCAGTATGGTAAACATCATGTCAAACTTACAGGATTTGTGTTCTTGTCGCCCAGTGCAAGGACAGAGTGATTTGGGGATTCTGGGTTTTGAAGCCGTACTTTAACATAACACTAAATATAAGTTGTGCAGGAAGGAACTGCAGATTTTGGTTTAAACCGAAGATAGACACAAAAAGCTGGAGTAACTCAGCATCTCTGGCGAAAAGGAATGGGTGATATTTTGGGCCGAGAACCTTCTTCAGACTGAGAGTCAGGGCAAAGGGAAACAAGAGTGCTGGAAAACATCAGCGGGTGCAGCAGCATCTATGGAGCGAAGGAAATAGGCAACGTTTCGGCCTGATACGTTGCCTATTTCCTTCGCTCCATAGATGCTGCTGCACCCGCTGAGTTTCTCCTGCACCTTTGTCTACCTTCCAGCATCTGCAGTTCCTTCTTAAAAAAGAGATATAGACGGTGGTGTAGAGAGATCTAGGACAAATGAATGAAAGCTTTGCAAAAAAGTTACAATGATAAAGGAAACGCCTTTGTTCGCTGTGACCTAGGTCAGTGGTTCCCAACCTTTTTTTAGTTCATGGCCCCCTTGGGCTCTTTAATTTTTCTGTGCCCCCCCCCTCCCCCCCCTTCCCTGACATTATTAGCAGAAAAAAAGTGGCCCCCTTCATTGAACCTATGGCCCCCTAAATCCACAATTTTTTCTGTGGCCCCCCTGAAATTTACCATGGCCCCAGGTTGGGAATCACTGACCTAGGTGAGAATTAACATTTCATAGACGTAAAGCAAAATGGTATTAAAATATCATAGACATAAAGCAAAATGGTATTCACAAGTGTATCAAAAATCCCTAAATTAATCCTTCTTTCCCAAGCTCATATTTGTAAATGTTACTCATCTGCCAATTGCAACGTTTAAAGAATCCAATGAGATCAATAGGATATTTCATTAAATCATGATTAACATAGAAACATAGAAAACAGGTGCAGGAATAGAACCTTCGAACCAGCACCACCATTCAATATGATCATGGCTGATCATCCAAAATCAGTGCCCTGTTCCTGCTTTCTCGTCATATCCCTTGATTCCATTAGCCTTAAGAGCTTGATCTAACTCTCTCGTATACATTAAAAACTCCTTTCTGCCAAGACTTGAGGTTTTCATACTGTGATGCTTCAGTGAGCATCACTCAGACCACATTGTTTCAGTGGGAACAATGAGGTCTGAATAATGCACATGGAAATGACAGAATTATACGGTCAGGCAGATTTTACGTCACTTCAACATTAATGGCTAAATAAGTAAAGTTTGATCATTTTTCTATTACAATAACATTGAAATTTGTGACATTTCGGAATGTGAAAATAACAAATTAGAATCATGCTGAATTATTATTGTCTGTTCTGGAATAACTTTATAAGAATAAGAAGAGGGAAGAGTAATGAGATAGGTAGGATAGGTTTAGAGGGTATGGGAAAATAGTGGGAGAGTGGGGCCAGCTTAGATGGGGCATCTTGGTCGGCAATGGGCAGGATAGGATAGGTTTAGAGGGATATAGGCCAAACGTGGCTAAGTAGGACTAGCTTCGATGGTGGGCTGAAGGGCCTGTTGCTATGTGTGAAAAAGAACTGCAGATGCTGGTATAAATCGAAAGTAGACACAAAATGCTGGAGTTACTCAGCGGGACAGTCAGCATCTCTGGAAGAGAAGGAATGGGCGACGTTTCGGGTCGAGACCCTTCTTCAGACTGATGTCAGGGGAGTGGGCGGGACAAAGATAGAATGTAGTCGGAGACAGAATGAAGTCGGAGACTTATGTTGTATGACATTATGAGCTGTTGTGCGACCTGGAAAAGCCCCTAATTGTCTGCAATGAAGCCTTGCACGCAATTTGTAATTGGCAAACAATAACGTAAATTAAAATAAATACAATAAAGCCTCTAACAATTTTCCTTTCTACCACAGCAAAATTATTTGTAAAGAAAAGCATTGAAATATAGTAAAGGAAAGATTACCTCATTTTCTTGGTTGGTTCCCAGAGATAGCAGTGTGATTGGACTGTCGGGCATATTAGTTTCATTGCCAGAGGGGAGATGACCATTTCTCATAACAGGAGGTGCTCCAATAGACTCTCCCAGGTGTGCGTGAGAAATGGAAAGGCTCTGATTGGAAAACTTGGTGCCCAGTGCCAGGTACTGCTTCACCTGCTGCCTCTGAGCCTGGTGGATGTGGTACTTTGTTGAGTTTTCTAGGTGTGTCTGGACCTGTTGAAAATAACGTGACAAACTTTGAAAACCTTGTTTATAGAGCAGAGAACCGCATAGTGTCAACGTGAACAGCGGTCGCACATTACATAGAAACTTAATTTTGTCCTCAGATGCTCCACACAATAGAACCATTAAAACTTCACATTCTCCGAAGAGTTTTTTACTTTGGTGTTGGATTTAAAATAACAAAGATAAAGAAATATAAGAAAATCATAAACAAAATCATTCAGTCATAGTTATATTACCAAAATCAACTCTTCAGCTGTCGTTTTCATCTATTGGAATGTCCAAAATCAGTTTTGAGTAGAACAGAGCAATGATTACCAGAGTCATGAGTGAGTCCAAAAATACAACTCTCTGAATGATATCTGATTCTCTTTTAAGAGTTGCGTCTATATTTTAGAAGCTTTTTTTAATACAAATCTAAAGTTGCGTTAATTGTTGCATTGTAACATTCTTTATGAATAGATCTGAAATCTACAATTTTCACTATAAAATAAAATCTGTTAAATTATTGGTATACTTACATATTTAAACTTGGGAAACATAATAACCTCTATTTTCACAAGGAAACACTATCCTGAAACATTGAGCGATTTATCTCTAAGCCAAAGGGGCATTAATAGTAATAACCATGTGAATCCAGTTGAGGTCACGTGCTCGTCTGCAGCTCAGTTGTGAATTAGACACACTTGCTAGTCTACAACAGAGCTACAGACCAGAAGAGGCACTGAAATAAACAGAGTACCCTCTATGGCACCATTGAGCCATTAGAAATTAGTACATTGCTGAAGTGTAGAGATGATGATGATGATGATGATGATGATGATGATGATGATGATGATGATGATGATGATGATAGGGACGGGAGGGAGGATGAGGGTTGGGAGAAATTCATGAGTCGGCATGTTAAAGCATTACAATATTTGCACTTAGCAGATCATTGATATCATCAGCTGTAAACATTCATCAAAATGCATCTAATTCTCACCTTGTAATTTGCATATTCTGATGTACAGTATGTGGCATTTTCTGGATCAGTAGAACGTGGTTCACTTGAAGTTTGTGAGGACAACAACTCCTCAGCTCCCTCCAGAATTATTTTTCTACAGTCAGACTTCAGAACAGTGCTACCGATAGAGCCAAGCAGAAGACTTTATAAACTCACAAGGAATGCTTACGGATCTAATTGGCACAGACTGGTCCATTCTTCCATTATAAGTGTGACAACTACTTCAGAGAGCTACTTATTTAGAAAGACGTCACTTTGCTTCAGTTTGATGACAACAAGAATTCTGCATTGTGTATTTATCATGAGTGCCACGCCACCCCTCTGTCTTGTTATTGAGCAGCAAGCATTAACCCGACTGTCTTATGCCACATTTTCCTTTAGGGTCACCATGAATAATACACTGTTTGTTCTTCCACTTTCAAAACATGCTCCACTCATTTTTATTACTTATTTCTATAGCTCATTGTATTGCTTATATTTACATACAGAAGGCAAGACTTTGATCGGTATAGACTTCAAAACAGTACGAGTATACGAGTACTGTAAACAAAAATATAACACTGTGCATTTTCAATTTGCTCCTTAGATTAGCTGTTGCATTATAACCAGCCTCAAGGCATACTTTTTATTATACCTACCAGAATACTACACTCGAGTTGATGTGTGATTTTTATACCATGTAAATGCTGAAGATATTTTTCTGCAGGATTAATAACAGATTCTTCTGAATTTATGAGATTAATTGTTTAACAATTTGCATGTTTCTTTTTCAGAACTGGGCAAATCTTCTGCATCAAAGTGTAAAAATCGCACATCCCAAGGTAATTTTTATAAAGTCTTCTGAAGTGTACAATGCAGATGTATTTTCAGTGTTTCTTAAAAGTATTATGTCTAGTTACAATTTCCTGCTCCTTGTGTGTATATTTCAAAAATTGTAAAACCCATTCTGAAGTGCAGTATTCTTCTGAAATGCACAGTATTGGTGTTTTGAAGATCATCATTAAAAATTAGAAGAAAATAAAATTAAGAAGATTTTTTTTCCTTTAGTAACTATTAACTTTATTGTTCCAGATTAAACGCAGAGAATGTTAAATTTGTGTTTAGTTCTGGTGTTTATTTCAAAAGAGTGCAAGATCAATCGCAAAGATTCAACCAAAACTGAGAGGCCGCCATCACCAGAAGGAATGCTTTCCTCCAAATGTGGATTGAGAAGATGCTCCTTTAAAATTGCAATGAGATTCAGTAGATAAAGTACTTCCATTTGAGTGGTAGAGTAAAACCCAAATCATAGGATCTTAGCAGCATAGACGTAGGACATTCAGTACAGTGACACGGCGATAGCATTACTGCCTTACAGCGCTGGAGAGCCAGGTTCGATCCTGACTACGGGTGCTTGTCTGTACGGAGTTTGTACGTTCTCCCCGCGACCTGTGTGGGATTTTCTCCAGGATCTCCGGTTTCTGCCCACATTCCAAAGACATGCAGATTTATAGGTTACTTGGCTTAGTATAATTATCCCTAGTGTGTGTAGGTAATAGTGTTAGTGTGCGAGGATTGTTGGTCGGCGTGGACATGGTGGGCCGAAGAGCTTGTTTCCGCGCTGTATCTCTAAACTAAACTAAGCTCATTGAACAATTTAACTATTAATAGTCACAGCTCTTTCCTTACAACCCTGCCTATTTTCTCCCTTCTAATCTGCATCCAATTACTTTATGACAGCCTCCATTAAACTTGTTTGTACTCCGGTGACTGCATTCCAAATCATAACTACTTGCAGTGTGAACATGTCTCATTTGGTTTATTTTGTCAAATACCTTTAACCCTGACTCTTCCAGCAATAGGAATGGGATACCCAAGCAATTTGTATTTGGCCCACAGCATCTTGTGGCTAATTTTACTGATGCGACGGTACACAAGACCTCCCTCCTTGACCTTCTGTTTTTTTTGTTTTTTTTAATGTTTTGTTTATTTTATTAGAAGTTAATAGTTTACAGTGGAACCTAATTTTAGGTGCCAACTATGTCATACCGTAATCCATTCTATGTACAACCTCTACTTTTATGTTTTGAGAAGGGAAGTAAGACAAGAAAAAGAAAACAATAGAAAGGGGAAAAAGAGGAAAAATAGATGGTAGAGAATAGAAAAACGTGAAGTGTGTATATAAAAAAAAAAGAAAAAGTAGAAAGTAGAAATAGGAGAGAAGGCCCCTTAAAAGAGAAATTTTCAAATCTATATTCGGAGATGTAGATCTATCCACGGCATGAATTGAAATCAGTAATCTTTACGGTACAGCTGCATCACATGATTCCAAAAAGTCGATGAAAGGAGACCAACTCCTTAAGAATTGGTCATATTTATCTATTAGTCGGAGTCTCATTTCTTCAAGGCTATGTCCATCATATTCCTAATCCACATTTTAACAGTTGGTATGGTTGTATTTTTCCAAAATTTAAGTATCAATTTCTTTCCAATTATTAACCCATAATTAAAAAAAACATTTTGGTCTTTATTTAAATTGATATCTTCTACTATTATTCCAAATATAATCCATTCCGTTTTAGGTTCTATTGTGGACTTAAAAAGCTTTGTAAATATATCAAATATATCACTCCAAAATTTATTCAACTTTGTACATCCTACAAATGAATGTGTTATAATAGCGTTTTGAAACAAACATTTATCGCATCTGGGAGAGACGTTTGGATAAAATTTATTCAACCTCGTTTTTGAATAATATAGTCTATGTAATAATTTGAATTGAATTAAATTATGTCTTGCATTAATAGAACAATTATGTGTGTTCATCAGATATTTTTCCCATCTATCCTTCGAGATCTTTATCATTAGCTCATGTTCCCAATCTTCTCTTAGTGCTTCTGTTGAGGGTGATTCTCTATATAATATATTATTATAAAAGTATGATATTAGTTTTTGTGAATCAGCCTTAATATTCATTACTTCTTCTAAAGGGTCTAAAAATATAGTTTGAAATCTATGTATATATTTCTTCATAAAGTCACATATCTGTATATATTTAAAATATTGATTATCCTTCAGTTTAAATTTTAATTTTAAATGTTGAAATGATAACAGTTGCCCAATTCATACATATCCCCTACTTTCCTAATCCCCAGTCTATCCCATTGTTGATATGTGTTGTCGATGAGAGAAGGTTTGAATGCGGGATTGTTCACTAGTGGGGTTAGTACTGATAGATTATTTAATTTCAAGGGTACTTTTATTTGTTTCCAAATTCTTATTGTATTGTGAATAATTGGGTTCTTATATATTATACTATTCAATTTTATCGGTGAGAGCAAGATCGTTCCTATATCGTGCGGATAGCACTCCTCTTTCTCCATTCTTATCCACTCCAACTGCTGAGTGGAACTATCCAACCAGTACATTATGTTCTTAATATGCACTGCCCAGTAGTAATACATAAAGTTAGGTAATGATAAACCCCCAACTTCTTTAGGTTTACACAAATGCTTTCGTTGAGTTCTGTTTGCTCTGTAATCCCATATAAAATTAGTGATAGTAGAATCTAGTTTTTTGAAAAAGTATTTTGGAATATATATTGGGATCGCTTGAAACAAATATATTAATTGTGGTAAGAAAGCCATTTTTATAGCGTTAATTCTACCTATCAATGAGAGCGGGAACGTTTTCCAAAATGTAATCATATCATTCAGTTTATTTAATAGTGGCATAAAATTGGCACTAAATAATGATTTGTGTCTTCTCGTAATTTGAATACCCAGATACTTGAATTTTTCTGTTGCAATTTTGAAGGGGAATTTTAGTAAGTGTCTCGAATCCTGTGGTTTTAAAGACATAATTTCGCTTTTATTCCAATTTATTCTATATCCTGAAAAAGAGCCGAATTCCTCAATTAATGTTAATAATGTGGGTATACTCGTTTGTGTATTAGTAATATATAAAATGATATCATCAGCGTATAATGACATTTTATTCTTTGAGTCCTTAGTGTTATATCCGTGAATATTCGGGTGATTTCTAATCTTTTCGGCCAGCGGTTCTATCATAAGGGCAAATAGCAATGGTGATAAGGCACAACCTTGCCTATTACCCCTTGATAAGTAAAATTTTGGAGATAGCGTATTGTTAGTTAATATTCTTGCCGTAGGTCTATCGTAAAGTAATTTAACCCATCTAATAAAATTCTCTCCCGTATTAAATTTTTGGAGTACCTTGTATAAATACTGCCATTCTACCTGATCAAATGCCTTCTCTGCATCCAGCGTAACAACTGAAATATCTTCATTGTCCTCATTGTGAGAGTACATTATATTGAAAAGCCTTCTCAAATTATTAAATGATTGTCTTTTGGGTATAAATCCCGTTTGATCCGTATTTATTAAATTGTTAATATAATTATTTAGTCTTCTAGCTAGAATCTTTGTTAAAATTTTCTGATCCGTATTTAGAAGTGAAATAGCTCTATAAGAACCCGGTTCATCTAAATCTTTATCTTTTTTTGGTATAAGCGTTATTGTTGCTTCTGCTAGGGTTTCTGGTAGTTTATTTTCAGTATAAGCCTGCATGTATAAATTGAATAATCTTGGAACAATTGACTCCTGAAATCTTTTATAAAATTCATTACTAAAACCATCTGGTCCTGGGGTCTTCCCATTTTTCAGTGAGTTTATTATTTGTTTTATTTCTTCACTAGTAATCCGTGCTCCTAATTGCTCTTGTTCTAAACTATCCAATTTTGGGAGATTGCAATTATCTAAAAAATTTGTAATTTTACTAACATCTGTATTTATTTTAGATGTATATAAATTATGATAAAATTGGGCAAACCTCTTATTAATATCCTTTGGCAGTGTTAGAAACTCACCCTTATCCGATTTAATTTTAGTGATAGTTTTTTCCTTTTCTTGTTGCTTCAGTTGCCTCGCAAGTAATTTATGTGGCTTATCCCCAAATTCGAAGTGTGCTTGTTTTGTAATTTGGAATAATCTTATTACTCTTGCCGTAGTATTCTATTGATTTTATATTTCAATAAAGTTATCTTATTACGTTTATCTATGGTTGGGTCAGTTGCATTGTCCAGTTCTAGTAATTTTATTTCCTGTTCTATCGGCTGAAGTTCTCTTTTATTTTCCTTATTTTGAAAACTTTGGTAAGAGATTATGACGCCGCAAATATATGCCTTGAAGGTTTCCCATAATAGCGGTGCAGAAATACCCGGCGTGTCATTTATTTCGAAAAAAAAATTTGTTTGTTCTTTTATATACTCATAGCCCTGCGGGTTATTTAATATGTGTGCGTTGAATCTCCAAAAAGGTTTTATACCCGGCATTCCCTCAATTTTAAGTATAAAAGTCAATGGTGAATGATCAGAAATAATACTATTATGATATGATGGTTTATTTGTATACGGGATTAATTTTGTGTCCAATAAGAAATAGTCAATTCGTGAATAAGTTTTATGAACTGATGAGTAAAATGAATATTCCCTACCACTTGGATTTGCTATTCTCCAAACATCAGCTATGTTGTTATTTTTTATATAAATATTTAAAAATTCACAGGTCTTAGTTTTAACAAGACGCTTCCCTACCTTTATTGATTTATCTAAATATGGGTCTATAACACAATTAAAATCTCCCCCCATTATTATATTTTGATAATTATGCTCTGCGATTAAATCTATTATTTTCTTAAAAAGTTGTGGGTTATCAAAATTAGGCGCGTAAATATTTATCATAGTTAATGGTGTATTGTAAATTTCTCCCGTGACTATAACGTATCTTCCCTCTTTATCAAATATGGATTTCTTTAATTTAAAAGGTATACCCTTCCGAATTATAATAGCCATGCCTCTTGCTTTAGAGGTGAATGAGGAGTAATAGGTTTGACCTATCCAGTTTGCCCTTAATCTGATCTGAGTTTGTTGTTTCAAATGTGTCTCTTGTAGGAAAGCAATATCCATATTTAATTATTTTAATTGTGCCAGAATTTTACCCCTCTTAATTGGCTCGTTCGCACCTCTGATGTTCCAACTACAGAAAGTGAGACCTCCGATATTTGTTCGACTTTTATCTTGCATTGGCTATTATTACCAGACTGTATGATTCATGTGATGCAGCCAAGTACCTCGGGATCCCGATTCCAGAGTTGTCCTTCATAATTTCTGCAGTAGCTTTACATCTCCTGACACTATTAAACATAATTAAGGGAAAGAGAAAAACATAACATAAAGTGTACATAAACATTGTTAAATCATACAACACATAATTGTGAATAAACAACAAAAGTGAGTGTAAGTTATCAAAAAAGCGATATCTTACAAAAAAGCCACCTATGGTAGCTAGGATTGTTTTTAAATTGACCTCCGTCGATGAAACTATGCACTGGGCCTTACCCCCCTATTAAAGTGTGACCCAACGTTAGTCGGTTCCCTCTAGTTGTAACCAAAATTATCATATCAGGTCAATTAATAGCTGAACAGTTTAAAATAGAATAAAAGAGAAGCTAGAAGATTTGGACTAAAATAAAAGTAATTATGGGTTAAAGTACCTCGTCAATAATTACACTTTTCATTAACCTGTATGTTAGTTAATTCATAATTAGTATTTAAAATATATGTCTAACCTCCCCCATCCTTCCTGCTAAATAGTTAGTCGTGTTAGTATAGTACATTACGCCTTTAACGTTAGTTGAGTTTATTGCGCGTAAGTAGTTAATTAGTTAGTTAGTTATATGTTATATGTGTAAATAATAGGTCATATAAAGTTGGACAGATGCATCATATCATGGCCATGTCAAAAGGGGACAGTATCATAATTGTCAGGGCTGAAGGACTTGGCAACGAGCCTGCGACCTTGAGCTTCCATCTGTGCTTTCAGTTCAGAAATTTAATTCGGGTTGTGTTATTGAAAAACACATTCTTGCCAGATAAGCCTGTCTGGTAAGCGTCTGAGCAGTTCTGAGCAGTTCGAGTGTCTTAATTGAAACAGAGAAAATCAGTTCCACAGATAGAATGGCTATTATTCTGTTCCTCCTTGAATTTTGTTTAAAATCTCCTGGGCATATTTGCAAGCAGAGTCCGGGTCCGTGAATGAGCGTTGCTTGCCTTGAAATGAAATAGCATTTTCGCTGGATCACGCCATAACGAACTTCAGAATGTCCATATAAAATACTGCTTGCCCTTTTAAACTTGCGTCTTTTTGCCAGAATTTCCCGAGGATAATCCCTGTAGAATCTTACGATATTATCAGCGAATGTAAGATTTTCTCCATAGGGTATCTTCTTTAATAGATTTTCCAAAGTTGAAATGTCTAGGAACTTTACAATAATTTGCCTTGGCGAAGCACTAACATGATTTTGGAAGCGACCCACTCGATGTGCCACATCTATCTTTGGTTTTTCTGGCAGTTTGAAAACATCTTTAAGTAAATTAGTGATAAAATCACGCATTTGAAAGCCGTGTTCCGCACCCTCTTTAACTCCTATTATTCTCAGGTTTTGCCTTCTTGTTCTGGACTCTAAATCTTGACATTTCTCATTCAGTTTATTCGTTAGCTCCCAATTCATATCGTATTGTTTTTTCAAACCTGTTATTTCGTGGCTCATCTGTTCCATTTCACCCTCCTTCTCTTCCATCAATTTTTCCGTGTCTGTTAATTGCTTCAGCAGGGAGTCGTATTTATTGTTATAATCTCTTAAATCTGCATCCAATTACTTTATGACAGCCTCCATTAAACTTGTTTGTACTCCGATGACTGCATTCCAAATCATAACTACTTGCAGTGTGAACATGTCTCATTTGGTTTATTTTGTCAAATACCTTTAACCCTGACTCTTCCAGCAATAGGAATGGGATACCCAAGCAATTTGTATTTGGCCCACAGCATCTTGTGGCTAATTTTACTGCTGCGACGGTACACAAGACCTCCCTCCTTGACCTTCTGTTTGTCGACATTGTTGAGGATGTGATTTGGGGGTTGGAGCAGAGAGCGTGGAATAGTGTAGAGCTGGAGAGAAGACCTTCGGGGCAGGTAGATCAGAGAAAGGATTATGTGGGAATGTGATGCATTGGGGTTTCAAGTAGATGGAGATGTTGATATCAGATGTGACCAGGTAGATGGCGGTGGTTGATCGGGCAAAAATTGTTGATGATTAAGCTGGCTGCCGGATGAAGGTAGATGTTAAACAATCCTCGTGGAAATGGAGATTCTCGGATCGACGATGATTGAGGGGTGGGCGGGTATTTCAAATGGATTATTGGTGGGGGGTAGTCAGACAACAGGCGACAGGTTGATGACAGTGGGGATGAGGATAAGGGCAGATTATAATAGGACCAGATAATGTGTAACCCGTTAACTGACGAAGAAGCAGGCCTCAATCCTTTATTAAGTCTTGCTTTCATGTGTTAAAATGTTCTACTTGATGCCAATGAGTGTTGTATGTTTTTTGTCATCACTGCATATGTTCACCACCTTTGTATAATAATCCATCTCAGGCATTAATAAAACTGGGACCAACTTTGATCCACAAACTGCAAAGGTTTCTGCAAGCCAAATTTTGGGGCAATTCTAACCCAGACTCTTCGCACTTTTATCAATTCTCTTTTCTGTCTTCTTTAGTTAAAAGGTCAAAGGCAGTCACTAAAACATTCATCTGAAAATTCAGGGCAAAATCTCTGATTTGAGAATCCCAGGAAGCCTGAATGGTGAGGGAGTGTAGTTAGCAATTACATTGTATTCAAGTGTGTCCGTCGTAAAGACAGAGTGCGAGGATACGACAAGTATACAAAAGAGAAAAATAAAGGCTAGTAACTGCAGACAGTGCTGTGAACACTCAGCAGGTCAGGTAGCAATTGTGAAAAGAAAAAGTTTTAGATTGAAGACCTTTCACTGGAAATAATGTTGGGTGGAAGACACAAAAAGCTGGAGTAACTCAGCGGGACAGGCAGCATCTCTGGAGAGAGGAAATGGGTGACATTTCGGGTCGAGACTCTTCTTCAGACTGATAGACAATAGACAAATGACAATAGGTGCAGGAGTAGACCATTAGGCCCTTCAAACCAGCATCGCCATTCAATGTGATCATGGCTGATCATCCACAATCAGTACCCCGTTCCTGCCTTCTATCCATATCCCTTGACTCCGCTATCTTTAAGAGCTCTATCTAATCTTGAAAGCATCCAGAGAACCAGCCTCCACCACCTTCTGAGGCAGAGAATTCCACAAATACACAACTCTCTGTGTGAAATGTTGGTCAGATATGCACTTTTACAAGAAGTTTCATTATCTCAGAAGTCCCTGAAGAGCACTGGAGCCAATAAAGTTATTTTTGAACAGAAGTTGTTCAATAGGAATTGCAGCAATCAATTTTGGTCACAGCAAAGCTACCAAATAATCTGTTTTATTGTAGTTAAGGAATCAATATCCCAAACTTTTCTTCAGAATTATATGATGGCCTCATATACATTGGCCAGAAAGACGAGTTAGAATGTTGTTTAAAATCTCATTTAAAAAACTGTTCCCTGACAGTGTATCATTCCTTCATTCCGCATTGAAGTCACAGCTCAGGCATCCTTGCACAAGCCTCTAAAATGGGATTTGCATTCCTGACTCAGCAAAGATGCGAATCTCAGCCACAGCTGTCTTAAAGTGAGATGAATGGAGGGAGGGTACTATTTTTCAGGGTGGATGTGTTCATCAAATTTTACGATGTAAGCTCTCTCTTAAAAACCCAGCAAAAATATTCCTATATTAACAACTGAATTATTTTTGTGAGAGATAGACCCGAAATGCTGGAATAACTCAACAGGCCAGGCATCATCTCTGGAGAGAAGGAATGGGGAATGTTTCTGGTCGAAACCATACAAGACTAATTTTTTGGGAGAGTATTTCTACCAACCATAGAAGTGCAGACTCTGTAGAAGACTTATTCAATGTACTGGTGGCTTACCGCTCTTCATAATAAGTATCATGTGATTAACCTCCATGTACATAGTGAGGACACCCAATTATACCTCTGCACCAGTCTCATCATTTCATAGAAACATAGAAGAAGTATAGAAAAATAAGTGCAGGAGTAGGCTATTTGGCCCTCTGAGCCGGAATAGGCTATTTGGCCCTCTGAGCCAGCACCGCCATTCAATATGATCATGGCTGATCATCTAAAATCAGTAGCCCGTTCATGCTTTTTCCCCATATCCCTTGATTCCTCTAGCCCGAAGAGCTAAATCTAACTCTCTTTTGAAAACATCCAATGAAACATCCTATGGCAGAGAATTCCACAGATTCGCAACTCTCTGGGTGAAAATGTTTTTCCTCATCTCAGTCCTAAATGTCCTACCCCTTATTCTTAAACTGTGACCGCTGGTTCTGGAATAAGCCAACATCGTGCATCCAGCCTGTCCAATCCTTTGAGAATTTTATATGTTTCTATAAGATGCCCTCTCATCCTTCTAAATTCCAGCGAATACAAGCCCAGTCGACCCATTCTTTCATAATGTGTCAGGCCCGCCATCTAGGGAATTAACCTGGTGAACCCTCGCTGCACTCCCTTAATAGCAATAATGTTCTTACTCAAGTTAGGAGACCTAAACTTCACACAGTACTCCAGGTGGGGTCTCACCAGGGCCCTGAACAACTGTAGTAGGACCTCCTTGCTCCTAAACTCAGATCCTCTCGCAATGAATGCCAACAAGCCATTAGCTTTCTTTGCTGCCTGCTGTACCTGCAGGCTGACTTTCAGTGATTGATGTACAAGCACACCCAGGTCTCGGTGCATCTCCCCTTTTCCTAATCTGACACCATTCAGATCATAATCTGCCTTCCTGTTCGTGCCACTAAAGTGGATAACCTCACATTTATCCACATTATACTGCATCTGCCACACATCTGCCCACTTACCCAACCTATCCAAGTCACCTTGAGCCTCATAACATCCTCCCCGCAACTCACACTTCCACCCAGTTTAGTGTCATCCACAAACTTGGAGATGTCACATTTAATTCCCTCAACTAAATCGTTAATATATATTGCAAGTAACTGGGGTCCCAGCACCGAGCCCCACAAATCATTGCCTGCCATTCTGAAAAAGGCCCGTTAATTCCTAGTCTTTGCTTCCAACCGAGGAAGAACAAAAGGAAATACTTGAACTTTATTTTGCCTTCCATCACAGTGAGGAATGTGTGGGAGTCACTGTGGTGGATGTTCATGTTAAAATGTGTTTTTGAGTCTGTTGCTTTTAATTGTATGACTGACCTGGCCAGTGAAATTCCTCGTATGTTGCAAAACATACTTGGCGAATAAAATCTGATTCTGATTCTCTCTGCCATGTTCTCTATCCATGTTCTCTATCCATGTTCAATACCCTACCCCCAATACCATGTACTCACATTTTGTGCACTAATCTCTAGTGTGGGACCTTGTCAAACGCTTTTTGAAAGTGCAGATACACCACATCCACTGATTCTCCCTTATCCATTCTATTTGTTACATCCTCAAAAAAATGCAGAAGATTAGTCAAGCATGATTTCCCCTTCATAAATTTATGCTGACTTTGACCGATCCTGTCACTGCTTTCCAAATGTGCTGCTATGGCCTGTGATACACTATCAAACAACCCAAACAAAATATCATGCACACACTTAGTTGACTCAAGCAACTTTCCCACTACCGATGTAAGTCTAACTGGTCTATAATTCCATGTTTTCTCTCTCCCTCGTTTCTTAAAAAGTGGAGTTACATTGGCTACCCTCCAGTCCATAGGAACTGATCCAAAGTCGAGAGAACATTGGAAAATGATCACCAATGCATGCACAATTTATAGTGCCACCTCCTTGAGTACTCTGGGATGCAGGCCATCAGGCCCTGGGGATTTATCTGCTTTCAGTCCCAACAATCTACCAAACACCATTTCCTGACTAATGTGGATTCTGTTCAGTTTCTCCCTCCCATTAGACTAGATCCTCAATCCCCTAGTATTTCTGAAGATTTTTTTGCATCTTCATTAGTGAAGACAGAACCAAAGAGCTCATTTAACTGTTCTGTTCAAGTTACTCTCATCAACTAGACTAGGCTGCATGGTCTTAATGCACAAATTGTTCAAAATGCAATCTAATTTATTGTTCCCCAAAGTTAAACTTATTAGTACTTTCATGTTCCTGGCTTGATTCCATTAACCTCCCAAGTTGTAACCTCAGATTTGATTAGTACGGGTGTCAGGGGTTATGGGGTGAAGGCAGGAAAATGGGGTTGAGAGGGAGAGATAGATCAGCCATGATTGAATGGCGGCACAATGGTGCAGCTACTGCCTTGCAGAGGCAGAGACCTGGGTTCACTCCTGACCATGGGTAGTGTCTTTATGGAGTTTGTACGTTCTCCCCGTGACCTGCGTGGGTTTTCCCCGGGATATCCTGTTTCCTCGCACTCTCCAGAGATGTACAGGTTTGTAGGTTAATTGGCCTGGTATAATAATAAATTGTCCCTAATGTGTGTAGGATAGTGTGAATGTGCAGGGATCGCTGGTCGGCCCGAATCCCATGGGCTAAAGGGCCTGTTTCTGCGCTGTATCTCTAAATTAAACTAAACTAAAAGTGGACTTGATAGGCCGAATGACCTAATTATGTTCAGAAGGTCCCTATATCTTATGAACCTATAAATGGAGAGGTGTGTAAACATGATACATTGCCCCCCACCCCGACCCCATCCATTCTGTGGCCTTTTCTGCTCTCATCCTTATTCACAACATTATCTCTCTTCCCCTTCACATTTCTTCCTGGTCAAGGAAATAGAAGATTGCACAAACATGGATTAATGCAACAGCTAAAGTGCCACATCTATCAAAGAACTACCCACACAGAATATCATGCACACACTTAGTTGAGTTTATTGTCGTGCCTTCTGTACAAATCATACTATTGACAACTCTACCTCTTCCCTTTGTGAGCAGCAACATGTTAGAGTGTACAGACATTACAAATGGTCATTAATGGAGTTGCCAGAGTTGAAGGAATCCAAGGTACCTCAATGATGGCAGTGTTTGAGAATATTAAAGACTTCAGGGAAAGAACAAGGTTTCGGAGAGATTGGAGCAGAAGGATGTAAAGAGCTATCCAGAAATGCTGCCTTCCCCACTGAGTTACTGCAGCATTTTGTGTGTATCTAAGGTGCTGATGGGTTGGTTGCTGATGTAGGTGAGCATACACCGGGCTCATAGATACGGAGGAGTTGTACTGTTTAGGATGTGGTGGAGGAGCTTTGAGTAAGCTAAATCTTATAGAAGTTGGAAGGTGGACGGATGATGAAGTAAGCATTATAGATGTCATGTGCACAGTTAATAAAAACGTGGTTATGGCTTTTGACATCCAATAAGTTGAGATATTACACTACAGGGATAAAAAAAATAGGTGGTAATTATGATGGCAACAATATGGCTTTGGAAAGACGAGATTGTAATGTTTTGAATGGTTGAATAAATTGAAACTTTGGAATATTATGTCTAGTTTCTGTTTCCAGAAAAAAAAACATAATTTGTTTTACATGTCTTTTTAACTGCCTCAGCCGAGCTCTTCTAATGTTTATTTAACTAATTCAATGCTTAAATAATAAATGATAAGGGTACAAACTAACAACTAATATTAGGTACCAAAAATATGTACTTAAAGATGAACTGCTTCATGGAAATCTATGTTTTGAATTTAAACATTTCTACTCTACACAATGCAACTTATGGAGCGCATGTTTGATAGATTGCAGACTGTACAAGGAGCTCCAGTTCACTATTAAAGAAGATTTAGTTTAGTTTAGAGATACAGAGCGGAAACAGGCCTTTCGGCCCACCGGGTCCACGCCGACCAGCGATCCCCGCTCATTAACACCCACTAGGGACAATTTTTACATTTACAGCAAACCAATTAACCTACAAACCTGTACATCTTTGGAGTGTGGGAGGAAACCGAAGATCTCGGTGAAAATCCACTCAGGTCATGGGGAGAACGTACAAACTCCATACAGATAGCACCCATAGTCAGGATCGAACCTGGATCTCTGGCGCTGCATTAGCTGTAAGGCACTAACTGTACCGCTACGCCACTGTGACCGCCCATATAAGATGGAAGTTACAGGGACAGGTGTTGCATCTCCTACAGTTGCAGGGGAAAGTAGATATATCCGAGATGTCCTCAATCTTTAGAGAATGGGGGTTCCCCCCCTTCCAGCATAGATGAGGCCCTCACATGGGACTCCTCAGTACCCCGCAGTTCCGCTCTTGCTCCCCCTCCCCCTAGTCACAACAGGGACAGAGTTCCCTTAGTCCTCTCCTTTCACCCCATCATCCGTTGTATACAGCAAATAATACTCTGATATTTTCACCACCTCCAACGGGATCTCACCACTAGCTGCATCTTCCCATCTCCACCCCTTTCCGCAGAGACCGTCCCCTCCGCAACTCCCTGGTTAACTCACTCCTTTCCACCCAAACCAACCCCTCCCATGGTACCTTCCCCTGCAACCGCAAGAGATGCAACATTTGTCCCTATACCTCCCCCCTCGACTCCGTCCAAGGACCCCGACAGTCCTTTCAGGTGAGGCAGAGGTTCACTTGCACCTCCGCCAACGTCATCTACTGTATCCGCTGTTCCAGGTGTGGACTCCTATATATCGGCGATCGCAGGCTCGGCGATCATTTTGCTGAATGCCTCAGCTCAGTTGGGCTACGCTGACATGATTTCCCAGTTGCTAATTGGAGGAACAGCACCTCACATTTTGCTTAGGTATCTTACAAAACAGCAGTATGACTATTGATTTCTCTAACTTCAAGTAACCCTTGCTTCCCCTCTCCCTCCATCACCCCAGATTTCTGACTAGGTTCACTGTCCTCCTGATTAATATTACTGATTATATGCCTCTTCGTCACCTTTCCCTCAGCTCACAATGAGCCATTCTACATTTCCTTATCATCGTCTGTATTGATCTGTCGTTTTCACACCTTACCGTTCCATATCTCCCGAAACGACACCCATTCCTTCTCCCCAGAGGTGCTACCTGTCCCGTTGAGTTACTCCAGCATTTTGTGTCTATCACCAACTATTGTAATCTTGATCCAAATATTTCCTTATTCAAGTGGTTGTGTCTTAATTCGCACCACTCACCTTGAGTCAATCGAAATGTTGCTGGGTTATTCAACCCAAACACCGAACAACCTGACCACCGGTGTAACGACTTCTACCTTTTTAGAATGTTAAAATGAGGCCCCATCAGTTCTTGGGTAAAAAATGGTCCTATTTCAAAGAGGATTAGTGGAGTACTGGCCTATATTTTTCCTTGAAATACAGGTCTTATCATTCTTACATTGTCTTTTTTTGTAGGAGGTTTATCTGCAAAAATAGCTGCCCCGATTCCCAGTTTATGTTACACTTCAAAAGCTTCTCATTGGCTTTTGGTTTAGTTCAGAGATAAAGTTTGGAAACATGCCCATGGAGTGTGTGCCAACCAGCAATCAATCATACTTTAGTCCTATCCTACACACCAGAGCCAATTTACAGAAGCCAATTAACCTACAAACCTGCACTCATTTGGAATGTGGGTGGAAACCGGAGCATCTGGGGAAAACCAACGAGGTCACAGGTAGAACGTATAAACTCCGTACATAGTCAGGATCGAACCTGAATCTTGGGTGCTGTAAGGCAGCAACTCTATCGCTGCCCCACATGCAGCGTTATGAATTATGGACATTCTTGTGCGGTAAAAGCAACTATCTTCAAAACGTGAAAGGATGATGGTTAACATTTGAAATCATAGAATTTAGTTTGTTTTCTCAGCAACAACTATCTTCACAGAAGTTCCAGAACCCAAAGTGGCCATAGGCAGGTGAAGGTTTCCCCCTCAATCTTATCCCATTGGGATAGAACATAGAACTGTACTCGTGTAACAAAAACTTGACAGCAAAGTTCCTTTACATTTTGCCCCTCTTACCTTAAAGTTATGCTTTCTAGTCTTTGGCATTTCCACCCTGGGAAAAGGGTTCTGAAGACCTGGAGGAAGTATGGATAGGACAGATAAGGGAATATTTAGATTAGGAGGACCCGAGACATGAAGTTCTGCACGACCCTTGAAGGGCATACAAGGTGCCTGCTCACAACAGCTGAATGCACTCGGATCAGAGAAGAACTGAGATCTAATTGGGATTTAATTTGAATGTAAGGGGAAGAATATAGTAATAAATTCCCACAGTGATTGATCTACCTTGCTGTGACTTTGCTAGAAATGGCAGCAAAACAGTGTAACTGAAAGCAGTGCAGGCAGATAGTCTTTCCTGTGTGATTCGAATCTTTGTAAATAAAGTGAGACATAAGCATGCATTTTATTTTTTCACAATGAATACTGGGAAACCTATTTCTTTCAAACATAGCTTCCACTATATTCTTAACAATCTATTTCTCTTTCCCTATGTGCTGTACCCAGCGGCAGCTGTTTGTGAGGCAAGGATGGCTTAATCTCCATCATAACATAAGATGGACACAAAAATCAGGAGTAACTCAGTGGGTCAGACAGCATCTCTGAAGAAAAGGAATAGGTGATGTTTCGGGTCAAGGCCCTTCTTCAGACCCTTTTTGTGTCTATCTTTGGTTTAAACAAGCATCTGCAGTTCCTTCCGACATCATGTTGGGACATTGGGCAATCCTGGGCTCTGGCAGCTTATTTATGGCAGCGAGCTGCTGCTTGAAGCTATTTCCTGGTCATTCTAGTGTTGCCTCCATGAGTTTCTGCAGAGTGCCCCTGACCATATTATAAGAGAGTTCAACTCCATTTGTAGCACTGGCTTTTTGGATGAGTTGACCTAGTGGTAGCTGTGGTCTCCCATGAGCTGTTCACCTCAGATTAAATTATATGTATACCAAGTCAAGGATGTAAGATCTTGATATGAAGGAATCGGAAGGAATAGATCAATAAAGAAATTCCCAAGTAGAAACATGTCACTTCCAAGATGGCGCCCAAGCCAGATGACTCTTTGGGTGCTGGTCATAGATCTGCTCACACGCATTACAATTGTTCCACACTTTTAAATCTCTACTCCAACACTGTGGATGACTCGATTGTAATAATGCATTGTCTTTCCACTGACTGGTTATCATGCAACAACAGCTTTTCACTTACCTCGGTAACATGACAATAAACTCAACTAAAAAGGGTCAAGACCCTTCTTCAGGCTGAGAGTCAGGGGAGAGAGAAACTAGAGCTATGGTGTGAGGTGTGAAAATGACAGATCAAAGCCAACAATGAGAATGGTTCACTGTTGGCCGAGGGGAAAGTGATAACAAGGCATACAAACAGTAAAGTTAATCAGGACAGTGAACAAGGTTGGGGAGGGACAGAGAGAGGAAAAGCAAGGGTTACTTGAAGTTAAAGAAATCAATATCATCCCCTGGGTCATAAGCTGCCCAAACGAAATATGAGGTGTTATTTCTCCAATTTGCGTTTGGCCTCATTCTGACAGTGGAGGAGGCCCAGGACAGAAAGGTCAGTGTGGGAATGGGAGAGGGAGTTCAAGTGTTTAACAACCAGGAGATCATGTAGGTATACGTCTATTTTTGGTGTAAACCAGCATCTGCAGTTCATCTTCTCCACTGCAAAATCTCTTGAGGGTATGCCTACTTTGAAGAAGTTTGTGTCTCTTCTATTGCTCGGATCCATGATCAGGAACAGAGATAGATAAATAAGAATGGACTCAGAATGGAGTAGATTAAGGGGACATCGAGAATCTGGTTAATGCCAATCTTCACACGAAAACCACAAGAGATATATTGGTAGGACAGTTGGCTGGCCAATGTCATCATTGCCCAAGACGAGAGCACAATGTTTTCATTAGGCTTCTATGATCTCTTCCCATGGCCTGTGGCATTTTGACAATGGCCTGATTCTTATGGGAACTGCATATCAATTTTGCAAGGAGACTAACTATTGATAAGAAAAGCAGATGTGAATGTGCTTCATATGACAAAGAGGTGTATGCAATCAGTCAGTCTATATACTGGAAGAAGGATTTTAGGTGGTGCAGGTTCATGCTGTTAGGGGACATGGATAGCAATATTGAAGAATGCTGCAACATGGTCCCCCTATCCGGTTATCAAGGGCAGTGGATTATGAAGAGTTAGTAATGCAAGTGCACCTTGTGGTATGACAAGCATGTACTGCCACTGAGGAAGTTAAAGGACAAGAACGGAAAGTAACCCCAGTATTATTTTTTTCAGCCTGAAGAAGGGTCTCAACCCAAAACGTCACCCATCCCTTTTCTCCAGAGATGCTGCCTGTCCTGCTGAGTTACTTCAGCTTTTTGTGTCTATCTTCCCTGTGTTATTTAACTTGCCCTCGTAAGGCCACTAAATCTTTCTACAACGCCATGTCTAGAATTACATCTCTTCCTCACCCTTCACATGGCATGACTGACATTGCTGGCAAGTTACTTGTTCCGGACACCCAGAAATATATCTAGTTCTGTGTTCCGTTAAAGTTCTATGCCAATACAACTGTGTTGAAATGGTGCCATTTTGTTCCATGCCATTTCGCCATGCACTGCAGCCTAGCGTGACAGCATATGACAGCCTCTCTTGTAATTGTTATCCTTTAATAATCTCAAGAATAATTCCATGAGACAAGCATGAGACAGAGCAATGCGATTATACCCAGGCCTTAATTTTAGCGATCAGTCATGACTTTCACTCTTAAGGCTGGTATCTCATCTTCATAGATAGACAGAAAAAGCAGGAGTAACATAGTGGGTCAGACAGCATCTCTGGCGAAAAGCAATAGAAACATACAAAACATAGCAAAAATTTAAAATTTGTGCAGGAGTAGGCCATTCGTCCCTTCGTGCCAGCACCGCCATTCAATATGATCAATGCTGGCCATCCAAAATCAGTAAGAAGGAACTGCAGACACTGGTTTAAACCAAAGATAGACACAAAAGCTGGAGTAACTCAGAGGGACAGGCAGCATATCTAGGTGCTGCTTTTCCTGCTTTTTCCCCATATCCCTTGATTCTGTTACCCCTAAGAGCTAAATCTAGCACTCTCTTGAGAACATCCAGTGAATTGGTCTCCACTGCCTTCTGTGGCAGAGAATTCCACAGATTCACAACCCTTTGAGTGAAAAGGTTTTTCCTCATCTCAGTCCTAAATGGCCTGCCCCTTATTCTTAAACTATGACCCATGGTTCTGGACTCCCCAACACCGGGAACATTTTTCCTGTATCTAGCCTGTCCAATCCCTTAAGAATTGTATATGTTTCTATAAGATCCTTCTATGAGGTGACATTTCGGATTGAGAAGTCTGAAGAAGTGTCTCGACCCAAAACATCACCGATTCCTTTTCTCCAGAGATGCTGCCTGACCCGCTGAGTGACTTCAGCTTTTTTTTGTCTATCTTCAGTTTAAACCAGCATCTGCAGTTCCTTCCAACACCTCTCATATCCATGTTTTACAGAAAATTATACTTAACAGCTTTTAAATATAATTTGCACCATTCACTACACCAATGGAACTGTAAATGAAATGATCCAAAACCCTTGCGTAAATCTTTTATTAATGCATACGTAACGCAACTGTGCAAAATCACCCATAAACTTATCCACTTGCAGGTGTCAATTACAATGACAAAATCTCCCATTTTCAGTCTCCATGCTTTAAATAACCAAGTTCTTGTCAAATGTAAATATACTTGAAAGTTCCACAGTTGACATAGAAGAGAAGAATCTATTCATTGGAGATTGACCTAACATGATCTGAGATCGAACCTCTTGACATTTGCCTGTAATTACCATGCTAAAATACAGAGTCTAAAACTGGATCTGTTACAAAATAATAAAGAACACAAAATGTTTAATGTCATGGAACATTATAATAAACTGCATAACTTATGCCTTTTAGCAACTAAAAATAGCAGTCCTCATATATAAAAAAACGTTTGTAATGTGCTCGATGCTCCAACATGCCCCAAGCACAAAATGAAGCAGTTGCCAAAGAACACCAGATGTATAAAATGCGTGAACACGTCTGGACAAAAATAGCAGATACTAATAGTCGTTTCTCACAAAAAAATGCAATGTATTCAAAGTGTCCTTGCATAATCTTCATCTCTGGTAGTTCTCAGTAGTGAGGGCGATTTGCTTCCAATCTCGTTTTGTGGTTTTGGGGTGAGAGATGAAAATAATTTGTGAACCACAGGCTCTCACACGGATAAGGCACATGCCTCATGGGGCGGACAGGTGGATAGTTTGTGGTGTGGTGATGCACTCCTTCCACCAGCGCTGCAGGGACTTCAGTGTATCAAAGGCAACAGGGAGAATGCAGGAGAATGGGGTTGAGAAGGAAAAATAGAGCAGCCATGATTGAACGGCAGGGTAGACACAGTGGCATGAATGGCCCAATTATACTCCTATGTCTTATGGTCTTATGCAGCAAGAATGAACGAGGAAAATGTCAGGACAATGACACAGCCTTTATTGACTGAGATTGACTCTATTGTGGACATGTTGATTGTGATCATTGCTCACATGCTCTCATGAGCAAACATAAATGCTGTGGTATCAAACCTGAGAATGTTCTTCCATAATCAATCCATATTGAGGGAGTAAAATGCTTTAGCATGATTGAAGAAGTTCATGTGTAGGTGCTGCCTTCTGTTCTTCCCTTATAGAAACATAGAAAATAGGTGCAGGAGTAGGCCATTCAGCCCTTCGAGCCTGCACCGCCATTCAATATGATCATGGATGATCATCCAACTCAGTATCCCGTACCTGCCTTCTCTCCATACCCCTGATCCCTTTAGCCACAAGGGCCACATCTAACTCCCTCTTAAATATAGCCAATGAACTGGCCTCAACTACCTTCTGTGGCAGAGAATTCTAGAGATTCACCACTCTCTGTATGAAACATGTTTTTCTCATCTCGGTCCTAAAAGATTTCCCCCTTATCCTTAAACTGTGACCCCTTGTTCTGGACTTTCCCAACATCGGGAACAATCTTCCTGCATCTAGCCTGTCCAACCCCTTAAGAATTTTGTACGTTTCTATAAGATCCCCCCTCAATCTTCTAAATTCTAGCGAGTACAAGCCGAGTCTATCCAATCTTTCTTCATATGAAAGTCCTGACATCCCAGGAATCAGTCTGGTGAACCTTCTCTGTACTCCCTCTATGGCAAGAATGTCTTTCCTCAGATTAGGAGACCAAAACTGTATGCAATACTCCAGGTGTGGTCTCACCAAGACCCTGTACAACTGCAGTAGAACCTCCCTGCTCCTATACTCAAATCCTTTTGCTATGAATGCTAACATACCATTCGCTTTCTTCACTGCCTGCTGCACCTGCATGCCTACTTTCAATGACTGGTGTACCATGACACCCAGGTCTCGTTGCATCTCCCCTTTTCCTAATCGGCCACCATTCAGATAACAGTCTACTTTCCTGTTTTTGCCACCAAAGTGGATAACCTCACATTTATCCACATTATACTGCATCTGCCATGCATTTGCCCACTCACCCAGCCTATCCAAGTCACCTTGCAGCCTCCTAGCATCCTCCTCACAGCTAACACTGCCCCCCAGCTTCGTGTCATCTGCAAACTTGGAGATGTTGTATTCAATTCCCTCGTCCAAATCATTAATATATATTGTAAATAGCTGGGGTCCCAGCACTGAGCCTTGCGGTACCCCACTAATCACTGCCTGCCATTGTGAAAAGGACCCGTTTACTCCTATTCTTTGCTTCCTGTCTGCCAGCCAGTTCTCTATCCACATCAATACTGAACCCCCAATACCGTGTGCTTTAAGTTTGTATACTAATCTCTTATGTGGGACCTTGTCGAAAGCCTTCTGAAAGTCCAGATATACACACCCACTGGTTCTCCCTTATCCACTCTACTAGTTACATCCTCAAAAGATTCGTCAGACATGATTTACCTTTCATAAATCCATGCTGACTTTGTCCAATGATTTCACCACTTTCCAAATGTGCTGCTATCACATCTTTAATAACTGACTAGCAGTTTCCCCACTACCGATGTTAGACTAACTGGTCTGTAATTCCCCGTTTTCTCTCTCCCTCCCTTTTTAAAAGGAGGGGTTACATTAGCTACCCTCCAATCCTCAGGAACTACTCCAGAATCTAAAGAGTTTTGAAAAATTATCACTAATGCTTCCACTATTTCTGCGGCTACTTCCTTAAGTACTCTGGGATGCAACCTATCTGGCCCTGGGGATTTATCGGCCTTTAATCCATTCAATTATGCACGATTGCTGGAGTAACTCAACAAGTTAGTCAGCATTACAGGAGAACATGGGTAGGCAACGTTTCAGGTTGGAACCCTTCTTCAAGAGGGACGAAGAGGAGTTCCAACCCGAAATGTCATGTATCCATGTTCTCCAGAGATGCTGCCTGAGTTACTCCAGCATTTTGTTAAGTTCTAAGTTACTCCAGCATTTTGTGTTTCTTGCTCATGATTCCAGCATCTAGAACTCCTTGTGTCCACTTCTCTTAGACTTGTTGTGTCTACTTATAGAGAAATGGGAGGTGCTGCATTTTGGGAGCACTGACAGGGGCAGAATCTACACAGTGAATGGTAGGGCTCTGGGAAGTGGTGCAGAACAGAAGGATAGAAGGAAGAGAGAAGATGTATCCCCATCCCTGGATGTCTGTCCACTCCCTCCACATATGCTGACTGACCCATTAATATCTCCAGGCTTTTATTTCTTTACTCAAGATTTCAGCATCTACAACTTCTTAAACCAAATTCAGTCCAGGTTAAGTCTTTGAAATGCACATAATTCTAAGAGGCACAAGACTGCAGATGCTAGAATCTTGAGGGAAAAACAAAGTGCGAGGAGTGTGAGGAATTTAGCTTGCAGACGGCATCTGTGGAAGGACTTGGATATATATCATATAAAATATAATTCTTAGAGGACATGGCACCATTGATGCTGAGTTGATATTTTCTCTGGCTGGGGTTTCCAGAACCAGGGGAAGGAGTGTCAAAGTAACAGTACTGCCCTTCAGGATGGAGATGAAATGAAATGTCCTCACCATTTCTCTACTCGTGAGCAGTTTGGAGCCTCCATCACAGATATTCAAGATACAAACAAAATGCTAGAGTAACTCAGCGGGACAGGTAGCATCTCTGGAGAGAAGGAACGGGTGACGTTTCGGGTCGAGACCCTTCTTCTTTCAAGATAAAGACTGACTTAGATTGAAGTGAATCTGTGGTGAATCTGTGAAATTCTTTACCACACAAGGCTGTGGAGGCCGTCAGTAGATACTTTTAAGACAAGGATAGATAATTTCTTGATTTGTACAAATGTCAGAGGTTATGAGGAGAAGGCAGGAGAATGGGGTTTAGAGGGAGAGATAGATCAGCCATGATTGAATGACGGAGTAGACTTGGTGGGCTGAATGGTCCAATTCTATTCCTATCACTTATGACCTTATGAAAGGTATTATTGGCTCAAGGGATAAAATGTCAAAGAAGGACACAAAATGCTGGAGTAACTCAGCGGGTCAGGCATCATCTCTGCAGAGATGGAATGGGTGATGTTTTGGGTTGAGCCCCTTCTTCAGACATCAAAATGCCTAAGCAGGAATGTCATGCTGAGCAAGACGTTTCAGCAATGATCTCACTGAATGAAGGAGCAGGCATAGGAGCCAAAGTCTAGGCCTTTTGCTTTGTCTTCATTTATTCATGCATTACTTTGATTATAAAGTTGTGAGTAATTGCCTTTTTTTCTTAATTAGAGAGTTGATCGCCCAGCATTGTATTTGCAAGGATTATTTGTTGTTTAAGATGAATCTGAATTAAGCTTGGAGGCGTAATTAGAGCCATCGACACATATAAAATTAGATCACACACACAGTGCTGTGATGTCTTCTTTACAAAGGGCAGCTTCTAATAATGTCAGTCAAAGCAGAAGACTGCATGTTCAAACTGCAGTCTGATAACTAATTTTAGTCATTATTAGTGTAGCGGTGCTCCAAATGGCCACAATAAGCCAGGAATAAATTGTTCAGCATTTTCATCATTTTCTGTCCCATGACTGCCACTGAAAGATGACTGTGCTCGGCTGTGAAGCTCCATAGAGTCATTGTTCAAGCTTGAACTGCAGGTTCCACTTAACTGAGATGGCATTACATGATCTTATTGAATGGCAGATCAGACACAAGTGTGTTGAACACACCTGAACAAAGAGTCAAATATCCTTAGGACAGAGTCAGTGACAGAAAATGTGAAATGATCCACCTCCATTTATATTATAATGAACATTGATACTGGAACGATAGCTACTTAATGTGTAGGATTCTATTATCGTGAACAAATATGATAGCACAATAACTGATGAATTAAAGGTGAGTGACCTGAATCAAATATTAAGTGCAAAGTGTTTACCTCCTAATGGATGGGTGGAAAGAGACATTTGGAAAGAGACATTTCAAACAATTTGGAATGCACGGCAGTATTTGTTGTTATGAGAAGACTAATACATTGTGGGTTATCATTTAAATTCCATTTTGACTAAATATATGTATCACAAAGGAGGACCCGATGTGGGGGGGACCATCGTGAGGTGGGGGGGGGGGGGGAAGGGAGAGCAAAGAAGGAGTTGGTGTTTGGGGACCGTTGTGAGTGGGGGGAAGTGGGAGAAGGGGGGAAGGAAGAACAAAGGAGGGACCTGGTGTGTGATACGTTGTAACATTGTCAGCACCCTCTATGTGGTGACTATTTGCATACCTCAGGTATGCAAGCAAAGAATTTTACTGTGACTTCTCACATTTGTCATTAAAGCATTCAATTCAATTCAATTCAAAGTGTTCCAGTCACATTCGATCGTTTTTACATTGTTAGTTATGCATATTCTCAAATCAAAGCTTCAGTGTATTCAGTATTTGACATAAAATACTTGTAACTTGTCTATTTGTATATGATGGCTAAATTGCTTGATTCATTAAATCCTCAAAAAAATAATGTTAGCTATCTGATGATTCTTGGACGATATCATCTTTATCCAAAAATGTCTTTTTATACATGCAATTCCAAGATTAGATCATCTGCATGGATAGCTTTACACAATACAGTACTTTCAGGCTTCATTAATGTTGGAATCAATCTACCCAGAAAGCATTCATGGCCATTTTTATCCACATTCAATGCTTTAATTAAAATACCTATTGCTTTCCAGTGGTTTTGTTTGCAGTTAACAATTTTTAAATATTAAAGAATGCCACAACTACAAAAAATAATTGACCCCTCATTCTTTCCCTCTGCTATCAAAATAATACACAAAGTCTTAATCATGGAGTTCCATGTGGAATCCTACAGCACGGAAATAGGTCCATTGGTCCACCAAGACCATCCCAACCTTGTTGACCATCCACACTAATCTCTTTTAGGATCATATTCTCTATGTTCAAGGTGGAACTGCAGATGCTGGAAAATTGAAGGTAGACAAAAATGCTGGAGAAACTAGGCGGGTGCGGCTGCATCTATGGAGCGAAGGAAATAGGCAACGTGTCAGTGTTCCTCAGGGATTAGTGTTGGGCCTATTGCTGTTCATCATTTATATAAATGAATAAACAAGTCATGGTTAAATAGAAAATAGAAACATATAAAATAGGTGCAGGAGGAGGCCATTTGGCCCTTGGAGCCTGCAACGCCATTCATTGTGATCAGGGCTGATCATCCACAATCAGTAACCCGTGCCTACCTTCTCCCTATATCCCTTGATTCCGCTAGCCCCTAGAGCTCTATCTAACTCTCTTTTAAATTCATCCGGTGACTTGGACTCTGCCCTCTGTGGCAGAGAATTCCACAAATGTACATCTCTCTGGGTGAAAATGCTTTTTCTCATCTCAGTTTTAAATAGCCTCCCCGCTATTCTTAGACTGTGGCCCCTGGTTCTGAACTCCCCCATTATTTTTCCTGCATCTAGCTTGTCCAGTCCTTTTATAATTTTATGCGTTTCTATAAGATTCCCTCTTATCCTTCCAAATTCCACTGAATACAAGCCCAGTCTTTCCAATCTTTCCTCCTATGATAGTCCCGCCATCCCGGGGGTTTACCTCATGAAGCAACGCTGCACTGCCTCAATAGCAAGGATGTCCTACCTCAAATTAGGTTGGTAAGTTTGCAGATTACACTAAAATAGGTGGCACCATATATAGTGAAGAAAGTTATCAAGAAGTACAGCTAGATCAGTTTGGTAAGCGGGCCAAAGAATGACAAATGGAGTTTAACACAGATATGACCAGGTCAAACAAGAGTAGGATTTTCGCTATGAACAGTAGAGACACTGGTGTGTTTTAGAACAGAGGGACCTAGGAGTACAAGAACATTGTTCCATGATAGTTGTGTCACAGTCTGGCAAAAAAAAGGCTTTGGCATGCTAACCTTCATCATTAAGGGCATTGAGTATAGGAGTTGGGACATTAAATTGTAGCTTTTCAAGACAGTATTGAGTCAGTACTTGGCATATTGTGTCCAGAAAAGATGGCATTAATTGGGAAAAGATCCAGAAAAGGTTTACGAGGAAGTTGCCAGGAATCAAAGGACTGAGTTGTTGGGAGAGATTTGGCTGGCTGGCACTTTATTCATTGGAGTACAGGAGACTGTGGCGTAAGCTCCTTGAGGTATATATAATCATAGAATCATAGATTGGATAGAAACATAGAAACATGGACAATAGGTGCGGGAGTAGGCCATTCGGTCCTTCGAGCCATCATGGCTGATCATCCCGAATCAGTACCTTGTTCTTGCTTTTCCCCCCATATCCCTCGATTCCATTAGCCATAAGAGCTATATCAGACGATCTCCTGGAAACTTCCAGTGAATTGGCCTCCAATGCCTACTGTGGCGGAGATTTCCAAAGATTCACAACTCTCTGGGAGAAATAGTTTTTCCTCATCTCAGTCATAAATGGCCTATCCCTTATTCTTAACCTGTGACCCCTTGGTTCTGGACTCCCCCAACATCGGGAACATTTTTCCTGCATCTACCCTGTCCAATCCCGTCAGAATTTTATATGTTTCTATAGGATTCCCTCTCATCCTTCTAAATTCCAGTAAATACAAGCCTAGTTGATCCATTCTTTCATCATATGTCAGTCCTACCATCACGGCAATCAACCTGGTGAACATACGCTGCACTCCCCACCCTACGAATGCACTGAGTCATTTCCCTGGGATTGGAGAAACATGAACTAGAGGGCATAGGTTTAAGGTGAGAGGGGAAACATACAAAAGAAACGTGAGGGGCAATGTCTTCATTAGGATGAACTTTGGACAGGAGGACCTATAGCAAAGTTTGGAGAATATGGGTCAAACATGGACGAATGGGACTAGAATTGCAGGCTATCTTGGGCTGCATGGACCAGTTGGGCCGAAGGGCCCGATTCCATGCTATATAACTCTATGACTCTATGATGTTAGAGTTACTGAGGAAATAATTTATCTTGTTCTAGTTTATAAAAACTCCCTTTAATTTCTTGAAAACGTCAAACAGATTACTGTTTGACCTTTGTGAATTTCAAGGAATACATCCCTGGTTTTATTGAACACTGTTTCATGAACAGTATATCTATGTTGTGGAAAAGGCAAAGATCTAATAGCCATTTTTAATTGCTCCTAAACAGAGAAGATAGTTCAAAGTCAACTCTGATGGCGGAACTGGGGTGGCATGTGGATCAGAATGGCAAGGTCAGCAGATCTTCATTGAAGGATATTAGTGAAGCAAATCTATTTTACAATTAATCCAGTTGTTTTACAAGCCTTATTAGCACTATATTTTCAATATAAAATGTATTTAATTAATTGTTCTTAAATTCCCCAACTGCTATGATGACAATCGAACTTCCATCATAAGATCAGTGGTCCAATCATCTGAATACTAGACAAGGTGGTTAACCATTTAATTCAAGTGCTTCAGATGAATCAATTGCAATCAAATTCAGTTACTAAAGTGCTGAACCATGTCATGTTGTTGATTTAATTTCGGTATTTATCGTTGAGGCAAGTTTAAAAAAAAAAGATATGAAATCATAAGGAGAATAGATCGGGAATGTGCGGAAATCACTTTTAAAACATGGGGGGGGCACAAAGAGAGGGGAGAGAGAGAGGGCAGAGATGAACGATCACACGTTATAATGCGCCGTCGACCCATTCTGACCGTTGCCACGAATCGATTATTTCGAATGACACGCTCCATCCTGCGCTGAGCTTGCTCTGGGCCGGATGTGGCCCGCGGGCCACAGTTAGGAGACCCCTGATGTATGCACACGTAGCATGATACGGTAATTATAGTTAGCACTGGCTTAATTGGAACGAGTGTAGCGCTAGCTTCCTTCCGTGGTGGGTGGGAGCACTTAGGGGGTAAAGGGGCTGGAGAATAGGCCTAAGTTACTTTTGGACATAGGGTGGTGGGTGTATGGAACAAGCTGCCTGAGGATGTAGTTAAGGCAGGGACTATCCCAACGTTTAAGAAACAGTACATGGATAGGACAGGTTTGGAGGGATATAAGCCAAGGTGAGACTAGTGTAGCAGGGACATGTTGGCCTGTGTGGGCAAGTTGGGCTGAAGGGCCTGTTTCCACGCTGTATGACTATGTCCTTAGGATGTCATTTAGATCAAACAGTGCATCTTTTATTTGTGTTAAGAGTTATTTAATTTTTGGTTTCCTGCCTAAGTTGTAATTTAATTTTGAACATATTTTATAATGCATGAAATAAATATAACCATATAGCAATCACAGCACAGAAACAGGCCATCTCGGCCTTTCTAGTCCATGCCGAACACTTACTCTCACCTAGTCCCATCTACCTGCACTCAGACCATAACCCTCCATTCCTTTCCCGTCCATATACCTATCCAATTTATTTTTAATTATTCCAGAACAAGGGGTCACATTTTAAGGATAAGGGGGAAATCTTGTAGGACCGAGATGAGGAGAATATTTTTCACACAGAGAGTGGTGAATCTCTGGAATTCTCTGCCACAGAAGGTAGTTGAGGCCAGTTCATTGGCTATATTTAAGAGGGAGTTAGATGTGGCCCTTGTGGCTAAAGGGATCAGGGGGTATGGAGAGAAGGCAGGTACAGGATACCGAGTTGGATGATCAGCCATGATCATATTGAATGGCGGTGCATGGCTCGAAGGGCCGAATGGCCTACTCCTGCACCTATTCTCTATGTTTCTATGTTTCTAAATGATAAAATCGAACCTGCCTCCACCACTTCCACTGGAAGCTCATTCCACACAGCTACCACTCTCTGAGTAAAGAAGTTCCCCCTCATGTTACCCCTAAGCTTTTGTCCCTTAATTCTCAAATGTGGTTGAACAAAAAAATGTCTGTTTCCCGCACACCAAACTCATACTATTTATAGGACCGTCCAGAAGCTGAGTATTCTGATTGATAATCTCAAAAAGACTTAATAGCTTTTTTTATTCTCTCTTACTTTTATACTGACACCTCTAAGTAGACATGTGTAATTTGCAAGTAAATTGACCAATAATGGCTTCATGCGATATGATGAGTCAAGGCTTAAAATAATCATGAACCAGGACATGTGCATGTTCTGGGAGGCTACTTGAGAGTCATTTACAGTCAACTGGAATGTCTGTTGGCACATGGTCTATACAAAGGTGAGTTGGCAAAAGTTGGGATATTGCATTGCAACTTTACAAAACACTAGTTGGACCACACTCGGAGTGTTATGTGTAGTTCTGATTATCAGACTGAAGAGGATGTGGTTATGCTGGGGAGAATGCAGGGTTCACCAGGATGTTGCCTCCACTGAAGGTCTTTAGTTATGGGGAGGGATTAGGTAGATTGGGCTTGTTTTCCCATGAGTGACAGAGGCTGAGAAGTCACCTAAAAGAGTTATATAACATTATGAGAGGCAAAGGTCAGGGAGAATGTCAGAATCATTTCCCCATGGTAGAAGTATCAAAACAATATGGGCATAGGATTACAGTTAGATGAAGATGAATGAGCTGCTGCCTCATCACACCAGAGACCCTGGTTTGATTCTAATCTCAGTGCTGTCTGTGTGGAGTTTGTACGTTCTGCCTGTGACTGCGTGGGTTTTCTCCACGTGCTCCCACATTCCCAAAGGTTTGTAGGTTAATTGGCTTCTGTAAATTGTTCCTAATGTGTAGGGGGTGAAAGTGGAATAACATAGAACTAGTAATACATGTAATGGATGGGCAGTATAGACTCCGTGGGCCAAAAGACCTGCCTCCATACTGTATCTGTATGAACTCTGAACTAAACTAAAGAATGTTAGAGGGACAAGCTTTTTATGTAGAGTGTTTAATATAAGGAACTCACTGCCAGATGAGATGGTGAAATCTGATATATCTAAAATGTTTAAGAGACATTTAGATAGACACCTAAATAGTTAAAGCGTAGAATGCTGCAAACATGTGAGCAAATGGAATTAATATCGATGTACAAAAAGTGTCATGGACTTTTTAGACTGAATGGGCCGATTCTGTGCTGTATAATTCTGTGACTCAATGATGATTTAACAAATTATTGCTTTCCACATATTTGTTTGTGTTTTGCTCATTTTGTTGTCTGTTTTAGAGGATATTCATGGTTGCAATTGAGTGAAACAACCTTGATACCAGATTCATTGGTTTAATGTAATGTACATACTATTTGATGGATTTACTATCTGTTGATTTCTGGACAGGTAGATTGTGTGTTCGCTTCTATGCCAGTAAAGCATCAGATTATCAATTCGCAAACAATGTGAATGTATACCTCACACTGTATCTCTCACCAATGTACACCTCCCGCTGCCTCGGCAAGGCCAGCAGCATAATCAAGGACGAGTCACAACTTTACCACTCCCCCTTCTCCCCGCTCCCATCGGGCAAAAGGCATAAAAGTGTGAAAACACAGTCCTCTAGTTTCTGAGCCAGTTTCTTCCCAGCTGTTTTCAGGCAACTGAACCATCCTACCCAATTAGAGAGCAGTCCTGAACTACTATCCACTTCATTGGTGTCCCTCGGACTATCTTTGATCGGATTTTACCTTGCACTAAACGTTATTCCCTTATCATGAATCTATACACTGTAAATGGCTCGACTGCAATCATGTATTGTCTTCCCGCTGACTGGCTAGCATGCAACAAATGTTTTTCACTGTACCTCAATATACGTTACAATAAACTAAACTGAAACTGAATAATGTTTACCAATGATTTCCCTGGTGGTTCATGCATAACAAATTAATTAATCTCATGGTGGCATTTGACTCGTGTATCTAATAATCTTGAGAAGATAATTGATTCAGTTCCTTATTGCTCTAATGAAGGTGATTGAATAATGCCCCCTAATATGAAAAAGAGGTAATTAGATGATAATCTAGCAAAACCAATTAAAGGAATTCCTGCATTTTCTCAAGAAGCTGCACAATTGTTCTGATATTCTGGCTAATTTATGTGGCATTAATGTATGTGTTTTGGACAGACTCAGAATACTCAAATTTCAATGAGATTCAAATTCAACTTTAAATCCAAATGTAAATATTCACTATTGTTAATAATTTACTTGGAGCTCCCTACTGTTAGTTCAAAATATTTTCAGCATTTTAAATTGCAAGCTGTTATTTAAACTACTGTACTAAGATTAGTATAAATAGGTTTTAAATCTTTTAATTTCCAGTAATTATTTGGCCTGCCTCCAATCTTTATCTGTTGAATCAAAACAGAAGTATTTTGCTTGTACCATTTACTTAGAAACATATACTGCAAAGGTCTTAGCTAATTTTGGCTTGGTCCACAATGTTATTTAGAAACAAGGAACTGCAGATTCTGGTTTACTAAAAAGGTACAACGTGCTAAAGCAACTCAGTGGGTCAGGCAGCATCCCTGGGAAATATAAATAGGTGACCTTTCGGGTCAGGGCCATTCTTCAGTCCGATTGAGGGGTGAGGGGGCAGAGAGGAGGGTGGGACAATGTCTGGTAAGTAATAGGTGGATACCGCTGAGGGTGGGGGAGGTGAGAGACAGATGGTTGGACAAAGGCCAGAGATGAAAAGACAGACAAAAGGAATTAAATATTGAGAATTATGATGCTAGATCAAAGGCATGTTGGTCAAAGTGGGAGAGAAGAGGTGAAATAAGTTCAAGACCAGTTGGGGCACTGGGGAGAGGGGGGGGGGAAGAAAGATGGGGGGGGGGGAGGAGGAGGAAGAAGTGTGGAGGGGGGTAATTTTGATAATTACCTAAAATTGAATCATTCAATTTTCATACCGTTGGGTTGTAAGATACCCAAGTGGAATATGGGGTCCCTCCAGTTTGTGTGGGGCCTAACTCTGGTAATGGAGGAGGCCCAAGATAGAAAGGTCAGTATGGGAATAGGAGTTAAAATGGTCAGCAACTCGAGATCCAGTAGCCCTCAGTGGACCAAGCACAAGTGACATGTGTAAGCTTGGTCTTGTCGATGTAGAATTGGCTACGTCATCAACACCAGAAACATTGGGAGCATGGGAACACATAACTTCCTCTACACCTGCCGGAACTTGTCCTCACCCTCTACAGCCCTTTTGACCCCTCCCACTTTGTTAAGGTTAAAGACCTAACCTTGGGCACTCACATGGGCCCCAGCTATTCCAGCCTTTTTGTTGGTTACGTCAAAAAGCTCTTGTTCCAAACATACACTGGCACCATCCCCCAACTCTCCCTCCACCAACACCTCTCACCCCTTTCTTGATCTCTCTGCCTCCATTACAGAGGACAGACTATCGACAGACATCTACTACAAACCTACTGGCACCCATAGTTATCTAGACTGCATCTCCTTCCACCTTGCCTCGCACAAAGACAATATTCCCTACACTCAATTTTTCGGTCTCTGCCGCATCTGTTCCCAAGACGAGGCTGTCAATTCTGCGACATCCAAGATGTCCTCTTTCTATAATAAATGTGGTTTCCCCACTCCTGACACAGGTTATTCCCTCAGCTGCATTTCCTCTGAGTCCTCTGGTTCTGCTCTCACTCCCTCTCTCCCTCAGCTGAACAAGGATAGAGGTCCCCTGGTCCGAAACGTTCACCCCACCAACCTCCACATCGAGCACTTCATTCTCCAATGTGATCCCACCACCAGTCACATCTTCCCGCCTCTACAACCTCCTCCATCAGCATCTACTGCATCAGGTGTTCCCGACCTGGCCTCCTTTACATCGGCAAGAACACTTTGTTGCCTAACACTTGCGTTCAGTCTGCCAAACCATGCTGCATCTCCCAGTTGCTAAGCATTTTAACTTCCTTCCTTTTCTGTCCTGGTCCTCCTCCTTTGCCAGGGCGAGGCCACATTCAAACTAATGCAGCTTCTCATTTTCCACTTCGGTAACTTACAACCCGACAGTATGAGCATTGAATTCTCCACATTGAGGTGACTACCCCACCCCCTTCTCATTTAATTAATTACTTATCAGTATCAATATTCAAATATTATTCATCTACACTCCCTGGAGTGCAAATCATTAAAACACAATAACCTTTAGCTAAATTTGTGTGTATAAAACTAAAAATGACTCAGCAAAATTATGACCAAATTAAACCATCACTGTTTTTTTCTCAAAGATAGACACAACATGCTAGAGTAACTCAGCAGGACAGGCAGCATCTCTGGAGAGAAGGAATGTGCTGCCTGCACGGAACGTATATGTTCTCCCTGTGACCTGCGTGGGTTTTCTCCAGGTGCTCCGGTTTCCTCCAACACTCCAAAGATGTACAGGTTTGTAAGTTAATTGGCTTGGTAACAAGATTATAAATTGTCCCTAGTGTGTGTAGGATAGTGTTAGTGTGCTGGGATCGTTGGTCGGTGCAGCCTTGCTTGGCCAAAGGGTGCTTTTCCATGCTGTATCTCCAAACTAAACAGCTGCATGGCCCTATGTATAGACTGCATAATGACTTTTCTGCTCCCTTCTTTTATACTTTGTCATTGCCACTTCCTTTGAAAACAGGAGCTGAAAGTTTGTTCATGCACATATCCCCTTTTGCTTGCTCAATGCTTATCTTGGCTTACACCAGCTTCCAATAGCCTGTAGTATAGGCGTGTGATCACAGCTTTCAGTGTTCGTTCTCACTTTGATGTAGACAAAATGTCACCAAAAATAATTAAAATTATCATTAATTAACAATAGTTTTTAGTTTAGTTTCGAGATACAGCACAGAAACAGACCTTTCGGCCGCCCGAGTCCACACAGAACAGCGATTCCTGCACATTGACACTACCCTACACACACTAGGGATGTCAATTAACCTACAAACCTGCACGTCTTCGGAGCATGGGAGAAACGGAAGATCTCGGAGAAAACCCATGCTGTCACGGGAAGAACGCTCAATCTCTGTAAAGACAGCACCCGAAGGCAGGATTAAACCTGCGTCTCTGGTGCTGTAAAGAAGTAGCTTCACCGCTGCGCCACCGTGCCGCACATACTTCAGGATCTAAGACATGTAAACTAAGCAAGGAGATTTAACCAATAGACAATCCTACAAAGTTTACCACACAATTCCATCAATCTCATTCTTCCTGTTTATACATCAGACCATATGTACAGTAGGTGTCCCCGAGGTGCTCTTTTTTTCTCTTCTACAGCCTAACCACTTGCTCCGGAAGTGGCAGCGCTGCCCTGGCAGCAGCGGCTCGCCTGCAGTCCGTTTGTTTTTACTTTTTTGTGTTGTTTTTTTTCCTTTTGTCTAGTTAAGTTTTTGGTTTTTAGGTTGTGTTTATGGGGGGGGGGGGGGGTTGAAACAGGGCTTGCTGTCTCTCCCTTCGGGGGAATGCGACTTTTTTGTCGTATCCCCCTTCTCTGCCTCCGTCTGCGCTGAGGCCTAATGGCGGATCTGGCGACCTCGAGACTCCGGAGGCAGAGCCAGTCAGGGCTTGCCCTGGGCTCGCTCCCGTGAGGGCGGTCCGGCTCGGGGCTGGAACGGCGCTCCCGTGAGGGGCTGTGACGCTCCCGTGAGGGCGGCCTGGCGCGGGGCTGAGACTCTCCCGTGAGGGGCTGTGGCGCTCCCGTCGGGGCGGCCCAGCCCGAGGGTGGAACGGCGCTCCCGTCGGGGCGGCCCAGCTCGAGGGAGGAACGGCGCTCCCGTCGGAGCGGCGCAGCTCGAGGGAGGAACGGCGCTCCCGTCGGAGCGGCCCAGCTCGAGGGAGGAACGCCGCTCCCGTTGGAGGGGCCCAGCTCGAGGGAGGAACGGCGCTACCGTCGGAGCGGCCCAGCTCGAGGGAGGAACGGCGCTCCCGTCGGAGCGGCCCAGCTCGAGGGAGGAATGGCACTCACGTGAGGGCGATCCAGCTAGGGGCTGGAACGGTGCTCCGGGGGCTGGGACGGCGTTCTGGCGGCGGCGACCTGAGTCCGGGGTTCAGCCACGGGCCAGCGGCTGCGTCCGCTGGACTGGAGGGCGGCAGCTTCGACCACCTCGGGCCGCGGTGTTTGAGCCGGCCCGTTTGCGTGGTTCGGTGAGCCGCGGGACTGGTTGTACCATCGCCCGGTGGGGTATCACCTCAGCGCAGAGGGAGAAGAGGAGGGAAGAGATTGCAGCCCTAAGATTTTTGCCTCCACCACAGTGAGGAGGTGCTTGGAGGACTCACTGTGGTGGATGTTAATTTGTGTTTATTGTTGTTTATTATTGTATTATTGTATGTATGACTGCAGGCACGAAATTTTGTTCAGACCGTAAGGTCTGAATGACAATAAAGGTAATTCTAATTCTAATTCTAGTATTAGAAGATCAGCTATTGTACAGACCCCCATAACGTTGATTAATGGTGGGGAAAATGGGAGTGATGCCGGGTGGAACAGAAAGGTTTATGGGAATGTGGGAGAGATTAGGAAATGTGGGAGAATGGGATGGATCGGATTGCTTTGGACTGCGGGCAGGTGGGACTAGTGTAGCTGGAAGATGTCGGCCAGTGTGGGCAAGTTGGGCCGAACTGCGCTGTATCACTCTAGGACTCTATGAAGGCATATTATTATCTAAATAGTGTCAAGTTGGGAAAAGGGGAAGTACAACGGGATCAGGGGGTCCTTGTTCATCAGTCAATGAAAGTAAGCATGCCGTGAAGAAAGCGAATGGCACGTTGGCCTTCATAACAAGAGGAGTTGAGTATAGGAGAAAAGAGGTCCTTCTGCAGTTGTATACGGCCCTAGTGAGACCACACCTGGAGTATTGTGTGCAGTTTTTGTCCCCTAATTTGAGGAAGGACATTATTGCTATTGAGGGAGTGCAGTGTAGGTTTTCAAGGTTAATTCTCGGGATGTCGGGACTGTCATGTGCTGAGAGAATGGAGCGGCTGGGCTTGTATACTTTGGAGGTTAGAAGGATGATAGGGAATCTTATTGAAACATATAAGATTATTAAGGGTTTGGACACGCTATAGGCAGGAAATGTTCCCGATGTTGGGGGAGTCCAGAATCAAGGGTCACTGTTTAAGAATAAGGGATAAGCCATTTAGAATGGACAGCATCTCATCCACAGCCATTACCTCCCCTTAGGCTTTATCTTCTATCATCACCCTGTTGCTTGCTGCAACCCATCAGCTTCTCCTCCTTCTCTGTTTTCCTCATAGAAATCTTTGCCGTGGAGAGAGCAGACATTAATAGAGCAGACTCATTTTCCGTAAGGCCCCATAGCAGAAGCATCCGTCACGGGGCTGGAAACTGGAAGTATCCCGAGCTGATTCTGCTACCACCATCATCTATTGGGACAAATGACGGCTTCCACTGATTGTCGCCTGAAGCTTGCGTCCTTTTCAGGACGGACGATGACAGCGAGGCCAACATTTGTACAAGATGGACACGAAAAGAAGATTTTCCATAAGTCAGCATGTTATGACTGTCTTGTTGAAAGTGGGCTGCCTGCTCACACAGGTCAAGTGCCAAGTCCAGTCATTGTCAATATTTTGAGACACAAGGAACTACAGATGCTGGTTTACAAAAAAAAAGTGCTGGAGTCTTCTTCTTATCGAGTCCACACACAAGATTAGAAGTTGTTCAGCCAGAGCTGACACACTTCTCGGCATCTGCATACAATGATGTCTGCCTTGTCGCTTCTTGTGTTTCATTTGCGTGATGGTTGAAAGATTGGTGGAAACAGGGCCTCGACGTGAACTTTCTTTCTTTGACCCCAGTGCTGAACTAACTCAGTGGGTTAGGCAACATTTCTGGAGCACATCGATAGGTGACATTTCTGATCCAGACCCCAAGTTATTCCAGCACTTTGTGTTTGTTTTGTCAATATTTTGAGGCATGGCAGCTCCAGTTCTGTGATTATTTTATGTTGTCTTCTAATCTGGCATTAGTCAAAATGTGGTCAACATTTTATACGGCAACCATTGGTGAAATCCATGTTCTCGGCCTAACCAGTGAGACTGGAGCCCTAAATAAGCAAGCTATTCGCTCCAGTATGCAGTGGTCTTCATTGTTGCTAAGACTCTGCCAGTCCAGCATTGTGTAGAATAGTGCCTTAGATGCCCCGAGGTGGGCTTGAGTGATCAGACGATGAGGCTCCCATACCAGCCCTTTGATGTGCTTTGTAATCACTGTATTTACAAGGCTGCTTTAGCTTAGCTCCAGGTGGGTGATGCCCCACAACCAATTAATGATGGATACATTAAAGTTCAAGAGGCGTGTTATTTAATGAAATAAGTACTGAGGGATCCATCTATGACAGCAGGGGGACACCACGTTTATTAAAGAACGAGAACATCTATCGATTGACCTCTGCTGTAAACCTACAGACTCCCACATTTATCTGATCTACACTTCCTCCCACCCTGCCTCTTGCAAAGACTGCTCACTCCACAACCTTTGTATTTGCCATGAATTTAATCATTTCATTTAATCAGGAATTTCAGCTTTGTATTTCATATTTCCACAATTCAGCTGTTATTTCTCACTCCTCTTCCAAATTAACATTTCATTCATCATCTTCATTGACTGCTTCCTCCAGATATGCATTTTGTCATTTGCTAGTGCCTCTCATCTTCTATCAGCCACCCAGTGTCATTCAGTCACTCTTTGTCTTGACTCAATTGTTGATCTTTCTCCTTTATTCTCTCTGGCCATTTCCCGTTTCTCTGTAACTTTTAATTTGTTTAATGAAATTAGAACATGGAATGGTACAACACTGGAACAGGGCCTATGGCCTACAATGTGCCGAACTTGATGCCAAGACCACCTCCTAAGCTCGAGCTTTTCCCATTTCAGATGAAAGATCATGGACCTAAACATCAACTCTGATTGTCTATCCGTCTCTCTTCCCCCACACACGCTGCCTGACCTGCTGAGATCCTCCAGCACTTTGTGTTTGCTGAAGATTCTCACACCTGCAGCTCCTAGTGTCTCGGTCTGGCATTCGCAGCCTCTCTCAACTCGAGCCAATGTAGAACGATGATCAGAATATACAGTATAGCGTACCTGACCCAATGTAGTTCAGTCATCGTAGAGGCAGGTCAGCTGACATGTTTGCAGTGGTGGTGTCCTGGGTCCTCTTTACTAAAGTCAATATTACAGCATGGAGCAACTAACTCTGTCCGATTCATTCACTGAACATCAGCCAACAAAACATATGTATAATATGTATAATCTTGTCCCAGCAGCCCCCTCCCCAACTCGGCAATATCCCATTTAGCACCCTCTTGCCACAAGGATATGCTGGAGGGGCATCAAATGGTTTAATAACAACTTTATTAAAACAACTTGCCATTTGTCGGAATTTAATAGGCACCAGAAACTTGCCGAACTAGCACTCGTACCGTATCGTAACGTACTATGGGTCAGCTGATTTAGTACCTTCGTGCCTGAGACAAAATTCCTCCCCAACTTCTTTAACTTAGTCACATTTAAATTCTTTATACTGTCCATGGATTTGTCCAGAGTTCTATTTTAAAAACTGTAATTGTTCAATCTGCTGAGCTGATTTTACACGCTTGATGTGTTCTAAATACTGTCACTGTCCTTTGAATTTTTTTTACTCATTATACAGCTGGATTTGAAGCTCGGCGATAAGATTTAATAATATTCTATGAAAATTCTGTAGGTCTCATTTTGGTTTGAATTTAGACAATAGTCTATTGGCTTGAGATATCACTGCTACAGTTTAAGTTCAATACCACACTTTATTGCTGTTGCAACATCCTTCAGAGTTGACCTTCAGTGTAACCCTTTCAAAGATCTAATTTACTCAACATTCAAAGTAAAATTATGTTTCCCTTTGTGTAGGTTGTACTCGTTTTAATCCAATTTTCTAATTGGGAAATTGCTTGGAGATAATCTTGTCCTTGTATTTCTGAAACCTGCACAATCGCACAACAATTTTTTGTATATTTTGTTTGTATATTCCACCTGCCAAGAATGTTTTTTTCTGGCCATTTGCTAATTTTGCCATTCTATTGTTACTATTTGTCATGAAAAGTGGCACATGAGTCTTTAAGAAAGATGATGAACTTAACAATTAACTTTGTCATTCAACAGCCATCCTTAATAATTCTCTCCATCTGTAGCAGCTCCTGGTTAGTTTCTTTTTTTTAAATATTAGCAATCAGTCTGTAATCGAGCTGCATTTTGCCCCGTTGCAAATAATTTATCTTAGCTTGCAATGTGGAAGTTATGATTTGAAATACCTCACAGTAGTGTGGTTCACAAAGAAGTTTGATTCATCCACTGCACACATCTGCAAACAATATAGAGTTAACCATAATGAAAGATTTTTTGTTTAATTCTGATGGAATGATTAAACACAGTGACGTTGACTTACTACAAACTAAAGATTTTGTTTTTCAAATATTGCTGTGAGTCAATGTACTAAATTCAAGTGTACAGACAGACAGGACAAACATCTATTTATTTCTTGTATATTTGGAAATTCTTAAATCCAAGTATTATATTACATAGAAACATAGAAAATAGGTGCAGGAGGAGGCCATTCGGACCTTCGAGCCAGCACCGCCATTCATTGTGATCATGGCTGATCGTCCACAATCAGTAACCCGTGCCTGCCTTCTTCCCATATCCCTTGATTCCGCTAGCCCCTAGAGCTCTATCTAATTCTCTTTTAAATTCATCCAGTGAATTGGCCTCCACGGCCCTCTGTGGCAGAAAATACAACAAATTCACAACTGGGTGAAAAGGTTTTTTCTCATCTCAGTTTTAAATGGCCTCCCCTTTATTCTTAGACGTTATTCTTAGGCCCCTGGTTCTGGACTTCCCCATCAATGGAACATTTTTTCCTGCATCTAGCTTGTCCAGGCACTTTATAATTTTATACGTTTCTTTAAGATATCCTCTCATCCTTCCAAATTTCAGTGAATGCAATCCCACTCATATAACTGTCCCACCATCCCGGGGATTAAACTCGTGAACCTATGCTGCATAGCCCAAGCCCGTATGAAGGAATTTATTTGGTATCAGTACAAATGGGTGTCTGATGGTCAGTAGACAAACAATGGGGTATAGGCCTCTTTCTGTGCTGTGTTTTTCTGTAACTATATATTCCAGTTGTCTCAAGAACCAATATTCCGTTACTCTTTAATTTAATTATTTTTTATTTTTTTATTTAAATTTAATTTTACACATGTCGGTAGTGTCGTAGCTGGTAGAGCTGCTGCCTCATATCACGAGAGCTCAATCCTAATCTCGAGCACTGTCTGGGTAGAATTTGTGTGTTCTCCCTGTGACTCAAGGTATGCAAATAGTCACCACATAAAGGGTGCTGTCAAAGTTACAAAGAATCCCGTGCCAGATCTACCTTCGTCCCCCCCCCCCCCCCAGCCAGATCTTCCATCGTTCCTCCCCTCAGCAGCGGCCGGAGTCTTCCCAGATTGCAAAGTTGTGCGGATTTGTAGGTTAATTGGGCTCCAAGTTGTCCCTAGTGTATTGAGAGTGGATGAGAAAGTGGGATAACATGGAACTAGTGTGAGAAAGGGACTGTTTTCATGCTGTTTCTCGAAAAGAAATTCATGCCCATCCGCACACTGAACGCCAGTCTTTACCAGCAAGCCCAACCATATCTGGCTGCGGCCTTTTATTATTAGCTTTTCTGCCTGGCAACAGGAGTGTTACACTTCCTCCAACTGTTGGAGCCCTAAGTAATTTAGTCTGTCCACTTTGAGTTCCTGGTTAATGGTAACACCCACAACATAGATGGTGGGGAAATTAACAATGGAAATTCCATTCAGTGTTCAATTGAGGTAGTTAGATTCCCAGTTATTGCAGATGTTATGTGAGGCAAATGTTATTCAACAATTAAAGACTCAGAGTGATGGAGTAACTCAGAGGGTCAGGCAGCATCCGTGGAGAAGATGGATAAGTTGACATTTTGGGTTGGGCCCCTTTTTCAGAGTAATTTGACAATATAGTAAGTCTGTATATAAAGCAGGAATTGATGGCTATAGATGTAAATTGATTTCTCATGTGAGAAACTATGGCCATAAACATTGAGTAATTATCGGAAATACCCATTCTTAACAACATGGGGAGGTTTATTGATGAAGTATCTGAGCCGAGTATGTTTTAACCAGCAAAGACATTGATTTAAGATGAACACTTTCCAGTAATTTTTCACTTGAAAGTTAACATGCTGTGAAATATTGAAACATTTTCTTCATTTTCTGCATGTTAAACAATTAAAATCATCTCACCAATTGCTTAACATGCATACATTTAAATACAGGATGGAATAAAAAGCATAGACTAGTTTTTAAAATGGGGAGGATATTAAGAAAGCGGAGGTGCAAAGGGACTTGGGAGTGCTGGCGCGGGATTCCCAAAAGGTTAATTTGCAGTGTGTAAGAAGGAACTGCAGATGCCGGTTTAAACTGAAGATACACAAAATGCTGGAGTAACTCAGCGGGACAGGCAGCATCTTTGGAGTGAAGGAATGGATGATGTTTCGGGTCGAGAACCTTCTTCATTTGCAGGTTGTGTCAGTGGTAAGGGGACTAGAATATATAGGAAGGATATAATTCTGAGGCGTTGTCAGTTGCCGGTGAAGCCACATTTGGAATATTGTGAGCAATTTTGGATCCTACATCTGAGAAAGGAGGTGCTGGCTTTAAAGAGGATAAGAGGTGGTTTACGAGAATGATCCCAAGGATGATTGGGTAATGTATGAGGAATGTTTGAAAGCTCAGGACCTGTACTCACTGGTGTTTAGAAGGATGAGGGGGGGGTGGTCTCATTGAAACCTACCAGAGAAAGAAAGGCTCAGACAGAGTTGACATGGAAAATATGTTTCCAGCATTGTGGAAAGTCCAGAAACAGAGGGCACAACCTCCGAATACAAAGATGTACTTTTAAAATGGAGATGAGGAGGAATTTCTTTAGAGGGTGGTAAATCTGTGGAATTCATGTCACAGACAACTGTGGAGGCAAAAACATTGGGTATTAAGCCAGAGATGATTGATTCCTGATTAGGAAGGGCGCCAAAAGTTACGTGGAGAAGGCAGGTGATTATAGTTGAGAGGGAAAAAGATTTCCCCACTCTGACTGAATGGCAGAGTAGACTCGATGAGCTGAAGGGCCTAGTTCTGTTCCTATGTCTTATGGTCTAACATATTGAAAATCCAAATATCAGCTTAACTCTACCAAGGAATATTCTTTAAATGTACCGAGAAGATACTATCCAAGAAGTAGATGGAGCACATTGTCAATTAATTCCCACAAAAGCCAATTGCAAAGCCTGCTCAAGAAACCAACTGGCCCCACCAAACTGGAGATAGCAAACTTGTAACCCAAATATATCGATGCAAATATATGAAGATTAAAGGCAGTGAACCACAATTCTTTACTGCAAGACTCAAAACCAAAAATGCAAGCACACAAAGTGTTCCTGTTACGGTTGTATCTGCAAAATCCCCAGGTAAAATCACCATGAGAATGCAAATTCCAGACAGTCTGCTTCATACATATTTGAAAAGATGAGCATTTTATGCTGGCTGTTGATTGACACCTAATGTATCGAAAGCACTCCAATCATAAGATCTGTTATAAAAAAGACAGAGCTGGGATCAGATGTCATAATAGTTCATGTCTATTCTTTGCCGAAAAAACGTTTTTCTTTGTGGCATTGAAGCACAAAGAAAGGAATGTGAAAGCTTAAATTACAAGGTCAACAGATACTCCATACTCCACAGTAAGTGAAAACGTAAATTAAACTTTCTCTCTCAATGTCTTGAAAAGATACAGTAATATGTCTTCAAGCAAAAGTACTGAGGACGCAGAACAAGGCTAAAGTTTAATTGCTTGACTTAAAGAAAGGTAATGTGGATGGCTTAGTGATTAGAACAAAGTAGCACAAGCATTTGGATGAGTAGAGACTAACCCCTCACTGTACAGATGTAAATACCTTGGACCACAACCTAAACACCCCCAGATTTCCAACTTGTGAAAGCCCATGCAGACAACCTAATCATCGTTACTTTTTTGCACATATTTCTTTCATTTGTTCTCTCGCTCTCTCTCTCTCTATCTCTCTCTCTCCCCATCAACATCTATATCTCTCATTTCCTTTTCCCCCCGACTCTCAGTCTGAAGAAGGGTCCCGACCCAAAATGTCACCTATTCTTTTTCTGTGGAGATGCTGTCTGACCCGCTGAGTTACTCCAGCTTTTTGTGTCTATCTTGCGGCAAATAATTGATCTATTAAAAATCATGTCAGCAAAATTCGTCCTCAGCAAGAAACTGGACCGACTACCTATCTGCACAATAGACAAAGGGGGGTGCGATCTCGCAGGCTCTCCATTCTGTAGTTGTCCATGTGAACAATAATAACACATACTTCAGGCTGTTGTGCATCGACTACAACTTGGTGTTCGACACCACCATCCTCTGCAAACTGATTACTGAGCTTACGGAACAAGGTAAATATCTTTACAACTGTATCCCCCAACTTCATCAACAAAACACAAACGGTACGAATTGGCAACAACACTTCCTTCTCGATAAGCATCAGCACAGGAACACCTCAGTGCTGTGTGATCAGCCCCCTGCTCTACTCACTCTATACCCATGACTGTAGATGTCTACCCAGATACAGTTCCAACTCCACCTTTAAATTCGCTGTCGACACCACCATTGTTGGACAAATTACAGGAGAGAGGGGGAGGGGCAGATGGTATTGGGAGGGGGAGATGGGAGATGGAGTGCAGCATTGATTCACGAGGTTAATTCCCGGGATGGCGGGACTGTCATATGTTGATAGAATGGAGCGGCTGGGTTTGTGTGCTCTGGAATTTAGAAGGATGAGAGGGTATCTTCAAGTTCAAGTTCAAGTTTATTGTCATGTGTCCCTGATAGGACAATGAAATTCTTGCTTTGCTTCAGCACACAGAATATAATAGGCATTGACATTACAAAACACATGAATAAATAAACTGATAAAGTGCAAAATGACAGATAATGGGTTATTAATGTTCAGAGTTTTGTCCGAGCCAAGTTTAATAGCCTGATGGCTGTGGGGAAGTAGCTATTCCTGAACCTGGTCATTGCAGTCTTCAGGCTCCTGTACCTTCTACCTGAAGGTAGCAGGGAGAGGAGTGTGTGGCCAGGATGGTGTGGGTCTTTGATGATACTGCCAGCCTTTTTGAGGCAGTGACTTCGATGGTATGGAAACATATAAGATTATTAAACGATTGGGCACGCTAGAGGCTGGAAACATGTTCCCGATGTTGGAGGAGTTCAGAACCAGGGGCCACAGTTTAAGAACAAGGGGTAGGCCATTTAGAATGGAGATGAGGAAACACTTTTTCACTCAGAGAGTTGTGAATATGTGGAACTCTCTGCCTCAGAAGGCAGTGGAGGTCAATTTGCTGGATGCTTTCAAGAGAGAGTTAGATAGAGCTCTTAAAGGTAGCGGAGTCAGGGGATATGGTGAGAAGGCAGGAGCAGGGTACTGAATGTGGATGATCAGCCATGATCACAGTGAATGGCGGTGCTGGCTCGAAGTGCCGAATGCCCTACTCCTCCACCTATTGTCTATTTGTTGATTTTAGAAGAGGAAGGCTGAGGACCAAACACCTGAGTTCATCAACGGGTCATGGTGGAGGGAGTCAACAACTTCAGGTTCTTGGCTATGCATATCATTGAGGATGTGTCCTGGACTCAGCACATTGATGCAATCAGAAGGAAACGCCAACACTGCCTCTACTTCCGTAGAAGATTGAGGAGATTCGATATGTCAACGAATACTATCTAGGACTTCCACAAGTGTACGGTAGAGAGCTTGGTTCAGTGTACTGTCTGGTTTAGCAACTCAAATGCCCAAGAGTGAAGGAGGTTGCAAGAGATGGTGAACACTGCCTGGTCCATCAGGGTTATGGACTTCCCAGAATCATAAGGGTCTTTAAGAGGTGGTGTCACTAAAAAGCAGCCAGCATCGGGCCCACACTTTCATTTCATTCCTGCCATCAGGAAGAAGGTTCAGGAGTTTGAAAACTATAACTTCTAAGTTCAGGAACAGCTTCTTCCCAACAACCATCAGGCTATTGAACACCACTAACTCCAACTCAACTCTGATCTACAAGCTGCCTGGGTTGTACTTAGGACTTTGTTTGGTTTTGCATTAGACTTTTTGAACTTTTCTTTGCTTATATATTATGTATTGAGTACTGTGAGCACACGCCTGTTGTGCTGCTGGGGATAGTAAGAATTGCATTGTTCCATTCCAGTACATATGACAATAAAAATCTCTTGACTTGAATCGTGTCATTTTCCAATTACTTACTGTCATTTTTTTCAGATCACAAATAAAAGCAAACCTTGAACAGTGCAATTGAAACTCTAATACTTCAGTAACATTTAATTAACAATGTATCTAGATAAACTACTCATACAGTGGAGTTATTTATAATTACAGGAATAGGAATTTATTCATAAGATTAAAGTTTGAAAGGCTCATCTATCTAATTTCTGGTTAGCCTTACTAATTGAAGAATGCCTTTGTTCCTTAATTAAAATGACCAATTATGTGAGATAACTAAATTTCAAGTGGAATCCAGTAAATGCTGGCAAACATGATTGCAATATTAATTGCAAAATTAAATCAAGTGTGACCTGACAGAATTGTACACTAACCAACAATGCAATAAAAGTAGCGGCCTAACAATATGTTGGCTCTTTGGCCAAATAATGAGGATAGATCTAATGAGGATGTGTGCTATTTCATTGCAATCATTTCCTTTGCTTAGCTAACAATTTGCAAGCTAAAACAGAAACAGAAATTGATATAATCATACATAATGAGGGTAAAGAAGAGCAGAAACACACGAGTCAGAAATCACTTGGTCATGAACTTGAATGTGGAGAATACAGGTTATAGTTTCAATTTAACTTCAGACATCAATTTATTCCTCCTCTATTTATGAAAAATAAACTTTGTTGAATGTGTTTTGTGCCAAAGCTGGAAATCAAAAGATCTAATGAATAATAAGTGCAAATATTAGTCTGGCAACACTGCTTTGTTCCAGTTACTCCTACAGGGAGACCAGACCCAGAAATACGACCAGTGAGATTATATAAATAACTGGTGAACAATACTATTTTGTGCTGTATAGGAACCATCAGGCAAACTTAATGCTAGCCAGGGTTTAAACCCAACCCATTCTTGCCAAACACCAACATAAGTATATCTAACTTCTTCACTAACCCACCAGGGGACATATACAAAAAAAAAACCTTGAATACAACAGCAACCAAAAAGACAACAGAATTATTCACACTCCATTCATACCATTTCATAGCAAGATAGAAAACACTGTCCTGACTTAAGGCAAGAGTTCACTTCACTGAATATTCCTACCTGAAATCACAGGCCAACTGCAATGGTGCCAGACAAAGGCCTTTAGTTTTTAAACCCTTGAATGCCTTTGATTATTCTTATTATAATCATGGTCACTGAACCAATTAAAAAGTAAAGGAGGAAGATACATTCTCTCAAACTACTTATTTACAGAGTGCACTATCAGGAATCGTGAAGCTTTTTGCTTGTTAAAAGTGCTGAAATCGTTAGTCTGACCCTTATGCAATCAGCAGCGTTCTGTCATTCTGCTGATTGTTATGACTCGGGAGGGAAGTACCAAGAAATTAAAAAATAAACTGTGAACAAGTCAAGAGTCAAGGGTGTTTTATTGTCATATGTACCGAAACCCAACAAAGAAATCCTTACTTGCAGTGGCAAGGGACCTTTTGTTAAATATTGATATTCTCTATCACAAAAGAAGATTTAAATCCTTAACATGGTTATAATAACCTTATCATGTTACACTTCATGTTAAGCGCCAATGCTCACAAACAAATGGTTTATATTTTATTTATTGCTTAATGCACAGAAAATGATATTAAATATTAATATTTTTGGGGAGGCTTCTTCTCAACCATTCTTACTGTGCTGAGTAATTTATATAAAAAGTGTATGATTTCATTTAATATTATTCCTATCAACTGTAATTGCAATGAGAGCTCTTCCTCTCAATACCAAGATACATGACACAGAGGCCTTTGCTTCAAAGGCATGGAAGATTTCTTGTGCCCTGCGCCAGCGGAAGATCACACTGAGCACTCAGACACGTTAGATGCGAGAGTGATATTCTCCTAGTGCAAGGTACAAGAAGCTTTGAAGCACAGACCTTTGTATGTGCCCAATCAAGTAAATACTAACAACCCTACACTGATAAGTGTGGAGTGAAAGAATGTTTTGGCAATCAGCACTAACATCAACTAATTTAATGTGGCACCATTCTTTCATCACAGCAGGAAACTACTCAGACAGAAGATTTAATGCAGATTAAATCAATAATGGTCCAATACACCATCACTGGAGATGTGCTGACCTCTTGAAGGTCCATTTGCTAGAATGGTATTATAGAAAAAAAGTCAACTTTGTTGAAGTTGGTTGGTGATTAAGATAATTAAGTTGGCTTTTCAAATTCTGCACTTAATATAGGTTTAACCCTTTGTGATGGAATTCATGGAACAAAAATCAAGCTGTATTTTAGCAGGCCAAGTGGTATCTGCTGAGGGTAAGTAATGGACAAAGATTCGGTTTGAGTCCCAGGTTGTGGAGCAAAAGCAAAGAAGGAGGAAAACTAGTATAAACAGGAGAGGGCCTGGGGTAAGTCATGGGCTGGTTGATGATTAGTTGACATTCGTGGAGTAAGGGATATGTGGGTGGGGGAGGAGTGCGAGTGGGTTATAAACTACCCAGGCAGAATACCCAGGTCTGAAGAAGGGTCTCGACCCTTCTGGCAGTAGGAATTTGGGTCGAGACCCTTCTTCAGACTTGGGTATTCTGCCTGGGTAGTTTATAACCCAAATATGCTGTCTGTCCCACTGAGTTACTCCAGCATTTTGTGTCCACCTTCAGTGTAAACCAGCATCTGCAGTTCATTCCTACACAGAATATGAAGTGTTGTTCCCCAGGTTTGCATTTGGCCTTCAGCTCATAGTGGTGAAGGCCAAGGATGGACAAGTCAGTGTGGAGTTGAAATGAAATGCAACCAAGAGCTCAACCACAAACTTGAAGAAGTGTGGCCTCGTATTCCACAGTGGTTGTCTTCAGCCCAATGGGATGTATGAACATTACATTTTCTAACTTCAGGTAACCCATACCCCATGTGTTCATCTCTTTCTCTATTTAGAACCACCCACTCCTGTTTTTCATATTCGCCTCTAACTATTAACCACATATTCGCCTCTAACTATTTGCCTCCATCACCCATTTAATTCCTGTCACCCACACAGTTTACCTCCCCCATCAAATCTTGTTACACATCACTTTCCTTACTTAAGGAAGTCCAGTCCAGTAGGAGTCTAGTAATTGCTCCACAATATCATCCTTCAGCTTGTGTGTCTACGTTCACACCCACCTCCCCACATCTACCTTTGTATGCCCCTGTTTTTCCAATTATATCTGTTTCCACCTATCATCCTTGCCTCCATCTCCCAACTACACACCCCCCCCCCCCCCCCCCCCCCCACCCCTGCCATCTCCTCCACTGTAAGCTGCCCACAGCCACAGGTTAAGACCACAGAGCCTTATTCAGACAAAATCAGTTAAAGATTAGAAAATAAATATATATATATATTTATTTTTTTAATAATAGGTGCAGGAGTAGGCCATTCGGCCCTTCGAGCCTGCACCGCCATTCAATATGATCATGGCTGATCATCATATGAAAGTCCTGACATCCCAGGAATCAGTCTGGTGAACCTTCTCTGTACTAGATGTGGGTGTATTCTGCACCTTGGATCTTATGTTAGCTTGTCACGTGACAGATCTAGTGCCACTCTCTTTCCAGAGATAAGCTTTCTTTCATGACACAGAAAACCTCATTGGCCTCCAAGATAAAATGACTCCTTGCAAATTGGAGTCTATTGCAGATACTAAGCATGAAAGAAAAAGGCAGCTGCCATCTTGACAGCCACAAGCCTGGCGGAAACATTTCTAGATCTTTGCTTATTCATCAAATACACTTAGTTTAGAGATAGTGTTGAAACAGCCCCTCCAGCCCACCCAGTCCGCAGCGACAAACAATCCCAGCACACTAACAGCATCCTACACTAGGCACAATTTTTACATTTATACCAAACCAATTAACCTACAAACCTGTACATCTTTGGAGTGTGGGTAGAAACCGAAGATCTCGGAGAAAACCGAAGTAGGTCACGGGGAAAGCGTACAAACTCTGTTTAGACAGCACCCGTAGCCATGATCAATTCCGGGTCTCTGGCGCTGTAAGGCAGCAATTCTACCACTGCGCCACCAGGCTGCCCTTGTGGACACCCACTCCAATTCTGTTCTTTGTTATAATTTTATTTGCTATTTTTGCAGCATTGAGTGGAATGTAATAATAATGCTCAAAGAACCCCAGGCTTTGACAGAAAGTGCCCATCACGTTTCTGAGCCATCTTGCATTATAATACCAGTCTTAATCGCTGTCCAAACTAAACACATATTGAGAATCCTGCTGAAAGGTACAACTCTAATTAGGCATCTTAATAGAAAAACTAGGGCTCCAAAATTCACAACCAGCGTAAATACCAAAGCATTATATCCCAGTAAAATATGGGAACCAAACATGGTATTAGAAATTGTTCAAATGGAAAAAAGAATAACATTATAGAGCATACATACAATTCATAATTATGATTATTTAATAATTGCAAATCTCAGCTTTCTAAAGTAATGCTATGTTATTGGAAAACATAATTTATATAAATTTAATAATTATTTTTAATGTCCACTTTTGCAAGCATTAAACTTTTTAGATGCGTTATTATTTCTATCAAAGTTGTATCTTCTTTCTATTACATAGTTAATACATTTACAAATATACCACAGGAACTGTAATAGATCACAAATTTGTGAAATATGTAACATAAAAATACATTAGTTCTTCCAGGTGAATATATAAAAGTATAGGGAGCTGGGAATTCATGTTATGAGACTGTACAGTGACTAATATCCTGCATTTCCAGAGCTCATCCAAATGTGCAGAGTTCTTACCGAAAGACTTCCTTCTTTCATCCTTGACAATTAAAGGGTCCAAAACTAATTAATTTGTGACACCCAATGAAAATTTGCAATGAATTGTAGTTTTTTAAATTTTGCTATTACTTTTCAAGTTGGTACATATATCGTTAAAAGCCATTGTTAAAGTGAAACCACACGGGTTTGCATTGTGTACCTGTCCCTTGATAATGGCACCAACTTACGTTACTTTTCAGTATTAACATTTGTTCGAGAATTGCAACTTGTTCCAATTTTCTTATTCACATTCAACTGAGGGAATCGCTCAGTGCTGCATCTTACCACAATCCACAAGAGCCTTTGCAAAATGAGAAGCTGCTAAACTGTTCTCCATCACACTCGGCATTTTGTGCAAGAGCAGCAGAAAGACAAAATGATGAGACCCACACAAAATCTGAGCTCTGCTGCGATTCTGCATATACCTCTATTAAGTAATTAATTAGGATACAAACACTGCATTCACATGGAAATAGATAGCGTGCTAAATTAGTGCATAGCTATCATTGGAGACCGTTATAAATTAAGGATTGGTCCACAATGCTTTGTTACAATGCAAACGAGTTCTCTAAACAACAACCTACCTGCCCATACCAGCTGTACTCCAACATCATTAAATTTAGGAAATCTTGGCTAAGAAGAGATTTGAAACTTTTGCAGTCGAACTTGCAAAGAGGTTGAAGCCCGCTATTAAGCGACCAGCTTGCTTTTCAAGCATGTGCACTCAGGTCTACACCTACTACTTAGCCACAAGCACAACCAGAGCTTTGTTGGAGTGTTGGAATCTTAGTCCTTAAACCTGTTGATAATGAACATGAACCCATTATTTTGAGTCAATGAATTGAAAGAAATAGGGCAAAGAATGAAAGCCACAGGGCCAATTACAACATTCTTTGATGTATTACTTGCTAGGACTCACCAAATCAGTTTGTGTCTTTGTCCTGATCCCTTCTGTTATTCATTAATTATTCTGCAAGGGTTAGAGTTCGAACAGCTAATTGCATGGACACTCATACTTGGTAGGGATTCATCTAAGACTGACACTTTCCCCAACTGTGCCCAACCATCTAAAGCCATGCCAATTAATCTAATTCTTGGTGTTTTCTGTGCACCATCCCAGGTTATTTTTAATGTTTTCTTTAAAATCCCAGTGGCAGCATGGAGAGGAAGGAGTTTGGAGAACTGCCCGAGTCAGATTTATGTCAGCAGTAGAGTCCTTTGGCCTTGTCAGGCAAATGGTGGCCCTAGTCCACTCTAGCTCTGCATGAAATTCTCAGTCAAGGCTACTGCTGCACAGTTTTTGCTTACATGTATTGCCACATTCAATGCAAGCATTCTGAACTGATGCACTCAATTATCCTTATTACACAAAATTAACTCTTTTGCGCCCAAAAGAAAGATTTTGATTTCTGCTGTTCTATCCTAGAAATTCTGAAATATTAAAAAAATGATATCTATCTCTGGGATATGGACATTTCTGACATTGACTTCCTCTCTCCATCCCTCCCCTTTCCTAGTTCTCTGACCAGTCTGACCGTCCCGCTGATTAATTTTTTCTCTGTATGCTTTGTTGTCACCTTCTCCGAGCTAACAATGATCTAGTCTACCATTTCCTTGAACCCCATCGCCTTTGATGCCTCATTTTCACACGTTACCCTTCCTTATCTCTTTGTCTCCCTCTCCCGACTCTCAGTCTAAACAAGGGTCTCGACCTGAAACGTCACCCATTCCTTCTATCCAAGATGCTGCCTGTCCCACGGAGTTACCCCAGCATTTTGCATCTATCTTTAGTGTATACCAGCATCTGCAGTTCCTTCCTACACATTTCTGACATTGCCAATGGGACAATGTTCAGCCAATCCATAATTAATACTAAGGTGATGGTGAACCATTGGAGTCCCAGCATCAATGATACTTACACAGAGAGACAGTTTGAGGATCTAGACCCAGTAAAGTTTTATGAAATTCCATTTTAAGTTGTGTACATTTCCAATTTAAACTAATCAGAGATTGAAAGGAGATAATATTCAGAGCAGAATGGGTGCCCTTGTACACAAATCACTGAACGTTAAATTGAAGGTACAGCAAGCAATTAGGAAGGCAAGTCATATGGTGGTTTTCATCCTGAGGATTGAATTACACGAGTGGAGAAGGCTTGCAGCAAGTCTATTGTACTCTGACAAGACTGCATCTGGAATAGTGTGTATAGGTAACTATCCTTACCCATGAATGATATACTTGCAAAAGAGGGAGTGCAGCAAAGGTTCGCCAGAGTGATTCATGGGGCGGTGACTGCCAGATTAGCAGAGATAAACTAGAACATGCACAATATTTGGACTCATTGAAACATACAAATACCATAGTGGCTTGACAGGGTGTACATGGAATTGAAGGTAGACAAAAGTGCTGGAGAAACTCAGCGGGTGCAGCAGCATCTATGGAGCGAAGGAAATAGGCAATGTTTTGGGCCGAAACGTTACCTATTTCCTTTGCTCCATAGATGCTGCTGCACCCGCTGAGTTTCTCCAGCACTTTTGTCTACCTTCGATTTTCCAGCATCTGCAGTTCCTTCTTTAACAAGTACATGGAATTGATATCTCCCACTGGCTTGGGAATGAGAGTCGTAATCTCAAAATAAGCTGTTGAACATTTAGGACAGAGATAAAAAGAAACCTGTTCATCCAGAACCTTCTGAGTTTTGTAGTCAGCAGGGCAGTACTCTGCATATCGCCAACTTGGCCAATTTTACATTCTTTATCAAGCCAATTAACCAAACCAATTAACCTACAAACCTGTACGTCTTTGTAGTGTGGGAGGAAACCGAAGATCTCGGAGAAAACCCACGCAGGTCACGGGGAGAACGTACAAACTTCAGACAGCACCCGTAGTCGGGACCAAACCCAGAAGATGTTGAAACTACGTATATCTCTAGGATAGAGGTATATGGCGATTCGATCATAGACTACATCAAGATAGAGACATAATTATTTGGGCACACAGGGAATAGGTCTTATGAGGTTAGTGCAGGAAAGTGATGAAAGATCAGCTTTTATCTGTTCAATATGTGGAGTAGGGAAAGGATAAAGCAAACAAACGGTGTACTCCTATTTTGACTTCTTATGTCCTAATGTTCATGTATAAAACTGGGAGGAAACATCCAGATAGAGGTGTTTGAAGGAGCCCTTCTTTTCTGAGTGAAAAAAGCTATTGTCTTGGGAGCATACTAATTCTGTGTAAAACTTGGGTATAGTTTGAGTTTTAATTGTTAACCCATGTCATCCTTATACAATTGTCCCTGAGATACTCATCAACATTAATCTTTACCAAACAGAAATACTTCAACAAAAGTGAATAAAATTGGACAGATTAAACACCTACATGAAGGCAATGTTGCAGAAACGTAACTTGCATTTCTTTGGCTTTGAAAACTTCAGGGAAAGCTTGTTCAATTGGACAGATAGTGCTGGAACAAGCCCTCCGTGATTACAGATTTCTCACATGCCAACAGTTACCTGTTACAGGTGTATAGTGCAGAGAGGCCTGAATGGAGATTAGACATTGGATGATGTGGTTTAGAGACACCACTCCAGAAAAAGTTTGTGACAGACTTTGACAGAAAGCAAAATTAGAGCAGAGCAGAGCTTTGCTTTCTAACAAAGCAGCCAGCAAGTTTACCAGCCTTCATTTGAACAGGAAGAGTTCTGGGTTCAAGTTCAGGTTACACTTATTGTCACATGCACCAATTGGTACAGTGAGATTTGAGTTACCATACAAATAAAGAGAACACACATGATAGAATTTTACATGAACATCCCCCAAAGCGGAATCAACGTTTCCCACTGTGAGGGAAGGCAATAAAGTTCAGTCATCTTCCTCTTTGTTCACCCGTGGTCGTGGCCTTTGAACCCTCCGCAGTCGCCGCTACAGACGGCCCGATGTACAGGCCCTCTCGCCGGGATGATCGGAACTCTGATGTCGGAATGTATCGGAACACACTCGCGGCTTGGAGCTTCCTACCGGAGACCGCGGCTTCCGAGTCCACAGGCCAAGCTGGGCGGAGCTCCAACACTGGTGATCCCCGGCAAATGATCCCAGGCCTCCGTGATGTTAAAGTCAATGTTGCGCCCACGGCTAGAAGCTCCGCAGACCACAACTCCACTGTGTTAAAGTCAGCAGGCCCAACACTCCAGAGCTCCAACACAGGCGATTCCCAGCAAGGCACCACCCACTCCGCGATGGTAAATCAGCGCTGCGCCCGCTGCTGAAGCTCTGGTTGGTCTCCGGTAGGAAAGGCCACACCAATCCAGTTGGTAGGCCGCGAGGGGAGGGGCGAAGATGCGACTCAGAGAAAAGACGCATCTCCATCCAGGTAAGTGACTGGGAAACAGTTTCCCCCTATTCCACCACCCCCCCCCACATAAACAAGTCTAAGAAACCTTTAGAACATACTTTTAGACACACTAAAAATAACAAAAAGGGTGAAAGGACTAACAGCTGCTGGCGAGGCTGCCCCTATGATGGAGCCCCTCGATGGAGTGGTTCCATCAGGAGGTGCCATCTTAATGGTTTGTAAATTATACATGTTGAGGTAGTGCTCCATGCATGGAGATACTCATGCCAGTTTGTTTCAAAGCCACAGCTCTGATGTGCGCAATGCTTTCATTGTCCTATCTGGGACATGACAATAAAACACTGACTCATTACTGGTCCTGGACTTTACACACATCCTGGTTCAAATCACATGGTAAGCCTTTGTTTTCCACAATATGGCATAGGGGTTAAAGGTCAGGAATGGCAAGCAGAGAATTAGTTGGAGAGGGAATTGGTTTATCTTAAAATAGACAAGTAGAAGCGGGGAAATGTCACAAGGAAAAAATGCATTGGTGTTGTAAAACATTGAAGGAGAAGGAAAGCGTGAAGAAGACCAGTGATGCAGCAGTTGACCTATTGCCTCAGTGCCAGAGACCTCGGTTTGTTCCTAACTATGAGTGCCGTCTGTGTGGAGTTTGTACGTTCTCCCTGTGACTGTGTGGGGTTTCTCGGGGGTGCTCTGGAGTCAGAGTCATTCAGTGTGGAAACACTGGACCCTTCTGACCAACTTGCCCACACCGATCAACATAGCCCATCTACACTAGTCCCACTTGCAGGTGTTTGGCTCATTTCCCTCTAAACCTGTCCTATCCATGTGCCTGTCTAATTGCTTTTTAAACGTTGCGATAGTCCCAGCCTCAACTACCTTCTCCAGCTCGTTACATACACCCACCACCCTTAGTGTGAAAAAGTTACCCCTCAGTTTCCTTTAAATTCTTTCCCCTTAAACTTATGCCCTCAGGTTTTCGATTCCTCCAACATTTCAAAGACGTGCAGGTTTGTAGGTTAATTGTCTTTGTAAAGTGTCCCTGATGTGTGGAGGTTGCAAAAGTGGTATAATATGGAACTAATCAGTCATGATCACATTGAATGGCTCAAAGGGCAGAATGGCCTACCCCTGCACCTATTGTCGATTGTCTATAATGAATGAGTGATCAACGGCTGGCGCCAACTTGGTGAGCCCGGTTCCATGCGGTATCTTAAACATAAGCAGAAAATTGGTGAAGGTAGGGGAGGGGGAATAGTCAGGAAGAGAAAATCAGAGGAGATCATGGGTGAGGATTAGATGATTTTGGAGGTACTGATGGAAGGGAGGGTAGGAGATGACTTTGACAGGGAGAAGTTTGGAACGTGCTAGGAAGATTGACGCAATACCATAGTCCAAGCTTGTACAATTTAAGTACTACAAATGATCACAAAAATATTGTCAATTGGGCATTATTCACCAACTGATGTCATGACATGTACCCACCAACCACTGTGTCTCAATCGCTCCGTGCTGCACTGGAGCAAGTGTCTAGATTTCGATCCTGGAGTGAGGTTTAAACCCACAATCTTCTGACTCAGAGACTCAGAATGGTTACCTCCTAACCCACTCAACGCCCACAAACAGTTAAACCGTTGTAGTTTCACTATTACTCATCCCTTTAATTTCATCGAACACCAGCTTTCAATTCACACCGAAATCTCAGTTTATAAGATTAGGACCTTTGCCCCATTTTGAACAAACTATCCAAAAAGAAACCTTTTCAAGCTTTCTTTAAAAAAAAAGTGTTGTCCCTTACCCACTGGGATCCTTGCTGGGTTATGGTCTTATATAAGTGAGAGTGCTGAATTAGTACCAGTCGTAGTGTTGTGCAACCCTGCAGGATGTTCGTGGGTTATGTTCCCTCACTTACACAGAATGACTGACACTGATTGAAAGAGGAACCATCTAACTTTTGCTGTTATTGCACACTTTGCAGTTCAGCCTTAAAAATAAAAATGTGCCAGATTAACCACAAAATGCAATTCTGAAGAAAATACAATGACCCTGACACATGCTGCTGAGTGGGCTCATTTGTCCTGCATGTCTCCCGCAAATTGACTCCTGCTAAATCTCACAGCACACCTTAATATGAATTGTCTGGTTTAGTTTAGTTTAGAGACAAAGCACGGAAACAGGCCCATCGGCCCACCGAGTCCATGCCGACCATCAATCACCCGTTCACACCTGTTATCCCACTTTCTACACTTTTTTTTAAAAACAAATATAAAGTTAATCAATTATTGCAATAATATATACAATACCAAACAAATTCACCACCATGATATAAATTCACCCAATTATCTAAACAGATATTCCTAAATTTTACAATCTTAAACAACTATATTACAATCCTTTCAAGGATGCATTCCACCCCTTGCAGAGCCCAGCGGTCCCAGAAATTCCCCCAGGGCGCCTGTGGACAGCAGCTAGTCCCTTTCTAACACCGCCCGGGTGCGGACGTAACTGGAGAACAGGGGCAGGCAGCTAACTTGGGCAGAGTAATTTTCTACATATTAGGGGCAATTTACAGAGGGCCAATTAACATACAAACCTCACGTCTTTGGGATGTGGGAAGAAATCAGAGCACCCAGAGGGAACCCACGCAGTCACAGGGAGAATGTACAAACTGTACACAGGCAACACCCAAGGTGAGGATTGGACCCGGTTCTCTGACACTGTGAGGTGGCAGCTCTGTCAGCTATGCCACTGTGCTGCCCTTTTGCAGTCAATGAATTAGAGGAATTATTACAGTGCAAAAACAGGCCATTCAGCTCAACAGGTCCTGGTTGGTATTTATACTCCCAGGAACCTGTGCCTGCCTTTCTTCAGCCAACCCCATTAACATATCCTTCTATTACCTTCTCCATCATTTGTTTATCCAGCTTCCCTCTGAATATGTTGTTCAAGGAGAATGTAGAATAGGTCATTGTCAGCTAGGAGAAGGTAACGACAAAGCAAAGAGATAAAATGTATTCGAGGACAGTCAGACTGGTCGTAGAACTGGGAAGAATCAAACTCGGGTCTCTGGCGCTGTAATATTAATCATAATTATAATGTATTAGCCAAGTATGTTTTGCAACAAACGAGGAATTAGTTTTGCCATACAGTCATACCAAAAAAAGCAACAAGACACACAACTACATAAAAAGTTGAAATAAACATCCACCACAGCAGCTCTTCCACATTCCCCACTGTGATGGAAGGCAGCAAAGTCTTATCTTTTTCCTCCCGCGGTCGGGGGAGTCGAACCATTCGCAGCCGGCGATCGAACTCCCACGTCGGGTTGTCTCAGCTCCCGCATCGGGGCAGTCGAACTCCTGCGGCTTGGAGCCCTCGAAGTTGGTCCCTAACCAGGGACTGCGAGCTCAACGATGTTAAAGTCCGCAGCTCCTGTTGATTGGTGCACCAGAGGCCGACCCCTGGCAAAGGGATCGCCCGCTCCAAGATGTTAAAGTCCGCTGGCTCCACGGTTTTGGAGCTCTAGAAGTCGCAATCAAGAGGCCGCCAACTCCATTATGTTAAGCCGCAGTGCGGACGGAGATATGACACAGAAAAAGTCGCAGGAAAGAGATAAGAACAGTTTGTCTCCCCCCCCCACCCCCAATACAAAACTAAAGATAAACTAAAACATACCTTTTACAACAACCTAAAAACACAAAGAAGGAAAGAGACAAAGACAGACCGTTGGCGAGGCAGCCATCGTGCGGCGCCCCCTGGACCTCTTCCACATCGCCACCCTTCTGGACCTCTTCCTTCTGCAGAATGAGCAGAGCTATTAGGGGATTTATTAATCTATCACCACGTTTAGGTTCGACATGTCCTTCTCTACCCCACCCTAACTTCCTCCTTAAGCTGCTTGCACATGGTTTCATCAGGCAAGTGGAGATAGAGCTGAAAGGTATAACAGTCGGAATTAAAATTGCAAGCCCTAATAAATCAACACATCTTGCGGTGCATCTGTGAATGAACTGGAATACAAAAAACGCCGCATGCCTGGTGGGTCAGACATTTGTCCCCCCAATTACCATCACACATTGCAGCCAATATAATGGTCACATAAAGTGCTGACAAGAAAGAGAAAAAAAAAATCTGAGATAAAACTGGTAATAATGGCTCCAAATGTTGTTGCAGATATTTGAAGACAAAAGAGATGCAGATCAAACATGTTGAAAAATTCACGACGACCATAATGAAGCCGCGACTCGTTTTCAGAATGTGGGAACTCCTCACGACCATGAAGGCGACTCCACGGCAACCACCCGCGAACATGTGGCGACCACGTGGCGACCATGTGGCAAATGCATAGTCTCCTGCAGTCGCCTAAAAAGTCGCCTAAGTGGGACAGGCCCATTAAGGGATATGGAGAGAAGGCAGGAACGGCGTACTGATTGTGGATGATTAGCCATGATCACATTGAATGGTGGTGCTGGCTCAAAGGGCCAAATGGCCTACTCCTGCACCTATTGTCTATTGACTTCTTGAAACAAATTTCCAAGTGATGAAGTTGGCAGATATTTGGAGCACATTGTGGGTTCATGGACAAGATAAATGTAGCTACTGTGAAATCGTGTGATGTGTAAAACCTAGTACGCATAAATTATATTACCAGCAGACTTAGGCGACTTTTTAGGTGAGTGCAGGAGACTCTGCGCTCACCACATGGTTGCCACATGTTCGCTGGTGGTCTCTGGTGAGTCTCCTTCATGGTCGCGAGGAGTTCCCGCTTTCTGGGAACTAGTTGCCGCCTCAGTATGATTGCTGCAAATTTTTCAACATGTTCAAACATTTCCGGCGACCAAAACTTAGTCGCCATGGAAAAATTGATAATCCTGTAGTCGTAGGTACAGTGGTAGTGGGGTCGCCATGTAGTTGTAGGCAGTCAAGGTAGTCGTTTAGTTAATCGCCTTTGCTGACCGGGCATTTTCCTTGGGGGGAAAAAACGTAAACACGTGTTTTCAGAACCAAGGAAAACGACCGCTAATGTTAAATGCCCGCTAAACTTCACAGCTGTGTATCTCTGGCTTATTAAAAGTTGCCTGGCTTCTTAAAAGTGTCTCCACTCCTTCTCCCCTCCCCCCCCCCTTTTAAAGAACTTACCGTACACTGTGCGAGCCGTCTTAACCTTCCCGTTCATCGCGGTGTGTGTCTATATCACCTTGGCTTTGCACCGTGTGAATTTCAGACAGCACTCCCCCGCTTTCCCTGGCCCCCGCCTTGTGTCCGTGTCACTCTGACAATCGCCATTCCAGTTCTCGGTTTTTCAGGCGAGTGCCGCAAACTTGACAGTCGCCGGCAGTCCGCTGAAAAAACAGGCCCTTGAAATGTCCATTAACTTACACAAATATAAAATCCCATGGTTAGAATTCAGTACATTCTTGACAAAAATAGCTTTACAGGCCAAAATACCTTTTTGACGTTGGCTTTATGTCAACATTTTTACCTTCCTAAGTTTTCATTCTCAGTTTCAAAGACATTATGTTCTGCATATTTACAGAGTAGTGATAAATTGAAAAGTCCAAGGCTTTCAAAGCATCACTGCAAATAATTTCAGAATTTTGAAAAAAATGGGCATTCTGCAAGTTGGGCAATTGGCACAGGAGGAAGTCTTTGTGTTAGCACCTGTAGTTCTGCATTAATTCCATTGATTTGTCACGTGTTACACATGCTATTAACAGTTGCTGCCAATGTACACGTCCAGACTCTTCAATGTGTAGGAGGGAACTGCAGATGCTGGTTTACACTGAAGATAATCACAAAATGCAGGAGTAACTCAGTGGGTCAGGCAGTATCTCTGGAGAGAAGGAATGGGTGATGTTTCGGTCGAAACCCTTCTTCAGAGAAACAGGGGAAAGGGGGTCTAGAGATATGGAAGGGTAAGGTGTGAAAACAGATCAAAGCACGCAATAAGGAAATGTAGAATGGTTCATTGTTAGCTGAGGGGAAGTGACAATGAGACATACAATCAGTAATATTTAATCAGGAGGACTGAGAACTAGGATGGGGGAGGGATGGAGAGAGTGGGAGAGTAATGGTTTCTTGAATTTAGATGTCAATATTCATATCGCTGGATTGTTGGCTGCCCAAGTGAAAATATGAGGTGCTGTTCCTCCAATTTGTGCTGAGCCTCACTCTGATAATGGAGGAGGCCCAGGACAGTAAGGTCCATGTGGGAGGGGGAGTTAGTGTTTTGCAACCAGGAGATCATGTAGGTTTAGGCAGACTGAGTGGAGGTGTTCAGCAAAACGATCGTCGAGCTTGGCCTTGCTGATATATAGGAGTCCACACCTGGAATAGTGGGTACAGTGAATGAGGTTCAAATGGTTTAATCAAATTTGAGAGAATGTTAAGTGGCTGCAGATCCAGGTACTGCTACAATTTAGTTTTGTTTAGAGATACAGCTTGGAACAGGCCCTTCAGCCCACTGAGTCCTCACCGACCATCTTTTCATTGACATTCGTACTATTTCAATGTTATCCGACTTTTCCATCCACTTTTCAACACTAGGGGCAACCTACAGAGTCCAATTAACCTAAAAATTATTAGAAACAGTTGAACTAACCAAAATGGCACAGCTTACTCTGAACAGTAAGATTAATCATTTCTTTTGTAGTGATAACTGGATCTGTCTTCTCCCAAGGTGGTTTTGAGCAGTCTAATGACTGATGTCCCAAAATATCTTGAATTTGCCTTTAAGACATCCCAACGACAACCAAAGAGAAATTTTCATAAACGAGTTAGTCAAGTAAAAATATTACATCAAATAATCTAAAGCTTTGGCAAAGCCAAGGTGTTAATGTACTTCTTAGGTAAGAGACAGAGTTCAAAAGATGGAGATATCTATCTTCTTCTTTCGTGTGGCGTGCACAGCCTAAAGTTGTAGGACAACTTGTTCTATTTGATCTTCTGTTTGTGCACGTCGAGTTGATTGCATTAGTCGAAACAGGGCGGACCACGTGAAGGTTGCAATCTTCCACTCTGAGATATCTATGAAGGAAGTCCACAGTGGTGAATCTCTGGAACTCCCTGCCACAGAGGGTAGTCGAGGCCAGTTCATTGGCTATATTTAAGAGGGAGTTAGATGTGGCCCTTGTGGCTAAGGGGATCAGAGGATATGGAGAGAAGGCAGGTACGGGATACTGAGTTGGATGATCAGCCATGATCATATTGAATGGCGGTGCAGGCTCGAAGGGCCGAATGGCCTACTCCTGCACCTAATTTCTATGTTTCTATGTTATGTTTAAGAGCAGTGACATGTTGCCGGTGAAAGAGAGTTGAAAAATCAAGGATGCACAGACAGGCCAAACTCAGAAGAGCCTGGACACTTCTCGACACAAGGAACTGAACAGTGGCACAAGGAAATGCTGGAACCTTGCGTGGAACACAAAGTGCTGGAGTATCTCAGCGGGTCAGGCAGCATTTCTACAACTGCTAGTTTCATTAGCTACAAGCTGTAACAGGAGACCAATGGCATGAGTGGTAAGTACCATTTAGAGCTAGTCCACACTAATTATGGCCAGCCTGTGCCTCTTAGAAGATGCACTGGAACTACAAAAGTTGCAGACCAGTCGAATTGTGAAGAAAGCCATCATATCAGACAGTATGATGGCTTCACCCTTTTCCAACATGGCACGAGAGGCCGTGTGCAGGATTCAGATTCCGAGGAGTTAAATGCAGGATTTCACAAAATTCAATGATCTTGTACAACCACTATCAATGACATCAACATTTTCTGTATAATCTTCATAGATTCAACACATTCAAACAACAAGCACCAATTCAAATCTCATATTCCATCTCAGCTATTTTATTAGAAACTAGAATGCAAGGTGGCGCAGCATTAGAGTTGCTGCCTTACAGCTCTTGGAGTGTGGGAGGAAACCAAAGATCTCGGAGAAAACCCACGCGGTCACGGGGAGAACGTAAAACTCCGTAGAGACAGCACCCGTATTCGGGATTGAACCTGGGTCTCTGCAGGGGCTGTAAGGCAGCAACTCTACCGCTGCGCCCCTTTGGTATTGGTCTGGGGTTGCAGTTGTTGATATAACAGATGGAAAATGTCAGTGAGCTTGCTTCTTGAAGTGTGCGCAGCATGAGGAATATTGTTGCTCAGGGTGAAGGAAAGGAATTGCTTCCTGAACACACTGGGTGGGTACATCCTCCTGAGAGCCTTTCTAACAACTACTCCTTTACCTTTCCTGCTAGCTTGTCCTTCATCAACCAGGCACCCCGTGATCCGAGGAAAATGCCTGTTAATCCACCTACATGGAAGCATCTACTTTGCCTCGGAGTCAGGATGAAGACCTTTTCAAAAAGAACTTTGCATTTCCTGTAAACATTTGCAATATTAAAGTTCTCTAGAAATTTCTGATGAAGGATTGTTGGCCTGAAATATTAACGCTGCCAGACATGCTGGTATTTCCAACACTTTATTTTTCAGTGTATTAAGGATCTGCAGATGTTGGTTAACACTGAAGATAGACACAACTTGCTGGAATAACTCAGTCTGAAGGGTCTCACCCCGAAACGTCACCCATTCCTTCTATCCAGAGATGCTGCCTGTCCCGCTGAGTTACTCCAGCATTTTGTGTCTACTTTGTTTTGTAGTTTCTCCAAAGTTCAAAACATGGCTACAGACAATGGCAATCGACACAAAATAAGTTGTAACTTCTGGATCATCACTTAAAATAGCAATGATGAGGAGGCTTTGGAGACGATAAGACTTTCATTGCCGTTGGTTAAATGCAACTGTAAAGGACGAAGGAAAGGATTACCTGGAGTGCTGAGTTCCAAAATTAAGTGCCGACAGCATTCACTTTACTTCTAGTTACACTAAATAGCATGTAAGGGAAGTGTGACACCTTAGTTGCCCAGAATAGTGTGTAACATTGGGATTCTTTCATTTAGGACTTTCTATTAAAATACATCTGCTCCCCAGCAAAGAGTTATAATCAGGATATGGATACATTGTTCACCAGCAGCTTACCTCAAATGGAGGGGTTTTAGTTATTATTACATTACAGTCCTATGGGCCTGTCCCACTTACGCAACTTTTTAGGTGACTACAGCAGACTATGCAGTCGCCACATGTTCGCCAGAGGTTGCCGGGGTGTCGCCTGCATGTTGGTGAGTAGTTCCCGCATTCTCGTAACTAGTCGTGATTTCATTCTGATTGCCGTTATGCAGCGAACAGAATTTTGACGCTATGGAGTGTAGCTTGAATTCTCGTGATGTAGGTGTAGCGGTAATGGGTCACCAGGAGGTTGAAGGTTCTCATAGGTTGTCGCCGGTGCTGACCGGTGATTTTCATTGGCTCATTGGGGAAAAAATATATATAAGCAGTAGTTTTCAGAACCAAGAATAACCGACCGATAATGTTAATGCCCACCGACCGGTAATGTTAATGCCCGCCAAGCTTCACAGCTGTGTATCTCTGGCTTCTTAAAAATTGTCTCCACTCCTTCACCCCACCCCGTCTCCCCCCACTTTTAAAGGACTTAAGTAACCATTCCCGTGCACTGTGCTGTCACCGTCTTAATTACAACACCAGCCTTCCTGTTCATCGTGGTGTGTGTCTGTATCACATTGGCTTTGCACCGTGTGAATTTCACTCAGACAGCGCTCCCCCCGCTTGCCCTGTCCCCCGCTTGCGTAACGGGCTGGTGAAGGAAGTGATGTGTGTGTGTGTGTGTGTGCGCGTTTTCCACTCTGACAGTCGCCGTTCCAGTCGCTGGTTTTTTAGCAACCTGTTATGACTTGACAGTCGCCTAAAAAAAAAATCGCATAAGTGGGACAGGCCCAATACTTTAGCTGATAGTTGGCAGAGACAAGTGCCACGATTAAACTTGCCACCGAAACAGAAAACATTGTGCAGTGCAAGTAAATGAGAACTTTTATATCCAAACTTTGATATAACTTGTAGCACATACTCGCATAAATAATTATTTCAAACGATATTCCCTCGGGTTACATTATACTTAGAGTAAGTGGCAGCCCTCTGCCATATCATGCCAGTAATGCCTACACCATTCTGGTCTTGCTTCCCAGTCAATGTTACTCTCGTATCATGACAATAGTTGCTGACAAAACAGATTACCTCCAGGAACTAAACTTTCTTACTTCTTTTTTATTACAATAAATTATTGATTATTATCACAGTATGATCACAGACTAAAATCTTCTCTCTTCAATTCATAATGAACAAATCTTCGGATATAGGCTCCATCTTGTGGCCCAACAAAGAACTGATGAAACGGTCACTTTTTAGGACAATCAAATGCAATAATGCAACACATGGTACAAAGCAACACTTAGAAAGCTTTTTCTGGGTAATTTGTGTAATTAGAATTTCTGCATTATAACCGGAATCATTTTTTTCCCTTTTCGATCAGACTTATTAAAGGGTTTGCTTGTCTCACTAGGCTCTGATTAGAAAATTCTGCAAAAAAAAGTTAGAGAAGAAAGGATGGGGGTGGTGGCATCATTTTAATCTGAAACATCACATCCCTGTGGGATTATCCAGCCAGTGTATGTCAGGAACGTCAGGAAATTCATCCAAACTAAACCAGCAAGAAAGCACAATAATAAAGAAAATGATCGAATGGTCAAAATCCTTTGGTCCCAAGGCAAGGTCTCAGTGAGAATGGCCCTCCTTTGTGATATCGTCTTGGTCATATGGTCTCCTCCCAAAGTGGACTTTGACATTGAAAGTCTATGAATGTACTGTTGTTTACAAAGCAAGGATGGTGAATGGGAAATTTACAATCAGAAATTGTCAGCATGCTTCCAGGACAGAATAGCTTTGCAAAAAAGACTGGTAAGTACCTTATCCTGTGCCAATGAAATTGTAAACACAATCAGCCAGAGTTAAAACCAAACTGCCAACTCCCTGTCATAGAGTGGTACAGCATAAAAACAGGCCCTTCTGCCCAACTTGCCCGCACTGGCCAACATGTCCCATCTACACTAGTCCCAGCTGCCCACGCTTAGCCCATATCCTTCCAAACCTGTCCTATCCATGTACCTGCACCAGTTTCTTTTGCGATGGTAGTGGCCAATTTCATTGAGATGCTGCGCACTGATGCTTTTAGATTATTTTATCTTACAAAATATATATATTTTTTTTAAATTGAGGCAGAATTTTGTCCTTCAACCTCCCAGAATTCAGCCACATGGCATCACACAGCTACTAATGATATCAATGCAATTGTACACATATTACTACATAGCCTATCAATATTTCTACCCCCATTCTGCCAAGCTGATTTAAGCTATTTAACACAATCTCAAAAATGCTGGAGAGCTGCTTTCACCTGGAGAGTGTCTGACCTCTACTTAATACAACTATTAGTGGTAATGTTTTAACCAACCTTTGATATATTACTGTCATTTCTGCTAGTTCAGGTGTAGAATTATTTTTTGCAGACTTGGCCTCGTTCACCAGTGCAGACAATGACAAGCACACTTTTATCCCAACAATAACCAGTGATTCTACTTCTGTTAACACAATCTATTTAATATTAAACATTGTCAATAATTTCCCCGAACTGCAGTCCTCACTTGTTTCCTTTGCGTGATGAAAATACTGAAGAACAAAAATAACTATCTATGTATAGGAACTGCAGATGCTGGTTCAACACAAAAACGGAAATAGACACAAAAAGCTGGAGTAACTCAGTGGGACAGGCAACATGTCTGGAGAGAAGGAATGGGCGACGTTTCGGGTCGAGACTCTTCTTCAGACTGGTTAGGGATAAAGGGAAATGAGAGATATAGACGATGGTGTAGAGAGATAAAGAATAATGAATAAAAGATACAATGCAAAAAAGTATCACTGATAAAGGAAACAGGCTATTGTTAGCTGTTTGTCGGGTGAAAACGAGAAGCTAGTGTAACTTGGGTGGGGGAGGGATAGAGAGAGGGAATGCCAGGGCTACCTGAAGTGAGAGAAATCAATATTCATACCACTGGGCTGTAAGCTGCCCAAGCGAAGTATGAAATGCTGTTCCTCCAATTTGTGTTTAGCCTCACTCTGACAATGGAGGAGACCAATGACAGAAAGGTCTGTATAGGAATGGGAAGGGGAATTAAAGTGTCCAGCAATCAGGCAATCAGGTATGTTCAGGCGGGCTGAGTGAAGGTGTTCCGTGAAACGATCGACCAGACTATCTTTAACCGCTCTATGTTCCATTCCTTATTATTTTTTTGAAGCAGGCAATTGTTAGATTTTATCATTTTGAAAAATATTTTTTCTTTAGCCTACCTGACTGGAGAAAATACCCCTGAAGACAGAAGAATAGAGTTTCCTAGGCCTCACCATTCCCCCACCAGCTTCCACATTCACCACGTCATACTTGCATTCACACAATCTTGAACATAACTCCACCACCAGTCAGATCCTCCCATCCTCATCCCAATTCTGCTTCTGTAGTACCACTCTCTGTAGAGAGCTCCTTGGTTCACTCATCCCTTCTCCCAACCTTCCCCCACACCTGCAACCATAGGAGGTATAACATCTGAACCAAATTCTCATCCCTCGCCTCCATCCAGGGAACTCAGCAGCCCCTCCAGGAAAATCAGTGGATCATGTGGCCTTCTTCAAACCTCATCTAGCGCATTCACTCAACAAATAATGAATGACCTGGGTAGAGTGAATGTGGAGAGGATGTTTCCACTAGTGGGAGAGTCTAGGACTAGAGGTCATACTCAGAAATAAAGGATGTTCTTTTAGGAAGGTGATGAGGAGGAATTTCTTTAGTCATAGGATGGTGAATCCGTGGAATTCTGTGTCACAGAAGGCTGAAGAGGCCGTGATAGATAGGCAGAGATAGATAGATTCTTGGTTAGTGTGGGTGTCAGGCATTATGGGGAGAAGGCAGGGGAATGGGGTTAGGAAGGAGAGATAGATCAGTCATGATTGAATGGCAGAGTACACTCAATGGGTTGAATGACCTAATTCTTCTCCTATCACTAGGAGCTAAGAGGTCCTTCTGCAGTTGTACAGTGCCCCAGTGAGACCACACCTGGAGTATTGTGCGCAGTTTTGGTTCCCTAATTTGAGGAAGGACATTATTGCTATTGAGGGGGTGCAGCTTAGGTTTACAAGGTTAATTCCCGGGATGGCGGGACTGTCATATGCTGAAGGAATGGAGTGGCTGGGCTTGTATAATCTGGAGTTTAGAAAAATGAGAGGGGATCTTATTGTAACATATTAGATTATTAAGGGTTTGGACACGCTAGAGACAGGAAACATGTTCCCGATGTTGGGGGAGTCCAGAACCAGGGGCCACTGTTTAAGAATAAGGGGTAAGCCATTTAGAACGGAGAAGAGGAAACACTTTTTCACACAGAGAGTGTGGAATTTTCTGCCTCAGAGGGCAGTATAGGCCAGTTCTCTGGATACTTTCAAGAGAGTTAGATAGGGCTCTTAAAGATAGCGGAGTCAGGGGATATGGGGAAAAGGCAGGAACGGGTACTGATCGTATATGATCAGCCACAATCACATTGAATGGCAGTGCTGGCTCGAAGGGCCGAATGGCCTACTCTTGCACCTATTGTCCATTGTCACTTATGACCTTGTGATCTAATGACCACCTCCATCTGGAGAACTCAGCAGTCCCTCCAGGTAAGTCAGAGGATCATGGGTTTCAAACCTCATCTACTGCATTCGGTGCTCCCAATGTGCTCTCCTTTATGTTGGTGAGGCCAAGTGTACAAGAGGCATACTGTCTCCCAATGTCTGCTAGATCTCCCAGTCGCTAACCATTTTAACTCTCCTTCCTATTGCCATACTGATCTTTCTGTACTTGGCCTCCTGCATTGCCTGTAAGAGGCCACACACAAACTAGCGGACCAGAACCTCATAGAATAGCTGTCGACTTGAGCTTTCTCTCCTAACCTTAGTTGTTGGCATAACCTTTTTTCATGTATTCAGATTTTTTTTTTATATCGTTCATGCATAATTTCAGGCTAGTTATTTCTATTTCACTGCCACAAATCTAAATAGAAAGTCACAAAAGGGCATTTTAAGATTTACGGTGCATTGTCCCATAAGATCTATTCGCCCTGCAAATCCAAGGGGATAATCTTTCTTTTAACTAAGAGGAGTTCATAAAGTGACGAGAGCTAAGTACTGGTATTAACAAGGTTCTGTATTTCCCTTTGATTCTAATTATGACTTAAATGTTACTTAACATAACTGAAAAGGAGTTCAGACTTCACTCAATTAGCAGTAATAGGATTAAAAAATTGGTAATGAACTGAAGACTTGAAGAGAGGAGGCATTTGTGTAAGCACCTGCTACAAAGAGTAATTTTGATTTAAAAATTTGTCTCAGATGAATACTGTCAGAAGTCACAATATATTTGGGGAATTGAAGCAGTGAAGCTAGTGTTTGTGTTTCTGATTGGAATACGAGGGAATTTAGTTAAAATCAAGCTTTAGAAGAGCTCAGTTCTGTATATCATAATAACTGCAATAACTGAGACTTTAACTAATAAATTTCCATGTTCATTTTTAACTTTTATACTTATATAAGAACATGGAAACTTTTATACTTATATAAGAACATGGAGAACATAGAACATAGAAAATTAAAGCATGGGAATGGGCCCTTCGGCCCACAATGTCGGTGCCAAACATAATGCCAAGACCATCGCTTATCTGCCTATCCAAAAGATTCTTAAATACTGTCGTATCTGCTTCAACCGCTACTCTAGGCAGCACCTTCCAGGCACTCACCACCCTTTGTGTAAAAACTTTCCTGCACATCTCCTTAAAACATTGCCCCTCTCATCTTAAAGCTGTGCCCTGCCATATTTGATTTTCCATACTTAATTTGCATTTTTGTAAATATAATGTTGATTCAGGACTCTTTTGATCCAGTAAACTCATTGCAAACATATTAGTACCATATATGAATGGTCACTGGATCAAAAGAGTCATTTTTTAGACCCAACTTTTTTTAGACACAATTAAAAACTGAATGTGAAAATCATTAACATGGTCTTGGCAAGTCCCTGCCTGGACTTGTCTCCCAGCTCAAATCAAGGGGTGAAAAGTCAATTCATACTTCGCAATGGCTTTCATTTACTGGACCTCTGACTGCTGTTGAAAGCCACCCAAGTCTTCAGCACAAAAGATGCTCTTTTACCATTTTCGGCATCTTTCTATCTGCTCCCAGTCACAGGCCATTTACAGAGACATCTAGCTGCTTCTTAGGGGCACTCTTTCTTCCCAATAACCCTTTCTGGCTTAAGCCCTCCCTTCACCACCTCCAGCTTAAATTCCATTTGGAATATTTTGGAGGACCAAGAAACCAAGAACCAAGAACTGCTTTGAATAGGACAAAGCCAATGTTAAGAATTACGTAAAAAGACACAAAGTGCTGGAGTAACTCAGCGGGTCAGGCAGCATCTCTGAAAAACATATATGGGTGACTTTTCAGGTTGGGACTCTTCTTCAGACAATCGAGAGGAAGCTTAAAAAGGGTCCCGATCTGTAACATCATCTATCCATGTTCTCCAGAGATGCTGTTTGAATCGCCCGATGTCCGATTCATGTCTAACCCATTGTAAACATTGGACTTGGTCTATGGAACTGGTGCAGCACAATGCTGAGAACTATATTCTACACACTGTATCTTCCACTTTGCTTTACCTATTGTACTTGAGTTTGACTTGTTGTATTGATGTAAAGTATTATCTGATCTGATTGGATAGCATGCAAAACAAAGATTTTCACTGTACCTCAGTACACGTGACAATAATAATAAACAAAGCTAAAGCTAATGGGCAACTATCTTACAAGAGGATATCAATGACAACCAATTCTGTTATGACTGCGCATCTTTGGATAAAAGTTAAACTGCTTGACAAGAAGTATTCTGAGAGATGACATATACAAAATTAAATAATGAAAAATGTCTCTTAATTAGTAACTTCCTAATTGTTTATAATATCTATCCATATACACACACACACACACAAACACATATATATTATATATTCTATAACTAAAAGTCTCATTTTGGCCACTTCCTGTCTGCGCTGTATATTGATTTTAGAAAAAGACGCTACCTTATATCACTATGATTTTGGCCATCTTACTCAGTCCTCATCCGCTGAGGCAGCCCCGAGGATTTTTCCGATCGATGAAAAATAAAAAAGTTATGAATGTTTAAAATATAATGAGATCAGCTGATTGGTTCACTCGCCTGTCAATCGCCATGATGAAGGAAATGCCCCATGGGGGGGGGGGGGGGGAGAGCAGGACTATAAAACCACTGATGCCTGGACGCGAGTCAGTCACTCTGAATGATCGTGAGGGAGAGGCCACAACAGTGATTCTGCTGTGAGTCAACTGAACTGTGAGTCTGCAATGTATTTGCAATAAATTATTTGTTAGCCCTTAATGAAAATGAGACGAGTTGTTTGGCCTGCCCTGTGCTTGAAACTGTAATGGCAATGGAAATGAAATGGAGTTGTTTGGCCTGCTTGAAACCACTCATATCGGCCCACAATGCCCCTATTAGCTGAGAAACCAGTCTCTTTTGCCAAAATTGCCTGTATTACCCAGGAAGAGTATTTTGGTCCAAAAGGCCTGTACGAGGCCAGGAAAAGTCCAGAAAAAGTGCCTTTCACTAAGATTTCACTCAAATTTAGTTTTAGTTTTTTTGTCTTTCTTTTTTTTTTAAAATACGAGTCCCTTCAGCCCATCAGGGCTGTAGTAGCCCAGCAGGAGTCCTTTTGGCCCATCAGTAAGTATTCCCCTGCAAGTATTAAACCTCACCCCAGTATTTTTCTCCCTCCCTTCATGGGTTCCCTGTGAGATCCAGGCGAGGATAGACTTTCCTCCTTCATTGCTGTGATCTGCAGAAAAATATAAAAAATATCTAAAATGGATTCCCCACCCTCTCCCCCTTCTCTCTCACGGAGTCTCTCATCTGTTTTGGGCAGAATCTCTGGCAGTTTCTGAGCTGCCAGACCACCAGGCCTGAGTGACTGAGCTGCCAGCCCACCAGGCCTGAGTGACCCAGCTGTCAGCCCACCAGGCCTGAGTGACCAAGCTGTCAGCCCACCAGGCCTGAGTGGCCAAGCTGCCAGCCCAAGAATCTATTCGGCCCACAATGTCCATATTGGTCCATACATTGCTTCTAATAAAAATATATTTTTTTTTTAAACTGCTTTAAATGTGTATCTTTACTTCATAGCTTTTGTTTTAATTGCATACATTAACAAACTTCATGAGAAACATTTTATTTGACTAAATCATTAAGTTAATGGACAATCTTCAATATAATCCAGGTTTTAGTTTGGCTTTGTAACCAAACTTTTAAGAATAAATTAATAGTAACACCACCAAATTGGTAAAAATTCACTTTGATTTAGATAGAGCTCTTAAAGATAGCTGAGTCAGGGATATGGTGAGAAGGCAGGAACGGGCTACTGATTCTGGATGATCAGCCATGATCACAGTGAATGGGGTGGGAGATTGCAACCTTCACGTGGTCTGCCCTGTTCCGATGAATGCAATCAACCTGACGTGCACAATCAAATAGAACAAGTTGTCTTACAACTTTAGGCTGTGCACCCCATACGCAAGAAGATCACAGTGAATGGCGGTGCTGGCTCGAAGGGCCGAATGGCCTACACCTATTGTCTATGGTCTATTAACTTGAAACAAAATGTTCTAAGCAGTCCTGATACATTACTCCCTGATGGAGAAAGGAGGATAAATTCTTAATTACAATAAATCGTTCAAAGATCAGAGTGGACCAGAATTGGAAATCCTTCTAATGACACCAAAAGGCTGAGCTATCAAGTCTCGATTCCTTCAACATTAAATGACATGCAGATGAAGAAAATTGTATGATTTATTGTTTGATGATGACTAAGCAATGGCAAGGCAAGGTTCAGTGATCCCAGAAACAATGTGCTTTTAACATTCTGACATTTGGGAATGCGAACAAGCCCAGGTAATCCTCTCTGCACGATGAATATGGTCAAATTACATCACACATCATGTGCCACCATGTTACCCTGCAATTAGACCACATCTTAACCTTTTCACTACCTTTTCACATTATCTAGAGTGGTCTTTCATTAATTTTCACATTGGCACACCTCCAATAATTAATTATTGAATACACCTACAAAAACATTTTCAGCTGTTGTTTTGAAATTATCTGTTGCCCATGTCCAGGCTGCTGGAATAATATGTCCTCATGGGGTCTGTTTGGAAGACTGGGAAAACAAGTAAACACATCAAAAATAAAGTTTAAATGAAGGAAGACTAAATTAATATATTTTAGACCGAGGCGTAGTAATATATAGGTACAACACAAATGGCATGCCAGAGCAGATGGAACTGAGAATCAGTGTACAACATATCTTGATGGTAGCAGTATGATTGGAAATTAAATTGAAGCAGTTAGTCATGTAATTAACATTGTTACAAACAGTTACTGGTATTTTTGTTCTCTCCGAGGAGGATCAAAAATAGAATGGATTCTTACTAATTCAATATACCTCCTCTTAACTCATTTATTGCATTTAGTTTTCCCAATATGGCCATTATATATCAGTAAGACAGAGCAAAGAACCGGTAACCATTTCGATGAACATTATGCTCAATCTGCCTATACCTGCTGAATCTCCCATTTTAACTCCCCTTCTCATTCCCAGACCAATCTTTCTGTCCTGGACCTCCTCCATTGACAGAGTGAGACTACATGCACACTGGAGGAACAGCACTTCATATTCCGCTTGGGTAGCTTGCAACCCAACGGAATAAACATTGAATTCTCCACTTTTAGTCTCTCTCGCCCTCCCCCTCTGTCTGTATTTTTGGGTAATGACCTTTTGGGATTATTGGTTTATCCATTTAGAGATCAGTGTTAGGTTTACTGCACTCAGCGCAAACCATATCCAATTGGGACCTTAATTAGTTTAGTTTATTGTCACTTGCACCAAGGTACAGTGAAAAGCTTTTGTTGCGTGCTATCCAGTCAGCGGAAAGACAATACATGATTATAATCAAGCTGTTAAATATAAATTCAAATGAAATTATGGCATATGAATGAGGCCAAATATCTGCTGCATGGGTCTGCCAGGGACACCCCTCCCCCCCCCCCCCCCCCCCCAATGGGCAAATCCTCAACCAAGCTATGAAATCCTCTGTTATAATTTCTCCACTACTTGCTAGTTCCCCAAAATAATTAGGTGCCTTTTGTCCAATTTCTATTTTTATATATCTGCCTTCTGCCTTAATATGTCTGACTCCCATGACTGATGGAAATAATTTTAAAATACAAGCAAATATATATCTGGTAACTCCATATAAGGGTTGCATTGTTGCACACAAGGACATCCTTCTCCAATGTACATTGCCATGAGCTACAGCCGATGCCTTCAGTGTGTGAATATTAGCTGCACAGCACTTGCAACACTGAGATAATATGTTTAGCCAACTGTGAAAGCAACTGCCAGACAAGTTAAGACATTCTTTACAAATTTGGCACAAGTAAAGCAGAATATAGCAAAAATACTTGAAATATTTTAACGTTTCAAGTGAACCTTTGTTGTGACTCAAATTTCTTCTCCTACATTTTCCATTGGAATGTAAAAGGACATTTCAGCCCCTCAAGCCAAGTCTGATATTCATTTAGATCGCAACTATTACAAGTTCTGTATCATAACTTCATTTAGCACTTCATCCGTTATTTTTCATATTCCTGAATAGCCTTGTCGAACTAAATTCCATCTAAACATAGTTTTGATTTGTTTCATAAACAAAGCATGTACAGTTTTTGTGGTCCAACTTTACAATATCCTTTGAATGAAGAAGGGGGATATGGGCCAAATGCAAGCAGATGGGATTACTGCAACTGGGACATGTTGGCCGGTGTGGGCAAGTTGGGCCGAAAGGGCCTGTTTCCACACTGTATGACTCTATGACTAAGTATTTCCTCTAAACACCATATCGAATTTTACATCTGGTCCAAACTCCAAAGATTAAAGTATTTCCAAATCAACCACATCATTTATTTAATCATCTTAAATACATTAATTAAATCACTCCCAAATGTTCAAGTTTTAATGTTGTATAAACCTGATCGGTACAACCAGTCCTCAGAGTTTAAACACAGGCATAATAACCCAGTACTAACTCAGATATAATTCGGAAGAAACTGCACTAGATTTCTTCAGAGTCTTGTGTATCTTTTTGCAGAGTGGTGAGCAGAACTGAACATAATATTCAGATGGTCTAACTAGTGCTTTATGAGGCTGGGGTGCATAACTTGTGTACGCAAAGTAACTATACATTTCTCTACTAATAAAACGATTACCCAACAAATCCACGTGCCTACAGTCCCAATTCATTAATTGTCAGTCTCAATAGCTCGTTCTTTTCCACAGGTCCACATTGCTTATTTTGTCTCTTCACCAGATGTTAAGTATTCTCCCAAGGTAGGTGTTGATGAATGTTTGCAGCCTGTTTGTAGTGTGTTTTGTTGTTTTCCATGTCTCTGATCCATACAGCATCACCCATTTCACATTTGGGTTAAAGATGTGTATTTTGGTGTTGATTGAGAATTGTTTTGAGCTCCAGATCTTCCTGAACCTTATTGGCCACTAGAGGCGCCACATGATGGCAGCCTCTGCATACAGTCCGTCTGTTTTTCTATTTTTTTAAATTTTTGGTTTGTTTAAAAGTACGTTTTGGAGGATTTTTTTAGTATTTCTATGTGGGGGAGGGGGGGGATAGGGTAAGGGGGGGAAACTGTTTCTCAGTCACTTCATGGCGAGGATGTGACTATTCTCCGAGTTGCATCTTCGCCTCCCCCCCCCACGCGGCATACCAACTGGTTTGGTGCGGCCTTTCCTGCCAGGGACCGGACCAGAGCTTCAGCAGCGGGTGCAGCACTAGATTCACCGCCGAGCGGGCGATGCCTTACCTGGATCGCCGTTTGAAGCTACAGAGTGTTGGGCCTGCTACTTCAACATCATGGAGCTGTGGTTTGCAGAGCTTCCAGCTAGGGGCGGCGCTGACTTCAACAACGTGGAGTCCTGGGATCCTTTGTCCGAGGGCCACCAGCGTGAAACTCCGCCCAGCTCGGCCTGTGGACATCTGGAGCGGCGGTCGATTCGGTAGGAAGCGGCCGATTCGGAAGTCCAAGCCACTGACAATGTTCTCCCGTCCGACGTCGGAGTTCCATCATCCGGCGAGCGGGCCTGAACATCGGGCCGCCCATAGCAGCGGCAGCGAGTGGTTCGGGAGCCCCCCGACCACAGGTGAACAACAGAGGAGGATGACTGAACTTTGGTGCCTTCCCCAACCGTGGGAAACGCTGTGTGGGGATGTCCATGTTAAAGATTATCGTGTTCTATGTTCTTTTTTATTCGTATGGCTGCATGATGACCACAAATTTCACTGTACCAATTGGTACATGTGACAATAAATGTCTCTCGTCTCGATTCTACTTCTCATGTCTGCCTCTGCCCCTCCGGTGATGTCCACAACACTGCCTGGTTATGTGAATGTTTCTACCTCCTCTAGAGCAGTGCTGTGCAAAAGGAGAGGGTTGCTTGTTCCTCAATAGGTATCTATGCCTGGGTTTAAGCTCTGACAACTGGTTGCATGGGAACATTGGAATAATAATTATCTTTTAAACTTCTGGTTCAGCCTTGACCAATCTGGTAGTTGTGACAGTAGAGTTGTTGATTAATACAGCACTGAATTAAAGTAAATAAATCCATGGGTGATAAGGGTGACGGTCCCAGGCTACCTCGTACCTCACATGTCCCATCTCAAAGTCTCAAGTAGAAAAAGATAATATTTGCAAAGTCACACGTAATATGCTAAACCCCTTACCCACACAAAGCCCTTTGAATAGATCAGATAGCTTTCTCCAATCAATTCTGTACTCCCGTGCCCGTGATATGTCCACCCTTGTGCCCCAGAACTTTAGACTGGGTCCTCAAGAGTTATTTCTATCTACAGTGACGTCTGAAGAAGTCTCTCTATAAGAGACGTCTGTGGACTTTTGAGTAAATTTCTTGATACAAAGACATGTTTCAGCACACAGTATGTGCTGGTTAAGAAGGAACTGCAGATGCTGGAAAATCGAAGGTAGACAAAAATGCTGGAGAAACTCAACGGGTGAGGCAGCATCTATTCAGACCGAAGGGTCTCGACGTGGTTTATTTCCTTCACTCCATAGACGCTGCCTCACCCGCAGAGTTTCTCCAGCATTTTTGTCTAACTTATGGGCCTGTGCCACTATACGAGTTTACCCAAGAGCTCTCCCCAGTTAAAAAATAAATAAATCAAACTCATAGTAAGCACGTAGAATGTATGTTGTGGGTACGTCGAAGCTCGGAACATCTCTTAGCGGCTCGTAACGCTAACAGCAGGTACTCGGGAAACGCGGTAAGCTCGTGAAGATTTTTCAACGTGTTGAAAAATGTCCACGAGAGCCCCGAGTTCCCACGAGCGGCTATTACTGTAATTCTCTGAGTTTGAATCAGAGGAAACTCGGGAGAATTCTTGAATTAGCTCGTACAGTGGGACAGCCCCATCAGAGTATGTGGTGATACCTTTCAAGCCTAAATAAACAAATTATTCAGCAGACTAAGTTCACAAAGAAGTTCACAGGAATAAAATGAATCCACTGTTAGGTGGAAGTGATTTCAAATATTAATAAACCTTCTGGTAGATTGTAAGCAAGCATTTAGCCTTTATATTTCACAGTTATCATTAACTACCTTCAGAATTAGGAGCGTGTAACCAGGATGATTTATCTTACAAATAACTTATCAAAAATAAAACATCAATAGAAACCAAGTTTCACATTTATGAATGTATTTTCTTATAATTCCTAATTACCTTAAAAACATGCATTGGTTGTCGAGCTGATTTCCAGGTCTCTTGTGGGAAGAGGTCCTGGTATCCACGAGTCGTGGGCAAGACTGGAAGATGCTGCTGAAAGGATTGGGAAGTTGTCCGCTGTTGCCATGCGTTCCTCCATCTCTCTTGGTGTTCAGGCATCCAATATCCAGTTGGTGACTGCATTTCGATCTTTGCTCTGTGGAAGCTTGGCAGTGGAATAAAAATGAAAGAGTACTTTAATTAAAAATGAAGGCTGTCAGTAAATCTGAGTTCAATTATCGCAATACAAATTAGCAAGTTTTCTTAAACTAACCTCTCAAAGTTAAAGAACTAGTGAGGGGAACTGTCGTGAGGTGGGGGGGGGGGGGGGGGGAAGAAAAAGGAGGACTTGGTGTGGAATACTTTTAACTTTGTCGACGACTATTTGCATACTTTGTAAAAGAAAGAAATTCACTGTGACAAAGTATTCATTCATTCACAAGATTGGGGGAGATTTCATTTCTCCTGTGATCATAACTCTCCAACACATTGATTAGACACAATCTCTTGAATCAATTTCTTATGTGTCATAATTGATTCTTCTCCACTCACCTTCCTCCCTCAGTGCTAGTCTAAATTGTCACCTCGCCCCACAGTTTACCTCCAAACCTTTTCTACCCTTTCCCACGTAGGACCTTGTCACCAACTCGACCTGCCGCAGTCAGACAGATAAAATACCAAAATACCATTAACACCATCTTACACTAGGGACAATTTTTAACATTGACACCAACCCAATTAACTTACAAACCAGTACGTCTTTGGAGCGTGGGAGGAAACTGAAGTTCTCAGAGAAAACCCACACGGGTCACAGGGAGAACATAGAATCTCCGTACAGACAGCACCCATAGCCAGGATCGAACCCGGGTTTCTGGTGCTGCAAGCACCCCAAGGCAGCAACTCTTCCTCTGCGCCACACATATTCCAAACAGTTCCTGAATACCAAGACATTGACAATCACTCTTTCCCCTCAATATCAGGCTCAGATTTATCAGTATCAATTCCAATTTACTCACATTTACAATGCATAAATTGGAGGACACAAAGTGTTGAAAATTATCATTTTGTTTCAGAACTCTACAGATCTATATCACATTTTCCAAAGAAAAGTTATAAGCAAAACCTGAAATACAAAAGATTTCACTGAAGTATTAAAAATATATCATGATTTTCCACTGAAATGTATTTCTTTTCTGAATGTTTTACATGATCTGCTTAAATGTGGGTCAATTATAACTATGTTAGCACAAAGTATAACCAAAGTTCAATCAGAAATGAGTTATTTTCACAGAGATGTAATAAATGTATTCTTGACACAATATACTGTATGTCAATTTCAAAGCATTTGACCCCATATTCATGTATTAATTTGGTTATAGAGCAGAAATGAAAGAGTATTTCCACTTTATACAATTGATTTAAATCTGAGAAGAAGAAATACAACCCTTGACAGCCTGCGTTTAACCTGAAGAACACAACATCGATGCAAATCCTGATACTGATGTTCAAACCTTCCTGATGCAACATTTAACAAAGGCATTGAAGGCGCAAGCTGCTTGGCTTAGAGTGATACAGTGTGGAAACAGGCCGTTCGGCCCAACTAGCCCACACCGGCCAACAATGTCCCAGCTACACTAGTCCCACTTGTCTGAGCTTGGTCCATATCCCTCCAAACCCGTCCTATCCATGCACCTGTCTGTTTCTTAAATATTGGGCTAGTTCCTGCCTTAATTACCTCATCTGGCAGCTTGTTCCATACACCCACCACCCTCTGTGTGAAAAAGTTACCCCTCGGATTCCTATTATCCCCTTCACCTTGAACCTATGTCCTCTGGTCCTCGATTCCCCTACTCTGGGCAAGAGACTCTGTGCATCTACCCAATTTATTCCTCTCATGATTCTGTACACCTCTATAAGATCTCCACTCATCCTCCTGCGCTCCAAGGAATAGAGCCCCAGCCTACTCAACCTCTCCCTATAGCTCACACCCACCAGTCCTGGCAACATCCTCATAAATCTTTTCTGAACCCTTTCAAGCTTAACAATATCTTTCCTATAACATGGTGCCCAGAACTGAACACAATAGCCTTAATTAAACAAACATTTAGTTTAGTTTATTTTAGTCCGCTTTACTTTAGTTTAGTTTTATTTTGTTTAGTTTTGTTTAGTTTAGTTTCATTTATTATTGTCATGTATGTCAAGGTACAGTGAAAAGCTTTATTTTTTTACATACTATCCAGTCAGCAAAATGACTACACATGATTACAGTCAACCCATCCACAGTGTACAGATATAGGGTATAACATTTAGTGCAAAATAAAGTCCAATTAAAGATCATTTGAAGTAGACAGCACAGCAGCGCAGTTGCTGCCTTACAGTGCCAGAGACAGGTTCAATTCTGACTACAGGTACTGTCTGTACAGAGTTCATACATCCTACCTGCTTTCTCCAGTTACCCATACTACAAACATGGACAAGTTTGTAGGGTAATTGGCTCATATAAAGTGTAAATTTGTCACACCTGCCACACCTCTAGACACTTGACACCCTCCACATTCCTCCCCTATTCTAATCATGAGTTACACCTGCATTCACTCTGCTCCCCTCATCAGTCAATGGTTATGTGCCTGCTATCTACATTCACTCCCTGTTGACTGATCAGTTCTGTATTGGTGCATTATATTTGTATTTTGGTTTTCTCCTGGAATTGGCTGCAGGGTGTGCCTGCATTCGAGTTGTCTCTATTCCTGAGCCCCCGGACAGATTAGTCTGCCAGTATGGACTCGGCAGGCAACCCTGGTCAAGAGATTGAGGATTTATTGCCTTGTTTACGGAGTTCCCAGCGCAGGCGGCGCTGACCGACATCGCGGAGTCCTGGGACCCATTGCCAAGGGCCGCCAGCGTGAATCTCCGCCCGGCGCGGCCTGGGGACATCGGGAGCTGCCGAATCCGGTGGGAAGCGGTGGCTGATTTGGAGATCACTAAGGTTGCCTATGCCATCTCCCTGCTGTCAGGACGTGCTTCAACCAGGGGTACAGATGCATGGGAAAGACAGCTAGATTTCTGTCAGAACTTTGCCCATTTTTCGGCTGAGCTAGGAGGGATTTTCGACCGCCCTTTAGTCTGAAGAGAAGCAGCCCAGAGGATGCTGCGTCTCTGCCAGAGGCTACGCTCTGTTGCTGATTCCGCCATTGACATTCAGACCACGGCTGTAGAGAGCGGCTGGTGTGATACCGCTCTGCTCAGTGTCTTCATTCATGGCCTCAACGAGAACCTGAATGATGAGTTGGCCTCTCGTGACCCCCCCTCTGGTTTGGACTCACTGATTGAAGTAACCATCTGTTTAGATAACTGGCTCCGAGAGCGAGAGCGAGCCAAGCTACCAACAGCTCTTTACCAGTCACCAGACTCATCATGCAACGGTGAAAGCAACACGTGTCCTAAATTTTCTGAGGCGCAACTTTCATCATTGTTCAACTTCTGTCAAGGAGAAGCTATACTTCACCCTCGTTAGACCTCATTTGGACTATGCAGTTGCAGCATGGGACCCATACACAAATAAAAACATTTCTTCCATCAAACGTGTCCAAAGACGGGCGGCTCGATTTGTTACTAACACCTATGTGAGAGAGAAGCGAGTGTTACCAAACTTCTGAATTCTCTGGGGTGGAACCCTCTCCAAGACAGACGTGAAGCTCACCATTTGACCTGTTTTTACAAAATGTTAAATGGCCAGCTCGACATAGATTACAAAACCTACACCAAACCCAAACCAATTAGGAGCAGACGAGGGCATTCAATCCAATTTGTGATTCCAGCTACGAAGACAGATGTGTACAGCAATTCGTTCTTCCCCCACACAATTAAAGCATGGAATAATCTCCACCCTACTATAGTCACCCAACCAGGTGCAACTAAATTTAAGGTTGCTCTTTCTTCCCAAGAACCCTTTCTGGCTTAAGTCCTCCCTTCACCACCTCTAGTTTAAATTCCATTTGGAATATTTTGGAGGACCAAGAAACCAAAACCAAGAACCTAACCCTTCACACTCCTCTCGTCACAGTGAGTCTTTTGTTCCATTTCCCTCTGAAGCAAGAAGCCTCACACATCCCGGCCCTGATCCAGTGTAGGGGGAGCCTACGCAGAGTGGCCGCACCAGGCTAAGCGTGGCCGAGCGCATGAGACGCATACGGGGAGAAGTTGTCTCTATTGTGGAGTCCCGGACATTTCATCGCTGCCTGCTCAATATAAGCCAACGCTCCCCAGTTAGAGAGGGATTATGGGTGAGCCAGGTTTATTTCCCCCCTCTTTCCACCAGACCCGTTGTACTCATTGGAAACAAGTCGTTGAAACTCGATGCTCTCATTGACTCAGGGGCTGATGATAGCTTCATTGATATCACTCTAGCTCGGAGGTTCCAGATTCCCACAGTAAGGGGAGAGGAGCCCCGCCAAGCCAGTGCACTTGATGGTAGAACCTCACTCACTACTCTCCCCCTAGAATTATGTGTTAATGGTCACCACCGGGAGAGCATTCACTTGCTGTTACTAATCTCACCTCATCTTCCATTCATTCTGGGTCAGCCTTGGCTGACAACTCACAACCCCACTGTCAACTGGTCCACTGGCAAGATCTCCACTTGGCGGGGAGGATTGTCACGTTAGGTGCAGGTCATCCGCGACAACTCCGGGCACCCCCTCCATGAAATTCTGGAGGATCAAAGGAACACACGGAACAACAACTGGCTCCTCTCCCTGCGCTGTAGTACGGAGAAGTTCAGGAGATCCTTCACCTCTGCAGCCATTAGATTTTATAATACTGACCGCTAATTAGTTAATTATTGGGTCTTTTTAAGTATTTATTGCTTTCATATTGTATTTTATGTATTTTTTGTCTCCTTTCATTCTTAATGTGTGGGTTTGTTGGATGTTGGCTTCTGGACATCTGAATTTCCCCGAGGGGATCAATAAAGTATTTATTATTATTATTATTATTATTATTGTTAATTGTCTTCTCTCCACTTGTCTTCTCCTCACCTCTGTGTCTGTTGCTCCCAGTAACTATCCTGACCTGTCCAAGGTACCATCAGAGTATCATGACCTGGAAGAGGCATTTTGCAAGTCCCGAGCCACCTCTTTACCTGCTCACCTCCCTTGTGATTGTGCCACTGACTTATTATCTGGTACTTCTCCACCCCGCGGTCGTCTGTACTCGCTCCCTGCTCCTGAGACAATGCCATGGAGAGATACATTTGAGTCTTTGGCAGCTGGTTTAATTCATCCACCCTCCTCTCCCGCCGGGACTGGGTTTTTCTTCATGAGTAAGGAGGACGGCTGCCTTCCCACTTGCATTGATTATCGAGGCTTGAATGACATCAGTGTCAAGAATAGTTATCCTTTCCCACTCATCTCCTCTGTCTTCAACTGCCTGCAGTGTGCCATCATGTTTACGAAGCTGGATCTACCCAATGCCTATCACTTGGTTCTCATCAAGGAAGGAGATGAGTGGAAGACAACCTTCAATACACCCAGTCTCCTAATGCCCTTCGGCCTGACCATCTGTCCTCCAGGCTCTGGTCAATGATGTGCTGACCATCTGTTCTCCAGGCTCTGGTCAATGATGTGCTCCGGGACACCCTGGACCCTTCCCTCACCCGTGGTTTTCATCAACAGCACCCAGTTCCGCTGAGGTGGATGCCAGGAGGCATCCGTGGGAGGGAGAAGAGGGGGGGGGGGTGGTCCTGTCACATCTGCCATGCCTCCAGACACTTGAGACTCTCTCTACATTCCTCCCCTGATCTAATCATGAGTTGCACCTGCATTCACTCTGCTCCCCTCATCAGTCAAGTTATATGCCTGCTATCTACATTCACTCCCTGCTGACTAATCAGTTCTGTATTTAGCAACATAGAAACATAGAAAATAGGTGCAGGAGTAGGCCATTCGGCCCTTCGAGCCTGCACTGCCATTCAATATGATCGTGGCTGATTTGGTCGGTTACGTTTGCGTTTGGATTTTGGTTTTCTCCTGGACTTGCCTTGGTGTGCCTGCATTCGAGTCCTCTCCATTCCTGAGCCCCCTGACAAAAGTGGCCCTGGTGTGTAGGACAGTGCTAATGAAAGGGGTAAGCAAAGACTCTGTAGGCTGGGCCTGTTTCCACGCTGTAGCCACCCTGTAGCCCTAAAGTAAAGTCTTGATGGGAGGTCGGGACCGCTTTCTATTTGGTGAAAAGATGGTTCCGTTGCCTGATAACAGATGGGGAGAAACTGTGCAGAATCTGGAGATATGAGTTTTCAAACTTCTGTGTCTCGTGCCTGATGAGAAAGAGGAGAAAAGGGAATAACCAGGTTGAGACTCATCCTTGATGATGCTGGTGGCCTTGCCGAGGCAGCGTGAAATGTAGATGGAGTCATTGGAGGGAAGGTTGGTTTGCGTGATGATCTGGGCTACATCCACAACTTTTTGTAATTTCTTGCAGAATTAGATCTTGGATCTTGGATGCATCCTGATAAAATGCTTTCTACGGCGCATCTGTAGAAGTAGGTGAGAGTTGTTGGGGGCATGCTGCACTTCCTAAGCCTTCTAAGGAAGTAGAGGCGCTGGTGTGCTTTCTTGGCCACTGCTTTGATGTGGCTGGTCCAGGACAAATCACTGGTGATATTTATTCCTAAGGACTTGAAGCTTTCAACCATCTCTCCTTTGGCCATGCTCCACTTTCAACTATGCTCTTCTGTCAATGTCAACTGGTGTGTGTACTGCTTAGTCAAAGAATCAGAATCTTATGCTGGTTCTAGCATCTCAGTGCAAAACTCAGATACGTACAATATAAATACAATGCATTGTGCAATCTCTGTTGAGCTGTACCAGGTCTCAAATGTCGTTAAAGTGACACTTTGAGCTGCTTAAAATAACTTTCACTGAACTAATTTGAGAAGATTAAATAAAGATTCTGCTAGTTCCACAAAAGCACTATTGATGATTGTTGCCCTGGCTCACACTTCATGAGATTTGTATTCAAGATGTCCCTGCAGCCATCAAAGCTGAACACACACACATACAACTTACTGCACTTGAGTAAAAAATACATTTTGGGATAATGGAGAATTTCTCTTGGAGTTGTTCCACCTTCAAAATATCTGGGTTTGTGGTATTTGCCATAAGCCACAAAAGGTAGAAGTGTACTGCAGTTGGTACCAGATACAACTTTCATTTGTCCCTGCAAAGTGCATTTGACTTCTCTTTAGTAGGGGTGAGCATTTTATATTAAAAATATTGTATTGAAAATATGTCTGGCTGTCCCTTTTGATTTGTATTCGGTGCTTAAACAAATTGCAAGAACTCTCAGTGAAGTGTAGAACGTATTGTACTGCCTCACTTTTACCCCAACACACACCGTATGTGGACTCGCAACAGTAGTAAATGAGGAGAAACGGCATGAAAAGAACTGTCTTTTGGTGTTACAGACCCTTGATGCCATTGGCAGGATGCAGACATTCGAGTTACGGCTGCTGCTTTGTGGCAGAATAGTACCCTCTGCTGCTATACTCCTTCCACAGGAAATGTGCATCCTTCCTCAGGGATGTCTGCAAAATGGTGTCACGTATTTGTGACCTCCTCTGCTCATTAAAACGTTCCCAAAGACAGCTCTCTGCATGGGGCTATGTAGCTTCAACGAGCATGAACTCATTTGCAGCCCTTATTTTGGTCACAGTAGTGAAAATACTAAGCAGTATTTTCCTTCAGAGATAGAAATCTTTCAGCAGCACAGCAGACTCAAGCACCCGTTTAAACTCTAAACACCTACTGATTCATTCTTTTCAGCACTAATTATGTTATCTCTTCTGGTCCTTAAGAACATAATGGCCAGATCTTCATTATTTATCGTTCAAATCCCTGTAATGGCCGTAGTAGAGGGCTTTACTGTGTAAATGCAGGCTTGTTTGGAAAATAAAAGCTGATGTGAAAAATGAAAACTGATAGAATCAAATGTTCAAATTGCTTCTGTCAAAGCTATAGGCTCCTGCTTCTATACATGTACAATAACCTATGAATAAAAAAATAGTAGGTCAACAGAAAGTCTTTCCCTTATATGTGAATTTATATTAATTTTAATATCAAGGATGTTGGGGATGATCAGCCATTGTTGATGTGTGTTGTTGAATTTATCAAGGAGGTGTTGGAGTTGGAGGTGTGTTGATGAATTTATTTCACAGATGTATATTTCAATTCACATCGCTCCTTTTACTTGAATAATGAATTACAAATGTCAATGTCTCTTTTTAGTTTTAATTTAGAGATACAGCGCGGAAACAGGCCCTCCGTCCACCGAGTCCGCACTGACCAGCGATTCCTGCACATTAATAGCCCTGTCCCACGGTACGAGTTCATTCCAAGAGCTCTCCCGAGTTTAAAAAAAAAATCAAACTCGTGGTAAGCACGGAGAATTAACGTAGCGGGTACGTCGGAGCTCGGGGACGTCTCTTAGCGACTCGTAACGCTAACGGCAGGTACTCGGGAAGACTCGCTAACGGCAGGTAAGCACGGGAAGACGCGTGAAGATTTTTCAACATGTTGAAAAATGTCCACGAGAGCCCCGAGTACCGACGAGTGGCCATTACCGTAAATCTCCGAGTTCGAATCAGAGCAAACTCGGGAGAGCTCTTGGAATGAACTCGTACCGTGGGACAAGGCTATAACACTATCACACACACACACACACACACACACACACACACACACCACACCACACCACACCACACCACACCACACCACACCACACCACACCACACCACACCACACCACACCACACCACACCACACCACACCACACCACACCACACACACAACAATTTACAATTTACCAGCCTATTAACCCACAAATCTGTACGTCTTTGGAGCGTGGGAGGAAAATGAAGATCTCGGAGAAAACCCAAGCTTGGGGGGGATTGTACAAACTCCATACAGACAGCACCCGTAGTCGGGATCGAACCCGTGCCTTGAGTGCAGCAAGCGCTGTAAGGCAGCAACTCTACCGCTGTGCCACCGTGCTGCCCTTCTTTACCAATAGACAATAGGTGCAGGAGTAGGCCATTCGGCCCTTCGAGCCAGCACCGCCATTCAATGTAATCATGGCTGATCATCCCCAATCAGTACCCCGTTCCTGCCTTCTCCCAATATCCCCTGACTCCGCTATCTTTAAGAGCCCTATCTAGCTCTCTCTTGAAAGTATCCAGAGAACCGGCCTCCACCGCCCTCTGAGGCGGAGAATTCCATAGACTCACAACTCTCTGTGAGGAAAAAGTGTTTCCTCGTCTCTGTTCTAAGTGGCTTACCCCTTATTCTTAAACTGTGACCCCTGGTTCTGGACTCCCCCAGCATCGGGAACATGTTTCCTGCCTCTAGCGTGTCCAAACCCTTAACAAGGGGATGAGGTTGTGAAATTGTCACTGAAGTGTCTCTTCAACAAGTGTTATGGTTTTGCCAGGGATAAACACTGCTTCTAGGCCCTGGTTGCTTCCTGACTAGCTTTTAATACCATTGGTCAGTAGTGGTGGCAAGGCCTTAACTACTTTGTTGTGGGATGGAGTCAACGATGTTTGTGTCAAAGACAGAGTTATGATTGAGTAATACATAAAAGTGTTCATCCATATTCTTGATGAGTTCATTCTCATTCTTAACTCCCAGCAGACTAGAGATAGTCATAACTTCACTGATGAATTTGCACATGACATGTCTGTCAATGAGTTGCTGAACCTCCTGTGCCCTTTCAACCTACCACTGATCTTTCGATTATGGGACTTCTATTGGACTTCAAGTTTCTGGTACGTTAAGCCGTTTATTATCCTTTGAGGTGCTGTGGATCTTCCAATGCAAGAGGTCCTTGAACACCTCTCATGGTAGAGACAGACCCCAATGAAATTAGGGACAACTGGGGAAACACAGGCCCTGCAGTTGTAAGTATAATACTAGTCATAAGGTCGTAAATGATAGGAGAAGAATTAGACCATTTGGCACATCGAGTGTACTCAGCCATTCATTCATGACTGATCTATCTCTCACTCCTAACCTCATTCTCCTGCCTTCTCCCCATAACCTCTAACACCCATACTAATCAAAAATCTATCTATCTCTGCCTTAAAAATATCAATTGACTTGGCCTTCACAGCCTTCTGTGGCAAAGAATTCCACAGATTCAGCACTCTTTGACTGAAGAAATTTTTCCTCATCTCCTCTCTAACTAACATCTTTTAATTCTGAGGCTGTGAGCTCTAGTCCTAGACTCTCCCACTAGTGGAAACATCCTCTCCACATACACTCTAGCCAAGCCTTTCACTATTCTGTATGTTTCAAGAGGTCGCCCCCTCATTCTTCTAAACTCCAGTGAGTACAGGCTCAGTGCTGACAAACGTTCAACATAGGTTAATAATAATAATAATAATGGATGGGATTTATATAGCGCCTTTCTAATACTCAAGGCGCTTTACATCGCATTATTCATTCACTCCTCAGTCACACTCGGTGGTGGTAAGCTACTTCTGTAGCCACAGCTGCCCTGGGGCAGACTGACGGAAGCGTGGCTGCCAATCTGCGCCTACGGCCCCTCCGACCACCACCAATCACTCACACACATTCACACACAGGCAAAGGTGGGTGAAGTGTCTTGCCCAAGGACACAACGACAGTATGCACTCCAAGCGGGATTCGAACCGGCTACCTTCCGGTTGCCAGCCGAACACTTAGCCCATTGTGCCATCTGTTGTCCCTACTGTTAACCTACTCATTCCTGGGATCACTCTTGTAAACCTCCTCTGGACCCTCTCTAACTAGTGTTCAAGACCCCGTGGGTTGAAAGACAGCCACTGCGATGCTCGTGTTTAAGATGTTGCTGTGATTTTAGAACAAATAACAGAACAGCAAAAGGGCAGGCCCTATGACCACAATAAATGTGCTGAAAATGGTGCCAAGACCAACTCATACCTGCCTGCACGTAACCACATTCCCTGCATATCCATATCCCTATCCAAAAGTATCTTAAATGCCACTATCGTATCTGCCTCACCCACCATTCCCAGCAGCGGGTTCCAGGCGCTCACCACTCTCTGTGTAAGATACTTACCCCACACATCTCCTTTAAACTTTGCCCATCTCATCTTAAAGCTCTGCCCTCTAGTATTTGATTTTTCAATCCTGGGAAAAAGATTCCAACCTCTCTACGCCCCTCTTAATTTTATACACTTCCACCGGGTGTTCCCACAACCTCCGGCATTCCAGAGAAAACAATCCACGTCTGTCCAACCTCTCCCTGCAGCTAATATCCCCATATCCAGGTATTTTAGTTTTCTTATTGTATTTGTTAATCACTTGTCCTGGTCTAACTGCCCCATCCCACTATATCAGGTGGTATAACAGAAGTAGAGCACTGAGGTTAAACGATTAGTTTGCAGGGAAAGGAAATATGTGACAATAATTTGCGTATCTTCCATTCGTTTGTTCTATATCTGTCTGTAACATGGTCTATATCTCTCATTTCCCTTTCCCCTGAGTCGGAAGAACGGTCTCAATCCGAAACATCACCTATTCCTTTTCTCCAGAGATGCTGCCTGACCCGCTATATCGAAGTATGTACCATCTCTATCCCACATTCCCTCTCTCCCCTGAGTCTCAGTCTGAAGAAGGGTCTTGACCCGATACAGTACTTCACCCATTCCTTCTCTCCAGAGATGCTGCCTATCTCGCTGAGTTACTCCAGCTTTTTGTGTCTATCTTCAGCCAAAAAGGAAATATAGAAATATGTCAAACAGTAGTTTAAAAACATCCTCAGAGTATAAGCATGTTGCAACAAGTATGCCTGCCAAACCATTATCAAATAATCAATCACATATTTATGAAAGAATCATATACAAACAGCATTGAATGATGCCCCCTACTGGATCATTCCCATATTTGTATGAATGTCTCAGTGATCATTTTAATTTTCTATATTCCTTTTAGGACTTTTCACAAACAATCCAAACTATTATTCCAGATCAATAGAAAGTATAAAAGCCTTTGTGCTAAGGGCTCTTACAATGGATGCTAAGTGTTGGAGAATAACTAGTTTGGAGGATTGACGTACTCAATTTTAACTTAGTCGTTTACATATATCATTAATTACTGTGCTTATTGGATAATGGCAGTGAACTCTCATGAAGAATCTGTGGTCATCTTTTGTAGTATCTGCAGCAGGCAAACAGGACCCCTAGATAGATAGTATTTCAGAGACTATAGATTGTCAATAAGTCCAGTTTTCTGCAGTTGATTTGTGCAGTCTGAAGAAGGGTTTCGGCCCGAAACGTTGCCTATCTCCTTCGCTCCATAGATGCTGCTGCACCCGCTGAGTTTCTCCAGCATTTTTGTGTACCTTCTACAGTTGATTTATTGGGGATGTGGAGGGTCAATAATTTCCACAAAAATTGGTGGTTTGTTCCAAGTAAAATAGCTTGGGACAGAAACTTGTCCTTTGTCACTTTAATTTAATTTGGTTTAGAGATACAGCATAGAAATAGGCCCTTCGACCCACCAAGTCCCCACCGACAACCTATCCACACTGATTCTACTGTATGTGATTCCACTTTCTCATCCAATCCCTATATGTTAGGGACAATTTTACAAGAGGCCAATTCACCCGTAAACCGACACATCTTTGGGATGTGGGAGGAAACTGGATCTCCCGGAGGAAACCCACAGGAAGAACATGCAAACTCCACACAGATAGCATAGGGGGCCAGGATCGAACCATGGTGCTGTGAAGCAGAGTCTCTGCCAGCTGCACCACTGTGCCGTCCCTTGCGCTAAGTAGACAACATGTTTGCATTCCTATGTTCCATTGCACGTACCAATTTGTTTCTGCAGGCTTCAATAGAACCAAATTACAGAGGGAAAGTACATTAGCTACTGTACTCCTTGTTTGCCAATAGCCACCAAGAACAAGCTAACTCCAGTTTGCAACATATATATCTGAAGTGTATTGTGCCTTCTGCTAATGAAAGACATGAAATTGTTGCTATCCAGAAGCCTACCCTACACAGAACAATGAGAGATTGTCAGAATGAGCAAAATCTATCCTAAAAGAGAAGTGGCTTAAGGTTAGATACAAATCTCAGACCTGACTTGTTCTGATAAGTCCAAAGCAAGTAACAGTAAATAAATAGTGGCATGTTGAAACTAAACATTTGTCATTATAATTCTTATCCTTGATGTAGAGGCAATTTTACTTCCCACTTTTACTAGCTCTTTAATGGTGCTTTTGAAATCAGACAAAAGTTGTTAAGCTTGTTTTTGTAGGGGTGGTCACTTCTTGATACTTCTCCATATATTCTTAATTAGTACGGGTGTCAGAGGTTATGGGGAGAAGGCAGGAGAATGTGGTTAGGAGGGAAAAATACTGTAGATCAGCCGTGATTGAATGGCTGAATAGACTTGATGGGCCGAATAGCCTAATTCTACTCCTATCTCTTATGACCTTATTAGGTGTGGCATGTCAGGGCATGTCGGGGCAAGACTGTATGACGTCAATGTTCCATGGCAGGCTGGTGATAACCGATTTGTAATCAAAGGAGCAGTTGAATCATCATGACCTTATGACTGTGAACAAAGGTCACTGATTAAGGTTGGTCCACAAACCCCCACCAGTGTTTTTTGTGTTGTGTCGGCAGTTGATAGGAATAAACTAAGGGAAAATTAACCAAGGAAAGTTAGTAAAGGGAACTTTTGTAAGAAGCCCAATGTTATATTTAGGTCGGGACTAATCTAACCATGTCTAAATTTCCCAGTTTTAGTATATTGCCATTTTGACCACAACTGAACTTTAAGCCAAATAAATCTCATGTAATTCGATGTCTCAGTTCCAATACTAACATCAGGTGGGTGTTGACAGGTGGCTGCTCCTTCTAATGAAGCAAGGATCAATAAGGCCGTGAGTGTTTGTGTGGTGAGAGCAAGTATGGTCTTTGGTCGAATATCTCGGTGCATTTGGAATAACATAGCTTCAAGCTGCCAGTAAGTAGAGTAACAGAGTTACACCGCACGGAAACAGGCCCTTTGACCCAACAGTCCCATTTTCCACCATTTGGTTCATATTCCTCTAAACCTTTGATCCATTCCAGAGTAGAAGATATATAAGACAGTCAAGGGTCAATTCCTACAGCATCGTCCATCATGTCTTAGCTGATCATCAAGCATCCATCTACACTAATCTTACACTAAAGTCATTCTATTTTTTTCTCACCACATTCCCATCAACTCTCCAATATTCTACCCCTCACTAAGGGGTAAGAGTGGGGGAAATTAGCAGTGACCAATGAACCTACTGACATGCATCTTGAGGAAGAAATCAAAGCACCTTAAGGTGACCACAGGTTGATACAGATGGCACTCTCCACATGCTGTTGTGTCACACTTAAATGTACACACTGTAGAATGCGCAGTCAATACTTGTTAATTTGACATCGTGGCATGTTCGCATCTTACTTAGGTACAAGAATAAGATTACAACCAACAGAGATCATAAGAGATAGGAGTAGAATTAGGCCATTTGGCCCATCAAGTCTACACCGCTATTCAATGATGGCTGATCATCTCTCACTCTAACCCCATTCTCCAGTCTTCTATCCATAACTTCTGACTCCCGTACTAATCAAGAATCTATCTATCTCTGCCTTAAAAATACTGACAGCCTCTTCAGCCTCCTGTTGCAAAGAATTCCACAGATTCACCACCCTCTGACAAAAGAAATTCCTCCTCATCTCCTTCCTAAAAGAACGTCCTTTAATTCTGAGGTTATGACCTCTAGTCCTAGACTCTCCCACTGGTGGAAACACCCTCTCCACATCCACTCTAACCAAGCCTTTCACTATTCTGTACATTTCAATGAGGTCCCTCCCTCATTCTTCTGAACTCCAATGAATATGGGCCCAAAGATAATTTGTTAACAGCACCAATATAGTAATCAATCTTCAGCTCTGTTGGCTGAAGATATGGCTAGATTGGGTTGCCTAAAGACGTGACTAAAGGAGAACTGGTGCTTAGAAGAAGAAAGCACTAGAAGCAATAAAATGGGTATATGAACATACTGAAAATGAATCTGAACCACTGCCACAAAATATTGGCCCATTGAGAAACCATGGCCAATGACAAGCACTAATGCCTGCTAACATGACAGAAGTTAGGGATGTTGCGTCACATAATCATGTCAGTGTGGAGGCCTGAAACAAGAGAGACAAGGACAGCACAGCCCCAGTGAAAATAGCTATGTAAATGATTTGGGTGCACTATGTCTATCTCCACAGTCATCAACAAACCCAACAATTATGTAGTTCCATTGTTCATAAAGTCCAAAAGTCACACAGCACGGAAACAGGATCTTTGGCCCACTTGCCCACACAAACCAAGGTGCCTACCTGAGCTAGCCCCACTTTCCTATATTTTGCCTTTCCTATCCCTGCACCAGGTCGTGTGTAACTCTACCAGACAGTGCATAGAGTCAAAACATTGAAGAGGAGTAAGGTCAGAGGCAAGTTATGTCAAGTCTCCATGCCCCAATATTCCCTTATTACCTTAAATTTAATAAAGGTTTCCCCAGCAGCCTGTGTGCTATTTCGACTTTTTTGTTATTTTTAGTGTGTCTAAAATGTATGTTTTAATGTTTCTCGGTATGTTTTATGTGGGGGATGAGGGGGGGGGGGGGAATAGGGGGGAATAGGAGGAAACCATTTTCAGTCACTTGCCTCGAGGAGATGTGATCTTTCTCCTTGTCACATCTCCGCCCCTGCTCGCGGCCTAACATCTGGATTGGTGCGGCCTTTCCTGGAGTGCAGCGCGGACTTACCATTGCGGAGCGGGCGATCCTTTGCCGAGGATTGCTGTGGAAGTGCTCCGACCACGGGGCTTGTCGATTTCAACACCGTGAAGCCGCCGTCTCCGGTAAGAAAAGGCCGACTCGGGATCTCCATGTTTCCATTCCGTCACGCCGTCTCCATCATCCCGGCGCGAGGGCTTGGACATCGAGCCGTTGGCAGAGGCAGTGCTGAGGGTTCAAAGCCCCGACCACCACGGGTGAACAAAGGAGGAAGATGGCTGAACTTTATTGCCTTCCATCACAGTGAGGAATGGAGATTCCACTGTGGTGGATGTTTATGCTATTGCGTATTTCGTTCTTTTTTTACTTGTATGGCTGTCTGGTAACTCAAATAACACTGTACCTTAATTGGTGCATGTGACAATAAATGTGAACTTTAACTTGAACTTAAATACATAACAATGGCCCCAATGTTTGAACAGGACCGAGTGAAACTAGCTGGTGGGAGAACCAACAAAACTATTTCAGGTGGAGATGAGCAGGTCATGAAATGCAAAGAAAAGTAAATTAAATGACTTTTAATTGACTTTTACTCACTGCCCTATAGATCCTTGCCTCTTGAGAAGGAACACCCACCTGTCAAATACCTAAAGTTGGAACATGTTGGCCAGTGTGGGCAAGTTGGGCCGAAGGGCCTCTTTCCATGCTGTATGACTCTATGACTCTGTAAATGTCATGACCATAACACGAGTATTCTGATTTTGTGAGTCAGGATGACAGATGCATTTCTCACAGGCTGGAACTACCTTTCTCTTCTGAAGACAAGGCCAAATAAATGTCCACAGCTCAATTGCATCCTGGCCCTACTAACGACCAAAGGGAGAAGATAAATTGTCTTAGAAACTTGAGTACATCTACTTTATAATCATAGATACATAGAGTGATACAGTGTGGAAACAGGCCCTTCGGCCCAACTTGCCTACACCGGCCAACAATGTCCCAGCTACACTAGTCCCATTTACCTGCGTTAGGTCCATATCCCTCCACACTTGTCCTGTCCATGTACCTGTCTAACTGTTTCTTAAATGTTGGGATAGTCCCTGCCTCAACTACCTCCTCTGGCAGCTTAAAAGTTACCCCGCAGATTACTATTAAACATTTTCCTCTTCACCTTGAACCTATGTCCTATGGTCCTCGATTCCCCAACTCTGGGCAAGACATTTTGTGCATTTACATGATTTATTCCTTTCATAATCTCATGCACCTCTATAAGATCACCCCTCATCCTCCTGCGCTCCAAGGAATAGAGACCCAGCCTACTCAACTGTTCTCAGTGTTGATTATTTTCAGCATGCGTAATCTTCATTCCCCAACTTCAGAGCCATAAAAGATGGTATCGACACTGGGCATCAAAGAGACTCGAGTCAGATTTAGAAGATTGAGGGGGGATCTTATAGAAACTTACAAAATTCTTAAGGGGTTGGACAGGCTAGATGCAGGAAGATTGTTCCCGATGTTGGGGAAGTCCAGAACAAGGGGTCACAGTTTAAGGATAAGAGGGAAGTCTTTTAGGATCAAGATGAGAAAATCATTTTTTACACAGAGAGTGGTGAATCTGTGGAATTCTCTGCCACAGAAGGTAGTTGAGGCCAGTTCATTGGCTATATTTAAGAGGGAGTTAAATGTGGCCCTTGTGGCTAAAGGGATCAGGTGGTATGGAGAGAAGGCAGGTATGGGATACTGAGTTGGATGATCAGCCATGATTATATTGAAGGGCCGAATGGCCTACTCCTGCACCTATCTATCTATATTACTAAAACTCTGTTCTTGACCGCTTTTGGCGATCTGTGCTGCGATTTCCGAGAGAACGCCGCCACCTACGACCGTCATATTTGGCCACCTCGCTCAGAGCCCCCCTCTGCCGCATGTGTGCCGAGGATTTTTCCCGTCGATGAAATATGACCGAGATATTAATGTTTTTACAACATTCCCCATTCTCTCTACTGCCCCCGCTGGCAGCAGGGGAGGAGGGGACTATAAACCCGGAAGTATCCTGCTTCAATCACTTTCTGCCGGACCACGAAGTGAAAGGGTCATGGCTCTCTGAGCTGCAGCTCTACTCCAAGGTGAGTCCCCTGCATATGCTTTTTCAGCCAATTGATATGTATGTTGTTCACCATTCACCATGGTCTGAAGTTTCTTGGCATTTTGTTGGAAAGAGTTTGTAAATTTGTCTCTCTATATTGTGTTTGAAATGTGTATTGAACATGAAAAGCATTTGTATATTTGTCTATCTATATTGTGTTTGAAATGTGTATTGAAAATAAAAACCATTTGTTATTGTTATAAAGCAGTTTGCAAATTTGTTTCTCTTGGGTTTTAAAATGGTTGCACCTGTTTTCAGGTAACTAAAGCATGATGTCTTTGAAATGTTCATCTAAATTGAAATGCATTTGTTGCAACGTTTTCAGGCGAGTAATGCACGAATAAAGCTTTATATTTGGACCAGAACTGTGTTTAAATTTAAAATTGGCGCTCATTTTGTGATTTTGGCGGTTGCAAGATGGCGGCGATGACGTCATTTCCGGTGATCGGTAAGCCGACGGCGATGACGTCATTTCCGGTGATCGGTAACCCAGCGGCGATGACATCATTTCCAGTCGGAGGCGAGATGGCGGCGATGACGTCATTTCCGGTCGGAGGCGAGATGGCGCTGCCCACAGAGTACACGAGGTGTTGAAAAATTCTACAGAACTGGTAAGTGTTTGTTTGTTGCAGCCACAGCGGCAATTGTGTTTCAGCAAAAGCTGCAATTGTGTGTGTGTGTGTGAATATATGTGTGTGTGTGTGTGTGTGTGTGTGTGCGTGTGTGTGTGTGTGTGTGTGAATATATGTGTGTGTGTGTGTGTGTGAATATGTGTGTGTGTGTGTGTGTAGGTGTGTGCATGTGTGTGTGTGTGTGTGTGTGAATATGTGTGTGTGTGTGTGTGTATGCGAAAATATGTGTGTGTGTGTGTGAATATGTGTGTGTGTGTGTGTGTGTCTCTGTGTGTGTGTGTGTGTGTGTGTGTGCCTCTATGTGTGTGTGTGTGTGCGTGTGTGTGCCTCTCTGTGTGTGTGTGACATCTCTGTGTGTGTGTGCCTCTCTGTGTGTGTGTCTTGTGGTGCCTATGTGTGTGTGTGTGTGTGTGCCTCTCTAGTGTGTGTGTGGTGTGTGCCTCTCTCTGTGTGTGTGTGCCTCTGTCTCTGTGTGTGTGTGGCCTATCTGTGCCTTGTGTGTGTGTGTGTGTGTGTGCCTCTCTGTGTGTGTGGTGCCTCTCTGTGTGTGTGTGTGTGTGCCTGTGCCTCTCTCTGTGTGTGTGTGTAGTGTGTGCCTCTCTGTGTTGTGTGTGTGTGTCCTCTGTGTGTGTGCCTCTCTGTGTGTGTGTGCCTCGGTGTTGTGTGTGTCTCTCTGTTGTGTGTGCCTATGTGTGTGTGTGTGTGCCTCTCTGTGCGTGTGTGCCTGTCTGTTGTGTGTGTGTGTGTGTGTGCCTCTCTGTGAGTGTGCCTGTGTGGTGGTGTGTGAATATGTGCGGGCCTGCTGTTGTGTGCCTCTGTGTGTGTGTGAATATATGTGTGTGTGTGTGCCTCTCTATGTGCGGTGTGTATGTGGAATATGTGTGTGTGAGAAATATATCAGTGTTTTGTAGTTCAAGCTTATTTGTTATGTTAGTAGTCGTGGTGGCTGTCAGGAAGAAGCTGTTCCTCAATGTATATGTTACAGTTTTCAGTTTACATAAGTTGGATGTGACTCCAGAAGTCGGGCATCAGTCAGTCCACAAGCCGTGAGAGTGAGTCAGTCCAAAGGCCATGAGTTAATCCCAAGGCAGTGAGTGAGTCTACAGGTCATGAGTAAATCGCTCACTGCCCCCCTCCTCCACTGACATCCCCCACCTCAAAATGCTGCCCTCCGCCTGGCTATAGAATGCACCCCCTACTGAAGCCCTGCACATCCCCTGCATGAGGACACCCCACCCCCTTCTCATCAGTTCACGGCAACCCCTGGCTGAAGCTGCCCTTGGCTGCACGACATTTACCACCCATAGGGCAGTGTCTTGAGGTGGGGGATGAGTCTGTGTATGTGTGTGTGATTGAGTCTGTGTGTGCGTGTGTGTATGAGTCTATGGGTGTGTGGGTCTTTGTGTGAATGTGTGTGTCATTGAGTTTGTGTGTGCGTGAATGAGTCTGTGTGTGTGTGTGTGAATATTTGTGTGCATGTGAATATGTGTGTGTGTGTGTGAATATGTGTGTGTGTGTGAATATGTGTGCGTATGTGTGTGTGGATATGTGTGTGTGAATATGTGTGTGTGAATATGTGTGTGTGTACGTGTGTGTGTCTGAATAAGTGTGGGAGTGAATATGTGTGTGTGTGATTGAATGTGTGTGTGTGTGAATAAATGTGTGTATGAGTGAGTACGCATATGTGTGTGAGTGCGTGTGAATATATATGTGTGTGAGAAATAATATAGTATTTCGTAGTTCAGAGCTTATTTGTTAAGTTTAATAGCGTGATGGCTGTCAGGAAGAAGCTGTTCCTCAATGTAGATGTTACCGTTTTCAGTTTACATAAGTTGGACGTGACTCCAGAAGTCGGGCATCAGTCAGTCCACAAGCCATGAGAGTCAGTCAGTCTAAAGGGCATGAGTTAATCCCAAGGCAGTGAGTGAGTCCACAGGTCATGAGTAAATCGCTCACTGCCCCCTCTCCTCCACTGACATGCCACACTTCCACCTGGCTATAGGATGCACCCCCTACTGAAGCCGCCCTCATTTCCTGCATGAGCCCCCGCCCCCCATTTCTCATCAGCTCACGAGAACCCCCACCTGAAGCTGTGCCCCTCCCTTGGCTGCACAATGTTTACGACCCCCACCCCACCCTGACAGCCCCCACCTCAAAAAAATGTTTTGCACAAAATCTTCTGTGTTCATTAACAACTGAAATTGTCTTTAGGCTGCTTTTTCAACATCATGTCAGGAAATGTTAGAGGTCAAGGTGATGTGGCTATTGCTGTAGTATCCTCTAGGATAGCAGCTACATTTCTGCCTGGTGGAAGAACTACACATTCTCGATTCAAGATACCCATCCAAGTGGCCGAGGATACATTGTGCAACATCGAGAAGAACTCTATGACGGCACATTTCACGAGGCAAGTGAAAGTCATTGTTTGGGATGAACGTCCAATGATTAGGAGAGGATGCCTTGAAGTTGTGGACAGAACTCTTCCAGATGTCTTCAGCAACACTAAGCATTTTGGTGCCCCCCTGCCAGTACAGGCCTCAGTGACTGAGCTGCCAGCCCTCAGTGACTGAGCTGCCAGCTCAAAAATCCATTCCGCCCACAAACTCCTTACTAGCCCTCTGGAAACCAGTACCTTTGGCCCAACATACTAGCTCAACAGAAATATGAAGGGAAATGTCAAAGGTTTCCTGAAGGATGGAACATCGCCCAAGAATGTTGTCATTAATAGCATGCTTCGTTGAATGATGACTTCTGAGATAAATTCTCAGATTTTCCTTCTTAAAATTTGACCGCTGACTTTCTCTATATTAAAATTGTCTCTTTTTATCAACAGGAAATAGTCATCAAGAGGCAGCGAGCAGCAGAACACAACAAGACGCAACAAGACACAACAAGTAAAAACTTAATAAATCTCATCTTTAAAATTTAAATTGTTCTTATATTTTAAGAGTCATTCACATTTTAAACTTTAATAAAACCTTTTTGCACTTTTAATGCTGTGTGTTCTTCATCACAATAGAACCTAATAGGCAGGAACGGCTGCTCTGTGGGAGAGCCACTAAGAGTGCATGGGGGGGAGGTTGTTTGGATATGCACTGAATGTGTGGGTGGGAGGGTAATGGCAAGGAGCAGAGTGGGGGGGGGGGGGGGGGGGGTGAAGGTAGGTGGGGTGACTGAGTGAACTGCCAGCGTACCAGGCATGAGTGACTGCACTGCCAGCCCACGAGCCGTGAGTTAGTGAACTGCCAGCCCACCAGCTGTAAGTGACTGAACTGCCAGCCCAATAATCCATTCAGTCCACCCTCTTCCCCCTTCTCTCTTACAGTCTCACCTGTTTTGGGCAGAATTTCTGGCAGTTTCTCAGCTACCAGCCTGCCAGGTCCGAGTGATTGTACTGCCAGGCCTCAGTGACTGAGCTGCCATCCCTCAGTGACTGTGCTGCCAGCCCAAAAATCCATTTGGCCCACAAATTCCATACTAGCCCTCTGGAAACCAGTACCTTCGGCCCCCAACACTCATACTAGCGCAACAGAAAGCCCCCCCCCCCCCCCGCCCCACTGGCCAGCAATATTGGAATTGGTGGAGAGGTGGAATATTGTGTTGGGTGTCCAGCCCTCCCGTGTGATGCTGGGACCCAATGGGTCCCACTTAGTCTAGTATCTATATTACTAAAAGTCTGATCTTGACCGCTTTTGGCCCTCTGTGCTGCGATTTCCGAGAGAACGCCGCCACCTATGGCCGTCATTTTTGGCCACCTCGCTCAGAGCCCACGTCTGACTTACTAGACCAGAGTATTTTTCCCATCGATGAAAAATCAGAGAGATAATATTGTTTTAAAAAAATTCACCATTCTCTCTGCTGCCCCTGCTGGAGGGAGGGGGAGGGACTATAAAACCAGGAAGTGGTGTGCCTCACTCAGTCTCTGCAAGATGGAGGTCACTCTGAGCTCTGAATAACACTGAACACATGTCTACTAAACCGTGAGTACCCTTAATGTGGTTTGAAAATGAAAATATGGTTAGTTTGAAGGAAAAAAAGCACTGCCTGCAAATGGTTGTTTGGGGGGTTTGGGTTGAATTAAAAGGGCACTCTCTCTCTCCCCTCCTCTCTCCCCATCTCTCTCCACCCCTCCCTCTCCTCTTCCCGCCCCCTCTCCTCTCTCTCCTCCCCCCCCCTCTCCCTACCCCCTCCTCACCCCCCTCACCCCCCCTCTCCTCCCCCCTCTCCCCTCCCCCCTCGCTCTCCTCTCCTCTCCTCTTTTTCTCCCCCTCCTCCCCTCCATCCCTTCCCCCACGGTCCCTCCCTTAAACCCCCCTCCCCTCCACACACCCCTTCCCTTCCCTCCACCCTCCCTGCTCCCCACCTCTCCCCCTCCCCTCACCCCCCCTCTCAGCACACCCTCTCTCTCCCCTCTCTCAGCACACCCTCTCTCTCCCCTTCTCCCCCTCTCTCTCTCTCCCCTCATCCCCCTCCCCAAAACCCCCTTCCCTCCCCTCCCTGCTCCCCACCTCTCCCCCTCACCCCCCCTCTCTCCCCCTCACTCTCACCCTCTCTCTCTCCTCCCCCACCTTTCCCCCCTCACCCACCCTCCCTCTTCTCCTCCCCTCCACCCCCTCTTCCTCTTGCCCCTCTCTCTGTGTCTCTGTCTCTCTCTCTGTCTCTGCCCCTTCTCTCTCTGCCCTCACTCTCTACCCCCCCCCCCCCCCCCCTCTCGATCCCTATCAAAGGGGGTAATTAGCGTGAGTGCGGGGGGGGGGGGTGATAGTTAGTGTGTGTGACGCTGCATGCTGCCCCCCCCCCCCCCGCAACCGCACGTTGGGGGAACAGACCCAACGGGTCTGCACTTGGTCTAGTGTCTATATTACTAAAAGTCTGTTCTTGACCGGTTTTGGCCATCTATGCTGCGATTTCCGAGAGAACGCCTCCACCTACGGCCGTCATTTTTGGCCACCTCGCCCAGAGCCCCCCTCCGCCATATATGTGCCGAGGATTTTTCCAGTGCGATGAAAAATGACAGAGATATTAATGATTTTACAAAATTCCCCATTCTCTCTGCTGCCCCCGCTGGCGGCAGGGGGATGGACTATAAAACCAGGAAGTGGTGTGCCTCAATTAGTCTGCAAGCTGGAGGAAGGCAGAGGGTCACGTTTCTCTGAGCTGTGAATAACACCGAACACATGTCCACACAACTGTGAGTAAGTACCCTTAATGTGGTTTGAAAATGAAAATATGGTTAAAGTAAAAAAGCACTGCCTGCAAATGGTTGTTTGGGGGGTTTGGGTTGAATTAAAAAGGCACTCTCTCTCTCTCTCTCTCTCTCTCTCTCTCTCCCTCTCTCTCCCCCTCTCTCTCCCCCTCTCTCCCCCCTTCCTCTCCCTCCCCCCCCCTCCCTCCTTCCCCTCCTCCCCCCCCCTCTCCTCTCCCTCCCTCTCCTCCCCCCTCCCTCTCCTCCCCCCTCCCTCTCCTCCCCCTCCCTCTCCTCTCCCTCCCTCTCCTCTCCCCCCTCTCCTCTCCCCCCTCTCCTCTCCTCTCCCCCCTCTCCTCTCCTCCCCCCCTCTCCTCTCCCCTCTCTCCTCTCCCCCCCTCCACTCCTCTCCCCCTCTCTCTCCCCCTCTCTCTCTCCCCTCTTTTTGTCCCCCTCCTCCCCTCCATCCCCTCCCCTCCCCTCACCTCACCCCCCTCTCAGCACACACCCTCACTCGCCCCTCTCCCTCTCCCCTCTCCCCCCCCTCTCCTCTCCCCCCCTCTCATCTCCCCTCCTCTCCCCCTCCCTCTCCTCTCCCCCCCCTCTCCTCTCCCCCCCCCTCGTCCTCTCCCCCCTCTCCTCTCCCCCCCTCTCCTCATCCCCCCCCTCTCCTCTCCCCCCCCTCTCCTCTCCCCCCCCTCCTCCTCTCCCCCCTTCTCCTCTCCCCTCGCCCCCCTCCTCTTCCCCCCTCTCCTCTTCCCCCTCTCCTCTCCCCCTTTCCTTCCCCCTTTCCTCTCGCCCCCTCTCCTCTTCCCCCTCTCCTCTTCCCCCTCTCCTCTCCCCCCTCCCTCTCCTTTACCCCCTCTCCTCTCTCCCCCTCTCCTCTCCCCCCCTCCACTCCTCACCACTCCCCTCTTTTTCTCCCCCTCCTCCCCTCCATCCCCTCCCCACCGTCCCTCCCCTAAACCCCCTACCCCCTTCTCTCCAACCCCCATCCCCCTCCCTGCTCCCCACCTCTCCCCCTCCCCTCACCTCCCCCTCTCAGCACACCCCCTCACTCCCCCCTCTCCCCCTCTCCTCTCCCCCTCCTCTCCCCCCCTCCACCCCTCCTCTCCCCCCCTCTCTTTCTCCCCTCTTTTTCTCCCACTCCTTCCCTCCCCCACTGTCCCTCCCCTAAACCCCCCTCCCCTCCACACACCCGTACCCCCTTCCCTCCACCCTCCCTGCTCCCCACCTCTCCCCCTCCCCTCACCATCTCCTCTCCCCTCACCTCTCACCCCCCTTCCCCTCCCCTCCCCCCCCCCCTCTCTCCCCTCACTCTCACCCTCTCTCTCTCCACCCCCACCTTTTCCCTCTCACCCACCCTCCCTCTTCTCCTCCTCGCCACCCCCTCTCCCTCTTGCCCCTCTCTCTGTGTCTCTGCCCCTTCTCTCTCTGCCCTCACTCTCTACCCCGCCCCCGCTCTATAGATGTGTGCAAGTTGGGGGCTATGCGTCAGTAGATAGGGTGGTTATGGGGTAAAAGGATCAAATTAATAATATTAATATAATATCAAGGGGTGTAATTAGCGTGAGTGCGCGGGGGGGGGGTAGTTAGTGTGTATGACGCTGCATGCCGCCTCACCCCCCCCCCCCCACAACCGCACGTTGGGGGAACAGACCCAACGGGTCTGCACTTGGTCTAGTATATTACTAAAAGTCTGTTCTTGACCGGTTTTGGCCATCTGTGGTGCGATTTCCGAGAGAACCCCGCCACCTACGGCCGTCATTTTTGGCCACCTTGCTCAGAGCCCCCCTCCGCCGCATGCGTGCCGAGGATTTTTCCCGTCGATTACAAATGACAGAGATATTAATGTTTTTACAAAATTCCCCATTCTCTCTGCTGCCCCCGCTGGCGGCAGGGGGGAGGGACTATAAAACCAGGAAGTGGTGTGCCTCAATCAGTGTGTGCAAGCTGGAGGAAGGCAGAGGGTCACGTTTCTCTGAGCTGTGAATAACACTGAACACATGTTCACTCAAATGTAAGTGCTCTTAGTGGTTCTAAAATGCTTGCAGAGTGTGTCTATTGGTTCTAAAGCTTGCAAAAAAATGTCTATTGGTTCTAAAGTTTGCAAAAAAATGTCTATTGGTTCTAAAGCTTGCAAAACATCTCTATTGGTTCTAAAGCTGGCAAAATTATCTCTATTGGTTCTAAAGCTGGTAAAAATATCTCTATTGGTTCTAAAGCTGGTAAAAATATCTCTATTGGTTCTAAAGCTTGCAAAAAGTGTCTCTATTGGTTCTAAAGCTTGCAAAAAGTGTCTCTATTGCAGCTAAAGCTTTCAAAAAGTGTCTATTGCTTCTAAAGCTTGCAAAAAAAATGTATATTGCTTCTAAAGCTTGCAAAAAAATGTCTATTGCTTCTAAAGCTTGCAAAAAAATGTCTATTGCTTCTAAAGTTTGCAAAGAATGACTATTGGTTCTCAAGCTTGCAAAAAAAATGTCTATTGGTTCTAAAGCTTGCAAAAAGTGTCAATTGGTTCTAAAGCTTGCAAAAAGTGTCTCTATTGGTTCTAAAGCTTGCAAAAAATGTCTATTGGTTCTAAAATGGTTCATACTAGCACTCCAGAAAGCGTCCCCCCTCCCCTGGTTGGCTTGGCTTGGGTGTGTCTTGAAATTGAAAGACACTACTTACTGCAAATGGTGGCATGAGGTTGAAAGGCACTACTTACTGCACATGGTGGCTTGGAAGCTTTGGCTTGAAGTTGAAAGGCACTATTACTGCAAATGGTGGCTTGGTTGCTTTGGCTTGAAGTTGAAAGGCACTACTTACTGCAAATGGTGGCTTGGGTGTGTTTTGAAGTTGAAAGACACCACTTACTGCAAATGGTGGCTTGGGTGTGGCTTGGATGTGGCTTGAAGTTGAAAGACACCACTTACTGCAAATGGTGGCTTGGGTGTGGCTTGAAGTTGAAATACACCACTTACTGCAAATGGTGGATTGGGTGCTTTGGCATTAAGTTGAAAAGCATTACTTACTGCAAATGGTTGCATGAAGTTGAAAGGCACTACTTACTGCAAATGGTGGCATGAAGTTGAAAGGCACTACTTACTGCAAATGATGGCTTGGGTGTGGCTTGAAGTTGAAAGGCACTATTTACTGCAAATGGGGCGCGTGGGTGCATTGGCTTGAAGTTGAAAGGCACTACTTACTGCAAATTGTGGCTTGAAGTTGAAAGGCACTACTTACTGCAAATGGTGGCTTGGGAGCTTTGAAGTTGAAAGGCACTACTTCCTGCAAATGGTGGCTTGGGTGTGGCTTGGGTGTGGCTTGAAGTTGAAAGACACCACTTACTGCAAATGGTGGCATGAAATTGAAAGGCACTACTCACTGCATATTGTGGCATGAAGTTGAAAGGCACTACTTAATGCAAGTGGTGACTTGAGAGCTTTGGTTTGAAGTTGAAAGGCACTACTTACTGCAAATGGGGGCGTGGGTGCATTGGCTTGAAGTTGAAAGGCACCACTTACTGCAAATGGTGGCTTGAAGTTGAAATGCACTACTTACTGCAAATGGTGGCTTGGGTGCTTTGGCTTGAAGTTAAAAGGCACTACTGCAAATGCACTTACTTCCTGTTTGCACTGTATATTGATTTTAGATAAAACGCTACCACTTGCCGCTGTGATTTTCGGCCATCTTACTCAGTCCCCCTCTGCTGAGCAGGTGCAGAGAATTCTTCCGATCAATGAAAAATAAAAGTGTTATTAGTTTTTTTTTAAATGTTGAGAATCTCTCTCCAGTCAATCACTCCATGAAAGCCACACCTTTTCCGGTGGGAGGGCGGGGGGTGGGGAGGGGTTATAAAACCTGGAAATGTGAGTGTGGCTCAGTCTCTGCAAGATGGAGGAGGGAGAGGTCACAACTCGCTGTCTTTAGTGGCTTTGCACCCTACTTCAAATGGTATGAAACTGCACTTGAATTTGGTGGCCTTGCACCCTGCTAGAAATAGAATAGTAATTAGCCGTGAGTCAACTACCAGCCCACCAGCCGTGAGTGAGTTTCAAGCACAACAGGCTTAATTGACTGAGACGCCAGCCCAAGAATCCTTTTGTCGCACAATTTGCATACTAGCCCTCTGGAAACCAGTCCCTTCAACACACAACACCCATACTAGCGCTCCAGAAAGCCCGCCCCCCCCAACTGGCCACCAATATTAGAATTGGTGGAGAGGTGGAATATTGCGTTGGATGACCAGCCCTCCTGTGTGATGCTGGGACCCAACGGGTCCCACTTAGTCTAGTTTTCTATGTTTCTATGTCAGCATCAACCTTGGAACTGGCAATAGACAAGAGACAATAGGTGCAGGTGTAGGCCATTCGGCCCTTCGAGCCATTCAATGTGATCATGGCTGATAATCCCCAATCAGTACCCCGTTCCTGCCTTCCCCCCATATCCCCTGACTCCGCTATTTTTAAGAGCCCTATCTAGCTCTCTCTTGAAAGCATCTAGAGAACCTGCCTCCACCGCCCTCTGAAGCAAGGCAAGGCAAGGCAAGGCAACTTTATTTATATAGCACATTTCATACACGAGGCAGACTCAAAGTGCTTCACATAAAAACATGTCATACAATAAATGAAATAATAAAATGAAATAAAATAGAAGAACTAAAAGAAAAGAAAAGCAAAATTAAAAATGCATTGTAAAAAGTGCAAAAGTTAAAAGTGCAATGTAGTTAAGATTTAGCTGAAAGCTAAAGTAAACATAAAAGTTTTCAGTCTTGTTTTAAAAGTGGTCAAAGTTGAGGCAAGTCTTAAATCTTCAGGAAGTTTATTCCAGCTATTTGATGCATAGTAACTAAATCCTGCTTTCCCATTTTTTGTATTTACTCTGGGAATCACTAGCAGATTGGTTTCAGAAGATCTTAGCGGTCTAGAAGGCTTATATAGTGGAAGCATGTCAGTGATATACTTTGGCCCTAAACCATGTAGTGATTTATAGGTGAGCAGCAGGATTTTAAAATCAATTCTCTGACAAACAGGGAGCCAATGTAAGGATTTAAGAATTGGTGTAATGTGTTCAAATTTTTTGGTCTTTGTTAGAACTCTAGCAACAGCGTTCTGAACAAGCTGTAGCTGCCTGACAGTTTTTTTTGGAAGACCTGCAAGGAGACCGTTACAATAATCTAGCCTACTATTAATAAAGGCATGTACAAGTTTTTCTAAGTCTTGAGCTGACATGAGTCCTCTTAATCTTGCTATGTTTTTGAGGTGATAGTAGGCCGATTTTGTTACTGATTTGATGTGACTGTCGAAATTTAAATCTGAATCCATAATGACCCCAAGATTTCTGGCTTTGTTTGAAGTTTTCAGGGACAGAGAGTGAAGGTGTTGGGTTACTTTAAGCCTTTCTTTTTTAGCACCAAAAACAATTATCTCCATTTTGTCCTTATTTAGTTGGAGAAAATTTTGGCACATCCAGTCTTTGACTTGCTCAATGCACTGGCACAACAGATCTATGGGGCGATAGTCATTTGGTGATAGCGCTACATAGATTTGAGTGTCATCGGCATAGCAGTGGTGGTCAATATTATTATTTCGCACGATTTGCCCTAGTGGGAGCATGTAGATGTTGAATAAAGAGGGCCCTAAGATCGAACCTTGCGGGACTCCACACGTCACGTTGGTTGGTTCTGATACAAAGTCGCCAATTGAAACAAAATAGTTCCTATCTTGTAAATATGATCTGAACCAACTTAAGACTGTGCCTGAGAGCCCCACCCATTTTTCCAACCTGTCCAAAAGTATTGAGTGATCAACAGTGTCGAATGCAGCACTGAGGTCTAATAGCATTAATATTGAAACTTTGCCAGAGTCTGTGTTAAGACGGATGTCGTTTACAACTTTAATAAGGGCGGTCTCGATGCTATGAAGAGGTCGAAATCCTGACTGGAAGTTGTCGTAGCAGCCAGTTGAAGCCAGGAAGAGATTAAGTTGCTGGAGGACAACTTTCTCAATGATTTTACTTATGAAAGATAGGTTTGATATTGGTCTATAGTTATTAATAATAGAGGCATCTAGGCTCCGCTTTTTTAAAAGAGGTTTAATAACTGCAGTTTTCAAGGCTTTTGGGAAATTGCCTGATTGAAGAGAGCTGTTAACTATTTGCAGTATGTCTATTGCTAGGCAGTCAAAAACATTCTTAAAGAAGTTGGTAGGTAAAGCATCAAGGCAGCAGGTGGATGGCCTTAGTTGTGTCACCGTTTCCACAAGAGTTTTAGAGTCTATGACATTAAAGCATGTCATCATTGCCACGTTACCTTTGCCTAAACAGGGTGGTGATCCAACATTTTTGTTTGAAGCGGTGATATTGATGGCACGTCTGATGCCTTCAATTTTATCTGTATAAAATAATGCAAACTCATTGCATTTCTGCGTGGAATGGAATTCAGGTGGTAATTGTGTTGGGGGGGTTGGTCAGTCTGTCAACAGTTGCAAATAGGGTTTTTGCCTTATTAGTGTTGTTGTTAATGATATTGGAGAAAAATGTTTCTCTAGCACTTTTTAAGTCTAAATTGTAGGCACGGAGGCTCTCTTTATAGATGTCATGGTGAATATGAAGTTTTGTTTTCCGCCAGATGCGCTCAGCTTTCCGGCATTCTCTTTTCTGGGCTGTTACAAAAGCAGCTTTTCTCCAGGGTGCATTTTGCTTACCAGAAATCGTTTTAACCGTAACAGGTGCAATGACATCTATAACTTTCACAATTTTGGAGTTAAAGTTATCTACAAGATCATCAGCAGAACATGGGTTTAGAGGTGGTAAGAAGGAGATGGCATTTTTAAAGAGTACATTAGAATGTTCATTTATATACCGTTTTTTGACAGTATTTGATTTTGTCTGTATGTCGGGAATAAAAGATATATTAAAGAAAACACAGAAGTGGTCAGACAATGAAGGATCAGTCACGAAAATATCAGAAACAATGAGACCCTTTGTGATAATCAAGTCCAGGGTGTGCCCATTACAATGAGTAGCCTCTTTCACATGTTGAGACAGGTCAAATGTGTCTAAAATAGTAAAAAATTATTTTGCACCCTTGTCATTCAAATCATCAGTATGAAAATTAAAATCACCAGTTATAAGCAGAGAATTCCACAGACTCACAACTCTCTGTGTGAAAAAGTGTTTCCTCATCTCCGTTCTAAATGGCTTACCCCTTATTCTTAAACAGTGGCCCCTGGTTCTGGACTCCCCCAACATCGGGAACATGTTTCCTGCCTCTAGCTTGTCCAAACCCTTAATAATCTTATATGTTTCAATAAGATACCCTCTCATCCTTCTAAACTCCAGAGTGTACAAGCCCAGCTGCTCCATTCTCTCAGCATATGACAGTCCTGCCATCACGGGAATTAACCTTGTAAACCTACGCTGCACTCCCTCAATAGCAAGAATGTCCTTCCTCAAATTAGGGGACCAAAACAGCGCACAATACTCCAGGTGTGGTCTCACTAGGGCCCTATACAACTGCAAAAGGACCTCTTTGCTCCTATACTCAACTCCTCTTGTTATAAAGGCCACATGCCATTCGCTTTCTTCACTGCCTGCTGTACCTGCATGCTTACTTTCATTGACTGATGAACAAGGACCCCCAGATCCCGTTGTACTTCCCCTTTTCCAACTTGACATCATTTAGATAATAATCTGCCTTCCTGTTTTTGCTACCAAAGTGGATAACCTCACATTTATCCATATTAAATTGCATCTGCCATGCATCTGCCCACTCGCACAACCTGTCCAAGTCACCCTGCATTCTCATAGCACCCTCCTCACAGATCACACTGCCACCCAGCTTTGTGTCATCTGCAAATTTGCTAATGTTACTTTGAATCTCTTCATCCAAATCATTAATGTATATTGTAAATAGCTGCGGTCCCAGCACCGAGCCTTGCGGTACCCCACTGGTCACTGCCTGCCATTCTGAAAGGGACCTGTTAATCCCTACTCTTTGTTTCCTGTCTGCCAACCACTTCTCTATCCATGTGAGCACTCTACCCCCAATACCATGTGCCCTAATTTTGCCCACTAATCTCCTATGTGGGACCTTATCAAATGCTTTCTGAAAGTCCAGGTACACTACATCCACTGGCTCTCCCTTGTCCATTTTCCAAGTTACATCCTCAAAAAACTCCAGAAGATTAGTCAAGCATGATTTCCCCTTCATAAATCCATGCTGACTCGGACCGATCCTGTTACTGCTATCCAAATGTGCGGCTATCTCATCTTTTATAATTGACTCCAGCATCTTCCCCACCACCGATGTCAGGCTAACTGGTCTATAATTCCCTGTTTTCTCTCTCCCGCCTTTCTTAAAAAGTGGGATAACATTAGCTACCCTCAAATCCACAGGAACTGATCCTGAATCTATAGAATACTAGACTAAGTGGGACCCGTAGGGTCCCATGTTCACACGGGAGGGCTGGTCCCCTGACGCAATATTCCACCTCTCCACCAATTCCAATATTGGTGGCCAGTTGGGGGGGCTTTCTGCAGCACTGGTATGGGTTCTTCGGGTGGCAGCTCAGTTCCTCAAGCCTGGTCTGCTGGCAGTTCAGTTCCTCAAGCCTGGTCTGCTGGCAGCTCACTCACGGCTGGTAGGCTGGCAGTTGACTCATGGCTATTCCTTGAAATTCCATTTCAAGCAGGGTGCAAGGCCACCAAATTCAAATCCATTTTCCTAGCATTTCAAGCAGGGTGCAAGGCCACCAAATTCAAGTGCAGTTTCCTACCACTTCAAGCAGGGTGCAAGGCCACCGAATTCAAGCGCAGTTTTCAACCACCAAGCAGGGTGCAAGGCCACCAAATTCTAGTGCAGTTTCCTACCACTTCAAGCAGGGTACAAGGCAACCAAATTCAAGTGCAGTTTCCAACCACCAAGCAGGGAGCAAGGCCACAAAATTCTAGTGCAGTTTCATACCACTTCAAGCAGGGTGCAAGGCCACCAAATTCTAGTGCAGTTTCCTACCACTTCAAGCAGGGTGCAAGGCAACCGAATTCAAATGCAGTTTCCAACCACCAAGCAGGGAGCAAGGCCACAAAATTCTAGTGCAGTTTCATACCACTTCAAGCAGGGTGCAAGGCCACCAAATTCAAGTGCAGTTTCATACCACTTCAAGCTGGATCCAAGGCCACCAAATTCAAATGCAGCTTCATACAATTTCATGCAGGGTGAAACCACCAGAAAACCACACAAAACACCAAACTCACAGTTCAGTAGCCATTCAGTGTGTTCAGTTGACTCATAGCTCAGACAGAGTTGTGACCTCTCCCTCCCCATCATGCAGGGACTGAGCCACACCCACACTTCTAGGTTTTATAACCCCTCTCCCTCCCACCGGAAAAGGTGTGGCCTTCATGGCGTGAATGACAGGAGAGAGATTCTCAACATTTTTTAAACACCAATAACACTTTTATTTTTCATTGATGGGAAGAATTATCTGCATCTGCTGAGCAGAGGGGGACTGAGTAGGAAGGCCAAAAATCACAGCCGTAAGTGGTAGCGTTTTATCTAAAATGAATATACAATGCAAATAGGAAGTAAGAGCATTTGCAGTAGTGCCTTTTAACTTCAAGTCAAATAACCCAAATCGCCATTTGTAGTAGGTAGTGCCTTTCAACTTCAAGCCAAAGCTCTCAAGCCACTATTTGCAGTAAGTAGTGCATTTCAACTTCAAGCCAAAGCACCCAAGTCACCATTTCCGGTAAGTAGTGCATTTCAACTTCAAGCCAAAGCACCCAAGCCACCATTTGCAGTAAGTAGTGCCTTTCAACTTCAAGCCAAAGCACCCAAGCCACCATTTGGAGTAAGTAGTTCCTCTCAACTTCAAGCCAAAGCACCCAAGCCACCAATTGCAGTAAGTAGTGCCTTTTAACTTTGCTGAAACACCCAAACAACCATTTGCTGGCAGTGCCTTTTTACTTCAAACAAACCATATTTTCATTTTCAAACTACATTAAGGGGACTGACAGTTGAGTAGACATGTGTGCAGTGTTATTCCGAGCTCAGGGAGACGTGACCCTTGGCTTCATCCATCTTGCAGAGACTGAGTGAGGCACACCACTTCCTGGTTTTATAGTCCCTCCCCCTCCCTCCAGCAGAGGCAGCAGAGAGAATGGTGATTTTTTAAAAAAACATTAATATCTCTCTGATTTGTCATCGATGGGAAAAATCTTCCACACCCTTAAGGCGGAGGGGGGCTCTGAGCGTGGCTCAGCAGTAGGTGGCGGCGTTCTGTCGGAAATCGCAGCACAGTGGGCCAAAAGCGGTCAAGATCAGAGTTTTAGTAATATACTAGACTAAGTGGGACCCGTTGGGTCCCAGCATCACACAGGAGGGCTGGTCATCCAACGCAATATTCCACCTCTCCACCAATTCTAATATTGGTGGCCAGTTGGGGGGGGGGGGGCTTTCTGGTGCGCTAGTATGGGTGTTGTGGGTTGAAGGGACTGGTTTCCAGTGGGCTAGTATGCAAATTGTGCGCCAAATGGATTCTTGGGCTGGCGTCTCAGTCAATCAAGCCTGTTGTGCTGGAAACTCACTCACTCACGGCTGGTGGGCTGGTAGTTGACTCACGGCTAATTACTATTCTATTTCTAGCAGGGTGCAAGGCCACCAAATTCAAGTGCAGTTTCATACCATTTGAAGTAGGGTGCAAAGCCACTAAAGACAGCGAGTCGTGACCTCTCCCTCCTCCATCTTGCAGAGACTGAGCCACACCCACATTTCCAGGTTTTATAACCCCTCCCCCCCCCCCCCCCCACCGGAAAAGGTGTGGCTTTCATGGAGTGATTGACTGGAGAGAGATTCTCAACATTTAAAAAAAAACTAATAACACTTTTATTTTTCATTGATGGGAAGAATTCTCTGCACCTGCTCAGCGGAGGGGGACTGAGTAAGATGGCCAAAAATCACAGTGGCAAGTGGTAGCGTTTTATCTAAAATCAATATACAGTGCAAACAGGAAGTAAGTGCATTTGCAGTAATGCCTTTTAACTTCAAGCCAAAGCACCCAAGCCACCATTTGCAGTAAGTAGTGCATTTCAACTTCAAGCCACCATTTGCAGTAAGTGGTGCCTTTCAACTTCAAGCCAATGCACCCACGCCCCTATTTGCAGTAAGTAGTGCCTTTCAACTTCAAACCGAAGCTCTCAAGCCACCACTTGCATTAAGTAGTGCCTTTCAACTTCATGCCACAATATGCAGTGAGTAGTGCCTTTCAACTTCATGCTACCATTTGCAGTAAGTAATGCCTTTCAACTTAATGCCAAAGCACCCAAGCTACAATTTGCAGTGTAGTGCCTTTCAACTTCATGCCACCATTTTCAGTAAGTGGTGTCTTTCAACTTCAAGCCACACCCAAGCCATCATTTTCAGGAAGTAGTGCCTTTCAACTTCAAAGCTCCCAAGCCACCATTTGCAGTAAGTAGTGCCTTTCAACTTCAAGCCACCATTTGCAGTAAGTAGTGCCTTTCAACTTCAAGCCACAATTTGCAGTAAGTAGTGCCTTTTCAACTTCAAGCCACACCCAAGCCATCATTTGCAGTAAGTAGTGCCTTTCAACTTCAATGCACCCAAGCCATCATTTGCAGTAAGTAGTACCTTTCAACTTCAAGCCACACCGCCATCATTTGCAGTAAGTAGTGCCTTTCAACTTCAATGCACCCAAGCCACCATTTGCAGCAAGTAGTGCCTTTCAACTTCAAGCCAATGCACCCACGCCCCCATTTGCAGTAAGTAGTGCCTTTCAGCTTCAAACCAAAGCTCTCAAGCCACCACTTGCAGTAAGTAGTGCCTTTCAACTTGAAGTCAAAGCTATCAAGCCACCATTTACAGTAAGTAGTGCCTTTCAACTTCAAGCCAAAGCTCCCAATCCACCATTTGCAGTAATAGTACCTTTCAACTTCAAGTCAAAGCTCCCAAGCCACCATTTGCAGTAAGTAGTGCCTTTGAACTTCAAGCCAAAGCTCCCAAGCCACCATTTGCAGTAAGTAGTGCATTTCAACTTCAAGCCAAAGCAACCAATCCACCATTTGCAGTAAATAGTGCCTTTCAACTTCATGCCACCATTTGCAGTAAGTGGTGTCTTTCAACTTCAAGCCACACCCAGGCCACACCCAAGCCACCATTTGCAGTAAGTGGTGTCTTTCAACTTCAAGCCAATGCAGCCAAGCCACCATTTGCAGCAAGTAGTGCCTTTCAACTTCAAGCCAATGCACCCACGCCCCCATTTGCAGTAAGTAGTGCCTTTCAACTTCAAACCAAAGCTCTCAAGCCACCACTTGCAGTAAGTAGTGCTTTTCAACTTCAAGTCAAAGCTATCAAGCCACCATTTGCAGTAAGTAGTGCCTTTCAACTTCATGCTACCATTTGCAGTAAGTAATGCATTTCAACTTAATGCCAAAGCACCCAATCCACCATTTGCAGTAAGTAGTGCCTTTCAACTTCAAGTCAAAGCTATCAAGCCACCATTTGCAGTAAGTAGTGCCTTTCAACTTCAAGCCAAAGCTCCCAATCCACCATTTGCAGTAAGTAGTGCCTTTCAACTTCATGCCACCATTTGCAGTAAATGGTGTCTTTCAACTTCAAGCCACACCCAAGCCACCATTTGCAGTAAGTGGTGTCTTTCAACTTCAAGACACACCCAAGCCACACCCAAGCCACCATTTGCAGTAAGTAGTGCCTTTCAACTTCAAGCAAAAGCAACCAAGCCACCATTTGCAGTAATAGTGCCTTTCAACTTCAAGCCAAAGCTCCCAAGCCACCATGTGCAGTAAGTAGTTCCTTTCAACTTACTGCAAATGTGGGATGAAGTAGTGCCTTTCAATTTCAAGACACACCCAAGCCAAGCCAACCAGGGGAGGGGGGCGCTTTCTGGAGTGCTAGTATTAACCATTTTAGAACCAATAGACATTTTTTTTGCAAGCTTTAGAACCATTAGAGACACTTTTTGCTAGCTTTAGAACCAATAGACACTTTTTGCAAGCTTTAGAACCAATAGAGATATTTTGCCAGCTTTAGAACCAATAGAGATATTTTGCCAGCTTTAGAACCAATAGAGATATTTTTGCCAGCTTTAGAACGAATAGACACATTTTTTGCAAGCTTTAGAACCATAGACATTTTTTTGCAAGCTTTAGAACCAATAGACATTTTTTGCAAGCTTTAGAACCAATAGACATTTTTTTGCAAGCTTTAGAACCAATAGACTTTTTTTTGCAAGCTCTAGAAGCAATAGACATTTTTTTGCAAGCTTTAGAAGTAATAGACATTTTTCTGCAAGCTTTAGAAGCAATAGAGACACTTTTTGCAAGCTTTAGAACCAATAGACACTTTTTGCAAGCTTTAGAACCAATAGAGATATTTTTGCCTGCTTTAGAACCAATAGAGATATTTTTGCCAGCTTTAGAACGAATAGTCATTTTTTGCAAGCTTTAGAACCAATAGACATTTTTTTGCCAGCTTTAGAACCAATAGAGATATTGTTGCCAGCTTTAGAACCAATAGAGACATCTTTTGCAAGCTTTAGAACCATAGACATTTTTTTGCAAGCTTTAGAACTAATAGACATTTTTTTGCAAGCTTTAGAACCAATAGACTTTTTTTTACAAGCTCTAGAACCAATAGACATTGTTTTGCAAGCTTTAGAACCAATAGACATTTTTTTGCAAGCTTTAGAACCAATAGACATTTTTTTGCAAGCTTTAGAACCAAGACACTTTTTGCAAGCTTTAGAACCAATAGAGATATTTTTGCCAGATTTAGAACCAATAGACATATTTTTGCCAGCTTTAGAACTAATAGACATATTTTTGCCAGCTTTAGAACCAATAGAGACATTTTTTGCCAGCTTTAGAACTAATAGACATATTTTTGCCAGCTTTAGAACCAATAGAGACATTTTTTGCCAGCTTTAGAACCAATAGACATTTTTTTGCAAGCTTTAGAACCAATAGGCATGTTTTTGCAAGCTTTAGAACCAATAGGCATGTTTTTGCAAGCTTTAGAACCAATAGACATTTTTTTGCAAGCTTTAGAACCAATAGACATTTTTTTGCAAACTTTAGAACCAATAGACATATTTTTGCAAGATTTAGAACAAATAGACATTTTTTTTTGCAATCTTTAGAACCGATAGACACTTTTTTTGCAAGCTATAAAACCAATAGACATATTTTTTGCAAGCTTTAGAACCAATAGACATTTTTTACAAGCTTTAGAACCAATAGACACTTTTTTGCAAGCTTTAGAACCAATAGATACATTCTGCAAGCATTTTAGAACCACTAAGGGCACTTACATTTGAGTGGACATGTGTTCAGTGTTATTCACAGCTCAGAGAAACGTGGCCCTCTGCTTTCCTCCAGCTTGCAGACACTGATTGAGGCACACCACTTCCTGGTTTTATAGTCCCTCCCCCCCTGCCGCCAGCGGGGGCAGCAGAGAGAATGGGGAATTTTGTAAAAACATTAATATCTCTGTCATTTTTAATCGATGGGAAAATCCTCGGCACACATGCGACGGAGGGGGGCTCTGAGCAAGGTGGCCAAAAATGACGTAGGTGGCGGCGTTCTCTCGGAAATCGCAGCACAGATGGCCAAAACCGGTCAAGAACAGACTTTTAGTAATATAGAAGATAGATAGATTGGAAAATGATCACCAATTCCAAGACCCAGAATAAAGCATGCAGCATAAAGTCTCCCTGCACTCTCATAGTCTTCATTTTAAAGATGATTTTCAATATTCACTTGCACTTTCTAGTTACAATAATTTGAAACTGTCACACTGTGTTTTTGATTTTCTGTTTTTGGATTGAATTCTGTTTTTAATTTGTGTCATTGTGATGTCTTTAATTACTTGTTTTACTCCGATTATATGTTTTTATTCCGATTACTATGTAAGGTGTCCTTGAGATTTTGTATGAAAGGCGCCCATTAAATATAAAATTTATTATTATTATTATAGTGTACACCACTCTTTAAAACTGACAGTAGCTCCTCTTGTTTTCACGGACAGAGATTGAGAGATTCCTATCAATAATACTCCATTACTCCACTGGTTACAATGTTGCATTTTGGACATCCAACACAGTGATTTTGGATTTGGATTTGGATTTGGATTCAATTTATTTTAATCTTCAATTAAGAGACAACGAAATACTATTTTCCTTGCAGTCATACAAATAAAAAAACACAAACACAGAACACAATATTCCACAACACAAACATCCTCACAGCGGCACCAAAGCTCCCCACTGTGTGGAAGGAACCAAAGTCCAGTCAACCTCCTCACTGATGTTCTCCAATGTTCACCCGTGGTCGTGGCCTCCCGAGCCCCCCGCAGTCGCCGCTACGGGTGGCCCGATGTTCAGGCCCTCTCGCCGGGAACGATGGAACCCCGAGGTCGAGCAGAAGAACATCCTCAGCTGCCTGGACCTCTGAATCGGCCACCTCCCACCGGAGTCCACGGCTCCCGAAGTCCACAGGCCGAGCTGGGTGGAGATTCAACACTGGCGACCCCTGACAAAGGGTCCCAGGACTCCACGATATTAGTCAGTGCAGCCCGTGTTGGGAGCTCCACGAACCACAGCTCCGCGATGTTGATGCAGCAGGTCCAACACTCCGGAGCTCCAAACGGCGATCCCAGGTGAGGCATCGCCCGCTCTATCCAGTGCTGCGCCACTGCTGCTGAAGCTGTGGTCAGTCCCGGTAGGAAAGGCCACGCCAATCCAGTTGGTAGGCTGCGAGGAGGGGTCGAGGGCGCGACTCGGATAATAGTCGCATCCTCGCCAGGAAGTGACTGAAGGACAGTTTCCCCCTTACCATACCCTCTTCCCCCCACATAAAACATACAAAAAAACTAAAGAACATACTTTAAACATAATAAAAAGATACCAGACTGAAGGCTGAGGCAGCCAGTAACAGCACCACCGGATTTGAAATGCTTCAGCTTTTTATGTATTTTTCTAACCACTGAAAATGTGGTTTAATGGTGAAACTAATTTTTAACTGTGTAGTAAGGGGTAGTTAATTGTGAACGATCTTTCTGGCACAGAAATCTGGTTGTACAACGATTCCTTCCTGAGAAGCTGCATGGAGCAACTACCGGGAGTATTCATTCACAGACATCTTTAATCTTACCCTACTCCAATCTGAGCTGCCCACCTGCTTAAAGAAGACCACTATCATCCCAGTGCCGGAGAAAAGCAAGATCGCATGCCTCAACGACTACCGTCAAGTGACCTTGCCATCCACCATCATGAAGTGCTTTGAGAAGCTCATAAGGGAAAGCATTAAATCTACCGAGTTCACCTACCGACACAACAGGTCCACAAGCTGAAGCCATCTCCCTGGCCCTACACTCATCCCTGGCACACCTGGATAAGAGAGACACCTACGGCAGACTAAATGTGTAGGAAGGAACTGCAGATGCTGGTTTACACCGAAGATAGACACAACATGCTGGAGTAGCTCAGCGGGTCAGGCAGCATCTCTGGATAGAAGGAATGGGTGACGTATCGGGCAAGAAGTGTCTTAACTGAGCGTCAGGGGAGAGGGAGTTACAGAGATAAGGAAATGTAAGAGATCAAAAGAGATGAATATCAAGGAAAATGTAGAAGAGACCATTATCTATTCGGGAGATCAAGAATGTTTTGATTGCGAGACCAAGCGCAGGCTCAGCGATTGGTAGTTTACACCCCAGCGGTATGAGCATTGACTTCTCTAATTTCAAGTAACCGTTGCTTTTCCTCTCTCTCCATCCCTCCCCCTTCCCAGTTCTCCAACCAGTCTGACTGTTCCCCCAATTACATTTAATATGTTTGTTTTGTTGTCATCTTCTCCCAGCTAACAATGGTCTATTCTCCATTTTCCTTGAACTTTGTCTCTTTTGATCTCTTACACTTCCTTTTCACTGTAATTCCCTCTCCCCTGACACTCAGTCTGCAGAAGAGTCTCAACCCGAAACGTCTCCCATTCCTTCTATCCAATGATGCTGCCTGACCCACTGGGTTACTCCAGCATTTTGTGTCTACCTACAGCAGACTTCTATTCATACACGACTGCTCTGCTTTTAAAATCATTATCCCATCCAAGCTCATCACCAAACCTGTGGAACTTGGTGTCAGCACTCACCTATGCAATGCGGTCCACAACATCATGACCAATAGACCCGAATCATTGAGGGTAGGGGACGAACCATCCTCTACAATAATGCTCAACACTGCTGCCCCACAAGGATGCGTTCTCAGCCCCTTTCTTTACTTCTTGTGCACTCACGATTATGCAACCATGTACAAAATCCAACTTAATTTACAAATTCACAGACAATGCCACCATTATGGGCTGGATATCAAATAATGATGAGACGGAGTACAGGAAGGAGATTGAGAACCATTGTGACCTGGTGTCAAGACAGCAATCTTTCTCGCAAGACAAAGGAGATAGTGATCGCGTTCAGGAAGTGAGGCAGTACATGTATTGTGTTGATGGTGCCGAAGTAGAGATGGTTGGAAGGTTCAAGTTCCTTGGAGTAAATGTCACCAATAACATGTCCTGGACCACCCAAATCAAAGCAAAGGTCAAGAAAGCACACCAACGCCTCTACTTCCCTAGAAGATTTAGAACGTTTGGCATGTGGACACAGCCCAGACAATCACACAAACCAACCTCGCTTCCATTGACTCCACGTACCTCATGCTGCCTCGGCAAGACCAGCAGCATAATCAAGGATGAGTCTCACCCTGGCCATTCCCTCTTCTCCCCTCGCCCATCAGGCAAGAAGTACAGAAGTGTGAAAACGCACACCTCCAGATTCAGGGACAGTTTCTTCCCAGGTGTTAACAGGCAACTGAACCATCCTACAAACAACTAGAGAGCAGTCCTGAGCTACTATCTACCGCATTGGAGGTCCTCAGACTATCTTTAATCAGGCTTTACTGGACTTTATATTGCACTTAACATTATTTTCTTTAACATGTATCTGTACACTGTGGATGACTCAATTGTAATCATGTATAATTTTTCCACTGACTGGTTAGCACACAATAAATGCTTTTCACTGTACCTCAGTACATGTGACAATAAACTAAACTAAACTAAAATTATGCCTTAAAAAAATTCAATTTGCCTTTAACACAAAAATATATATTTCAGGATGGTTTGGTTAAGATAAACAATAGACAATAGGTGCAGGAGTAGGCCATTCAGCCCTTCGAGACAGCACCTTTCAGCTTCATCCCATGTTTATATTTCAAACTTTAGTTTGCTTCCTAGAAATTTTTAAAAGTTGAATGAAATTATCATTTTATATTTTCTGATATGCTGTGTAAGAATTCTTTCGTGTAGGAATGAACTGCAGATGCTGGGTTCAAACAGAAGATAGACACAAACTGCTTGAGTAACTCAGCGGGTCAGACAGCATCCCTGGAGAAAAGGAGTAGGTGACGTTTCGGAACAATACCCTTCTTCAGACTGAGAGTCAGGGGAAACCTGTAAGAATTCTTTTGATTGGGACCATCTAACTGAAGGCCTATCTGCCTTTCAATGCCACAATAACCTGTAGGTGGTGCTGGATTGCAACTGCATAAAATAAATTGAACCTTTTTGAGTAAAGCATGAATGAATCGGCTGATGAGAAAATAAAACCTTAAATATAACTGCTCATTGACCTGAATCATTAATTTTGTTTCTCTCTACACAGACACTACCAATGATTGTGTATCTCCAGCATGTTCTGCTTTTTATCCCCACATTCGCAGCATATGCAGTTTGTAGCTTTTCAATCGGTGCATAATCCTGAGTTTGAGAGAGATGACAGAATTTAAGGAATTGTGAATCTATTGAAAGAAATAGCTGCACTTGATGAATTTTGCAACAAATGTTCTCAATGCAAATATTTTCTCTCAAGCCAGATCTGCAACTCTCCCACCAAGAGCAAAAAGATAAATCAGCCCTGCTCACAGTGGTCTGAGGAGGGGCCCCGAAACAAAACATCATCTATCATGAGATGCTGCCTGACCCGCTGAGTTACTCCAGCATCTTGTGCTACTTTTCTGCTCACAGTGGTGGTGCACTCCAACGTGGGGAAACCATGAGGCAAAATTAGTCTCTGATCAAGTACAATCTCCATTAAACCAGAGGCACACATCGGTCTGGTTTACATTGTTAAGTATAGGCTGTGATTATGACATAGTCAGCAATCTACTGAAGTATCAGTGGGCAGAGAGTACAGTATTACTAGGCATAATAATCATTTGAATGAAAAGTTAAAATGTATTTCTGGCTAGTTTTAAGGATACCAGGGAATTAAAAAATCTCTTATGTCTTGGCCACTATTACTTCTTTAAGAAACGGTACCGATTATTATGATCCCTTATGTAGGAAGGAACAGCAGATGCTGGTTTAAACTGAAGATAGACACAAAATGGTGGAGTATCTCAGCGGGACAGGCAGCATCTCTGGACAGAAGGAATGGGTGAAGTTTCAGTCTGAAGAAGGGTCTCGACCAGAAACGTCACCCATTCCTTCTCTCCAGAGATGCTGCCTGTCCCTCTGTGTTCATCATCATCGTTGAAAACATCAACGGGCACAGTGCCTTACAATGCCATGTACGACAGTGATCGCAACTTCTACTGAAGTGTGGATGGCCGTTGGCTCGCTAGAAGCTCATCCGCTCTTTGACAGGTCTTGTTTTTGGTCCTGCTGGGGGTCCACAGCCCCCTCCTCACCTGGCAAACCAGGAGGGGGAGACGGTTTAATCACCGACTACGGAGCAGGTAGCTCGGAATTACATGGTACCCGTGGTGGGGGGATCTACCCCCGACCTGACATTTTTGTGTCTATTATGATTCCTTAATCAACTTTTGCAAAAGTCCCACAGGAATCCTAGTAAATGAACACAAAGAAAATCAATGGAAATTTAAAAAAATCAGTGTTTGTAAAATGTACTACTGATTTGCTTCCTCCATTTTAAAATAGCCTATTAGAGTCATAGGCATAGAGTGATACAGTGTGGAAACAGGCCCTTCGGCCCAACTTGCCCACACTGGCCAACATGTCCCAGCTACACGTCCCACCTGCCTGTGCTTGGTCCATATCCCTCCAAACCTGTCCTATCCATGTACCTGTCAATTGAATCAAAAATTACCTCCCTCAGTATGAATAATCATATTCCCGTCAAGAGACAGCTCCTTTTAACTTTATCAATGTTGCTTTTATTTTGTTTGGCCACTGCATAATTATGTGGTGTCTAATCACTATTAATTACATTCCCAAGGTTTAATTTCCTAATTAAGTTAAACTAAGCTTCCAGAGCTACAGGGTTGTGTGAAGTCATTAATATAACAGTAGCTATGAATTACAGCTCTGCATGCTGCATTTGTTTCATAGGATGGAAGGAAGATATTTATGTCAATTTGGGACCTGACCCTGCCTGATTACAGCATGATAGAATTTAATCAGAGTATTTAAATTTAAACTGTGAATGCAATAAAACAAATTACAATTAAGTCATTACACAGATAAAACGCACAAGAGACTGCAGATGCTGGGAAAAAGAGAGCAGCTTGTGGAACAGGTAACAACACCTGTGGAGGCAAATGCATCATCAACATCTTGGTTCAGGACTTTCACCGGGACGGAATTGGTAGAGGGGAAGTAGCCAGTATAAAGAGGTGTGGAGGGGGTAGCGGGAAAAGGACATGAACTGCAGGACAAGAACCTCTGAAGAAGGGTCGTGAACTGAAACGTCACCCATTCCCTCTCTCCAGAGATGCTGCCTGTCCTGCTGCGTTACTCCAGCATTGTAGAGTCATAGAGTGCTACAGTGTGGAAACAGGCCATTCGACCCAACTCACCCACACCGGCCAACAATGTCCCAGCTACACTAGTTTCACTTGCCTGCGCTTGGTCCACATGCCTCCAAACCTGTCCTATCCACGTACCTGTCTAACTTTCAGTGGGAGACACAGATGGACTGAGCACAGTACCTCGGTCTTACTGTGTGTGGGAGGGGGAGAAAGAGACGTACACTCACAGAGGCAGAGTCTCTCAGCCTGTGTAAGAGGGAGGGAGAGAGAGAGAGAGGCACACACAAGGTGGATGTGAAATCTCACCTGCCTGTTTCAGTGACAGACACCCGCCGCCAGTAAATGAAGACACCCCCATCTGTCTCCCCCTCCTCTCCCTCGACTATAATCTTTAAAAGGGACTTTAAAAGGGACTTTACTGAAAGGTTACGCATTTATCGACCACAGGCAGCATATCAGAAGGGTCTCGATATCTCTGGAGAAAAAGAATAGGTGGCGATTCGAATCGGAACCCTTCTTCAGACATCCTAATCGGAATTGAGTCTGAAGATGTGTCTCGTCCCGAAACATCAGCTATTTTTCTCCAGAGATGCTGCTTGACTCGCTGAGTTACTCCAGCGTTTTGTGTCTGTCTTCGGTTTAAACCAGCATGTGCAGTTCACTCCTTACACGGGTCTCTGGAGAACATTGATTGGTAGCGTTCCGGACCCTGCTTCGGAAAGGCATCGATCGCTAGTCGGCGAGGACTCCGAGCTGTATCTCTCAAAGAAGTACATGTGAAAAATTTCTCACGGACCATAAAAATGCGTAACCTTTCAGTAAAGTCCCTTTTAAAGTCCCTTTTAAAGATTAGTTATTTTCTTGAATCTCATTAACATAACTCATGAATAAGTTGATGTCCATATTTTAAATTCAATCCCACTGAAGACAATTTTTACTCACCTTCTGTCCCCTCTGTCCAGCTTCCGGGTTCACCGTTCGCAGGAGTTCTCACGGTACCCGCAAGAGTTATTACGGATATCGCACTGGCCACTATGTTCATACAATGTTGCAATGCTCAACCACAAGTGTACAAGTCACTCTTGGAGAAATTCAAACTTTCTTGAATTTTCTCCCGAGTGACCAAGATACACGATTACCTGCCGTTAGCGCTACGGTGGTCCACGGTGGTCCACGAATGCCGTACTGTTATCGCACGAGGTTCCCACGATGTTAAACTCTGGTTAACTCTTGCGTCAAGTCGCCCCGTGAAAAGGCCGCTTAATACTGACTGCTCTCAAGCCACTTCCATTGACTGCCGCAAGTTCCTCCATGCTACTGTCTTTCACCTCGGTAAATGCAGAGTAGAAATGCTCATTGAGAACCTTGCCCATCTCCTGTGGCTCCACACAGAGGTGACCGCTTTGATTCCTGAGAGGACCCACTCTCTCTCTAGTTACCTTTTCCCCCTTATGGATTAATAAAATCTTTTGGGAATGTCCTTAATGCTACCCGCCAGAGCTATCTCCTGGCCCCTTTTTGCGGGCAGATGGAGTAGGTGAGGGGAGGGGGAGAAACAATACTACATAATGTACTAAGGAGGGGGGCATGTTGTGGGACATTATTGCGTGGGAGGACCATGGTGGATAGGAAGAGAGTGGAAGGAACAAAGAGGGTGCAGGTTACATGAAATTGGAGAATTCAACTCTCCAATTAGGTGATAAATTATGCAATGGAATGTGAGGTGCTGTTCTGCTGTTCCGTTAGCTTGCGTTTGGCCAGGCAGTGGAGCAGAGTCCTAATGTAGAGTTTCAACCTGAAGCAGCAAATATTCCCTTTCCCCATAGATGCTTCTTGACCTGCTGAGTTCCTACTGCAGGTAGACACAAAATACTGGAGTAACTCAGCGGGATGGCAGCATCTCTGGACAGAAGGAATCCCATTTCTTCTCTCCATAGATGTGTTACTCCACCATTTTGTGTCTATCTTTGGTATAAACCAGCATCTGCAGTTCCTTCCGACACGAGTTCCTACTGCAGATTGTTTGTTATTAAATATACGTTATTTAAATGGATTGCATTATATACACGTTCTTGATCTGTCTTAGAATGTGTTTCATCCAAGTTGATAACTTATTTTCCTCTTTCAAGCAGACTAATTTGAATGTCTTAAGGGCCTGTCCCACTTTCACGACCTAATTCACGACCATTTTACTCGTGGACATTTTTCATCATGTTGAAAATACGCCCCGACCCACTTGATGCCACGAGTACCTACGACTAGCATCACAACCTACCTACAACCTACCTACGACCTCCTGACAACCATGCTGCGAGTATGTCAAGGGCAAACTCGGCAGAGGTCGTGAATTAGGTCGTGAAAGTGGGACAGGCCCTTACAAGATCACTACAGCTTTTTGACCAGCTGCATGAGATTGAAATTAAAGTGACACATTTAAGTACTCTATATTTAATATGTCAGCACAGTTGGCTATTTTGAATTGTATCTATTGTATCGTTGATCTATTGTACATCATATGCATGTTAAAGTTCCAGACCATGCATGGGGACTATTGTCCATGTACTGCAATAACTTGGGACAATACATCCGTGGAATCATACAGCATTAGAGCAATAGATTCCTTACGCTCATAGGCCAGAGATTCCACTGATCTTTCATAATATTACAATGAATATTTGGGAAAATCCCACAGAAGTTATGGCACCTTTGCTAAATGCAGACTAATACTTCAATAACATCTTCTAAAATCTATTGGCTATTGTCTAAAATGTAGATTTTCAAACTGTAGTTTTGGATTCTAGTGGTCTAAAGCAACCTCGATTCAAAAACAAATGTTTTTTCATCGTCTTCACTTCAGGTTATACACTTGTTGATATGTTGTTTATAAAATCATGAGAGGAATAGATCAGGTTGATGCACAGAACCTCCTGCTTTGGAGTGTTGGAGGAAACTGAAGATCTCGGAGAAAACCCACACAGGTCACGGGGAGAATGTACATGCTCCACACAGACAGCACCCGTAGTCAGGATTGAACCCGGGTCTTTGGCACTGTAACGCAACAACTCTACCGCTGTGCTGCCGTGCCATTAGCTCTATCCTACACACCAGGGGCAATTTACAGAAGCCAATTAACCTACAAACCTGTACCTCTTGGGAGTAGATTCGGCAGGTTTCAGACATCTACTGGTTGACAGGTATCGCTCCCATTACAGTTTTGAGCGGCAATGTGTGACGTTCAATGTTAGAAACATCCATTCTGTGCTGGGAAGTTTTGCTTGTTGTTTGTCTCATTCGTGTTCTTTGTGCTCGCATATTATATCAATGCGACAACATTGTTGGTTGGTGATAGGGTGGTGGAGAAGGAAGGTTTAAAAAAGCTTTTGTTGTGTGCTAAGCAGTCAGCAGAAAGACAATACATGATTACAATTGAGCCATTCACAGTGTACAGATACATGATAAGGGAATAACGTTTAGTGCAAGGTAAAGCCAGCAGAGTCTCTGGTTCACAATATACTGTATGAGTAAAATGTTTTGGGTTCTCCATAAACCTAAATGTCAAGAACATTTCACATCCTGGTTTAGCTCTCCTAACTCTTAATGTAAGTTCTTTCCCATGACCTTCATATTCCTTAGGGTCATAGAATGATACAGTATGAAACAGGCCCTTCAGTCCAACTTGCCCACACCGGCCAACATGTCCCAGCTACACTAGTTCCACCTGCCTGCATTTGGTCCATATCCCTCCAAACCTGTCCTATCCATATGGTAGGTGCTTGTAACATGCTGCTGGATAGAAGCAGATACAACAGCAACATTTAAGATGCATTATTATAGATACACAAACAAGCAGGGAGGGAATAAGGGGATAAAGACGGTACACAAGCAGGTGGGATTAGTTACATTTTCATCAAGACTGGTGCAGATATAGTCTTCTATGTTCTGTCTTTATCCTACACTAGAAAATTCAGCATTGAAACAGGTCCTTCGGCCCAACTTACACACATCGGTCAACATGTCCCAGCTACACTAGTCCCACCTGCCCACATTTGGCCCCTATCCCTCCAAAGCTGTCCTATCCATGTACCTGTCTAACAGTTTTTTATATGTTGGAATAGTCCCTGCCTCAACTACCTCCTCTGGCAGCTTGTTCCAGACAGAGCTGGAGCTGGAGCTGGACCTGGAGATGGAGTTCGAGATGGAGCTCTAGATGGAGCTGGAGATGGAGCGGAAGATGGAGATGGCGCTAGAGCAGGAGATGGAGCTGGGGATGTTCCAGACAAGCACCACCCTTTGTGTGAAAATGTTACCCCTCGGATTCCTATTAAATCTTTTCCTCTTCACATTACACCTTTGTCCTCTTGTCCTCGATTGACTTACATTGGGCAAGAGACTCTATAATCGATTATTCCTCTCATGATTTCATACACCTCTATAAGACCACTCTTCATCCTCCTGTGTTCCAAGGAATATAAAGTCCCAGCCTAAGCAACCTCTCCCAATAGCCTAGACCCTCCAGTCCTGGCAACATCCTTGTAAAGGGGCTGTCCCACTTTCATGACCTAATTCACGACCTTTTTTACTCGTGGACATTTTTCATCATGTTGAAAAAACGCCCCGACCTACTTGATGCCACGAGTACCTACGTCTAGCATCACGGCCTGCTACGACCAACCTACGACCCCCTATGACCTCCTATGACCTTGTGACGACCATGCTGAGAATATGAGTCAAGGGCAAACTCGGCAGAGGTCGTGAATTAGGTCGTGAAAGTGGGACAGGCCCTTTAATCTTCTCCGTAGCCTTTCCAGCTTGACAACATCTTTCATATGAAAGTAAACATATGAAACCATTGTACCTGAATATGTACTTTGTGCATCTTGTTTTAATGCCACTTACAAGGGCACAGCAACATGATATCACCATTGCCCCTTGTATCTCAGTAATTACCTGATAAGGTTTCGGCCCGAAACGTTGCCTATCTCCTTCGTTCCATAAATGCTGCTGCACCCCCTGAGTTTCTCCAGCATTTTTGTGTACCTTCGATTTTCCAGCATCTGCAGTTCCTTCTTAAACAATATATCTGCTCTGAGTGATTCAAGGCTTTTCAGTGTCTGTTGTTGATCTTTCAAAATAAACGGAAGTAGCACATGTGTAGTGACATAATAAATTCACATGCTATCATGGGAATGTGTTTTTTACCATTGACACCTGACCAAACTTTTTTGTTTTTAAGAAGCATGTGCAAAGTTACCTAAAAGGATTTCCCTTCATTGGTCTTGTGAATAATTTGTGGTTAGCACTGGAACGGGATTGTGCGTGCATTTCTTTCTGTTGCGGATCCAATAGCAATCAACTTAAATACTTTCTCGCTCCATGTGTCACACTGCCAAACCTAAAATAGAGTGAATATTGTACACATTAATCACTGTGATTAATGGCCAGATTATCAGGCAGCATTATTTGGGGGTTTTTGATAACCTTTTATGATAATATCTGTCCTTTATTCTCATGTTGGCACAAAGTAAACTTTGCAGAGCTACTTGGTATGGCGTGGCACTTTATTTGTCACATGTACTGAGGTACAGTGAAATGCATTTTTATATACAGTTCAGCACGTATCATTATACATAAGCACTTAGATACATCTTAGATAAGCATCTCAGATACAGCACAAGTGTGTAGCAGCAGTACACTGAGACACTATACAATCGCCAGTTTGGCACCATTTTCAAGTCCCAGTTGTTGTAATGCAGGGTTCTTGACCTGACCATGCAGGTCCGTTGTCCTGGCGGCGTTGCAGGGTCGACCTGGTCGAGCGTGAGCGTGGTGTCATCCGCCGCTGCTCCATCGCTGGAGGCCACGTCCGATCCACGTGCTGGACCTCTTGGAGCGGTACCCGGTCTAGCCGGGCAAAACAATAGCCTGTACGTAGAGGATCTTTCATATAGGTATAACTATACAAACATTGATGCAATACATGAACATGTAGAAGGTGGGTGGGATGGCTGGGGAGGGAAGGAATTTAAAAATTGGGAAGATAGGCAAAGTGATTCACGGACAGAATTCTGGAACAGAGATCTGGAGCAGAAAGACCTAGTGCCAGAAAAACAGAATGCCCAAGGCTCCCACGTAGGATCATGGAAGGATATGGATTACGTGTAGGCAAATGAGATTGGTTTATCTTAGCGACATGTTCTGCACAGACATTGTGGCCAAATAACCTGTTCCTGTGCTCTCCCATGTTATCTTTTATGTTCCACAAATGTTTTAGTTATAGTTTTCGTTTTAGAGATACAGCACGGAAACAGACCCTTCAGCCCACCGTGTTCACTCCGAACAGCGATCCCCACACATTAACACTACCCTATACACACTAGAGACTATTTTACATTTACACCAAGCCAATTAACCTGCAAACCTGTATGTCTTTGGAGTGTGGGAGGAGACAGAAGATCTCAGAGAAAACCCACGCAGGTCACGGGGAGAATGTACAAGCTCCGTACAGAGAAGCACCCATAGTCAGAATCCAACCCGGGTCTCTGGCGCTGTAAGGCAGTCGCTCAACCGCTGCGCCACCATGATGTGTCATGATCTGTTGAGCAGTTACCGAACGTTGCGTTTATTTCCGATTTCCTGTAACTGCAGTTTTTTAAATCTAAGTTTAAGTTCTAGTTGTCAAAATGAAATATCTCTGGAAGTGATCAGAGAAATTGAAAGGCATAAAATCAAGATGACAACAAAATACCAACGGTAAACTTTTAAGTCTGAGATATTTAAAAACTGAAAGTCAAATATCGAACAACAAAATAATTGAATGAAAATACCAACTATACATCATAGCATTGGTGAACAATGAAAGCTCATATCAACGCAATGTGCCATCAAATGATGGCAGATGGTATATGGTCATTATTCCTCAATAGTGAAATCAAACCTAACAACACTGTTCACAGAAGTTTCTAAGCAAAGGCAAGGACTTTTTTATTTATAATTCTAGTATAATCCTTGGTATAATTTCTGCAAAGACCATGTAACTTTATGCATGATACCCAAAACCACTTATTTAATTATGTTTCATTCCTAATATATCTAAGATGGACACAAAATGCAGGAGTAACTGCGGAGAAAAGAAATGGGTCATATTTCGGGCCGAAACCCTACTTCAGACATAGTTGAGCTTATAGGACTTGATATTACAAATCCCATTATAATTGGCACCTTCTTACTATCTTGAGTGGGGGTAGGGGTAAAGACTTCATTGGGGTCATCAGGTGGGCACCATCCTTCTTTGGTGTTTCGGTGATAGGCCCACGACACCTCCAGAGGGCTCAACAGCAACGCCTGGCGTCCCAGGTGCGCTCCCCTGTGTTTTACCCCTCTTGCTGGTCATTTTGCAGCCCAGTTGGAGTCCTTCTTCTTCAACCACAGCCAATCGCTGCTTCGCTCGGCAGCCTGGATCTAACTTGTTCCAACATTATTTCTCCAGAGGGTTTGGGTGAATCGGTGTTATTATTTGTACCTATAAATCTTGTATTATTAGCCAATATGGAAGGATAATGGAATATTTGAAAATGACTTCCATCTCATTTGATCTGACTTGCTCGTGTTGACATGACATTGCACATTTTTAAAGAGTTTTTTCCCAGGCTGGGATCAAACAAATAAACACAGCTGGATGGTTATGTAAGTGGATGTGTCTTTTCCTGTCATTTGGATGAAATGTGAGAATGAGTCACACACTCATGTGCTTTTGCCCTGCATTAGATTAATAAATGTCCCATATTGAAGATTTTTTATTTTTTGCCTGTGTAGTCCTAAATGTGAAAGCAACCTGTATTTCATGAGACAAGGAGACCATCTCAGCTTCCTGAAAACAAACCTTTTAAATACAAGTTAAACTCTGATATACTCTTCAGAAACAATTCTATTTGTAATTAAATCACACACAAAAAAAACCAACAAATTGAAATAATCTATTTTATATTCACATTGCATTGACACTTTAAAAGAGGAAGTGAAATTTCCATGGGAAACTCATGCCGTGCTATGTCTTCAATGGGTGCTCTATTCAATAAAGTGTTCTTTATTTTTAATAACCCTACTGAAACTGGCAAGTCACGCTCCAATTCTTTTAGGTAATGCCTGGTGTACTCATTAAGAATTATTTTCATTGTAAACAGTCGTTATACTTATACACTGAACAATGTTTTGTCTATTTATTCAGACAGATTGTACTTCAAACAAAGTAGCTATTTATGAAGAATACTCAACGGTATTAAATGCTGATTGCTGAATGAAGGCTGGTCTGCACAGATGCTGCCTTTTTAAACATTTGCCTTTTTAATGTTCTCTTTCTTCCCACCTGTGGTGTATCTTCCACTCTGGTAGACAAAAAAATATCCCCAAAACATCCAGAATAACCAAACTGTTATTTAGATACACATTGTACCTTGCTTAACAGAGACCATTACATTCTCAGTATTCCAGTCAAGTATTTATCACTGTTGGTTATTGTTTTTTTTATAGCCTAACAAAGCCTGATTCTGTCATGAATGCCTCTCACTGTTTTGCAGCTACATAATAAATCTTACAAGGATATTTCACAGACCCTATGCAGTTTCGTACATATCAACTCCTCTTTAAGCGATTGAAAAAACAATGTCTTTACAGAGAAAAAAAAATTGGCATGATGAAAATGTTATGAAAATGACCAGATTGCAAGTATGAATAAAGTTGAGTAAAAATAAGACTAGACCTTGGATCACATAGCATCTATTTCATCTGATGATAGACACAAATAACTGGAGTAACTCAGCGGGCCAGACAACATCTCCGGAGAAAAGGATTAGGTGACATTTCGGGTCGAGACCCTTCTTAAGACTGAAGAAACGCCACCTGTTCCTTTTCTTCCCAGAGATGCTGTCTGACCCGCTGAGTTCCTTCAGCTTTTTGTGTCTATCTTCAGTTTAAACCGGCATCTGCAGTTTCTTCCAATCCATTTCTTCTGCATTTACACACCCTGCTTCCACCAGATAGAGCACTGAAATGTGAAGGTGTTTGAGGCAGGTTTCTTGAGCACCCCTCGACATGACTGGTATTATTCATGGCAGGCAACACCACTTCATCTGGATTCAGGGATACCGGCTTCAGGGAAAGCCTCCAATTTAAAAACGTCATTTTTCTGAGGGTGGATCACAGAGGAGGCGTTCTAGTCTTCACCTGAATTTAAAGCCTTCTCCTAATCCATAAACATCTGATCTTCCTGGAATAAGTCATGAAGAATTCAAAGGCAATCATCACGCAAACAGCAATTCTAAAACATTACCCTTGCAATATTTTCCACTTTTAAACCACTAAGCTATTGCAAGTTGTTTCCTGATGCAAGACAATCGCAGAAATTGTGGACGCAGCCCAGACCATCACACGAACAACATCCCTTCCATTAACTCCATTTAATATTTCACGCTGCCTCTGCAAGGGCCAGCAGCATAATCAAGGGACGAGTTACACCCTGGCCCATCCCTATTTTCCCCTCTCCCATCAGGCAAAAGGTATATGTGTGAAAACGCACACCTCCAAATTCAGGGACAAGTTCTTCCCAACTGTTGTCAGGCAACTGAACCATCCTACCACAAAACCAGAGAACTGCTATCTACCTCATCGGGGACCCTAGGAATATCTTTGATCAGACTTTACTGACTTTACCTTGCACTAAACGTTATTCCTTTATCATGGGTACACAAAAATGCTGGAGAAACTCAGCTGGTGCAGCAGCAGCTATGGAGCAAAGGAAATAGGCAACGTTTCGGGCCGAAACCCTTCTTCAGACTGTATCCATTATCATGTATCTGTACACTGTGAATGGCTCGATTGAAATCATGTATTGTCTTACCACTGGTGGGTTAGCATGCAACAAATGCTTTTCACTGTACCTCGGTAATGATAATGAACTAAACTAAACTAACCAGTTGATTAAGAATTCACACTGATATGATGCTCACCACTAAATCCAGGATATTCTACGCCCTATGCAAACTTTCATGTATTCTCGAAACCTAAAGAGTAGTCACTGGCTCCTTATGCCTTGCCCACCATTAAATATTATCTATGTTGGCTTCACCGGTTCTTCTATGCCAGTTGCCCATAACCCTCACTTCCTCAAGGGCCTGTCCCACTTGGCGATTTTTTCGGCGACTGCCAGCGTCATTGACTGACTTATCAGGGTCGCCGAAAGATTTTGAACATTTAAAAATCCAGCGGTGACAAAAAAAATGTTGTGACACTTGAGGAAACAGCACACGTCAATACGTCATCACGCCGCGTCACGCCGCGACTTTTTCGGTGACCTGATACGTCAGTCAATGATGCCGGCAGTCGCCGAAAAAATTGCCAAGTGGGACAGTAAACCCATCCTTTGGTCTACCTCGTCCAAGCCCACCAACAGTAAACCCATTTGCCTGCCATAGGCCTGGAACCTCTATGCCTTTCCTATCCATGCACTATTCAATGCCTCTGAAACATTGCAGTCATGTCTGCTTCTTCCACCTCTCGTGGCAGAGTGTTCCATGCTTCTACATATCTTTAAACTTTCTCCCCATCACTTTAAACCCACGTCTTCTAATAGTTAACATTACCACCTTGGATAAAAAAGACTCTACCCATGTGGACGGCTTGATTGTAACCATATATAGACTGGATAGCATGCAATAAACATTGTACCTCAGTACATGTGACAGTAATAACTAAAATAAATCTCGATAAAGTCACCCTTCAGACGTGCACCAGTAAACAATAAACACAACCTTTACAATTAATATTTGGTGGTGGGGGGGGGGGGATAAGTTATAGCATTTGAAAATATTTTGAGTAACCTTGGAGATAGAAATAATTGCAAGTTTAAGCTTAAGTTCTAGGTGTCAACATGTGATTGGAAGTGATTGGAGAAATTGAAAGGCGTAAAATCAAGATGACAACAAAATACCAAGGTCAACTTTTAAGCTTGAGATATTTAAGAACCAAAAATCAAATGTAGAACAAAATAATTGAATGGAAATACCAAATATTCATCATAGCATTGTTGAACAATGAAAGCTCATATCAATGCAATGTGCCGTCAAATGATGGCAGCTGGTCTATGGCCATTATTCCTCAATACTTTCCCAACTCTAAGGACACTATTCACAGAATGTTCCGAGCAAAAGCAAAGGCATTTTTATTTATAATTTCAGATGCTGGAATCTCATGTAGAACGCAAAATGCTGGAGTAAGTCAAGGGGTCAGCATGCGGCATGGTGGCGCAGCGGTAGAGTTGCTGCCTTACAGCGAATGCAGCGCCGGAGACTCGGGTTCGATCCTGACTACGGGTGCTGTCTGTATGGAATTTGTACGTTCTCTCCGTCACCTGCGTGGGTTTTCTCCGAGATCTTCGGTTTCCTCCCACACTCTAAAGACGTACAGGTTTGTAGGTTAATTGGCTTGATGAGTGTAAAAATTGTCCCTAGTGGGTATAGGATAGTGTTAATGTGTGGGGATTACTGGTCGGCACGGACGCGGTGGGCCGAAATGGCCTGTTTCGGCGCTGTATCTCTAAACTAAAAAGGTAGCATCTCTGGAGGACAAGGGTAGATGATGTTTCGGACTGGGAAAGACTTCTTCAACTGACCAACCTTGAACACTCTATGATGTCGCTAAACTACACAGAGCATTGCATCCTCAGGAGTTAACTCTTGACATTGACTACCACAGCTACTTGATCCCATGTGCCATAGTCTTCTGGCTTCTTGTGGATTCAGGATACCTCTCCTATTTTTCATCTCTTCTGACAAGACTACCACAAAAACATGGAGCTCATTTCCTCCAAACTCAGAGTTCACTCTTGGCCACATTGTACACTTCTTCACCATTTTCCACTGCAGATACATTGTTATGCCCCTGTCCCACTTAGGAAACCTGAACGGAAACCTCTGGAGAATTTGTGCCCCACCCAAGGTTTCCGTGCGGTTCCTGGAGGTTGCAGGTGGTTGCCGGAGGTTGCAGGTAGTGGAAGCAGGTAGGGAGACTGACAAAAACCTCTGGGAACCGCACGGAAACCTTGGGTGGGGCGCAAAGTCTCCAGAGGTTTCCGTTCAGGTTTCCTAAGTGGGACAGGGGCATAAGAATGTGTGCCAACACCTCCGCTTTAAGAGTTGCAGGCTAGCTTTAAACAATTCACATTAGCCTTAACAAGTGCCAGCCAATGACAACATTGACTCCTCGATACTCTGTCCAAGTGGCTTCTCCACAGTGTGATTAGCATTGGCTAGAATCTAAAGTAACTGACAGGAACAGGTGGCAGGAACATGCCTGCATTAGCGTCAAGAGATTTAATTCAATCACTCATTATGATATTTCTGCAGTTTATTTTACAGGTGCTGTGAAATTCAAATTTAGCCCCGAATAATGTCACACGTGAAGTGTAATATTGGAATCAATCGTACCAGATAAAAAACATTCCTGTACCCTCATTCTTCCAATCTTCTATATCAATACATAAATAAAACTCTTATCTTGTTATCTTCCGGTTTGGCAGTCATTCTATTTGCGCAAAAACAGTTCATGATAGCGCTACGATTTTCGCCAGTTCACCCACCGTTCTCCTGTGCTGCGAGTCCACCAAGTTTCGTTCCGAACGGTTGAATGTCGTAAAAGTCAGTGAGGTTTAAAAATCTTATAAACCGCGAGTGCGTGGATTGATCTCTTCTCCTGCCAGTCGGCGCCGCGCGGATGAGTCTCTTCCCCTGTCACTCCCCGGGACGGTCCGCCATCTCGTCTTTACTGGAGCTGAGGAAAGCCGGCGGAGGTTTCCAACCGGACTTTCGGAAGGACCCAAGGCAACCCAGCCCAACGGAAAGTGGAGAGTCTGATCCCAGCGGAGGAGAGCGTCCGGCTCCCGCTGTGATTCCCAAATGCACCGCCATCACAACGACCCGCAGCACCAGCCCCTTCCCCTCTGGTCCCCCGAGCTGGCTCCTGCCCCCTCCCTCGTGATACCCCCCTCTCCCCCATGGCTCTTCCCCATCTTTTCTCCGAGCTCTCCCCCTCCCACACGCTGGCGCGGCTGTAGCTGCTGGTGCTTCCGGGCTGAGCCAAGCCGAGGATCTGTGCCGACAGCTGATGCTCCTCCGGGGCACCCAAGAAGGGAGAGGAGTGGCAACCTCAAGATCCTGGGGAGGGGGGGGGGGGTGGGGGGGGGATAGAGGAGAGAACGGAGAGGGTATGATGGATGGAAGGATGACGGAGGGTAGGGGGAGAGAGAGTTGAGGGCGGTGAGGGAGGGATTTGGGGAGTGGAAGAGGAGAGTGGGAAGAATGAGGGAGGGTGAAGAGAGGGGGAGAGAGGTGCTAGGGATGAGGGGAAATGAGCTGCGCCTGTGCAGTTGGGGCCCTTATGGGTAGTGTGGACATATTGCTTTGGGGACCAAGCCTCCTGGTGTGACAGGGACCCATGGGTCCCATTAGTCTCGTATTTAAAACAGACATGGATGATATCATCCCATGTTTCCTTCTCTCCCTTTTCCCTGTGCCCCACCTGGCCTACTCTCACCTTTTCCACCCTCTGTATACCTACAGTATATTCCTTCCACTGGTCTCATAATTCACATCCCTACTATCCTTGTCTCACTCCTCTGTCCTTTTCATCTCGGCTTTTGTCCAGTACATCTGCCTATCAAACATAACCCGTCTGACCATTTACTCTCCTATCACTTGCCAGGCTTTGTTTTGTACCTCCTCTCTTCCATCTTTCTTCTTTCCTTCCCACCCCTCCCCTCTCCCCACCCCTCCCTTCTCTCCCCCCCTCCCCTCTCTCCCCCTCCCCTCTCCCCACTCGCCTCTCCCCCCCCTCCCCTCCACCCCTCCCATCTCTCCCCCCATCCCTTCTCACCACCCCCCCTCCCCAGCACCACTATCAGTGTGAAGATGGATCCCAACCAGACATGTCACATATCCACGTGCCTAGAGATGCTGCCTGAACCGCCAAGTTGCTCTAGCACTTTATTTCTCAAGTCTAGTCAATTTTATTTCTATAGCACATTTAAAAACAACTCTCGTTGACAAAAGTGCTTTACATCAGTGCAGGTACTAACATGCTACATAGATCTAACAATACATATATTAAGACATACATACAGCGCTCCCTCAGAGGGCCTCAAGAAAGGCTTGTGAGTAGAAATAAGTCTTAAAGGAGTCAATGGAGGGGGCAGTTCTGATGAGAAGAGGGATGCTGTTCCACAGTCTAGGTGCCGCAACTGCAAAAACGCGGACGCCCCTGAGCTTAAACCTGGACCGCGGGATAGTCAGTAGCCCGAAGTCGGCCGACCTGAGGCACCTGGAGGTAGAATGGTGGGTTAACAGATTTTGGATGTAGGTGGGGGCAAGCCCGTTAAGGGCTTTGTATACATAAAGGAGGAGCTTGAAATTGATTTTGAACCACATTGGGAGTCAGTGGAGAGAGGCCAGGATCGGGGTGATGTGGTCCCTTGTTCGGGTGCCCATCAGAAGTCTCGCCACGGTGTTTTGGACCAATTGCAGGCGAGACAGGGATGATTGGCTGATGTCAGTGTAAAGGGAGTTGCAGTCATCAAGGCGGGAGGAGATAAATGCGTGGATGATCTTTTCAAGTCGTCGAATTGGAGGAATGGTTTGATTTTAGCTATTGTTCGAAGCTGGAAGAAGCTAGCTTTTAAAGCAGCATCTGCAGTTCCTTGTCATTGTTCCACGTGGAATCTGGCAACCACTAATTTCCCCCCAAATCTCCAGTGCAAACAAAACATTTCTCAATCAGCAGCTATATTATCAATTCAAATTAAAGAAAATTACAATTACAAGAAATCAGATCTGTTGTGAATATTTACTCAAGCAAAAATCCAAAAAGGCTATGTTATTGGCTCTAAATAACTCAAACCTTATGTTACCTTTTACTCCTATGTTACCTATGTTGCCTGACCCGCTGAGTTACTCCAGCACTTTGTGTCTAGTTTTAGTACAAACCAGCATCTACAGTTCCTTGTTTCTACATTTTACCTCAAGTTATGTTATATCTCATTGATTTACAATAATTTATATCATGTTACACAGGCATACCATTAATACAGAAATTGCATGTCACCTATTGTATTTTCAAGCCTCCACCACTTTTGCATATAACCCTATTAACATATACCTTTATCCCTCATGTATTTATTCTCAAAACTACTTGTCTCAAATTTGATTTTAAACCCCATTTCATATTTTTAATTTTAATTTAGTGACTAAGTATCCCCATAATATATTTCCTGTTAGATTTATTAATGATGATCTTTGCCATACGGCTTTGGAAAACCAAAGTTGAAATATTTTCATCAAACTTTTTTAATTATCATGTACTTTCATCAGATCACCCTCAGACTTCCCCTTTTCAAGATAATTATTCTCAGCAGTTCAGCATTCTATGGTCATTATAGTCTTCCTGTTCAAGTAATCTTTTAGCAAATGTTTCCTCAGCCCCCTGTACAGCTGTGAATATTACTCCATGTAGTCAACTAATGTTCCACAAGTTTCACATAACTTCCGCACTTCACAATTCCATCTTCTTAAAAATGAACCTCAATGCTTGATTTGCTTTAGTAATCAACATTAACTTTTAGTAAATTGTGTATCTGTGCCTCTCAATTCAATTGATACTCTACCCCATTTAATGGTTCCCAGTTAATCTTCCAAGCAACATGTAATCTCCATTTTTAAACATTTTTTTTAGTTTATAGAGGCCCTTCAGTTCACCCAGTCCACTCCGACCATTGATCACCCACCCACTGACGAGTTCTATGTTACCCCATTTTCACATCCTATACACCAGGGGCAATTTACAGAAGCCAATTAACCTACAGACATACGTGTCTTTGGAATGTGGGAAGCAAACAGAGCATCCGGAGAAAACCAATGTGGTCACGGGGAGAACATATAAACTCCACACAGACACCACCCGTAGTCAGGATCGAACCTGGGTCTCTGGTGCTGTGAGTCATCAGATCTCCTGCTCCACCACTCTGCCACCCAATGTTATTAGTCCTAGCAAATAGCTACATTTCAATGTTATTATATTTTCACATGCACGTGAGCATTATTTTCTTGCATTCAGTTGAATGACAATCCTGCTCTTCATTAGGCACAATCATACCATATACAAGAATGTAAGATGATAGAACACACTGAATAGATGGTAGACCACTGGTAGACTACACTTCATATAAACTAAGATTAATTTGAAAATTGGAACCCCATGCTCTCATTTGACTATGCCTTACTGTATTTTGCTATATTCTTCCTTTGTACAAATTATTTCTCCCAATTTGGCATTGCCTGCAAGTATTGAAATTATAATTCTGATTTACAAACCCAAATTGGTACTTAAAATTGTGAATAAAATATGCTTGCACTCATTCCCCATGGAATACCACTTCCCAACGTTTGCCTGTCTGGGACGTTATTCTTCAATGCCAAATGCCTGTTGTCTGAATGTTGGCCAGTGTATTATCCATTCAGTTGTTTATCCGTTCAAGTTTGGTAATGTCCCTTAGGTGTACAAACTATTGAGAGCCTTTAGAAAATTCCAGTGTATCACATAACTATTTTTGTAGCAAAGAACTGCAGATGTTGGTTTAAATCGAAGGTAGACACAAAATGCTGGAGTAACTCAGCGGGACAGGCAGCATCTCTGGAGAGAAGGAATGGGTAACTTTTCGGGTCGAGGTCTGAAGAAGGGTCTCGAACCGAAACGTCACTCATTCCATCATGAGTTACTCCTGAATTTTGTGTCTACATAACTATTTTTATTGAACATTACATTTATTAATTATAATTTTACAACAGTTATATTTTGTTTAAACAATTCACACGTATGCTCTAATAATGATGTCTGAGCAACATTCTATATGAATGAAGTACACTATTTAGGGAAAGGAAAATCATCCTACCTGAATATAATTTTCTGATGTGCTTCCACTCTGAGTGCTGTAATTGTGACCTTTACTGAGATATCCAGTCCCCTTTCCAGTAAACATTGTGGACTGCAAGTCAGGCTGTCACATAAGTATACTACTACAATTCTACTTCCTCTTTCTTAAATCTATGGAGTTTCCTATTTCCTACAGATTTGAAAAGCAAGATGTCAATATTTCCGTAACTATTGTATTTTATCAGATGTATCCAGAAAATCTAAATTTTACTCCATAATGGTTTTCCCAATGAAACCCATAATCACATTGTCATGGGAATTTTTTAAATGATATTCTTAGAAGTTTTCTTTTTGTTCCAACTTGGACAATTTCATACATAAAATATATTGTAAAATGACAATGAAAAATGTATCGGAACACTAAATAATACAGTAAAGCCCGATCACTTATTAAATAATGTTTGAAAATTGAGCAGTTATCTGGACTTCTTTTAACATGTGATTGCCATTGCACAATAATTTCAACGTGGACTTAAAGATATGGCTGTCTTGATCCAAAGGAAGGGGACTCCACGATAACTGGAGAGCAGGTTCTGTTGTGTGGAAATTAATAGTAAGAAGACATGCAGAGGAAAGTTCCACTTCATATGGACATTCCCAACAGTGACAGACTTAATCGTTGCTTCATAGCCTGAGAACTTAGATGCTTTGAAAATCAGCAGTTAAAATATTGTCAGAGAGATGTGGAACCAATTAGGGACCAATTTTATGATACTTTAAAAGAGACAGAGCACAAAACAAAGAATATTATATTATTCCTGGACTGATACCATGGCAGGCAAGGCCAACATTTACCATTGACTCCAAATTACCTCAAATTGAGTGACTAACTGCAGAGTTATTATTACTCATATTTCTGTGGGTCAGGATCTCATATGGGGCTGACCGGGTTAAAGGGCCTGTCCCACTTACCTGATTTTTTTTGGCGACTTGCCGACACCCGTCATTGTCGCAGCAGGTCTCCGAAAATGTTCAACATGTTGAAAATCCAGCAGCGACCAGTAAAAGGGATGACTCTTTAGGCGACTACTCACGACCATACAGACTTCACCCTGCTCCCTGGATTTTCAACATGTTTAAATTTTTTGGAGACCTGATGCGACTATGACGGGTGCTGGCAAGTCACCGAAAAAATCGCGTAAAGCCCCTGTCCCACTGCGGCGACCTAATTGGCGAGTTTAGAAGAGTTTGCCCTCGACTCATACTCGCAGCATGATCTAGGAGGTCTTCGTAACTCTCCTTCATGCTCGAGAGTAGTCCCCGCGTACTCGAGGCCTCAGCTAGGTCGCGGCATAATTTTCAACATGCTGAAAAATGCCCGCGAGTAAAAAAAGGTCGCCATGGATAAAAAACTATATTTTTTTTACTCGTAGGTTTAGTCGAAGTAGGTAATTGAGGGAAGTCAAAGGTAATCGAAGGTAGTCGTAGATAATTTTCAACATAGTCGAATGGAGGTCTATGGGAGGTCTTCAACATGACACTTTTTCAAACTCTCCTAAACTCTTCTAAACTCGCTAATTAGATCGCCGCAGTGGGACAGGCCCTTTAGATTTTCTTCCCCAAAGAGCAAAAAACATGTGCATTTTTACCATAATCCAGTAATTTCACGATCATAATTACTGTGTTTAGGTTTGTATTCTTTTTTTTTTGTCTAACTGTAGTCCTGTAGGTCTGTGTCCAAGATGGCTGCCGTGAAGAGAGAGTGGACGCTGACACGATTTGGTTGCCGCTGCTCTCTCTTCACACTGTGTTTTTGATTTTCTGTTTTTGGATTGAATTCTGTTTTTAATTTGTGTCATTGTGATGTCTTTAATTACTTGTTTTACTCCGATTATATGTTTTTATTCCGATTACTATGTAAGGTGTCCTTGAGATGTATGAAAGGCGCCCATTAAATAAAATTTATTATTATTATTATTATTCTAGATTCATGGACTGAATTTTTTAAATTCATTCTCATATGAATTTGTGCCACTGGCCCTCTTGACCTGTTACTTCAATTGTGCTGCTGTTTGCTGTTCCACCATCAGTAAACAAATGAAGTTTGCAAAATTATCGTAAGAAGAATGTTGGGAGACTTATAATGAGATTAAAAATTGATAAGGAAGAAGTATAAAGAAAACTGTTAATTTTTAAAAAGAATAAGTCACCTAATGTACTGAGGTCGTCGCTATCACAGAATCCAATTTGCAACCAATTCTATTCCCTTAACATGACATTAAGAAGTACAGTATATGAACATTTTGGATATTTTAAAGGTAATGAAACATGACAATTTTGGATATTATAAAGGCAATGCACTCTTACATGTTCCAGTTAAAGTAGTGGGGTCACCACCACGCACAAGACGCCATTGTATGCAGAAGTCGAGAAGTGTGTTCAGCTCTGGCTGAACAAATTCTAATCTTGTGATGCTGACTCAATAAGAAGTTAAAACAATGGAGGGCTGTAAATCAGAATTTGATATGTCGCTAACCAATTGTATTCTGTACAGTTAGAACAGTGGCATCCCAACCCTCCTGCTGATAAGGATCAGGACAAATCCTCTTTGATTATTTATTGCCATATAACCTTTTACAGTTGGCACCGGGTTTGATCCTGTCTGCGGGTGCTTGTTTGTACGTTCTCCCCGTGACCTTCCTGAGTTTTCTCCAGGATCACCAGTTTCCTCCCACACTCCAAAGACCTACAGGTTTGCAGGTTAATTGGCTTGCTGGTTGGTGCCGACTCGGTGGGCCGGATGGCCCGTTTCCGGGGCTGTATATCTTAACTAAACTCCGTTTCAATGCTGAGATTGTGTTCTGCCAAAACCCGTTAATGCCTTGATCCAAATATTTAAGAAAACTGATATCTGTCAGTGAAGTGAGAGTGACAGTTTTTATATTGTCGCAATTGGCCGAGTTAAGTCCCTGTAAAATATAAATGTTTCTGCCATTCCTCTTAGCTTATGGAAATAGTGTATGGAAAGGTTAAGACATTATTTAGTTATCCAGTTATTGGGAGATTTTGGTTTTCGTTTTAGAGATGCAGCACTGAAACAGGCCCTGCAGCCCACCAAGTCCCTGCCGACCAGCGATCCCCATGCACTAACACTATCCTACACACACCAGGGGAAATTTACTATTTTACCAAGCCAATTAACCTACAAACCTTTGGAGTGTGGGAGGAAACCGGAGCTCCCAGAATAAATGGGGAGAATGTGTAACTTCATTCGGACAGCACCCGTAGTCAGAATCGAACCCGGGTGTCTGGTGCTGTAAGGCAGCAACTCCACTACTGTGCTGTTCTGTTTTGTTCTTCAACTGCACCCAGTGGCTTGCACCATGGTTTTCACAGGCATATGATGTTTGTGAAAAACTACAGTTCAAAGATGTCAATCCTTCTACATTTCCAAAATTCCTTGCAGGAAAATCTCCAGGGAGGATTACCTTGGAAGCCCAAGGCACCCATTACAAGTGTGGTGTCTTCCAAGTACTCATGCAGCCAAATGTGAAGATAGCATTCACTGTGTGTGTTGTACTCCAAAAGCAGCGTGTTCTTGAAAGAACCCATCTCTTTTGTCTACTGCTCCAATGCCATCTTCAAATTCTCCAGTGATACCACATCCAGAACACCAATCATGCTCTCGTTGTTAGCACATTGAGCAAGCAGCTGGCTGTTGACCTGAAAGGGAAAGCCCAGGATCCATGTCTTCATTGATGGGACAACAGTGGCGAGAGTCAACAGCTTCAAGTTCCTGGACATGCCCAAGATCTGTCCTGGGCCCAGCACATCAATGCATTGATGCAGAGTGAATCTCGGCATTACGATCAGCACAGACATTGTGGGCCAAAGAGTCTGTTCTTGTGCTGTACGTGATCCATGTTCTAATCACAAAGAAAGCTCACGGTGGCGCAGATGTAGAGTTGCTGCCTTACAGCGAATGCAATGCCGGAGACCCGGGTTCGATCCCGATTAAGGGTGCTGTCTATCCGGAGTTTGTACGTTCTCCCCGCGACCTGCGTTGGTTTTCTCCGAGATCTTCGGTTTCCTCCCACACTCCAAAGTTGTACAGGTTTGTAGGTAAATGTCTGCAGAAAGTGGTAGACATTGTCCAGTCCATCAAAGGTACTGACCTCCCCACCATCAACAATATCATTAAAGTCCGACACCTTGCGGCCCGCGCTCTCATCATGCTAATACATCGGGAAGAAGGACTAGAAGTCTGAGCACTGAATTTATTTGTGCGTTATTGTGCTAAATGGTCCTGCAAAGCTGCAGCAAGGTCTCGACCCAAAACCCCACCCTTCCTTCTCCCTAGTGATGCTGCCTGTCCCGCTGAGTTACTCCAGCATTTTGTGTCTATCTTCAGTTTGAACCAACATCTACAGTTCCTTCCTACACATTGCAGCAATTTATTGTTCCGCTGCCATGTGCTCAGGACAAATAAACACTCTTGACTCGGTTTTAGGTCTCTAAGCTCTGAGAGATATGGTTATAACATCAAGTACTACTTCAGGGTATGACTGCATCATCCTGGCTAATGTTTCACTCCAGTTCTGACACAGGCTTTAACTGTCAAGAGGACTGGCTTTGGAATGAGATGTGAGGCTAAGGTCCATTGGCCTTTCAGGAGCGGCACGGTGGTGTAGCGGTAGAGTTTCTGCCTTGCAGCGCCAGAAACCTGGGTTCAATCCCCACTACGGTTACTGCCTGTACGGAGTTTGTACGTTCTCCCCGTGAGATTTCTCCGAGAATTTTGGTTCCCTCTCACACTCCAAAGACATACAGGTTTGTGGGTTAATTGGCTTGGTATAGATGTAAATTGCCCCTAGTCTGTGTAAGATAGTGTCAGTGTGCGGGGATTGCTCGTCGGTGCAGACTTGGTGCGCTGAAAGGCCTGTTTCTGCGCTGTAACTAAAACAACTTATTGCACTAGTTGCAAAGCAGGAGAGTTCTCTCACTGTCATGGATAATTTTTATTCACCAACCAATATAATTCAAACAATCTAATAAAAAGATAGAATGCTGGAAGTGAAATTAACTTAGAGAGTAGCAGAACAGTAAATGTGGATTTCAAGATTCAACATTCCATAATCATATAAATGTTGATATATTTTAATGACCTTTTGAGAACATACACTGGAAATATCATCATGAATCATTAGAAATGCTGTTTTAAACTAAAAATAACAAGTCAAGTCAAGAGTGTTTATTTCCAGCCTGAAATAATCCACTTGTAATGCCTGATGTCGACACTAGATGTCCTATTTAGTATTGCAAGCCAAAGGCCACTCAAGATTTTTTGCAAAATCAACCTAGCACTAAATGAAGTGAAGTGAAGTCACGTCAGATTTTTTGTCATGTGAAGTGCAGATACAATGAAGAATCTTCATGGCAGCAGCATCACAGACATCGACTCAGGCAAACATGCAAGTACAAATTATACAGAAATTATACACACAGTTTCTAAAAGAAATACAACTGTGCAAAAATCAAATCATTTGTGTAAAAACATAATGAGATAAATGAAACATTGTTAGACACACACAAGGTGGCAGAAGACAAGAAGGTGGCTCATATTATTTAAGAGGAAGGAAAAACCTAGGAATGTAGGCCATGTGTCACTGGGGAAGAGGCTGGGCTCAGTAGTGGCCACACCGACCCTCCCTGAGGGGTCAACCCACACCATATATTTTATTTACAGTGGTAAAAAAGTCCAGGACCACATGGGGGCGCTGCCCCTCACCGTCAGGACACATGAAAGATGCTCTTTGGTCTGCCCGAGCGTTGTTCACCACCCAGCAGAGCGAGATGTCTGTCGGGGAATGTTGCCGACTGGCCCGCTGCAGACTGCAGGAGTACGTGCTGAGGGACGCACTGAAGCTCGGTGCAGCCAACGCCAAGGCTCTGTGGGGGAGGACCACAGTCTAGGGTCCTTCTGCTGCTGGACATGGGGGGCACGGTATGGTGGAGACGCCCCTCAAAATAAGGGAAGGTACCCCACGCCAGGGGGCCACATGAGTGGCAAGGATGGGGGACAGATTCATGAAATTTAAGCAATGTATAGACTGTATTGAACAATTTGAATTTTTGTACTGTATTACATTTTTTGCACGGTTCACATATTGTATATATTTATTACCCGAATAAAGTCTATTTTGAATTTTTTTTTAAAATGTGGGGTGACGCTGGTGATCTCAGGCTTGTCCCGGCAGCTCAGTCGTGGCCTTTGAAGAAGTAGGCGTGGCGATCTGAGGCTTCTCGCTGACAGCTGACAGCTCAGCTTTGGGCTTGAAGAGTTGGCAGTGTCTGGATTATCCCAGCGGCTCAGTCTTTGCCTCAGTGTTTTGGTGTGGGCACAGTCCCTCGTTGTCTGAGGGCAGGAAGATGATCTGGCATCTCAGGCTTGTACCAGCCACACTCTTAGCCTCAGTAGAGGCACTGGGGGGTCTAGAGTTTCTTACAAGCAACCGAGACATCACCACACGGTAGCACTGATGGTCTTGGGTTTGTCCCAGTGACTCAGTCTTCCTCAAAGCGGCAACAGAGGAACACAATTAGCAGCAAGGTGTCCACTTTGTCCTTCCCTCCTTTCCCTCATTCCCCTCTGGCTAGAACGCCTGGGTTTTACAGGGAGTCGGCTGACAAAGTTTAAGTTGCCAACTACATTGGATCCGGAGGTTTTTGTCAGTCTCCCTAATGGTTGAAAGTGGTTTCCGTTTCTTCTATGTTCCGGCGATTATTTCAAAAAATTCAAAACCGGCCACGACTAAAAATAGGTTACTGTTTTAAAAATCGGTAATTTTTTATTCGAAGCCGGTTGCGATGTTAGTTGAAGGTGGTTGCCGGAGGTTGCAGGTAGTGGAAGGTAAGACCTTTTTTTCACCCAGTTTTATTCCACCAGGGAGGTCTTGCCTTCCACTACCTGCAACCTCTGGCAACCACCTTCAACTAGCATCGCAACCGGCTACGAATAAAAAATTACCGATTTTTAAAACGGCAACCTATTTTTAGCCGTGGCCGGTTTTGAATTTTTTGAAATAATTGCCGGAACATAGAAGAAACGGAAACCACTTTCAACCATTAGGGAGACTGACAAAAACCTCCGGAAACCGCACGGAAACCTTGGGTGGGGCGCAAAGTCTACAGAGGTTTACGTTCAGGTTTCCTAAGTGGGACAGGGGCATTACTGGAGAGAACTCTGAGGAGGAATATGTGTGTAAGATACACGGTGTATAAAAGGAATGTAGACACTAGTGGACCAGCCATTTGGGAGAGGCCATATTCGCTGTGATGGCATTTCAGTCTCAGTCACAGAGGCCGGTGTCAGGAAATCCTTCAGAGGGGTGAACCCCCGAAAAGCACCTGGACCTGATGGTATACCCGGCCGTGTTCTAAAAACCTGTGCGGACCAACTGGCGGGAGTTTTTACGGACATTTTCAACCTCTCACTTCTGAGGTCTGAGGTCCCCAACTGCTTTAAAAGGGCATCAATTATACCGGTGCCCAAGAAGAGTAAGGTGACGTGCCTCAATGACTATCGACCAGTGGCACTAACGCCGGTGGTGATGAAGTGCTTTGAGAGGTTGATCATGGAGCAAATCAACTCCTACATCGACAAAAACCTGGACCCACTGCAGTTCGCGTACCGCCACAACAGATCAACGGTGGATGCGATCTCGCTGGCCCTCCACTCCGCACTGGACCACTTGGACAACAAAAACTCATATGTCAGGCTGTTATTCATTGATTACAGCTCGGCATTTAACATAATCATCCCCTCCAAACTGGTTACCAAACTCGCAGAACTGGGTCTCTGCGCATCCCTCTGCAACTGGATCCTCGACTTCCTCGTCCACAGACCACAGTCTGTTCGTATTGGTGGAAATGTGTTAGCCTCAATAACAATCAGCACGGGAGCACCTCAAGGCTGCGTGCTCAGCCCCCTGCTGTACTCACTCTATACCCATGACTGCGTAGCGAACCACAGTGCGAACTCCATCATCAAGTTCGCTGACGACACCACTATTGTGGGGCGTATCACTGATGGGGATGAGTCAGAGTACAGAAGAGAGATCGAGCAACTGTCCATATGGTGCCAGCGCAATAACCTGGCCCTAAACACCAGCAAAACCAAGGAACTGATTGTGGACTTTGGAAGGAGTAGGAGGGGGACCCACAGCTCCATTTATATCAACGGGTCGATGGTTGAAAGGGTCAAGAACTTCAAATTCCTGGGCGTGCACATCTCTGAAGATCTTTCCTGGTCTGAGAACACTAACGCAATTATCAAAAAAGCTCATCAGCGCCTCTACTTCCTGAGAAGATTACGAAGAGTCGGATTGTCAAGGAAGACTCTTTCTAACTTCTACAGGTGCACAGTCGAGAGCATGCTGACCGGTTGCATCGTGGCTTGGTTCGGCAATTTGAGCGCCCTGGAGAGGAAAAGACTACAAAAAGTAGTAAACACTGCCCAGTCCATCATCGGCTCTGACCTTCCTTCCATCGAGGGGATTTATCGCAGTCGCTGCCTCAAAAAGGCTGGCAGTATCATCAAAGACCCACACCATCCTGGCCACACACTCATCTCCCTGCTACCTTCAGGTAGAAGGTACAGGAGCCTGAAGACTGCAACAACCAGGTTCAGGAATAGCTACTTCCCCTCAGCCATCAGGCTATTAAACCTGGCTCGGACAAAACTCTGATTATTAGCAACCACTTTCTGTTATTTGCACTACCAGTTTATTTATTCATGTGTGTATATATTTATATCATGGTATATGGACACATTTATCTGTTTTGTAGTAAATGCCTACTATTTTCTGTGTGCTTAAGCAAAGCAAGAATTTCATTGTCCTATACAGGGACACATGACAATAAACTCACTTGAACTTGAACTTGAGGAGAGGCTGGCTGTTGAGGTGAAGTGGATAGAAAGGAACTGCAGTGGTTTACACTGAAGATAGAAATAAAATGCTGGAGGCAACATCTCTGGAAAGAAGGATATGGGTGATGACCCAGAAGAAGGGTCTCGACCCGAAACGTCACCTATTCCTTCTCTCCAGACATGCTGCCTGTCCTGCTGAGTTACTAGAGCATTTTGTTTCTATCTTTGTTGAGGAGAAGTATTGTGTTTGTGGGTAAGTGTTGAGGCTTTGGCTCGAGAAGCTTCAGTGAGGTTGTGGAGTGGACGGTGAGGGCAGGTTAAGGTTAGGTCTCTTGTTTTCCGTAAGTCTTCTTTGGTCTTACTGCAGTCTGTGGGGCTGGCAGGTAGGGCACTGGTCCGCTCACACTGCAGGATGTGGGAAGTCAGGGAAACTACCAGTGTTCCTGCTCCTGAGGAAATGCATCTAACTCCTGACTCACCACGTGAGGGAAACAAGGGCTGCAGCTGCACGACCGCAGACTGAACACTTTAAAGTAAGTAAGTAAGTAAGTAAACTTTATTTATATAGCGCATTTTAAGACAATTTGCATTGACCCCAAAGCGTTTCACATAATTTAAATAATAATAAGTTCCATAGAAAAAGGTTTAAAAAAAAAAATGAATAAAAATGGACACAACATATTAAAGAGTTCAACACAAACATCCCCCCACAGCAGAATCAAAACATTTCCACTGCGGGGGAAAGGCACCAGAAAGTTAAGTCCTCTTCCTCTGTGAAACATCCCGAGGTCAGGGCCCATCTGTGGCCGTGCAGCCAGTCCGATGATTTTCAGGGCCCTCTTGCCGTAAAGATGAAACATCGGCGTCGGGTGAAACATTCCTCAGCGGCTTGGAAAAGTCTGGAGCGGCTGTCCCCTCCCCGGAGACCGGAGACCGCGGCACTCATAGTCCTCCGGCCGCGCCGGCTGGAGCTCCGACCCCGGCGAACTCGATCTCTGGCTCTGCGGCGCTCCAAATCCAAATCCAGCGCCACCCGCGGCCGAACGCCCGCAGCCACAGCACCGCGATGTTGAAAGTCGGCGACCAAAGCGCTCCGGAGCTTACCGCACGGCGACCCGGTAGGCATCGCCCGCTCCTTGTTGGTATCCCAGCGCTGCGCCACCGCCGCCGAAGCTGTAGTCCCAGCCGGTCCCGACAGGAAAACGCCGCTCCCCTTTCGGTGGTAGGCCGTGAGGACGGGGCGAAGAAACAGCACGGAGGGATGCTGCCTCTCCGACCAGGTAGGGGACTAAGAATAAAGTTTCCCCCTTCCCCACCCCCACCCCCCACATAGAAGACCTCCACTAACATAAAATAAAATAAAGAAAGGTGTAGAGGCGGACTGCGGGCAGGCTGCCATACACAGACGGCGCCCACTCCCGCACATCCGCCATCTTTAAACACAATAGTTACAGTGGAGTGGTCACTCTGAAGGTACAGGCGGAAAGTAGATGCGTGAATACCAGGAAGGGATGTGAGACTGGAAAAAACTATGTTATTTCCACCAGGAATGGGGCACAGAGTGCAGGAATCCCCTGTGGTTATTCCCCCTGAAAACAATACATCCCTTTAGATACAGATAGTCAGAGAGTCATAGACTGATGCAGTGTGGAAACAGACCCTTCGGCTCAACTTGCCCACATCGGCCAACATGTCCCAGCTACACTAGTCCCACCAGCCCGTGTTTGGTCCATATTTCACCAAACCTGTCCTATCCATGTACCTGTCTAACTGTTTCTTAAATGTTGGTATAGTCACAGCCTCAACTACCTCCTCCGGCAGCTTGTTCCATACACCCACCACCCTTTGTGTGAAAAAGTTACCCCTCAGATTTATATTAAATCTTTTCCCCTCCACCTTGAACCTTTGTCCCCTGGTCCTCGGTTCCCCTACTCTTGGCAAGAGACTCTGTGCATCTACCCGATCTATTCCTCTCGTAATTTTATACGTAGAAACATAGAAACATAGAAAATAGGTGCAGGAGGAGGCCATTCGGCCCTTCGAGCCAGCACCGCCATTCATTGTGATCATGGCTGATCGTCCCCAATCAATAACCCGTGCCTGCCTTCTCCCCATATCCCTTGATTCCACTAGCCCATAGAGCTCTATCTAACTCTCTCTTAAATCCAATCAGTGATTTGGCCTCCACTGCCCTCTGTGGCAGGGAATTCCACAAATTCACAACTCACTGGGTGAAAAAGTTTTTTCTCACTTCAGTCTTTAATGACCTCCCCTTTATTCTAAGACTGTGCCCCCCTGGTTCTGGACTCGCCCAACATTGGGAACATTTTTCCTGCATCTAGCTTGTCCAATCCTTTTATAATTTTATATGTTTCTATAAGATCCCCCTCATCCTTCTAAACTCCAGTGAATACAAGCCTAGTCTTTTCAATCTTTCCCATTATGACAGTCCCGCCATCCCAGGGATCAATCTCGTGAACATACGCTGCACTGCCTCAATCACAAGGATGTCCTTCCTCAAATTAGGGCAAATTACACCTCAATAAGATCGCACATCCTCCAGCACTCCAAGGAATAGACCCAGCCTACTCAACCTCTCCCTAGCAGCAGTAGTCAGGTCTGTGGCACCAGCCCTGGCTCTGAGGCACAGGGAGGGTGAAGTCAGACAGGCCTAAACTGATAGGAAACTCGTGAGGGAGACAGTCAGGAGACTCTGTGTGAAACAAGCGCAAGTCCAGGATGGGACAGTCACAAAACGCTGGAGTAACTCAGCGGGACAGGCAGCATCTCTGGAGAAAAGGAATGGGTGACGTGTCGGGTTGAGACCCTTCTTCAGACTGAGAGTCAGGGGAGAGGGAGACACAGAGATAAGGAAGTGTAACGAGACATGAACGGGTCATTGTTAGCTGGACTAAGGTTATACAACAAAGCATACTGAGATAACAGTTAATCAGGGGGACAATGCAAAACTCCTATACGACCCAAAGGAGCCACGCACTTTCTACTCTGCACGCTGGAACAGCACCACCAACCCGGACCTGGCCTTCGCAAAATGTCGCAACAAGAACCGCTCCCAGTAAGATGCATCCTGGACAGGTTTCCCCGGTCACACCATCGACCATCGCTCATAACCATTCCATCTCTGGTCCAGCCCGTGGAAGGGAAAGACGTCAAGAGGTGGAACTTCCTGAAAGCAAACTGGGTAGGCTTCACACAACAAGTGAATATAGGGCCTGTCCCACGAGCATGCAACTCCATGCGGCAAGCGCGAACTAACGTGGTCGCTTGAGCCGTACGGCCTCGCGGGGCCGGTCCCACTTCGATCGCCAGAGCCGTATGGAGTTGTGCGGAACTGGTCCCGACATCGCGCGGGGCTCCGAAAAACTGACCGTGTTCAAAAATTCTGCACGGCAACAGCCTACCGGCCCGCAGCCGCCTCGACACCGTGCACAGCGTCTCGACGCCGTCCGCCACGCGCGAACTTCCCGCGGACTTCGCTCGAACTTCACGTCACTCACTCGACATCCGCGCATCCCCCGCTTCCGGTTTGGTAGCGCTTGCCGCATGCAGGTCGCATGCTTGTTGGCCGTTAGCCTCCCACACCCACGCCCCTCCAACCTGAATAATGCCTACAACTCATACTGCAAGATGCTGCTGGCCGCCGCCAAGAAGAACATCCCCCGCCCGCGGTGTACGTAAAGCCTATGTTCCCTGCTGGGATGACAAATGCGAAGACCCACTTCGCGCCCACACAGAATCACAAACTAGTGAAGACAGGGACAAAGCAGCGAATGACCTAATCTGCAGACTAAATGAGAAACGCAGGCAAAGATGGATGGAGACAGTGGAATCAATTGATTTCACACACTCCAGCCATCAGGCGTGGCAGACCATGAATAAGCTGATGGGCAGGTGGACAACTCCAGCACAGTGTCCCATCACAGCAAATTCCATCGCGTCGCTACTGCTGAGCAACAGCCGCTTCCCCAACGCAGACAAGGACTTCACCAGAACAACATCGGCGAGAGTCCACGAGCTACACAGGGCCCCGAGCTGCGACTCCAACCTATCCCATGATTTCACAACACAGGAAATTGAGCAAACCATCCGACGGCTGAAAACCGGCAAGGCACCAGGCACTGACGGCATCCGCCCAGAATACATAAAACACCAAGGCAAGAAGGCAACTGACTGGCTGTGCTCCTTCCTCTCCATGTGTTTCCACTGCCTGAAGCAGCCAAATATCTGGCACCGTGCCAAGGTGATCGCTCTGCCGAAGCCAAACAAGCCTAGCGATGACCCCAAGGGATGCCGACCCCTCACTGCTGTGTGTTCCATACAAGCTCCTGGAACGTCTCCTCTACACACATCTCAATCCAGTGATCGACCACCAGCTGCCTAAAGAACAGGCTGGCTTCTGAAGCGGTAGGTCAACGGCGGACTTGGTGACCCTCCTGTGCCAAGACATAGAGGACAGCTTCCAGGCAGGGGAGAAGGCTGGCGCTGTCTTCTTGGACCTGACAGCTGCATATGATATTGTCTGGCTGCGAGGACTACACAAGCAGCTTCTGGAAACCATCCCAGACAAGCACATGGTGAGCTTCATCATGGAGGTGCTGAGCAACCACAGCTCCAGGCTACACACCAGCAACGCGCAATGCAGCAGGGTGAGGAAACTTAAGAACAGCGTCCCACAGGGCTCAGTACTGGCACCAATGCTGTTCAACATCTACATCCATGACCTACCTGCAACCCAGTCAAGGAAGTACGGCTATGCTGATGACCTGGCCATCCTACTCAGTAAGCCATCCTGGGAAGCAGCAGAACATCCTGTCTTCATACCTGAAGAACTGGCACCTTAAGCTCAGCATGGGTAAGACAACATCTTCAATGTTCCACCTCAACAACAGAGAAGTGACCCGCGAGATGAACGTCATGGTGGATAACGCCCGGTTACAGTCCCAGCCCGTCCCCACGTACCTCGGTGTGAAGCTCGACAGAACGTTGTCATTCAAACAACACCTGGAAGGTGCCAAGGCAAAGACAAGCGCCCGTGCCGCCCTGATACGCCGCCTAGCCGGCACCACATGGGGAGCCACGACGAAGACACTGCACATGTCCACAGTGGCCCTGGTGTTGTCAGCCGCCGAGTACTGCACCCCGGTCTGGTGCCGTAGCCCTCATGCCAAGAAGCTGGATGCTGCTCTCAACAGCGTCCTGCGGACTGTCTCCGGATGCCTACGAGCCACCCCAGTAAACCAACTGCCCGTCCTCACTGGCATCGCCCCAGCCAACATCAGACGGGAAGCAGCCACGCTGGCCCTCTCTTGAAAGGCACAGACCAGTGAATCCCACCTCCTCTATCAGATCGTCATAGAGACACCACGACGAGTGTGCCTCAAGACACAGCTTGAGCCACGCAAGCCCAAGAGCTGCTCTGCACAACACCGGCTGACGCTCCTAAGGCCGCCTGGGTCAAGACGAGATGGAGAGACCAGTGGAAGTCAGCGGAACCATCTAGGCTACACCATTACATCGACGACCCCATGGACGTCCCTGGCCAGGACTTGCCCCAAAAGCAGTGGACATCTCTCAACCGCTTGAGGACAGGCATTGGACGCTATGGAGTAGCGATGAAGAGGTGGGGCCTCGTGGACAGCGAGCGCCTCCTGCGAGTGTGGGGACCCAACACAGACAGTGGAGCACATAGTCACCAGTTGCCCCAAACACCCGCCACCGAATGGTGAATGAGGTCTGATTGACCTGGACGATGACACGTTGGGTCACAGTTTAAGGATAAGGGCAAAATCTTTTAGGACCGCGATGAGGAAAACATTTTTCACACAGAGAGTGGTGCATCTCTGGAATTCTCTGCCACAGAAGGTAGTTGAGGCCAGTTCATTGGCTATATTTAAGAGGGAGTTAGATGTGGCCCTTGTGGCTAAAGGGATCAGGGGGTATGGAGAGAAGGCAGGTACACGATACTGAGTTGGATGATCAGCCATGATCATATTGAATGGCGGTGCAGGCTCGAAGGGCCGAATGGCCTACTCCTGCACCTATTTTCTATGTTTCTATGTTGGCCTGGCTCGCCTCAACGGAGCTGCAGGTCTAAAAGACACAAGAAGAAGAAGAAGAAGAAGAAGAAGGAGAAGAAGGAGAAGAAGGAGGAGGAGGAGGAGGAGGAGGAGGAGGAGGAGGAGGAGGAGGAAGAAGGAGGAAGGAGAGGAGGAGGAGGAGGAGAGGAGGAGGAGGAAGGAGGAGAGGAGAGGAAGAGAAAAGAGAGAGAGAGAGGAGAAGAGAGTAAAAGAAGAAGAGAGAAGAAGAAGAGAAAGAAGAGAGCAGAAGAAGAAGAGGATGCGAGAGCACGAAGAAGAGAAGAGAGAAGAAGAGGACGGAGGAGGAGGAGGAGGAGGAGGAGGAGGAGGAGGAGGAGGAGGAGGAGGAGGAGGAGGAGAACTAGGGAGAGGGAAAGCAAGGGTTAACTTGAAGTTAGAGAAGTCAATGTTCATATCGATGGGGTGTCTCAACACAAAACGTCACCCATTCCTTCTCTCCAGAGATGCTGCCTGTCCCGCTGAGTTACTCCAGCATGTTGTGTCTATCTTCGGTGTAAACCAGCATTTGCAGTTCCTTCCTACACACCAGGATGGGGAGTTGCCTCCCTGGTGCCGGGGTCCAAGATGTCTCTCAGTGACTGCAGAACATTCTCAAGGGGGAGAGTGAGCAGCCAGAAATCATTGTGTACGTTGGCACAAACTAAATACGGAGGAAATAGGATGAAGTCCTGAGGAGTGAATTTAGGAAGTTGAACAAAAGGTTTAAAGGGTAGTAATCAGTCAGTTTTATTTGTCATTTGTAGGTTAACACAGGGTCAACGGCGCAATGAAATGTATTTGACAGGACAATGGGTCACCTCAGCAATGATATTACAAGGATAAAAAATAAGATAAAAATAGATAAGATAAAAGTGACATTGGTAGGTAAAAGACAATAATAAATAAAAGAATCAACATATATGTAGCAATGTTACAAAATTTTGAGATTTAAAAAATCAAGTCTGTAATTTATCCCATCAGATAAAGCATTAAAAGAAGTTTAATTTGTCACCTAATTCACTTTCATATCTCAAGTATTTAAAATGTTATGGCCATTTTCATACTCGGAAATTAGCATCTTGTTCCCTATTGATTTTCTATGGACATAACAAAAAAGCTGTGATCGTGTGCAGTCAAAAGCCCATAACCTTCTTAAAAATTAAGAGAACTGAATGAAATTTTCAGTTATCGTAGATTGAACCATTCTGAAACAAATATAAAATAATCTTACTTGGATGACCTGAAATTAAAGCATATAATTAGTTAGTTACCCAAGTGTAGCTAATTTCAAACTTCAATTACTAGATCTAAACATCTATCCATTTCTTAATAAATGATTAACATTTTTAAATAGCCTAAGTGTCCAAATAATATTCATAAATAATTCACAATAAAACATGATTTTTAAATCTCATTTACATTAATTTATAGGCCAAATGGAAGGAATTTAGTGTTCAATTGCTGTAAATTAAAGTCCATTTTAAATCAGCTTTCTAGTGGGATCCTGTGAACGCGCTGGTTTAGAACGTTCACATTGCGGTAGATTTGTGCCCTCAAATGCCCAGAAAAATACTGCGGGATATAATGGGCCCAAAATGAGCTGCTCGCAATATTAAACTTTGTATAAAGGGATCTTAAGAAGCCCTTTTTAATGTAAAAATAAGCAGCATACCTTCTAGTATTTGCTCTATGCGACCCTGACAGCTGCCGGTGGTCGCGGGTTTAGAGATTGATTTTTAAACTACTATAACTATTATACGAGGCCTTTAAAACTAATAATAGCTTTTGCGACGGGGTCTTCCAGCGATTTTTCGTTAATAATTAACTAGGCTGAACATCTTCGATTTGAACAGCCTAGAGAAAATCGCGTTTTAAACCCGCCCACCTCTAAACGGCGCCAAAATCGCGCACACCCGCAGCGACAGATTTTCAGTGACGCTTCAGGTAGGCTTTGCAACATACCTAATATATGATGTGTTTATGAGTTCCGAAGCCTGATGGCCTGATGGTACAAAACTGTTCTTAAGTCTGGTAGTACTGACCTACCGGACCTACCGGACCTACCGGACGTGAGCACACAGTTAGCTGCAGACTCCGCCCAGGACAGGAAGGCTCTGCAGGAACGGAAGGGACGTCACGACCGCGGTGCCACAGGTGCTGTCGCCGAGGGAGGACGGACGGAGCCGCGGCTCGAGAGACTCGAGAGACTAACAGAGACTAACAGAGGCAAAGAGGTTTGCCACGCACTGCAAGGGAGCAGTGGACCAGATAGGAAGAGCGGAAGGAATTACCACTAGACAGCCAAACCAGTAGGTAATTTACGGCTGGGGTGAGTACTTTCCCATTTATAGGAGGTAGGATTATATAAATAAGGGGTGTATCAATACAGTAGGGGATTCTTAAATAGGACCAGTTAATTACTTATATAAGATGGGCGGTCAGGAGATGTGCCAATACTGCGAGAAGTGGGAATTTGTCGACACCATTGATGTAGAAGATCCCTACAGCTGCAGTAAGTGTTTGAGGCTAGAGGAACTCCAGCTCCGCATTGATGAGCTGGAGACCCAACTTCATACGCTGCGGTACATCAGGGAGGGGGAGTATTACCTGGATGTTTTGTGCCAGGGGATGGTCACACCGACCAGTTTAACTAATTCAGTAGGCAGTGAGCAAGGAAAGGAAGGTGTGGCCATTAGCGAGGCAGGTAGGGGGAACCAGGAGGAGATGCGGCAGGAGCCACAGCCCTTGTCCCTGACGAGCATGACCGAGGCTCTTACTCAATGTAAGGACGGGATCAGGGGCTGTGGGAGGGATGAGCAACCTGGCTGCAGCACCGTGGATCAGGAGGCCATTCAAGAGGGGGGAGTTAGAAGAAATGCCGTAGTGATAGGGGATAGTATTATTCGGGGGGTAGATAAGGTTCTCTGCGGCCAGCAGAACATGTCCCGAAGGCTGTGTTGCCTACCCGGTGCTAGGGTTAAGGATATCTCTGCGATGCTGGAGAGAAATTTGCAGTGGGAGGGGGAGGATCCAGTGGTCGTGGTCCATGTGGGGACCAATGACATAGGAAGGACGAGGAAGGAGGATCTGCTGAAGGAGTTTGAGCAGTTAGGGAATAAATTAAAAAGCAGAACCTCGAGGGTACTGATCTCCGGATTGCTACCTGAGCCACGGGCCAAATCGGCGAGGGTACGTAAAATTAAAAAGCTGAATGCGTGGCTCAAAGACTGGTGTGGGAATAATGGGTTTGGTTTCTTGGGCCACTGGCACCAGTACTGGGACAGGGGGGATCTGTTCTGTAAGGACGGACTTCACCTGAACGGTGCTGGGACTGGGGTCCTGGCAAATCATATAACTAGGGCAGTAGAGAGGTCTTTAAACTAAGTAGGGGGGGGGAGGTATCAGGGGGGGTAATAACGGCAGGGGTAGAGGAAATAGAGCAGGGTATCGGTGGGGAAGCGGTAAGTCAAAATGAGACAGGAGACAGAATGTGTGAAGATAAAGCTCTAGATGTAAAAGGGGCAAAAACGGAAAGGAAGGGTAGTAAAAATCATCTGAAAGTGCTTTATCTAAATGCACGGAGTATTCGTAATAAGATAAATGAATTAACGGTGCAATTAAGTATATATAGTTATGATATCGTGGCCATTACGGAGACATGGCTGCAAGGGGATCAGGACTGGGAGTTAAATATAGAGGGGTACTCGACAATTAGGAAAGATAGACAGGAAAGAAAGGGAGGAGGGGTGGCCCTTTTAATAAGGGAGGGAATAACGGCAATAGAGAGGAAGGATATTGCGTTGAAGGATCAGGATAGTGAAACAGCTTGGGTACAGATAGAGAATAATAAGGGGAAAAAAAACACTAGTGGGTGTAATTTATAGACCTCCAAATAGCTGTGACGCTGTTAGTCAGAACATAAATCTGCAAATAGTTGACGCATGTAAAAAGGGAACTGCTGTAATCATGGGGGACTTCAATTTTCATATTAATTGGGCAAACCAAACTGGGCAGGGTAGACTAGAGGAAGAGTTTATAGAATGTATTAGAGACGGGTTCCTAGAACAGTATGTCACAGAACCGACAAGGGGGGAGGCAATCTTGGATCTGGTCCTGTGTAATGAAGCAGGATTAATTAAAAATGTCATAGTTAGGGACTCGTTGGGAACAAGTGACCACAATATGGTCGAATTCCATATTCAAATAGAAGGGGAGCAGGTTGAAACTCAGGCTAGGGTGCTTAGTCTAAATAAGGGGGATTATGAAGGTATGAGGACTGAGCTGATCAAAGTTGACTGGGATAGCAGACTCAAGAATAAGACGGTACATGAGCAGTGGTGTACGTTTAAGGGTATACTGTATAACCTTCAAGAAAAATTTATTCCTATGAAGAAAAAAAGGGGTAAGGGTAAGAACAGTCAGCCATGGCTCAGTAAAACTATAAAGGATAGTATTCGGCTGAAGGCAAGGGCATATAAGGTAGCCAGAGATAGTGGGAGGGTAGAGGATTGGGAAGTATTTAAAGGTCAGCAAAAAATAACTAAGAGATTAATTAAGACGGGGAAAATAGACTATGAAAGGAATTTAGCGAACAACATAAAAACTAATAGTAAGAGTTTTTATAGCTATATAAAAAGAAAAAGGGTGGCTAAGGTGAACGTTGGTCCATTGGAGGGTGAGACTGGAGAGTTGTTGGTGGGGAACATGGAAATGGCAAAGGCATTAAACGAGTATTTTGTATCAGTCTTCACCATAGAAGACACAAAAAATATTCCAACGCTGGATAAACAGGGGGCGGTAGGAATGGAGGAGCTAAATACTATTAAGATCACCAAGGAGGTGGTATTAGGGAAATTAATGAGACTGAAGGAGGATAAATCCCCTGGGCCTGATGGATTACATCCAAGGGTCTTGAGGGAGATAGCGGTGGGGATTGTGGATGCATTGGTGATAATTTTCCAAAACTCCCTGGAGGCAGGAACGGTCCCAGTGGATTGGAAAATGGCCAATGTAACACCTATATTTAAAAAAGGAAGTAAACAGAAGGCGGGTAACTATAGACCGGTTAGTCTAACATCGGTGGTGGGTAAAATGTTAGAGACAATTATTAAAGAAACACTAACGGGGCACTTGGATAAACATGACTTCATCGGACAGAACCAGCATGGTTTTGTGAAGGGGAAGTCCTGTTTAACGAATCTGCTCGAATTCTTTGAGGAAGTAACAACCCGGGTGGATAAAGGGGAACCGGTGGATGTGGTATACTTGGACTTCCAAAAGGCTTTTGACAAGGTGCCACATAAGAGACTATTGCTAAAAATAAAAATTATGGGATTGGGGGTAATATATTAGCATGGGTAGAGGATTGGCTAACAAATAGGAAGCAGAGAGTGGGGATAAATGGTTCATACTCAGGATGGCAACCGGTAACTAGCGGGGTTCCGCAAGGGTCGGTGCTGGGACCCCAGTTGTTCACAATTTATATAAATGATTTGGAGGAGGGAACCAAGTGTAATATATCAAAATTTGCGGACGATACAAAAATGGGAGGAAAAGTAGGGGATGAGGAGGATAGGAAGAGTCTGCAAAAGGATATAGATAAGCTAGGTGAGTGGGCAACAACTTGGCAGATGAAATTTAATACTAATAAATGTGAAGTCATTCACTTTGGGAAAAAAAATGATAGGGCAAGTTATTTTATAAATGAGGAGGAGCTGCGTTGTAATGCAACGCAAAGGGATCTAGGGGTATTAGTACATGAATCACTAAAAGTTAGTATGCAGGTGCAGCAAGCAATCAGGAAGGCCAATGGAGTTTTGGCCTTTATTGCTAGGGGGATTGAGTATAAAAACACGGAGGTCTTGCTGCAGCTGTACACAGTATTAGTGAGACCACATTTGGAATACTGTGTACAGTTCTGGGGTCCATACTTAAGAAAGGATGTACTAGCCCTGGAGGCAGTGCAGCGAAGGTTTACAAGATTAATTCCTGCAATGAGGGGATTGACATATGAGGAAAGGTTAAGTAGGCTGGAACTCTACTCTTTGGAGTTTAGAAGAATGAGAGGCGATCTCATTGAAACATATAAGATCGTGAGGGGCCTTGATCGGGTGGATGCACCGAGGATGTTCCCAATGATCGGGGAAACTAGAACTAGAGGACATAGTTGCAGAATAAGGGGGGGCTCTTTTAAAACTGAGACGAGGAAGAACTTCTTCACCCAGAGGGTGGTTAATTTATGGAATTCACTGCCCCAGGGAGCAGTGGAAGCAGAAACTTTAAATATATTTAAGACTAAAATAGATGTTTTTTTAGCTGCCAAGGGGATAAGGGGCTACGGGGAGAGGGCAGGGATATGGACCTAGGTATGGTTAGTATAGTAAGACCTGAGTGATCTCCTGGACAAGTGTCGATCGCCTGGATTGGGGTCGGAGAGGAATTTCCCGGATTTTTTTCCCGAATTGGACCTGGGTTTTTATCCGTTTTTTTGCCTCCCCCAGGAGATCACGAGGTTCTTGGGGTGGAGAGGGGTGATAGCGGTATAAAGGGGAGGGTAGTGTCTTGTGTTCTGTGTCTTGTGTCTACTGTTTGTGGGTAAGTGTGTCTGTTTAGTGTTCAGCCATGAGCGAATGGCGGTGCGGGCTCGACGGACCTGGTGGTCTACTCTCGCACCTACTTTCTATGTTTCTATGTTTCTATGTTTAGTACGTGCAGCCATGCTCCTGAATCGTCTGCCTGACGGCAACAAGGTGACCAGTCTGCGTGCTGGGTGGCTGTGGTCCTTGATGATGCTGTGTGCCTTCCGCAGGCACCGCCAGTGGAAAATGTCCTGAATGGCCGGGAGAGAGTTGCCAGTGATGTGCTGTGCCACCTTCACCACTCTCTGTAGTGATTTGCGGCTGTGGGCAGAACAGTTCCCGTACCAGACTGTGATGCAGCCCGTCAGCAGACTATCGATGGTGCATCTGTAGAGGTTTGTGAGGATGCTGGTGTTCATGCCAAACTTCCTCAGACTTCTCAGGAAAAAGAGCCGCTGGCGGGCTTTATAGTTACTGTGTCCGTGTGCAGTGTCCAAGAGAGGTCCTCAGTGATGTGCACACTGAGGAACTTGAAGCTGCTGACCCTTTCAACCTCAGCATCACTGATGTGGATGGGGAGGTGTCCACTCCCCTGCTGTCTTAGGATTACTCCTAGTGCCCTGTTTACTGTCAGGTCTGGGTTGGTTCCCCTCGCCACGGGTACCATGTAATCATCTCCCCTACCTGGTTTGCCAGGTGAGGAGGGGGCTGTGGACCCCCAGCAGGACCAAAAACAAGTCAAAAGGTGGATGAGCTTCTAGCGAGCCAACGGCCATTCACACTTCAGTAGAAATTGCGATCACTGTTGTACATCGCATTGTAAGGAATGATGATAAAACACACACACCAAAATCCTATACTTCCAGCGGCGCAGGAACTGGAGGACAGAGATGTGTGATGCGTCCGTCACCGTTCCCGATGGAAACCAGCACCACTGCGTCACTAATGTTTTCAACGATGATGTTGATGATGCCCCCCTGATCTAGTGAGGGCAGGAATAAGAAAGATTAATGTGTGGCTGAGGAGTTGGTGCAGGTGGTCCAGATTTTTGGACCACTGAGACCACAGAGATAACCTGCACTAGAGGACGATGAATATCCTGGTGGGAAGGTTTTCTATTCAGGAGGTTATGAACTAACCTGGCAGAGGGACGGGATCCATAGCGGGAGTGAGGCGGGTGGGAGGCCGGAAGTCAGTGACAGTAAAATAGACACAAAATGCTGGAGAGGCAGCATCTCTGGAGAGAAGGAATGGGTGACATTTCGGGTTGAGACCCTACTTCAGACTGAATCAGGGGAGAGGGAGATTCAGAGACAATAAGTGACAGTACATTTTGGTGTGATATTTTTTGATATATTCACAAAGCTATTAAAGATAAAATTGGAACCTAATACTGAAAAGATTCTATTTGGAGTAATGGGAGACGGGAACAAATTAAACACATCCCAAAACTCATTTTTTAATTATGGGTTAATAACAGCAAAAAATCTCATACTTAAATTTTGGAAAAATGCTACTATACCAACGCTTAAAATGTGGATTAGTAATATGTTGGACACAGCCCACCTGGAAGAAATGAGACTCCTCCTAATAGATAAACAAGACCAATTCTTAACGAGTTGGTCTCCATTTATTGATTTCTTGGATTCATGTGGTGCAACAGTATTGTAAAAATTAAATGCTTCAGGTATGGGTGAAAGATGATCGACAATATAAAAACGCATCTCCTTGCGTCTATTTGATAATCTCTCTCCCGCTCTCTTTTCTCGCTTATCTCTTTTCCTCCCTATCTCATATCCTTTTTTATCTACACACACTACACTTTTCCTAATTCTTTACTATATCCCCCTTTTTTTTTTCTTATTTCTCTCTTTAAAAAATAAAAAATGAAGTTGTACAGAGAATGTATTCTGTTAACATATATTAGGCACCTGTAAAAAGGTACCACTGTATTGTAATTACTTCTAATAAAATATTAAAAAAAAAAAAAGTGACAGTACAATGAGAGATACAATAGCAGTACATACAGTCCACAGTATAAGCAGGAGCGCACAAGGTGTATGGGAAGATGGTTGGATTAAATTACATTTCTTTCAATGCTAGAGGCCTGATGGGTTAGGCGGGTAAACCAACAGATGGACAGGTACATGAGATTAGGACGTCATAGCCATTATTGGAACCTTACCAAAGGAGGGATGGGACTGGCAGTTTAATGTTCCAGGGTATAGAGTCTACCGGTGATATGGAGGTGATATGGACATCTCTCTGAGCACCGGCTCCCCTCAGGGCTGTGTCCTGAATCCACTGCTGTTTACCCTGATGACCCACGACTGTTGTGCCAGGTTTAGTACAAACCACATCATGAAGTACGCAGATGACACAACAATGGTGGGCCTTATCCGGGACGACAATGAACTGGCTTACAGGGAGGAGGTGAAACAACTGGTGGACTGGTGCAACACGAACAATCTGATCCTGAATGTTCACAAAACAAAGGAGGTCATCGTTGACTTCAGGAGATACCGGCACAGTCACACACCACTTCACATTAATGACATCGATGTGGAGTTGGTCAGTAGCACTAAGTTCCTGGGGGTGCAGATCACGAACAGTCTGACCTGGTCACTAAACATCACATCACTAGTTAAGAGTGTGCAGCAGCGTTTGCACTTTCTGCGCCGGATGAGAAGAGCTCAACTCCCCCATCCTGCCCACATTCTACAGGGGCACCATAGAGAGTATTCTGACCAGCTGCATCTCTGTCTGGTTTGGGGACTGTAAAGCCTCCGACTGGAAGTTCGTGCAGAGAGTGGTGAGGACGGCTGAAAAAATCGTCGGGACTTCTCTCCCCTCAATCGGGGACATTGCGAGAAAACGTTGCTTGTCTAAAACCAGCAGGATTATAAAGGACCCCACACATCTCCATCATGGACTGTTTACTCTGCTGCCCTCAGGCAAAATATATCGTAGCATCCCACGTGCCATCAGACTCTTGAATGCCATGTAATGGGCCGCCACCATTATCTATTTTATCTTTTTATCCATTTTATCTTTTTATCCATTTTACCCATTTTATCCTGTTTATTTTTGTGTTGCACGGGGAGTCAAATGCAACAGGATTTCATTTAGAATTGCATATATCGATGTATTTCGAAATGACAATAAAGTTTGATTGATTGATTGATTGGGGGCAAAAGAGGAGGTAGAGCTGCTTGATTGATTACGGAGAACATCATGGCAGTTAGACACACAAATCTGGAGTAACTAAGGCAGCATCTCTGGAGAAGAGGAATAGGTGACATTTTGGATCAAGACCCCTCTTCAGACTTGAGAATTTTCTCAACCCGAAATGTCACCTATTCCTTTTTTCCAGACATGCTGCCTGACCTGCGGAGTTGCTCCAGCTTTTTGTGTCTATCTTCGACTCAGACCGGCATCTGCAGTTCCTTCCTACACATCAGGACAGTTGTCTGAGATCTGATTACTAAAGGAGTCTACACAGGTGGAGCTGAGAAATAAAAAGGGATGATCATCTTGTTTGAATTGTCCTAGCAGTGCCCAAATATTTAATGGGGATGAGAGGAATTAATATGTAAGGATATTGCACAAAGCTGCAATGTTTGCAGATAAGATTAAGGAGAATCCATAGGGATTTTTTAAAGTATGTTAAGGGGAAAAGAGTAACAGGAGAGAGAACAGGCCCTTTAGAATGAAAGTCGTCATCTCTGTGTGGATCAGCAGGAGATGGGCAAGGTCCTCTATGAATACTTTTCCTCTGTTTTACTGCAGAGAAAGACATGAAGATTAGGGAACTTTCTCAAGTTAATGGATACGTCCTGAGGACAGTTTATATTTTTGTCCAGTAGGTGCTGAATGTCCTAAGATGTTTGAAGATAGACAAATCTCCCGGGCCTGATAAGATATATCCAAGGACACTGTAGGAAGCCAGAGAAAATAAATTGAAGAAGTCTTATGGGTCTGTCACACAGGCGATTTTTTTAGGCGTCGCCTGTATGGTCGTGAGTAATCTCCTCAGTCGCCCAAAGAGTGGTAGCGTCTTTCTGGTCCCCGCTGTATTTTCAACATGTTGAAAAAAATTTGGCAACGGTCGACGACAATGGGTTTGACGCCAATGAGCGTAGCTTGAGTTCTCCTGACGTAGGTGCTGTCGTAGGTTGTTGCCAGGTTAACGTAGGTTTTCACCAGGTGATCGCCGGTGCTGACTTCGGTGAATTCCATTGGTGTTTTTGAAAAAGCCAAGTCCACAGCTCCACGTGGTCAGGCGAATATAGTGCGTGGATATTGGGCATTTTGTGTTGGGGACATTGGAGTGCAACATGGCTCCAAGGAGAAGGAAGGGGCAGTGCAAGGGCAAGGCCCAACCCCCATCAGCACCTACCAGGCAGGTGGAGACTGAGATGGCCCAGGAGGAGTAGGCCCAGGGGGAGGAGTTCCAGGAGGAGACCAGGCAGGTGGCCCATGTCCCCACCACCACCCCAGCCCGGACTGGCTGCCCTGCCACAACTACAGGTACCTGTACTGCTGCTGCTGCTGCTGCAGCTGATCCAGACTCACCATCAGATGATGCTCAGGACACTGATGCCTCAAGTGAGGTAAAGAAGGGCAGGAGACCCAAGGTAGTTCATTATGAGTTCAGCAGGGAACAAGTAGGAGAGCTGGTCGAGTGGTATTAGTCGAACCCAGGGTTGTATGACAAGAACTACCAAGATTATCGAAGGAAGGACAGGAAGAACTCACTACTTGACTCCAAGGCCAAGGAGTTCCCTGACTGCACCTGTAAGTACCTACTTTGTTTGTCTGTATTTCTGGTCCAGAAATTTGCAACTTCATGCTGTGTGTTTCCTGATCCAGAATCAATGTCATGAAAATACAAATCTGTTTCTCATCTTGTTTCCCATGACATGAGATTGTGGACAGATACTCGTGCCTCAAGCCACCAGCAAGTTTGCATGTACATTTTGCCTACCAGTTGCATTTTGTATTTTTGGGGTTATTTATTTTCTTGGTATTTTATTTTGCCATATGTGGTAACATGTACAGTCTGTTAAAACTTGCAAGTTTCAAGCAGTAGCTCTTCCATTCTTTTGCAGGCAGGCAATTCACACTGGCCTTTATTTAATTATTTTTTTACAGATGCCCAACTCTGTCAGTGGTTCAAAAGCCAAGGAACAAGATATGGCAAGCTGTCTCACAGTGTGAACAAGTCAGGGTCTGGTGGCAAAAACTTTACCCCGAGGCAGCAGTGGATCATCGACAAATGGGGCTTTATCAACTCACATGTAGTACGAGTGGACAGAGCACCGAGAAGGTAATTGTTATAAAATAGTAAATGTGAAATTGATCATTTGATTGTCATCTTGCCATGTCCTGATGGTCTTGAAAGTTTGTAAAACATATTTACTTTCTTCCAGTTTGACAAGAAGAAGCCACTGCCCTTTATGTCCAGTGGACAGGAGTTTTATCCACTTGAGGGAACCTCTGGATCCACCCCCTCCACCAGCCAGCAGCACAGCAAGAGGAGCAGAACCACTCACAGCTCCTTTGCAGGCTCCACCCCAAATGCAACTGAGGTAGAGGAGAGAGAGGCAAGTCAGCAGGAGCTGATCAAGGTAGTAAGTACTTTTGGGGACATTTTTGGCAGATATCCATCCATCTATCCATCCATCCCATCCATCCATCCGTCCGTCCGTCCGTCCGTCCGTCCGTCCATCCATCCATCCATCCATCCATCCATCCATCCATCCATGTATCCATCCATCCATCCACCCACCCATCCACCCATCCACCCACCCACCCACCCATCCATCCATCCATCCATCCATCCATCCATCCATCCATCCATCCATCCATCCATCCCTCCATCCATCCATCCATCCATCCACTCCTTTTTTTCCCTAACTTACCTGTATCATAGTCATTTACGTTACAGCTCATGCAACAGGCAACAGAGGCCAGGGAGGCAAGACAGGCCATGACCAGGCCCAAGACACCACATGAGAGGGCTGTTGACACCTTCCAGAGATTCTTAAAGACTGAGATGCTCAAGATACCAGAGAACATATGAGTCAACCACACCCTGGCTGCCATCACGATGACCCATAACTTCTCCCGGCCGGTAAATATTTAAAGCAATTTTTGTGGAATTTTGGGAACATTTTACTTTAATATTTGACCTTAAAATGTATGTTTTTGTGTGAAATATTCACAATGAATTCATGTGTGTTGCAGACTCAGCAGCAGATGGGGCACATGGGACAGCCACAGATGAGACTGATGGGACCACCACAACAGATGCCATTGATGGGACCACCACATCAGCAGGCTCACCAGGTATCTCCTTCTATAATACTTTTTGTGACTTGGACTTGAAATACGTACTCTGAAACGATATCATGTTTAAATTTAGAAACAATTAGGAGTGACATTGTTGAACCCTTGGTTAAATTTGATAGGACTTGGGGAAAATTTATGCAACATTTTCACACGACATAAATTGTCCCCTCTCCAACTGTTATAATATTTTTTTTACCGTTATACGGTGGAACGGACTTGATGACAAACAGGGACTTAAATTGTTCAATCTTTGCAGCCCAGATTCTGTTTTGCTTTTTTTTCTTTAGTTTAGGGGGTTTTGTTTTTTTGTTTTTTCTCTTTTTTTCTCTTTTTTTCAACTTTTTATCTTTTTGTTTTTATACATACATACAAGTTCTCTTTAAAACACTTAATTATATTTACATAGAGACCAGTAGGTCCATATTCAATGTGTATTTTGACACTAGACTCATATTTAGGTTATACCTGTTATTAATGTAATCCTGATCTCTATGTATCAATATCAATTATGTTTATCATTACTTTTTTGTTTTGTTTTTGCTTTCGAAAAAAACCTAACAAAAAGATTTTAAAATAAATTTTTTTTTTTGTCACACACAGATTGTGAAAAGTTTTAATTTATTTGCCTTCCACTTAATATTGATATGTCTCTGTGTTGCAGCCACAGTCACTGATGCTGCCACCAGTGATGTCATGCTCACCGATGGCCACCTCACCCATGGGCAGACAAAAATGCTGGAGAAACTCAGCGGGTGAGGCAGCATCTATGGAGCGAAGGAAATAGGCGACGTTTCATGTCAAGACCCTTCTTCAGACTGATGTGGGGGTGGGGGGGAGGGGGCGGGAAGAAGAAAGGAAGTGGTGGAGATGGTGGGCTGTGGGAGAGCTGGGAAGGGGAGGGGAAAGAGGGAGGCCATGGGCAGGTCACCCAGTTCCACAGGACAGCAGCAGCCCTACTCACAGCAGCAGTCTACATCAACACAATCACAGTAGTTAGCCACTACTTCCACAGACACTGCCGTGCAGCCTGCAAGATCTAGTAGTTTCTCTGCACTCTCAGCTGCATATACATACTACCCCAGATATGACACTCCCAGACCTGCACCAGTTACACCAGGGGGTACCCCAAGAACAGACACCCAGGGCACAAGTGGGGACTTGAGTTTGGGTTTGTCAGGATTAATGGACACAGATCACCCATCAGTGATATGTGTCCATAAATGATGTTAAGTCATGTATGTTTTTGTACTTGTATTAAGTTTGAAGTTTGAAGTTTATTGAAACTGAACAACCCTCCTTGGGGTTATGTGAGCGCACTGTAGTATGTTATTTCTAATCTAATAATAAATCAAACTTTTTGTGTTGTCGTAGGTGGATGTCTTAAGTCGCGACGATTGTGTCGCCGGTTGTCGGGAGCTTGCCATAGCTTGACGTCGACTAGGTGGTAGGTTGTCGTAGACATTGTCGTGGGGGGGGGTTCAGTTGCCGGTTTTTCGCCGACCTGCTACGGCTCTGACAGTCGTCGTCAGTCGTCGAAAAAGTCGCATGAGTGGGACAGGCCCTTTACTGTAAAAACGTAAATCATCACTGGTCACCGATGAGATGCTAAAAGACTGGAGAGTGGTTACAATTGTGTATTTCATTTTCTTTGTGGGGCGGGAGATTGCAATCTTCACGTGGTCCACCCTGTTTCAACAAATGCAATCAACCTGGCGTGCACAATCAAATAAGATCAAATAGAACAAGTTGTCCTACAACTTTAGGCCATACGCAAGAAGAAGAAGCTTTCCTTTGTGCTCTTATTTCACTCCTAGCTTCAGGAAGAAGGTACAGGAACCTGAAAACCCGTGACTACCAAGTTCAAGAACAGCTTCTTGCCAGCAACCATCTAGCCCTTAAACACTACATAATATGAATCTCATCCACTATGAACTTCTATGAACTGTCTTTGGACTTGGGTTTTTACACCTTTATGCCTGCGTAGCGTTACGGTTATTCGTTTATTTAATTTATTATATATTTTTATCGTTGTCGATTGCATTTATGGGCCATAAATAATAATTTAATTGTTCCATAGTCGGTACATGTGACAATTCCTTGACCGTACACTAAAATTTTGACAGCAGTTGGGAAACCTCGTGAAATCCACCCAAAATTCCTGTAGTTCATGCTCTTAAATGCAAGAATCTATTAGTGAAATGAAGACAAAAGGCATTAAATTTCCTTATTTGACTGTAACTTTAACTCTGAAAAAAGTCTGCAATTATTCAGTTCTATGGGAGTTTTCAGGATTATCTTTCCTTCTCGTAACTAAAATCCACAAACAGAAATGATTTCTATTACGAGGAGTTTGTAAAAGGAAGCAAAAAAAATCCACAAATTTAGAAATGTATAGCTTTATAAATACAGGATAATCAGTGGATTATAAATATTACAAAATTGAACAGGGAAAAACTGAGACAAAGAGATGGTAAGCTGTGGACTCGCTTAAAAATGAACACATGCGGTTGTTTTTTTACATGCAGTGAAGTAGAAGCCAGAGAAGTGTTGGGCCAAGTTAGATCGATTAACTTTAATTGCCAAATGCAAAATGCATGTTCATCAAACCTGAGCACCAGTCAGCACCATAAGCACAAGATCGACCATGAAACATGCTGCACCCACTGAGTTTCTCCAGCATTTTTGTGTACCTTCGATCTTCCAGCATCTGCAGTTCCATCTTAAGCACCATAATGCTGCCAGTTTGAATTAATTTGAAGGCACTTCAATGATTCTAGGATAGGAAAGAAAGTTCTAGATGTTATTTTTGAAGACATTGTGCCTGTCTTTACATTGGAATATATTTTTCAAACTTTGAATACGTTTGTTGTAATGAAAGTAAATGTAATTGTTTTCTGAAGAACTGATTATTTATTTTTGCCTAAAATGCTATTGCTAGTGAGCAACTGGGCATATTGCATTCTCAAATGTTTGGTTGACGTAACCATTAAGTATTAATTTAAGATGAAGATAGATCCAAAAAGCTGGAGTAACTCAGCGGGACAGGCAGCATCTCTGGAGAGAAGGAATGGGTGACGTTTCGGATCGAGACCCTTCTTCAGGCTGTTGATGTTTCGGGTGAAGACCCTTCTTTAACTTCCTTGCTTTAGCAGTGAGTAAGCAACTTGCTCTGGTAAATAGGAAAAATATGGAGAAAATGGTTCAGATTACCCTTGTGCTGATTATTGCATATATTTTGCAAAGTAAAATTCCAATTTCATTAAATAACAAGTATATATTTATTATAATGAATTTTGCAATCTCAGAAATTAACTTTATTCTATGAAAAATCCTCTCCAGAGGGGACATTAAACCACTGAACCATTGATTTTTTAGAGTCCAGATAATATGTTTCAAATAAATTTCATAAAGCATGGAGTAACTTATTTCTATTATCTTATTTCAATGGGCAGCACGGTGGCGTAGATGTAGAGTTGCAGCCTTACAGCGCTTGCAGCGCCAGAGACCCAGGTTCAATCACGACTATGGGTGCTGTCTGTACAGAGTTTATACGTTCACCCCGTGACCACGTGGGATTTCTCCAAGATCTTCACTTTCCTCACAAACTCCAAAGACGTACAGGTTTGCAGGTTAATTGTCTTGGGTTTGTATACATGGTATAAGTGTAAATTGTCCCTAGTGTGTATAGGCTTGTGTTAGTGTGCAGAGATCGCTGGTCAGTGCGGACTCGGTGGGCCGAAGGGCCTGTTTCCGTACTGTATCTCGGAACTAAAAAAACAAAACTTAGAGACAGTGCACAAAGGTTGGTTTTATTCCAATGCTTTTGGTATCTGGCCCTTACAGACAGAGAGGAAGGAAGGATAATACGTTGATTGGGGTTGCCAAGTGGAAGGAGTGGTTGATGAAATCCCTGGAACCTATTTGTGCTGCTATCAAAATAAAAGTTGGCACCACCATCAGAAAAGTTGTCATGATATGATGATCGACCATGAAGATAAGATTTAAAAGTATCTCTCTACTCAGAAGTATTCTTGATCACATTGTGGGAAGCTGGGGAAGAAGGGGCTGGAGTCCTGGCAGAGACTTGCATCAAGTTTATCCTCAGGTAAGGTAATAAAAGACTCGAGGGTGGTTCATTTCTTTTTTAATTTAGAGTTACAGGGCAAAAACAGGCCCTTCAGCCCACCAAGTCCACACCGAGCAGTGATCCCCGCACATTAACACTATCCTACATGCACTCGGGACACTTTACATTTATACCAAGCCAATTAACCTACAAACCTGTACGTCTTTGGAGTGTGAGAGGTAACCAAAGATCTCGGAGAAATCTCACGGGGAAAATGTACAAACTACGTACAGTCAGTGCCAGTAGTCGGGATCGAACCCGGGTCTCTGACGCTGCAAGCACTGTAAGGCAGCAACTCGACCATCATGCCGCCTAATGTTGTACCTTTATTTAAGAAGGGAAAGACAGGGAACTGAGTCTAACATCAATGGTGGAAAGGTTACTGGAGGTGGTCCTGAGGGCAGGACCTAGCAGTATTTAGAAAGGTATTGAATGAAAAGGGTTAGTCACCATGGTTTTGTGTGTGGGAAATAGTGTATCATCAATCTGATTGGATTTTTTGAAGAAGGGATCCACAGTGGCACAGCGGTAGAGTTGCTGCCTGACAGCACTTGCAGCGCCAGTGACCTGGGTTCAATCTGGCTACGGGTGCTGTCTGTACAGAGTTTGTACTTTCCCCGCATGATCTGCGTGAGGTTTCTCTGAGAACTTTGGTTTCCTCCCACACTCCAAAGACTTGCAGGTTTGGCTTGGTATTAATTAAAAAATCCTCTCTAATGTAGGAAAGTGTAATGCGTGCAGTTGGCTGGTCAGTGCAGACTCAGTGGGCCGAAGGGCCTATTTTCATGCTGTATCCCTAAACTAAACTAAAGCCCCTGTCCCACTTAGGAAACCTGAACGGAAACCTCTGGAGACTTTGCGCCCCACCCAAGGTTTCCGTGCGGTTCCCGGAGGTTGCAGGTGGTTGCCGGAGGTTGCAGGTAGTGGAAGCAGGTAGGGAGACTGACAAAAACCTCCGGGAACCGCACGGAAACCTTGGGTGGGGTGCAAAGTCTCCAGAGGTTTCCGTTCAGGTTTCCTAAGTGGGACAGGGGCATTAGCTAAAAGTGCAAAGAGGATTGATGAGGGCAGAGGGGCAAGGTTTCACCTGGTAGGCATGTCTAGAATAGTAGATCAAGGGAAAGCTAGCCAATTAGATAGAAAATTGGCTTGGTGAAGGGAGTCAGGTGGTAGTGGTGGGTTGTTATTCTCATTGGAAGCCTGCGACCAGTGGTGTACCAGAGCCTGATCTTTTGTTGTTTAGCACATGGTTAGTAAGTTTGCGGATGACAAGAAATTGTTGGGACAATGGACAGTGAAGAAAATTATTTAAGATTGTAACAGGATCTGGATGAATTGGGGAAGTGGACAAAGGAATGGCAGGTGGAATTTAACTGAAAAAGTGCAAGGTACTACATTTTGGTAAATGGATCCAGGGCAGGATTTCCACAGTAAATGCTGGGACCCTGGGAGTATTATAGAACTGAGCGGCCCAAGGGTACAGATATATGAAACCAGCTAGCAGGAAGCGCTGTGGAGGTATGTAAAATTACAACATTTAAAAGAGAATTTATCACCATCATCATCATTATCATCAACCTTTATTGTCATCTTGCAAAGCAACAATTGTACAGTGCAAAATGAGAAGACGTTTCCCAGGGAATACCGGAGCATCGCACATAAAACTTAAACATTTGACACATAATAACAGTAAAAACAATCCAGTCCCTGATGAAACAGTATAAATAGTGATAAATATTATAAATAGTGATAAATAGTATAAATAATGAGTCACAGTACAGAAGGGGGGTGGATAATCTGGATTAGTGCTAGAACAACAATCTTGCAATTCACATGGGCAAGAGTAAGGAGCTAATTGTTGACAAGAGGAAGGAAAAGCTGATGGTTCATGAACCTGTCTTTCATCAGTGGGAGGGAACACAAAATGATGGAGTAACTCAGCAGCTCCGGCAGCATCCCTGGAGAACATGGAGACCAAAGATCCTATAGCGGAGCAAGATAGACCACTCCTGCTAAATGTAATAGGCTGACGTGTAGTACGCAACGGAGCGGAACGTGGGCCTTTTTTTCATCCATTTCAGTAACCCGATCCGACCCGACCCGACTCGCAGTGTAATCAACGTTGCGGGGGAACAGTTTGTTTAACAAATTATAATTCTGAAAATGAGGAGAAGATTTTTATCAAAGAACTTTTATTTTTACGAGGATGATTCCGTAACCGTCTTCCGTCTCCGCACTAGTATCTTTGCTCCACTATGGGATCTTTGGTGCAGAGATGGAAGCCGGCTACGGAAATGTGGCAGAAAATTACCCATGAATCTGCCCATGACCGTACCACATCTTTTTTGTCAAGTGATCTATCTTGCTTGCTATAGGATCTTTGATGGATACGTGACATTTTGGGTTGGGATCTTTCTTCAGAGTGATTGAAAGGTGGGGTGGGGGAGAAAGCTGGAAAAGGGAAGATGCAGGGCAGAGTGTGGCAGGTACACAAAAATGCTGGAGAAACTCAGCGGGTGCAGCAGCATCTATGGAGTGAAGGAAATAGGTAACGTTTCGGGCCGAAACCCTTCTTCAGACTGATAGGGGGTGGCGGGGAGAAGGAAGGAAAAAGGAGGAGGAAGAGCCCGAGGGCTGGGGGGTGGGAGGAGACAGCTCGAGGGCTAAGGAAGGGGAGGAGACAGCAAGGGCTAACAAAATTGGGAGAATTCACATTGAATTCTCCCAATTTTGTTAGCCCTTGCTGTCTGAACATTGAATTCTCCCAGTTTTGTTCTAAGCATCTGCCTATCAACCCCCCCTCCCCCTTGCCATGTCAACCTATCACCTGCCGCACTCTGTGTGGCAGGTGATAGGGGTGGGGGGGGGGGATGAAAGGAGGGGAGAAATAGGTGGGAGTTCAGGTGGGGCACAGGGGAGGGGAAATCGGGATGGGGTAGGGGGAGAAAGGGGGGGGGGGGGTTGTTGTGAGAGGTCATCAAAAAATTGAGAACTCAATGATCATACCAGTGTTGTAATATGATGTGCTGTTCGTCCAGTTTGTGTGTGGCCTCATGGTGGCAATGATGGAGGCCCAGGACAGAGAGGTCAGTGTGGAAATGGGCAGGGGATTTAAAATGATGAACAACTAGGAGATCCAGTAGGTGTTGGCAGACCAGGTCAATAGCTCAAGTTCCTGGGAGTGCGCATCTCTGAAGATCAGTCCTAGGCTCACAATTAGGATACAATTACAAAGAAAGCTCATCAATGTGTGTACTTCCTTAGACGTTTATCATGTCACCGGTTACTCTACCTGACATCTCACAGGCATGATAGAGACCATACTAACTGACTGCATCATGTTTTGTTTGGTAACTTGAACCTCCAAGAACAGAAGAGGTTGCAGAAAGTGTATTGTCCTCCCCACCATCACAGGTAGTGTTGCCTCAAGGAGGCAGCTCAAACCATCAAAGACCCACAACACTCTAACCATGTTCTCAATTCTCCCTCGCCAGAAAGAAGGTGGAGGAGCCTGAGAACCATTACTTCCAGGTTCTAAAGTCTACAATCAATTCCACTGTCTTAAGAGCATTGAGCTCCAGGTTGTTGCGAAGGCATCAGGACGCCAGCTGTGTCACTTCCTGTCTGTAGGCAGATTCCTCCCCATTCTGGATCAGTCCAATCAGGGTTGTGTCGTCCGCAAACTTGAGAAGCTTGACAGAGGAGCATGTGGAGGTGCAGTCGTTGGTATAGAGAGAGTATAGGAGTGGGGTGAGTGCGCAGCCTTGCGGTGCTCCTATGCTGAGGGTCAGTGAGTCCGAGATGTACTTTCCCAGCCTCACATGCAGCTCCCTGTCTGTCAGGAAGTTGGTGATCCACAGACAGAGGGGTTCAGGCACAGTCAACTGGGAGAGTTTGGAGTGTAGTAGCTCGGGCACAATGGTGTTGAATGCAGAGCTAAAATCCACAAACAAAATCCTTGCATAGGTCACCTGATGGTCTCAGTGATGGAGGATGAAGTGCAGGCCTAGGTTGACTGCGTCATCCACTGATCTATTTGCCCGGTATGCAAACTGCAGGCAGTCCAGCAGGGTACAGGGACAATAGTGGAGACTTTGAAGCAGGCAGGGACAGTACAGGTTTGCAGGGACTGGTTAAAAATGTCTGTGTAGACTGGTGCCAGTTGTTCGGCACAGAGCTTGAGGGTAGAGGGGGAAACATTGTCCAGTCCTGGAGATTTCCGGCTTTTCTGTCTCCTGAATAGCTTCTCCACCTACTCAATTTCTATTGTTAGTGATGGAGAAGTGGCCAGACTGATGTTGGGCAGCAAGGAGGGGGTGGGTAGTGGACGAGGGCCCAGTCTTTGCAGACTGGAGTCAAGCTGTAAGTGGGTGTGAAGTGGTGATTGGGGAGGAGTGTGTGAGGGAGGGGGTACTGTCTATCGAACCTGCAGTAGAACCGGTCGTTGGTCAGCTGACGATTGTCCAAGGAGCGGGGATTTTCCTTGTAGCTGGTGATTTCTTGCAAGCCCTTCCACACTGAAGAAGAGTCATTGGCTGAGAACTTGCTCCTCAACTTCTCAGAGTACCTTTCCTTGGCAGCTCAGATTCCTTTTCTCAGCTTGTACTTGGCCTGCCTGTAGAGGTCTGCATCCCCGCTCCTGTAGGCTTCATCTTTAGACTGGCGGAGCTGTCTGAGCTTGTTGTTGTTGAACCTGATCCGGGTCCAAGTGGGAATGCAACTGTCCTCACAAAAGCTGACATATGATATCACAGTGTCTATACACTCATCGAGGCCTGTGGTTGCTTCCCTGAACACATTCCAATCAGTGCAGTCAAAGCAGGACTGTAGGTTTTCAATGCCTTCGCTTGTTGTCTTTTTCATTGTTCTGACCACAGGTTTAGCAGATTTTAGTTTCTGCCTGTAACTCAAGTCCCAGTATCTTTCACAGTAATTCAAGAGAGACTGAAATCTGAGCTGGAGGATCAATATTCCAAAAATGTAGCAAGCTTGTAGCAGTGGGATCACAAGAGTAATTACTTCTCCCCAGAGATGCTGCCTGTCCCACTGAGTTACTCCAGCATTTTGTGTCTACCTTCGATTTAAACCAACATCTGCAGTTCTTTCCTACACAAGCTTGTAGCATAAGTAAGTATGAGGCCATCAGAATAAAACATACCTCCACAAAATTGAATAGTTTTAGCTTTTGCTCGAGGCATGGATAAATGTATGTCTGCTTTTATTATTGTTTAACTGAACAGTTGCATTGTGAGTGGGGCTACCAGAGGAATGGCTTGAAATACGTCTGTGCAAAAAATTAATCAGTGAAAGATCATTCACAAGCTCTGACTGTGGGAGATATTCATTTGTTTATCCATGCAGTGAAAGGTCAGAAAGTCCACATTCGATAGATACCATTCCACATATTTACCAAGTTAATCTTTTGCTCAGATGACAGAATGTAATAAACACAATGTCAGGTCTCAGCTATTTATAATTTTAGTGGCTTTGGTAAAGGAACTATCTTTGATCAGACTTTACTGACTTTACCTTGCACTGAATGTTATTCCCTTGTTGTGTATCTCTCTATACACTGTAGATCAAAGATCCAATAGATCACTCCTGCTAAATGCAATGGGCTGACGTGTAGTAAGCAATGGAGCGAAACGTGGGCCTTTTTTTCATCCATTTCAGTAACCGGACCCGACCCGACCCGACCCGACTCGCAGTGTAATCAACATAGCGGGGGAACAGTTTGTGTTAATAAATTAAGATTCTGAAAATGAGGAGAAGGTTTTTACCAAATAACTTTTATTTTTACGAGGATGTTTCCGTAACCGGCTTCCGTCTCCGCACTAGTTATCTTTGCTCCGCTGTGGGATCTTTGGTGAGGGGACTGGAAGCCGGTTACGGAAATGGGGCCTAAAATTACCCATGAATCTGCCCATGCCTGTACTACGTCTTTTTCGTTGAGTGATCTATCTTGTTCACTATAGGATCTTTGATGTAGATGGCTCGATTGTAATCATGTATTGTCTTTCCTCTGGCTGGTTAGCACGCAACAAAAGCTTTTCACTGTATCACGGTACACGTGACAATAAACTGAACTGAAACTGGAACTGAACTGAAATGAACAGAATATACTCTGGTTTAAGGTGATTCAGCGTTGATCAAAAGAATCAGATGCAAGAAGGAGGCAGACTACAAAGGCACAGTGTTAAGTGACTGGTGACAGATATAAATCGCAGAATATAGATTAAAATTACAAAGCAAAATGATGGGGCAGATCATCTGCCCTGTGGTTCCAGGACTTACCCTGACATCTTTGTTGACAAGTGCAGGAAGGAACTGCAGATGCTGGTTTAATGCAAAAATAGACAGAAAATGCTCGAGTAACTCAACGGGACAGGCAGCATCTCTGGAGAGAAGGAATGGGTGGCGTTTCAGGTCGAGGCCCTTCTTCAGTCTGATCTTTGGTTTTCTTCCACACTCCAAAGACGTCCAGGTTTGTAGGTTAATTGGCTTGGTATAAATGAAAATTGTCCCTAGTGTGTGTAGGATAGCGTTAATGTGTGGGGATCGCTGGTCGGTGTGGACTCGTTGGGCCAAAGTGTCTGTTTCTGCGCTGTATCTCTAAAAAACATTTTTTTTAAAGCTAATTACTGACATGCTGTTTCTTCTCAAGCTTGTCCCAAATTAGGTCAATAATTTAGGACTGAATAGAAGAAGAAAGTTTTATTGTTTACATTAGTTTTAGAGTTACAGTATGGAAACAGGCCTTTCGCCCACTGGTCATTGGTCAGCCATTCACGCTAGTTCTATGTCACCCACTTTGTCATTCTCTCCCTGCACAGTAGGGGATTATATGGAAACATAGAAACATAGAAAATAGGTGCAGGAGTAGGCCATTCGGCCCTTCGAGCCTGCACCGCCATTCAATATGATCATGGCTGATCATCCAACTCAGTATCCTGTACCTGCCTTCTCTCCATACCCCCTGATCCCTTTAGCCACAAGGGCCACATCTAACTCCCTCTTAAATATAGCCAATGAACTGGCCTCAACTACCTTCTGTGGCAGAGAATTCCAGAGATGCACCACTCTCTGTGTGAAAAATGTTTTCCTCATCTCGGTCCTAAAGGATTTCCCCTTTATCCTTAAACTGTGACCCCTTGTTCGGGACTTCCCCAACATGGAGGCCAATTAACCTACAAATCCACAAATCTTTAGGATGTGGGAGCAATTCGGAGCTACTGTAGTTACATTTTACTGTAGTTAGTTATATTCTACAGGAGTTACATTTACGGAGAGTCGGTTTGTCAAGGATGACTTTCTCTAATTTCTACAGGTGCACAGTAGAGAACATGCTGACCGGTTGCATCGTGGTTTGGTTCGGCAACTTGAGCGCCCAGGGGCGAAAAAAACTACAAAAAGTAATAAACACGGCCCAGTCCATCATCGGCTCTGACCTCCCTACCATCGAGGGGATCTATCGCAGTCGCTGCCTCAAAAAGGCTGGCCGCATCATCAAGGACCCACATCATCCTGGCCACACCCTCATCTCCCCGCTACCTTCAGGTAGAAGGTACAGGAGCCTGAAGACTGCAACGACCAGGTTCAGAAATAGCTACTTCCCCACAGCCATCAGGCTATTGAACTCAACTCAAACAAAACTCTGAACATTAATAGCCCATTATCAGTTTATTTGCACTTTATCTGTATTATTTATTCATTTGTGTATATATTTATAAAATGGTATATGGACACACTGATCTGTTCTGTATTCATGCCTTCTATATTCTGTTGTGCTGAAGCAAAGCAAGAATTTCATTGTCCTATCTGGGACACATGACAATAAACTCTCTTGAATCTTGAATCTTGGGTGAAACCCACTTGATCATAGGGAGAACGTGCAAACTCCACACAGTCAAGATCGAATTTTTTGTATTTTTTAAGGAGGCTGAGGTCATTTAACATCTGCCAACCCCTACTGTGCAGTGTCTACCATTCAGTGGTGGCCAGTGCTCTGTTTTTTGCTGTGGCCTGTTGGGGAGATGGCGCCCGCATAGCGGACAAAAACAGACTGGACAAGCTAATCAGGAAGGCCGGCTCAGTGGTCGGGGCTGAGCAACGAACGGTCCAGCAGGTGGCAGAGGCCAGAACTCTGAACAAACTGGGTTCAATAATGACCAACCCCACTCACCCACTCCATGCCCTGAAGGTGATAAAGAGCAGCATCTTCAGTCAGAGGCTGATTGCACCAATGTGCAAAACTGAGAGACATAGGAAGTCCTGTTTACCAGCTGCTATAAGGTTATATAATGCGCATAAATAACTGCACTTTTTTTAAATTAATTGTATTTTAACTTGTATTTTAACTTGTATTTTAACTTGTTAAGTATGGAAGCCATTTGAGGAAATGTGTGGTGTTATGTCTGTCTTGAAGCTGTCGTGGCACTGTAATTTCCTGTAAAGGATTATTAAAGGTATAATCAAAAAAAAAAATCGAACCCGGGTCTCTGGCGCTGTGAGGCAGAGGCTCCACAACCTGTGCTACTGTGCTGCCCCACTTCATTGGGAATGTTACAAATCTTTGGAATTCTCTATACAAGAGGGCTGTGGATCAGTTATTCGAGGTTAAGAGCAAAGGATTTTGGCCAATTTGGAAGCAAAGGATACGATGGGAGAGTGAATTGGTGTTTTGGATCTGTATACTTTCTCCAGCTTTGTTATCTTCCATCTTCATAGTATGATATGGACAAAATGCATCAACATCTCGCAACGTAGCAACTTTATCCGTTTCACCTTTTGTTAGGTCACTATTACTGGCCACCCTGCAGCATCTTCACAGATCCTCATTATTAATGAGTATCATTGAATCAAAGTCCTGGGATTCTTCTGATCCAATCATTTAACCATTGAAGTCAGTAAAAGGGTTTATTTTAGGTTTGAGACAGGAACATCGTAAAGCGGCCTTTTCACGGGGCGACTTGACGCAAGAGTTAACCGGAGTTTAACATCGTGGGAACCTCGTGCGATAACAGTACGGCATTCATGGACCACCGTGGACCACCGTAGCGCTATCGGCAGGTAGTCGTGTAACTTGGTCACTCGGGAGAAAATTCAAGAAAGTTTGAATTTCTCCAAGATTGACTTGTACACTTGTGGTTGAGTATTGCAACATTATATGAACGTAGTGGCCAGTGCGATATCCGTAATAACTCTTGCGGGTACCGTGGGAACTCCTGCGAACGGTGAACCCGGAAGCTGGACTGAGGGGACAGAAGGTGAGTAAAAATTATCTTCTGTGGGATTGAATTTAAAAAATAAATAAAAATAAAGATTTGCATCCGCATATGGACATCAACTTATTCATGAGTTATGTTAATGAGATTCAAGAAAATAACTATAATCTTTAAAAGGGACTTTAAAAGGGACTTTACTGAAAGGTTACGCATTTTTATGGTCCGTGAGAAATTTTTCACATGTACTTCTTTGAGAGATACAGGTCGGAGTCCTCGGGTCCAGGGGTCCGGAACGCTACCAATCAATGTTGTACAGAGACCCGTGTAAGGAGTGAACTGCACATGCTGGTTTAAACCGAAGACAGACACAAAAAGCTGGAGTAACTCAGCGAGTCAAGCAGCATCTCTGGAGAAAAAAAAGCTGATGTTTCGGGACGAGACACATCTTCAGACTCAATTCCGATTAGGCTGTCTGAAGAAGGGCTCCGATTCGAATCGTCACCTATTCTTTTTCTCCAGAGATGCTGCCTGACCCGCTGACTTACTCCAGCTTTTTATGTTTTTCTTCCCAGATCTGACTTACCTGCTGAGTTACATCAACATTTTGTGTCCTTCTGTGCGTATTAACCAGCATTAACCAGCGTCTGCAGTTCCTTTAGACATAACCTAACTTCAGATTTTAGAGATATAGCGCGTGGGAACTCCTGCGAACGGTAAACCCGGAAGCTGGACAGAGGGGACAGAAGGTGAGTAAAAATATCGACAAGGGAACATGTGTCCTTCGAGGACGTCCCACCTAATTGTCATTGTTGGATAATCGTTTTAACAGGAACACTTGCAGAGATGGCTCCCAGAAAATCTCAAAGAAAGGGGGTAAAGCGTGTCAGAGATGTTTTTGCCATGTTGCGCTATTCAGTTTCTATATTGTTTCAGTTTCTATATCTATATTGTTGCTCTATTCAGTTTCCCAGGGGGTCGGGACGGGACTGGAGTTGGGAGGGAAAGGTGGGGGAGTCGAGGGAGAGGAGGGGGAGACAGATGGGGGTGTCTTCATTTACTGGCGGCGGGTGTCTGTCACTGAAACAGGCAGGTGAGATTTCACATCCACCTTGTGTGTGCCTCTCTCTCTCTCTCCCTCCCTCTTACACAGGCTGAGAGACTCTGCCTCTGTGAGTGTACGTCTCTTTCTCCCCCTCTCCCACACACAGTAAGACCGAGGTACTGTGCTCAGTCCATCTGTGTCTCCCACATACACAGTAAAACATGTCTCCAAATGAGCAAATTCAACCAAGGGAGGATATATATAGTGTGTGAAAAAAAAAGTTACATCATTTGTGTCACGTGTAGTTCACGATGTTCATTCAAGATTTAACGCGAAAGCTCGGGAAACGGACAAGACAGTCGCACAAATAACAGAAATGCCGAGTACCGTGGGAACTCTTTATCTACCCCCGTTATATCGTGCGAGACTCGTGCTGGACCACGACCTTTTCACTCTGGTGACATCTTGCGTCAACTCGCCCCGTGAAAAGGCCCCATAACAATGTCTCAGCAACAATTGGCATTTCCTAAAAATTCTCACTGCACATGAGGCCTCAGCCACACAGAATATATCCAAGAGTCACACTTACACTTACACTTTCCACATCCACACATCATCCTTTGTCATTTCCGCCAGCTGCAACAGAATCCCACGCCCCATCTCCCCATCCCCACATCTCCTGTACATAACTTCTTGGTTTGCTCATCCCCCCCCAACCCACACCTTCCTGATTCACTAGCACTTACCCCTGCAACCACAAGAGGTGCAACACTTATGCCTACATCTCCTTCCCCACCACCATCCAGAGACCTAAAGAGACCCTTGTCTCGACCCGAAATGTCACCCATTCCTTCTCTCCAGAGATGGTTCAATGGTTCTTTATGTCCCGGGTACCATTTAAGGTACAGTGAAATGTGATTTACCAGTCCTACCAGAAAAAAGCAACAAGACACTCAACTACATAAAAGTTAACATAAACATCCACCACAGCGTCTCCCCCACATTCCTCACTGTGATGGAAGGCAATAAAGTCTTATCTTCATTCCTCCTCATTCACCCGTGGACGGGGCAGTCGAACCATCCGCAGTTGGGGTGATCGAAGCTCCCGCGTCGGGGCGATCGAAGCTCCCGCAACCGGGGCAGTGGAGTCTCCAGCGGCTTGGAGCTCACATAGTCGATCCCCAGCAAGAGGCTGCCAGCTCCTCGATATTAAGCCGCAGTGCGGCCGGAGATACGATATATGGAAAGAAAATCGCATCTCCGTCAAGAAAAAAATATATTAAAAAAAGTTTCCCCCTCCCCCACCACTCCCCACATAATACAAAGTGAAAGATACACCAAAACATACATTAAAACATACTAAAAACAACAAATAAAGAAAAGGATGACAGACTGTTGGTGAGGCTGCCATTGTACAGCGCCACCCGGTGCTTCTATGCTGCTTGTCCCGCTGAGTTACTCCAGAATTTTGTTTCTATCTTCGGTTAAAACTGCAGTTCCTCCGTTCACCTAAAGAGACTTCCAGGTAAAGCAAAGAATCACGTGCACCACCTCCAACATTGTCTACATCATTTAGTCCTCCCTTGTTTGCAATGTCTGTCCTGAGCTCACATGTCATTTCAATCCCATTCCACGTCCATGCTTGTCCATCTCCACTGCCAGGATAAGGACAAATCCAACAACACCTCATATTCCACTTGAGTTGTCCACAAACCAATGGAACGAAAATTGAAAATGTTTCCAATTTCAGGTAACCCTCCTCTCCAGTGTTCCCCTCTCTCTTGCCTTCTAATCCATCTCTGAGTTTCCTATCTTTGTTCCCCTTCTCTTTCTGGGCCTCCAGCCCCCAGTCGCCTATTTTCTTTACCCTTCCATCTACCTACTACCCATACACTTTACCCACTCGATCGGCTCCCCATCTTGTTCCATCTGCTCTTCATCTGCTCTTTATTGCCCCCTAATGGTTCCCTTTAGCACCTTCCTCACTTATCAGTTACCAGTACATAGCCGTTGTGGCCCATTTATCGCCCTCTACCCTGTCTCCACCTTCACCATCCCATCCCTTCCCTTCCCCTCGATGGGTTCCTTCTGCATTACATCTGCTTCCACCCAGTACTTGCCTGGAGGTGGAGTCTTCCAACTCCACTTCTCACCCTCTGGCCCATTTCTCATCCCTCCCCAATTCCTCGTTATACCAGCTACTGTAAGTCGAAGAGCAGAACTTCAGCTGTGTGAGGCAGACATCACTTGTGGCAGACAGCAGAAAGACCCCTCGGTAGTTACCACATTGAATTCCTTTCTTGAAGGTGGTCTCAATTGCGGCATCTCTTTTATTTGCGGGCCTGATGGTCTGCATCCCAGGGTCCTCAGGAAGGTGGCTCTAGAAATAGAGGACGCATTGGTGATCATTTTCCAATGTTCTATACATTCAGGATCAGTTCCTGTGGATTGGAGGATAGCTAATGTTATCCCACTTTTCAAGAAAGGAACGAGAGAGAAAACGGGGAATTACAGACCAGTCAGCCTGACTTCGGTGGTGGGAAATATGCTGGAGTCAATTATTAAAGAGGTAATAATGGGCCAATTGCATAGCAGTAAAAGGATTAGTCCAAGTCAACATGGATTTATGAAAGGGAAATCATGCTTGACTAATCTTCTGGAATTTTTTGAGGATGTAACAAGTAAAATGGATGAAGGGGTGCCAGTGGATGTAGTGTATCTAGACTTTCAGAATGCTTTTGATAAGGTCCTGCACGGGAGACTGGTGACTAAAATTAGAGCACATGGTATTGGGGGTAGGGTGTTGACATGGATAGAAAATTGGTTGACAGACAGGAAGCAAAGAGTAGGAGTGAACGGGTCCTTTTCAGAATGGCAGGCAGTGGCGAGTGGAGTGCCGCAAGGCTCGGTGTTGGGGCCGCAACTGTTTGCCATATGCATTAATGATTTGGAAGAGGGAATTAGGAGCAACACTAGCAAGTTTGCGGATGACACAAAGCTGGGTGGCAGTGTGAACTGTGAAGAGGATGTTAGGAGGTTGCAGTGTGACTTGGACAGGTTGAGTGAGTGGGCAGATGCGTGGCAGATGCAGTATAATATAGATAAATGTGAGGTTATCCACTTTGGCGGCAAAAACAAGGGGGCAGATTATTTTCTCAACGGGGTTAGGTTAGGTAAGGGGGAGGTGCAGCGAGACCTGGGCATCCTTGTACACCGGTCACTGAAAGTTGGCTTACAGGTACAGCAGGCAGTGAAGAAAGCTAATGGAATGTTGGCCTTCATAACAAGAGGATTTCAGTATAGGAGTAAAGAGGTTCTTCTGCAGTTGTATAGGGCTCTGGTGAGACCACATCTGGAGTATTGTGTATAGTTTTGGTCTCCTAATTTGAGGAAGGACATCCATGTGATTGAGGCAGTGCAGCGTAGGTTCACGAGATTGATCCCTGGGATGGCGGGTCTGTCATATGAGGAAAGATTGAAAAGACTAGGCTTGTATTCACTGGAGTTCAGAAGGATGAGGGGGTATCTTATAGAAACATATAAAATTATAAAAGGACTGGACAAGCTAGATGCAGGAAAAATGTTCCCAATGTTGAGCGAGTCCAGAGCCAGGGGCCACAGTCTTAGAATAAAGGTGAGGTCATTTAAGACTGAGGTGGGAAAAAACCTTTTCATCCAGAGTTGTGAATTTATGGAATTCCCTGCCACAGAGGGCAGTGGAGGCCAAATCACTGGATGGATTTAAGAGAGAGTTAGAGTGGAGTCAAGGGATATGGGGAGAAGGCAGGCACGGGTTATTGATAGGGGAATATCAGCCATGATCACAATGAATGGCGGTGCTGGCTTGAAGGGCCGAATGGCCTCCTCCTGCACCTATTTTCTATGTTTCTATGTTTCTATCTCCAACGTTCTTCCTCTTCTCAGATGTGGATGTTGAGATTGTGGGTTTATGACGACAGGTCTTCACCACTTAAGAGCACCAACTGGAATATCATCCACCCCAAGACATTTCTCTAATTGGGATATGACCTTTCTAATTCCTTGTTGACCATGATTGGTACCAAGGCTGGGCTGGGCAGAATGGAGGGATGGAGTCAAAGGTACATGTCACAGTTGAGTATTCTTTCAAAATAGTTTCTCCAATGGATATTGACCGCCTCTCTGCCCTTGACAAGTTGACCTCCATTCTTTGGCTTAGGCCAGTAAAGTGGGTTATTGCATATATCAATTGCAAATCTCCTCAACAATGCTGCAGAATGCTGAACGCCACTGCTGAGAGTGAATTGCTTAGCTTACAGTACTCTCTACATCCATCATCTCTTCCTTAGGGCAGGAATTTCATGATAGACATCTGTCTCGGGAATTCTTTATTTTCCCTTGAGGAATGCTGGAGTTTCCAACGAACACCTTCCTTAGCTCCTCAATTACTCAGACATTCTTGTGAAACCAGCCCTGGTTCTTTTTGGTGACTTATCCAAGAGTGTGTTCATCTGTGGTGATTTTGGAGGGCTTCATCCATAAGCTGTAGACACTCTGCATCTTCTGCTGGTTGGGATCTGCAGGTTATTGGAGAAGAGGCACTTTTGCATGTGAGGGTTTCCACATTTATTTACAGGCGACAATGCTTCTGATGTTTTGGTTGATGGAAATGACAGAATGGATTAAATAATAAACAGTCCATCAGTCATCAGACCTTTCTTGGCGCTTATGATATTTGTGATTCCTTGCTTGGGTGATGACAGGTGCCCATTCCTGACCCAAAGCACACCTTCAGCACTCCCACTCCTGTTCTCGAGGGAGTTGCAGAGTAACCTCTAAAGATAAAGGAGGATCACTTTTTTAGTGGGGAGGGCAGAGAGGTGCATTACATGGGGACATTTGGGCTGGCACAGTGGTGCAACGGTAGAGTTGCTGCCTTACAGCGTCAGAGACCCAGGTTCAATCTTGACTATGGTTGCTGTCTGTATGGTGTTTGTACATTCTTCCTGTGACCACGTGGGTTTTCTCCGGGTGCTCCGGTTTCCTCCCACACTCCAAAGATGTACAGGTTTGTTGGTTAATTAGTTTGGTATAAGTGTAAATTGTCCCTGGTGTGTAGGATGCTGCTTGTGTGTGGGGTGATTGCTGGTCACCATAGGTTCGATGGGCCTAAGGTCCTGTTTCCACGCTGTCTAAAGTCTAAATCTGCTTCAACCAAGAATCGAGTTCAGAAAAGATCTATGAGGATTGTTATATTCTGGATGGCAGAATGAATAACAACTTACAGGCAGGTTGCCTGGATCATGTAAAAGAGATTTATTACACAACATTTTTCCCTACTTATATACAACACCAACTCATTAACATATACATGAATATGCATGAATACATTACACTGCTCTCCTTTTTTTAAGTATTAAATCTAAGTACACAGTTACAATTTTGTTGTTGTGATACCTGATTTAAACCAGTATTTATGAAATATTAAATGATAAACATAATATATTTATTTTACATATCTACACATTTTTGTTTTACTTATACAGTGAGTTACTTAACTTACAAACCTAACCTGCAAACCTAACTTAACTTACAAACCTAACTAACTTGCAAACCAAACCTAACCTAAAAGGTTTACGGACCTGCCTGATCATCTAACAGTAACAGGTGTAACAGGTTTAGGTGTTGACTCAACTGTAGGCTTGTTTGGCTCTGTTTTAGTACCCTGACTTTGACCAGAGCAATCTGTTTCTTTGTCTGTACTAACTGAACGTTGTGTTTTAACCACTGTGGTCTCTTCCAGCTCACTTTCAGATAAAGACTCAGGGATTAGAACTTCATGCTCAGTTTTTGGTTCATCTTTGGCTGGGGATCATTTGATCAACATGAACACTTTTGATCCTATCTCCAACTTCAACTAAGAATCTTTTTGTTCCACACACTTCCACTATTTTCCCAATATCCCATTTATCTCAACTAGACTTGTTGGGAGGACTGAGAACACGAATCTGCTCATCTGGCTTGAAGTACCTCTCCTTTTTGTGGGAATCAAAATGGCGTTTTTGACTTAACTGTTTTTGCTCAACTCTCAAGGCCAAATTGGGTTGAACAAGACTTAGGCGTAATCTTAGCCTTCTCTTCAACAACAGTTCTGCAGGTGAGTAACCTGTTGTTGTGTGTTGTGTGGTTCTGTACTTCAGCAAGAAACTAGCCAAACGATGTTTCATGCTGAGCTTTGAACTACCCTGCAAAACCTGTTTCTTGAGAGCATTTTTGACAACTCTAACAGACCTTTCTGCCGCCCCGTTGGAGGCTGGATGGTATGGGGGAACAAGTGTGTGTTTTACACCATTCCGCTGCATGAACTCTTTGAACCGTTCTGAACGAAACTGAGGCCCGTTATCAGAAACAAGTTCTTCCGGTAAACCATGGCATGCAAAAATGGATCTCAACTCATCTATGGTACGTTCAGTAGTAGTGCTTGACCCCATATGCTTAACCTCATTTGGAATGATTATCTATTAGTACCTGAAAGTGATCATTAGCCTTTTCACAAAAATCTACTTGAACTCTCTGAAAAGGTCTACTGGGCCATGACCAGGGTTGCAGTGGTGTTTTTGGTGGTTTACTCCGGCAATTTTGGCTGACACTACATTTGCTCACCAGTGACTCATTGTCACTGTCAATACCAGGCCAATACACAAAACTTCTGCCATGCTTACTATGCCAGGATGTTCGGCATGAAGTTCATTCATAATTTTGTTTCTCAAAGACTCTGGTACCACCATTCTGTAACCCCACTTAATGCATCCCTGCTCACATGATAATTCATGGCGTCGATTATGGAAAGGCTTCAGCTCTGAGTTCAGAACTGAGTTCAATCCACTATCAATTTCAGTCCATCTGGTCAATGTCTGTTCATAGACCTACTTCAGCACAGTGTCTTTCTCTGTTTCTGCTGCAATTTCTGTTGCAGTCACTGGAAAGTCTTCATCTACAACTTGCAGTGTGTAGATTGAGTTCTCACTTCCCACGTGAGAGTTCTCATGCGGCAACCGGGACAACGCCTCTGCAACTGCGTTGCACTTGGAGCTTCTGTACTACACCTTGTAGTCATACTGGGACAGCAAAATTGCAGGGTACTCTGCACACATTCGACTTAAGCAAGATGTGAGACCTGTGTATTGTCGACCAAGACCTGTACCATATGCTCTAAAGCAACAAGTGGAGGAAGTACTCAACAGGTTAGAGCGGAATGGAGTACTCATGAAGACAGACCAGAGTAACTGGCCAACGCCCAAGGTACGGACCCAAGGCCGACAAAACTGTTCGACTATGTGGTGATTACAAAGTCACAATCAACCAAGCCATTGATCCGTTACAATATCCGTTACTATATCCGTTACCAACCTCGTAAGATCTGTACGCAGAACGTAGCGAAGTGTCCAGCTCACAAACAACTGCGACACAACTCCATTTTTACTGTTTAAAATGTTAAACGATACTGTATGTTGCAAAACAGTCCTGCACTGTATTTAAAGGATGAGTTCACAAACTCTATCCCATCCTCGTCGCCAATTTTGTTATATTCCAACGGCAGAATGAATAACAACTTACACGCAGGTTGCCTAGAAAAAGAGATTTATTACCCAACATTCCCTACTTATATACAACACCAACTCATTAACATATACATGAATATGCATGAATCCATTACGAAGAATGTCAGAAACGTTGCCAGAACCCGATGGGCAGAGCTGTAGGGAGAGGTTAGGAGTTTATTCCTAGGAGCGCAGGTGGCTGATGTGTAATCTTAATAAAATCATGATGGGATTGGGCAAAGACAGTTTTGTACCCAGGGTATGGGGAAATCAAAAACCAGAGGACATACGTTTAAGGGAAGAGGGGCAACATTTAACATGAAGCTGACGAGCAGCTTTTTCACTCAAAGATTGGGGAGTACACAGAATAAACTATAAGGGGAGGTAGTTGAGGCAGGTACTATAACAATATTTGGACAGGTACCTGGACAGAAGATATTTAGAGTGATATCGGACAAATGCAGGCAAAGTGGACTAGCTTAGGTGTTGCATCTTGGTTTGCCTGAACAAGGTGGGCTGAAAGGCCTGTTTCTGTGCAGTATAACTCTAGTCATTAAAACAGTTCATGTATATATACACACACTGAATTTAATTTTCTCGTTTATTACATTGTTTACAGTGTATTATCTTTACATATTCTGTTGTGCTGCTGCAAGTAAGAATGTCATTGTTCTAACTGGGACATATGACAATAAAACACTTTTGACATGTCCGTAATGATATCAGAAAATGTGTGGATCTGCATCTAAATCATAACTTTTTAAAACAAATACCAAGTGGCAGTTGCGTCCCTCCTAACCGCTCTCCACCTAAAAGGATGTGGTTTTCTCCCCCGATTAACTTCCAGCCTTCATCTTGCTCACTGACAGTTTCTTCCAGCTGTTATCAGGCAACGGAATTATCCTTCCACAACCAGAGTGTAGTGCTGATCTACTATCTACCTCTATGGTGACCGTCAGACTATCCTTGATTAGACTTTGCCGGCTTTACCTTGCACTAAGCGTTATTCCCTTATTATGTATCTCTACACTGTAATTGGCTCGATTGTAATCATGCATTGTCTTTCTGCTGACTGGTTAGCACGCAACAAAAGTTTTTCACCAATTCAAGACCGATTATTTCTGCCTGCTCCTGTCCCACTGAATTGATTTCCACGTACCCCGACTCCATCCTATCCCCCTCCCCACCCTCCCCCCCCCCCCAATCTCTCCCGACCTATGTCCAAGATACCTCACTCTTTAATGAGTCTGTCTCTTTAATGACTTCCGCTTTCCATGCCCCCACTCCCTCATCTTTACTGAGTCTGGAGAAAGGTCTCGACCTGCAATGTCACCCATTCCTTCTCCCCAGAGATGCTGCCTGACCCGCTGAGTTACTCCAGCTTTTTGTGTCTATCCAGTTTAAACCAGCATCTGCAGTTCCTTTTTTCACACGTCTAAACAGATCATATATATATATATATACTGTATACATGTACATACACATAAAAAACAAGCAAATAATAATAGTGCAATAATAACAATAATAGCCTATGTAGTTCAGAGCTTATTTGAGGTTTAGTGTTTAATAGCCTAATGGCTATTGTCCAAATGGCCTAATGTGCAAAAAATTCCGACCCCCCGACAGAATGTAGTGAAGCTCCAACAGCCGTGAAGCAGCCACTGTTAGTGCACAGGATTAGGTACTTGCAGCCACTGTTAGTGCACAGGGTTAGGTGCTTGTAGCCAGTGAAGCACTCTCTGTCAATGCACAGGGTTAGGTACTTGTAGCAGCTCCGCGGCTGCTGGGTGTATTGAGTGGAGTACAATTGGCCTGACGTTAGTCTGTATTGAAGTGATTGGCGAGTGTGTGCAAGCAGCAAGCCTTGTGATTTGCTAAAGTTGCGGAATGCGGACGGTAGCGGAAGTGCTTTGAAAGCTTGTAGGACAAGGAGTCGACTGAGTAAAGTAACTGCTGGCTCAGTGGTATCACGACCACCCTTCCCCCTAACTTTCTTCGTTTACAACAGCAGCGTACTGACTGATCCACTCGTTGGAAAGAAATGGATTTAGAAAAAGAAGTAAAAAAGGTAAGACGAATAAGCATTTAGCTTCACTTCTGAGCCCATGCCTTATCTCATCAGTGGGACTGCGCCCAGTTGATCGCTGCCTCTTGTGAGCTTTTCCTACCTAATGAATTATGCACCATCTTTGTTGAAAGATTTATAAGACTAAATGCTGACGATAAATTGTACTTGAGAATCCGGCAACGACTGAGGTGATGGAAAGGTCATGTCTGGCATTGAATTGTGTAGGAAGGAACTGCAGATGCTGGTTTACACCGAAGATAGACACAAAAATGCTGGAGTAACTCAGCGGGACAGGCAGCATCTCTGGAGAGAAGGAATGGGTGACGTTTCGGGTCGAGACCCTTCTTCAGAAAGGACATTAGCAGATTTGAAGTGTGTAAACTACAGCAGGTTAAAAACCTAACGCATCTACTGTAAAAGGGGAAATGGCTGAACTGTGACACCGACATAACTGTAATTAGACAGATGGAGCTGGACCTATTTCTTCTGGATCAAAGTGACCACTCCTTCAATTTCCGAGTAACTCATGTAGCGTCTGTGTGAGTAACAGGCATCAAATGGCCGAGTTGAATGTTGGGTCCAGCGGTGAATCACATCACCCAGCCTTGTGCTTAAACGTTCCCAAATGTAGCTTGAATGGGAACAATGAGAAATCTTTGTTCACAGCCATGGGCCTTTCAGAAGTAGTTTACAGCTAAATGGTTAGTGAAGTGTGGTGCCCGTTGTGATGTGGGAATGTTGCAGTTAATGAATACAGAGCAAAATGTCAAACTACACTCTGACACCACCCAGATAATGTGCTTTTAAATGTTACTTGAGGTGTTAATGACAATCAGCACAGGAGAGGAAATTTGCATATTTTACTTGAAAGCAGCTCCGTGGAATGATTTACATCCATCTTGGAGTTTGTGCACGGTCTGACAAAGTTAATGTGTAGGAAAGAACTGCAGATGCTGGTTTACACCGAAGATAGATACAAAATGCTGTAGTAACTCAGCGGGACAGGCAGCATCTCTGGAGAGAAGGAATGGGCTTTGACCCGAAACGTCACCCTTCTCTCCAGAGATGCTGCCTGTCCCACTGAGTTACTCCAGCATTTTGTGTCCATCTTCAGACAAAGTCAGCTTCTCTGGTAGTGCTTCACAATCTCAGTGTTAAATTAGGCTCTTGGGTTTTTGCTGAAAGTTGCTGATTTGGATTTCACTAACTTTCCGATCATTGAAGATTGTGTGTTCTAATCCTGATCCACAGATGTGACATTGGGTGGAGGTGTAAGATCCCCTGAGCAGCAGGAAAATTCCCCTGAACTTCTGGCCCACTTGTATTGTCCACAACATTGACAAAATGGACCTGCTGATAAAGTATCGCAGTGTAGCTCAGTGGCCGCACTAGCCACGCGTATCTGCAACTGCGTAGACTACAGCAGTTTGGGTTATTCTGAGTACCGAATAAAAAGGTGTGTAAAAACAAGCGGGATTTAGTTTCACATTTCAATCCCAGTTTTCTGAATGTTCAGAGTATCTGCACTCCATTGTAATTTAAAGAATTTTAATCAGAACATAAAGGTCCAAATAAACAGTGAAGGGTTAATCCATATTTGAGTGCAACTCATTAGTTATACTTTTGCAGAATTATCATCATGCCATCTGTGTCTTGCCTTTTAATGTTATATTTAAACATTCAGCAAAAACAGCAAATGAAAGATGTGCTTTTTCATTTTGATTCTTATCGTGTATTTTTTAATGTTATACATATCTTCACTCAGCTTAATCATATTTCCTGTCAAGTGTTTATTACAGAAGAGAGGACATTGCTATCTTAACAACAACTAAGTTACAGAGATAGGTTGAATAAGTTAGGTCTTTATCCTCTGGAGCGCAGAAGGTTAAGGGGGGACTTGATAGAGGTCTTTAAAATGATGAGGGATAGACAGAGTTGATGTGATCAAGCTTTTCCCTTTGAGAATAGGGAAGATTCAAACAAGAGGACATGACTTCAGAATTAAGGGACAGAAGTTTAGGGGTAACATGAGGGGGAACTTCTTTACTCAGAGAGTGGTAGCGGTGTGGAATGAGCTTCCAGTGGAAGTGGTGGCGGCAGGTTCGTTGGTATCATTTAAAAATAAATTGGATAGGCATATGGATGAGAAGGGAATGGAGGGTTATGGTATGAGTGCAGGCAGGTGGGACTAAGGGAAAAAAGTTGTTCGGCACGGACTTGTAGGGCCGAGATGGCCTGTTTCCGTGCTGTAATTGTTATATGGTTATATGGTTATATTTTACTTTATTTTCTAAATTAGGATACATTACTAGAATACTGTAGATCTGGATGTGAATGTAAAAGGCATGTTTAGTAAGTTTGCTTACTGAAATAAGTAACGTTAAATGGGTGGTATTGTAAACGTCAAGATGGTTATCCAAGATTAAAGTAGGATCTTGATCAAGTGGGCTGAGGAATGGTCAATGGAAATAAGTGTGAGATGGTGCATTTTGGCTGCAACTGGCCTTTATGGCCAGCTGCATTTGGGACTGAAATGGCACCAAAACCTGGTGGCACTTACTCAGTGGGTTGATTTTATGCATAACTGGGGATTGTATTCATGTATAGCAATAATCTTATTGATCTGCGTGTATAAAGAGGACCTCTTGTACATCGGTACACATGGTACCAAAGAAACCATTGGCAAGCTAAACAGAGGCCTGAGGAATGTTGTAGAGGAGAGGGATCTAGGAGTTTAGGTACATAGTTCTTTGAAAATGGTGTCACAAGTAGATAGGATAGTCAACAAGACTTTTTGTACATGGCCTTCATCAGTAAGAGGATTGAGTGTTGAAGTTTGGATGTTATCAACAGTTGTACAAGATGTTGGTGAGGCCACAGTTGGATAGTTTTAGTCACTCTGCTGTAGGAAGGATGCTGTTAAACTGGAAACGTGCAGAGAAGATTTACAAGGATGTTGCCAGGATTTGTGGACCTGAGCAATATGGAGAGGTTGTGTAGGCTAGGAATGTATTCCTTGTTGAAGGGTGGATGAGGGATGATCTTGTAGAGGTGGATAAGATCACGAGGGGAAGAGAGAGAATAAATGCTCAGTCTTTTACCCAGAATAGAGGAATCATGAAACAGGGTACATGGGTTTAATATATATTTGGATGGGTTAGGGTTAGGATATGAGCCTAACATTGGCAGGTGGGATCAGTGTAGGTGGAGCATCCTGATCAACATTGGTAAGTTGGACTGAGGGGCCAGTTTTCATGCTGCTCTGACTCTGAGAGTACACCACTTACAAATAAGAACATGGTTATGTGGATGATTTGGGACATGCTAAATATTTGCCAATCAAAATGGCATATGCATTTCAATCCCCTTTCCCTTCCTTAACATGCTGAGAAAAAACAAGTTTAATCATTGCCTAATGTTGGATATCAAAGGCTCCTCAACTATTTTCCAAAGCCCGCACACTTTGTGTGCCACAATTATTCAGAAAGAATGATCAGTTACTTTGTTTCAATTAAGTGCATTGAGAAAGAAGTGAAATTGAGAGTCTAGAGCTACTGTCCTAGATGTGTTGCAATGGGAGGTTTTGTATTCAGGTAACAGGAGAAAGTTACATGTTGATAATGTAGAGCTCCTCGAGTATTCAGTGCCACTGTGAGAGCTAAAACGGGAGAGATATTGCTGCAATAGACTACTGAATGTGGAAAATGCTGCACTAGGGCTGAGATTTGGGGTCTTTCTATTATATCTAGTTCGGAAACGCAGGTCTGCCAGATATTCTCGTTGCAGCAGGCCTCGGTCATAGAACACTGATCAGCAGTAGTATGGGTGTAACTTCACCAGAAGGGCAGCAGTATTTCAAGGGTGCGGCTCATCACCATTTCAAGATTGTTCAGCAATCAGGCAGTGTTTTTTCTTTTTGAAGAAGTGATTCATATTCGACTTTAAATATTGACTTTGTGCACAGTGGCGCAGCGGTAGAGTTGCTGCCTTACAGCACTTGCAGCGCCGGAGACCCGGTTTCAATCCCGACTATGGGTGCTGTGTGTACAGAGGTTGTACACTCTCCCTGTGACTGTGTGGGTTTTCTCCGACATCTTCGGTTTCCTCTCACATTCCAAAGGCGTACAGGTTTGTAGGTTAATTAGCTTGGTGTATGTGTAAATTGCCCCTAGTGCGTGTCAGATAGTGTTAATGTATGGGGATCGCTGCTCGGTGTGGACTCGATGGGCCGAAGGGCCTGTTTCCACACTGTATCTCTAAACTTAACTAAACACAATATACCTTTTAACAGGTGAATGAATGACATGACACAATGAGATTCTTTGTTTTGCATGAACAAGTATGCAAGGAGTCGCTACATACAGGGTGCCAACAAAGTTATAAAGTAAACCAGCTTCAATGTTTTCATCTCTGCTAATTCTTTAGTCACAGATTTAATGGCATTGCCATCACCAAGTCCCTTATCATCAATGTCCAGAAACTCAAACGGACCAACATTCTGATAGTGTTCACAAGAACGGGTCAGAATCTGGACATTGTTGGGGAAATGACAGATCTTCTGACATCCCAAAATCCGGCCATCATCAGCAAAGCACAATTCAGGAATGGAATTCCATTGGATAGTGCCGTCAGCTATGGCAGCCTCGACTACTGTCTGTTTATCTTTGTATTTTTGTTATTTTTAGTGTGTTTTAAAAAGTATGTGTTAATGTTCTCTGGTTTGTTTTATGGGGTCAGGGGAAACTTTTTTCAATCTCTTACATTGCCGGAGAAGTTTATTTTTGGTTTTTTTCCGGATCCTATCTCTGGTCGCTCTGCGGCCTAACATCATGGAGCTGGCGGCATTGCTCGGGACTGACTTTGAGCCCCACCGCGGGGACGTGGACTTGCCATCGGAGCCTGCGATCCCTTGCCTGGGATTGATGCTCCAACAGCGGCCTGCGGATTTCAACTGATGTCGGGAAGCTCCAAGCCGCAGGAGGTTTGACCAGCCCCGACCCGGGAGTCGGATCGCCCGGCATGGGGAGCTGAGATCCCTCTGATGCAGGAGCTTGATCCCCGCTGATGCGGGCTTAACCACCGGATGCGTGAGCCAAGATCGCCCCGACGGCGGAAGGTTTGAGTGCCCCGACCGTGGGAGAGCAAAGAAGGGAAGAAGATTTGTTTGCCTTCCATCACAGTGAAGAATGTTGGGGAGTCGCTGTGGTGGATGTTTATGTTAAAAATGTACTTGGCTGTCTTGTTGCTCTTTATTGGTATGACTGTATGCAATCTGAATGTCACTGTTCTTCTTAATTGGTATGTGTGACAATAGACAAACTTTGAACCTTGAAACTTGAAACCTTGAATGGGATGGAATCCCCCCCAGCAATTGGATGAGTGCAGCTCCAACATTACTCAAGAAGCTTAATAATGAGAAAAACATAATACTCAATTGAAAATAGACACAAAAAGCTGGACTAACTCAGCGGGTCAGACAGCTGAATATAACGTTATTGTTTTTTTTAATTGTATTTATTGCATTTGGCTCGGAAATGAATTTGTATGCTGTGCCTTTCTGTATTTTTGATGGGGTTTATATCATTTTTTGTTTTGTTCTTTATGGTCACCCCCAATTCTTGCCGCTTTTCTGATACAGCGATGAAGGATTTCTAATGTAGGATTAGCTTTTGACGTTGACGGGTGGGGAAAGAGGGATCACCAGTGGTGATGTTTCTTGCACCTAATGCCCTTGTCGTTCATTGTGGTTGAAATTATGGATTTGCAAGATGCTGTTGGATTGATGCATGCCATGGCCTCGGTAAGCTACTGATGATGAGGGTGATGGTGTGGGATGTTGATCTGTCCTGCTTGATGTCATGCGGCATGATAATGTTGGTCATAGAGTGATATTGTGTGGAAACAGGCCCTTCGGCCCAACTTGCCAAAACTGGCCAACATGTCCCAGCTACACTAGTGCCACTTGCCTTCTTTGGTCCATATCCCTCCAAACCTGTCCTGTCCATGTACCTGTCTAAAATCCCTGTCCCACGGTACGAGTTCATTCAAAGAGCTCGCCCGAGTTTGCCCTGATACGAACTCGGAGATTTACGGTAATGGCCGCTCGTCGGTACTCGGGGCTCTCGTGGGACATATTTCAACATGTTGAAAAATCTTTACGAGTCTTCCCGAGCTTACCTGCTGTTAGCGAGTCTTCCCGAGTACCTGCCGTTAGCGCAACGAGCCGCTAAGAGACGTCCCCAAGCTCCAACATTCCCGCTACGTTCATTCTCCGTGCTTACCACGAGTTTGATTTATTGTTAAACGAGAGAGAGCTCTTGAATGAACTCGTACAGTGGGACAAGGCTTTAACTGTTTCTTAAAGGATAGTATAGTTCCAGTCCCAACCACCTCCTCTGGCAGCTTGTTCCATACACCCACCACCCTTTGTGTGAAAAGGTTACCCCTCATATTCCTATTAAATCTTCTCCTCTTCACCTTGGTGTTGCACTCATCCAGTTCTGCGGCAAGAAATACATTGCACTCCTGATTTGTGCCTTGCTGATGGTAGCAATGGGGCGTCAGGACATGAGGATATGGACGATGCGTGGACGATGATCTGATCTTGTAATCGGCATATTTAGAAACACGGAATTGCAGATGCTGGTTTAGTTTAGAGATACAGCATGGCAACAGGCCATTCGGCACACCGAGTCCATGCCGATCAATGATCACCCTTACGCTAACTGTACAGTACACACTAGGGACGATTTACAGAAGCCAATTAGCCTACGAACCTACATGTCTGGGTAGGAAACTGGAGCACCAGGTGAAAACCCACAGGTCACATGGAGAACGTACAAACTCTGTACAGACTGCACCCGCAGTCAGGATTGAACCCGGGTCCCTGGCATTGTAAGGCAGCTACTCAACCGGTGCTCCACTGAGTTTGGTTATTACAAAAGAAGGACACAAAGTGCTGAAGTAACTCAGCGTGCCAGGCAGCATCTCTGGAAAACATGGACTGCAAAAAATTTTAGTCCCTAACTGAACCGTCACCTGTCCATGTTATCCAGGAATGCTTCCTGACCCGCTGAGTTACTCCAACAGTTTGTGCCTTTTTTTTGTAAGCACCGTATTTATGCTGGTCCAGACAAATTTCGGATCAATGGTAACTTCAAACAGGTTGATGGCTGTGGTAATGCATTGAAGAGCATTAGCAGTTGGATTCTTGCTAATGATTAGTCAGTGCCGATAGCAATGCCATACTCTTTATCTGGGTGTAGTCAGTCGTGTTGCCTGTGTTCCAAAAGATGCTGCATTCTGTACATTACAACACTTCCCAAACTTTAATTGACCATGTAATCATGAAGTGAGACATTTAACTTGAAGGCCATCTATTTTTCTTTAAGCTAGTTTAGAACATGTTCTAATTCTGTATTTACCTATTTTAAAATGTCATTTTTCCCTCCGTTTGGAGGATTAAAACATTATTTGGTAAACTTGTCTTTGCCAGTATAAACATGCATTGGCAGCACTCTAAGGATAGTTGTAATTTGAGCTAGGCTGCATAAACTAGTTGGTTTTGGGGGAAAGGTTCTGTTGCTATTCATTTGATTGATGGTCTGTATAAAATGTGCGTTTAACTCTGTAACATCCTGTGTAATCTGACAGTTGAGAGTGACTTTAGACCAGCTATTTTGCATATATGACTGCTGTTAACAATTGGCGGATGTAGATAATCGCATCATTTTATTTTGGTCATCATTAATGCACAGGGCCTTTCACTTTGGCATGCATCCAGATGTACTTTAATGATCAAGTTAGTATTCCAAAACCTGACGTCAAGCAGTTTGTATAAAGTAAAGCTTTTTGTCAAATGAGCAACAGCTTTGGCTGTGTTCCAATGTGTCTGTGTCAAATACTTCCTTCAATCTGATAACGTATTTGCAGTCTATATTGAAAAGGGTACTAACATGACTGAAATGTGAATCATTTTGGTGCTGTGTTTAAAAATACATCCAGCTCAAAAGCAAATGTTTGGATTAAATTGGAGATTTTTATTTTGGTTTGGCTTCAGATTAAAATGACCCTAAAAGGGTAAAATTTCATTGCATTTGCAGTCGCTCTGACTATTTGGAGTGTTCAGCAAACGTTGTTCATCAGATAAACCATTTGTGGGCAAAAAGCTGAAAACATTGTCTGCTTAATCTCATATACGGAACTACCGGTCACAGATGTCTTTTTTTTAACATGCAAAACTAAACAGCTTAATTGTTGAGAAATAACACAATTGTAGATGAAACTGCTGTAGAAAAGTTCTGCAGCAACATTTAATTTAGTAGATTTGTAGAGATTGGGAATACAAATCCTCATTTAAAATAAACCAGATCGTAAATTACTAATTGAAACAATACAATACAATTCAATTTATTGTCATTTGGACCCCTTGAGGTCCAAATGAAATGTCGTTTCTGCAGCCATACATTACAAACAAATAGACCCAAGACACAACATAATTTACATAAACATCCATCACATTGCTGTGATGGAAGGCCAAAAAAACTTATCTCTCCACTGCACTCTCCCCCCCGATGTCAGAGTCAAAGTCAAAGCCCCCGGCGGGCGATGGCGATTGTCCCGCGGCCATTAAAGCCACGCCGGGTGATGCAAGGTCGCGCACCGGGTTCTTGATGTTAGAGCCCCCGGCGCGCGCTCGCAAAGTCCCGCAGCCATTCCAAGCCGCGCGGGGCGATGGTGTAAGGCCCGGCTCCAGGAGCTCTTCAACCCCGCAACTCGGGCGGGAGAAGTCGCCGTTGCGGGAGCCCTGAAAAGCGGTCTCCCTCCAGGGACCCGCGGGCTCCTGGTGCCGCCGTCCGCCAGACCCGCAGTTGCAGCCACCGAATCTCCGGGGGTCGGGTCGCAGCAGCGTCCACCACAGCTCCACCCGCTCCGGACTCGGCCAGCTCCGCGACGGTGAGGTGAGTAGTCGGCACCACAGCCCCCGGTCTTCCTGTTGGAGGCCGCTCCACGTTGCAGCCCCAACGACAACGGAGACCCGACAAAGAAAAGGTCGGGTCTCCCGTGCAGGGAGATATTTAATAGTTACCCCCACCCCCCCCCACACACATACCCCAACAAAAAATAACAAAAACTACATAAAAACATAGACATAAAATAATAAAAACGCAGACGGACTGCAGAGGCCGCTGCTGACGAAAGTCGCGCCGCCCACCGAATATATCAATGATCTGATTGCATTAAGTGGATGCCATGTTGGTGTTAGATTCAACAACTGAATTCATTATATGTAAAACGTGTTTCCTATCATGGAGGTATGGCATTGGGTTCATCAGGCAATCTACAATTAACCTAAAGCCTTGACTTTGCACATGTATCCTGGGCGGCCCACTTCTACATTTCTGTGTAGAAACCTAATCTAAGTGTGTAGCAAAGAACATGCTGGTTTTAGTTCCATTTGCACTACTTCTGAGTCTTTATTGTTCTACCCCATTGCTTTGAGATTATGAAATGATCATTAACTACCATTTTTCCTGCTAATATTATAATTTCAGGATCCTAGAAAAGTCCTAACGGCAGGAAGGAAGGAACAGCTGATGCTGGTTTAAACCGAAGATAGACACAAAATACCAGAGTAACTCTGCGGGAAAGGCAGCATCGCTATAGAAGGAACGGGTGACGTTTCGCGTCGAGGCCCTTCAGACTGAGAGTCAGGCGAGAGAGAGAGATACAGATAAGGAAGTATAGGGTGTGAAAACAAGACAAAGGAGATGGAGATCAAGGAACATGTAGAATACATCATTGTTAGCTAGGTCCAGCAGTATGAGTATTGACTTCAACTTCAAGTATCCATTGCTTTCCCTCTCTATCCCTCCCCCCTTCCCAGTTCTCCAACCAGTCTGACTGTCCTCGATTACATTTTTATCTCTTGTTTCCCTTGTTGCCGTATCTTAGCTAACAATCCCTTTTGTCTCATTTTCAAACCTTCACACTTCCTTATCTCTGTATCTCCCTCTCCTCTGACATTCAGTCTGAAGAAGGATCTCGACCCGAAATGCCACCCATTTCATCTCTGCAGAGATGCTGCCTGTCCCGCTGAGTTACTCCAGCTTTTGGTGTCTGTCAAACGGCAGCACTACTTGTGGTCAATGAACAAATGTGGTTCGGCTGCTTTGCTTACGTTTCCTTTTAACTGAACTACGTAGAAACCATTGTTGGTTTTCCGACAGGCATCTTCTTTCCCAGTGGAAGCCATGGTGATTTGTTATATGAATAATCTTTTTTTCTGATAAATAGTTACATCAGTTTATTGTGTAATTATGTGGTCCAAAACATTATTTTTCTTGGTCAACTACAGTTTTCTTTTTCCCCTATAGATGACCCTGGGACATGAACAAGGTGCAGGAGCCCCTTGCCTGAAGTGCAAGGATAAATGTGAAGGATTTGAGCTCCATTTTTGGAGGTAATGTATGTTTAGTAAATAAAAAAACCCTCCCCTTTCCTGTGCTTTCAAATCCAGTGCTTTTCCTATATTAAACCTCTCTTGTTTCATCTCCTCCATAGGTAACTCTTATTTCCCACTCTGCTCCCTCCTTTCATCACCTATCAGTACAAGTTGCTTGGTCTACAGATTTCTTTGTAGGATTTTAAAGAAATTATTCTGTAGCTTCAGGAAAGGGCTTGTTTTAAAGAAATTTCTCTGCATTTTTTAGTTGCATTTTATGAAAAGAAATTATCAATTGATGTGATAACATTGTCCTGTCTCATTGTGATGTACGAAAGAACTGCAGATGCTGGTTTAAATCGAAGGTAGACACAAAATGCTGGAGTAACTCAGAGGAACAGGCAGCATTCTCTCCAGAGATGCTGCCTGTCCTGCTGAGTTACTCCAGCATTTTGTGTCTACCTTCATAATGGTGGACTATAAGCCAGTTGAAAATGAATAACTATTTCTTTGACCTCTGTGCATTTCCATCTGAACCCTTTTTAAAAAGAGAATAACAACTATTCTAATTAAGTACAATGGGATTTAATTGTACTGAAATGAGAATTGTTATTTAATTAGGTATTTTATTGAATAATTTGGATTAATTTTTCCATGGTGGGTTGTGTGGTTCCTTACTAACAAACCAATAGGCATTTACCAGGAAGCATCAGAATGCCTGGTTTTTATCTTGTATCTATAGATTTAAATGTTATAAATTCAGTGAGTCGATTGTGCTTCTAGTTTGCAATTATAATTTTTGTAGTGCCTCAGCCATGATCACAATGAATGGTGGTGCTGGCTTGAAGGGCCAAATGGCCTCCTCCTGCACCTATTTTCTATGTTTCTAACTACAACGTTTGCATCAAATGTTCACGACAGTATGTAAGAAAAGCAAACTTTATTGTGGAACAATTTCAGTCTGAAACCTTTGAATTATCCTGAACTTAGGGCGGCAGGGTGGCATAGCAGTAGAACTATAGTGGCCTTACTGCCCGAGACCAGGGTTCGATCCTGACGACGGGTGCATGTCTGTTCAGAGTTTGTACGTTCTCCCCGTGACCTGTGTGGGATTTCTCCAAGTTCTTTGGTTTCCTTCCACACTCCAAAATGTACTGGTTTCTAGGTTAATTGGCTTGGTATAAAGTTTAAAAAAATTGTAGGGTATGGCAGTGTGTAAGATAGTATTAATGTGCGGCGATCGCTGGTTGGCTTGGACTCGGTGGGCTATCTCTAAAGGTTCAATGTTTGCAAAACTGTTTTTAAATGGCTTTACGGTCAATTTATGGAGTAAAAACTGATGAGACTATTCATTGTCACAAGGGATTGGCAATATATCCAGTACTTTTCTAAGCAATTGAACCCTAACTTAAGGGCTTGTCCCACTAGGCGACTCTTTGGGCGACTGCCCGGGACTAGTTTTAATGGAATTCACCTACGACACATTGGCGACAACCTACGACAACACCTACGACAACCTATGACAGCAAAAATTGTTAACATTGTCGCCGATAAATTTTTCAACATATTGAAAATTTTGCGGTAGTCTCCTGTAGTCCCCAAAAAAATTGTCTAAGTGGGACCGACCCTTAAGCAGACCCTCTGAAAGGAAGAAATTACATGAATAATTCCAACAGAGACAATGTTTAGTTTAGAGATACAGTGTGGAAACAGGCCCTTCGGCCCACCGGGTCCGCCCCGACCAGCGATCCCCGCACATTAACATTATCCTACACCCACAAGGGACAATTTTTACATTTACCAAGCCAATTAACCGACAAACCTGTAGGTCTTTGGAGTGTGGGAGGAAACCTACGCAAGTCACGGGAGGGAACGTACAAACTCCGTACAGACGGCACCCGTAGCCGGGATCGAACCCGGGTCTCCGGCGCTGCGTTCGCTGTAAGGCAGCAACTCTACTGCTGTGCCACCGTGACCGCCCTGAAAACTGGTATAATTCACTTTCTGTTTGAAAGTCGGTCTGAGCCTATTGAAAACTTTTGATGATTTTGCAGCATTTCTGAAGCTCAGTCTGAAACCACTTTGCTGTCTTTGTTCGAGGCGTACCATTGCCCGATCCCTGAACTCTACCTCCGCTACATCGACGACTGCATTGGTGCCACCTCCTGCAGCCACAAACAACTCACTGACTTCATCCATTTCACCACTAACTTCCATCTGGCACTCAAATACACCTGGACCATTTCCAACACTTCCCTACCATTTCTAGACTTCACTATCTCCATCGCAGGTAACAGACTACTGACCAACATCTACTATAAGCCCACTGACTCCCATGGCTATCTGGACTACACTTCTTCCCACCCTGTTTCCTGTAAGGACTCCATCGCCTATTCCCAATTCCTCTGTCTACGCCGCATCTGCACCCAAGATGGGGCGTTCCACACCAGGGCATTAGAGATGTCCTCATTCTTCAGGGAACAGGGATGAGGCTCTCACCGGGGTCTCTTCTATACCCCGTAACTCTGCTCTCACTCCCCATCCCCCCACTCGTAACAAGGGCAGAGTCCCCCTTGTCCTCACCTTCCTCCCTACCAGCCGTCACATACAACAAATAATCCTCCAACATTTTCGCTACCTCCAATGTGACCCCACCACTTGCCACATCTTCCCATCTCCTCCCCTGTCTGCTTTCCACAAAGACCGCTCCCTCCGTAACTCCCTGGTCCATTCATCCCTTCCCACCGAAACCACCCTCTCTCCTGGCACTTTCCCTTGCAACCGCAGGAAATGCTACACTTGTCACTTTACCTCCCCCCTTGACTCCATTCAAGGACCCAAGCAGTATTTCCAGATGGGGCAGAGGTTCACCTGCACCTCCTCCAACCTCATCTATTGCATCCAATGCTCTAGGTGTCAGCTGCTCTACATCGGTGAGGCCAAGCGTAGGCTTGGCGATCGCTTCGCCCAACACCTCTGCTCGGTTCTAAATAATCAACCTGATCTCCCGGTGGCTCAGCACTTCAACTCCCCCTCCCATTCCGAATCCGACCTTTCTGTCCTGGGCCTCCTCCATGGCCAGAGTGAGGCCCACCGTAAATTGGAGGAGCAGCACCTCCTATTTAGCTTGGGCAGTTTGCACCCCAGCGGTATGAACATTGACTTCTCCAATTTCAGGTAATCCCTGCTTTCTCCTCCCCTTCTCAGCTCACCCTCAGTCCACTGTCTGCCTCCTCCTTTCTTCTTCTCTCTCCCCCCCCCCCCCCCCCACCCCCCTCAAAGTCTGTCTGAAGAAGGGTCGCGGCCTGAAACGTCACCTAATTCCTTTCCTTCCATTTGATGAGTTATCTTTGAATTGATGAGCAGTCATTCAAGGCCGGGCTAAACATTTCCATTTAACTGTCTTGGAAATATTGTGCGGATGGTACTAGGTTTGTTTAGCATTCAATGGGATACTTTTGGGGGGGAAGGGAGGGGAGTTAGTCTCAGTTTACCCCACAACAGAAGGGGGAGGAGTTGTAAAGTCTGATAGCCACAGGGAAGAAGGATCTCCTGTGGCATTCTGTCCACAGTTCTAACTAAGATAAGCATTATGATTCCTAGTCCTAAATGTTGCTGAACTCTGCACTTCTTGCTTCCCTGCTTCTGTTGGGTGTGCAGACTGTGCCCATAATGATGGCAGGCCATGGTACTTCTTTTCCATAGTGATGAATTGCTTCTGATTTGGACCACTCTAGATGGGGTGCAATAGGCTGAACATACTCAAATGAAATTGCTTATAACCCTCCTTTATATTGAAAACAATTGATGACAAACCAGCCCAACTACTCTTTTAAACAAAACATGTCTTTGGTTGTCACTGAACTAATCTAGCAGAAACCTATCCAAAAGTTCCTATATATCTTTTAAATAGGTTTCTGAACCAAGGAATTCCTACTGGAATCCACTGAAGTGGTTCTTTTGTTAATGTGACAAGCAGTGGGAAGAGACATGCAAACTGGTTTAATTTTAAATTCAAGTGAAAACATGCGTTTATACTCAAGTCATATGTTTGTGTGTCTGTATGTGTGTGTGATATAACATGACTTGAGCATATGACCTCTGGTCCTAGACTCTCACACCAGTGGAAACATCCTCTCCACATCCATTCTATCCAGGCCTTTCACTATTCAGTAAGTTTCAATGAGCTCCCCATCATCATTCTGACCTCCAATGAGTACAGGTCCAGTGCCTACAAGCGCTCATCATATGTTAACCCACTCATTCATGGAATAATTCTCGTAAATCTCCTCTGTACGCTCTCCAACGCCAGCACATCCTTCCATAGATATGGTGCCCACAACTGTTCACAAGACTCCAAATGCGGTCTGACTAGTGCCTTGTAAAGCCTCAGCATTACATTCCTGTTTTTGTATTGTAGCCCTCTTGAAATAGATGCCAGCATTGCATTTGCCTTCCTTACTACCGATTCAACTTGCAAATTAACTTTTTATGAATCCTGCACTCCCAAGTCCCTTTTAATCTCCAATTTCCAAAACTTCTCCCCATTTAGAAAATAGTCTTATTGCCTATATTGCTTCTACAAAAATGCATGATTCCACACTTTGCTACGTTGTATTCTATCTACCACTTCTCTGCCCACTCTCCCAACTTGTCCAAGTCCTTCTGTAGAGTCCCTGCTTTCTCTACACTGCCTGCCCATCCACCTACAGTGCCCTCCAGAATGTTTGGGTCAAAGACCCATCATTTATTTATTTGCATCTGTACTCCACAATTTGAGATTTGCAATAGAAAAAATCACGTGTGGTTAAAGTGCACTTTGTCAGATTTTAATAAAGGCCATTTTTATACATTTTGGTTTCACCATGTAGAAATGACAGCAGTGTTTATACATAGCCCCCCCCCCCCCCCCCCCCCCCCCCCCCCCCCCCCCCCATTTCACGGCACCATAATGTTTGGGACACAGCAATGTCATGTCAATTAAAGTAGTCGTGTTTAGTATTTTGTTGCATATCCTTTGCTTGAAGTCTGCGATACATGGACATCACCAGTTGCTGGGTGTCTTCTCTGGTGATGCCCATGATGCACAGACACATCTGCACTTTAGTCTGTTTGAACTGTTTTGACTATTTTACTGTTGTAATGTTCTTTTTACAAACCATGTTCTCGGGGTATCTAAATCTAAATCTAAATTTTATTAGTTATTTAAGTTATGACATCGGATGGAAGCTGCATACCAAATCTCGTTGCGCTTATGTGCAATGACAATAAAAGATATTATTATTATTATTGTCATGCTGTAGAATGAACCGCTGGCCAATGAGTTTTGAGGCATTTGTTTGAACTTGAGCAGATAAGATAAGTCTATACACTTCAGAGTTCATTATGCTACTGCCATCAGCAGTTGTATTATCATTGAAGATAAGTGAGCCAGTACCTTCAGCGGCCATACATGCCCAGGCCACAACACCCCCACCACCGTGTTTCACAGATGAGGTGGTATGCTTTGGATCTTGGGCAGTTCCTTCTCTCCCTCATACTTTGCTCTTCCCATCACTCTGATAAAAGTTAATCTTCATCTCATCTGTCCACAAGACCTTTTTGCAGAACTGTATTTGCTCTTTTAAGTACTTCTTGGCAAACTATAACCCGGCCATCATATTTTTGCAGCTAACCAGTGGTTTGCATCTTGCAGTGTACCCTCTGTATTTCTGCTCATGATTTCGTCTGCGGACAGTGGTCATTGACAAATCCACACCTGACTCCTGAAGAGTGTTTCTGATCTGTTCAAAAGGGAACTGCAGATGCTGGAATATCGAAGGTACACAAAATTGCTGGGGAAACTCAGCGGGTGCAGCAGCATCTATGTTGTTGATCTGTCAGGTTGTAATGTATTCATGCATATTCATTATATGCTAATGAGTTGGTCTTGTATATAAGTAGGGAATGTTGGGTAATAAATCTCTCTTGTGATCCAGCCAGCCTGCGTGTAAGTTATTGTTCATTCTACTGTCCGGAATATAACAAAATTGGCGACGAGGATGGGATAGAGTTTGTGAACTCATCCTTTAAATACAGTGCAGGACTGTTTTACAACACGCAGGATTGTTTAACAGTTTAAACAGTCAATACGGAGTTGTGTCGCAGTTGTTTGCAAGCTGGACACGAGAGGCCTGCAAATCCTTCTAGGCAGGGGGCTGTAGTAAAACAGCAGCTGGATAAATTGGCAAGAGTTTGTCAGGCTTATCTCTATGTTGTGTCTACGTGGCAAGATGTCGTCCTTGGGAGTGTACAAGATTATTGACTGAGTTTGCTTTGTCGAATTCCTCAAGCTGAATAGTCTATGTACAGCTAAGTTTTAGTGAATTGTTACACCAGAACAGACAGGAATTTGGGTTTTGAACGGACCTTTTATTTAATAATAAAAAAATGTAAAAAAAGAGAACGACACGATGGCAGCGTCCACAGGCTACATTGGGAACTTTTGACAAGAGTAGAGAGCCATTCAGCTCCTACATGGAGAGAGCAAACATGTTTTTCACGGCAAACAATATATTAGAGATTAGTGGTGAAGGAGAGATAGTGGCTGAAACAAATAAGGCTGTTTGCGAACGCATGAAAGCAATTCTGCTAACGGAGATCGGTCCTGAAGTGTACGGCACACTCGTGAATCTCCTTGCACCCTTAAAGGCAAAAGACGTGCCATTCAATGACATTATAAATAGGTTGGAGGAGCACTTCAACCCAAAGCCTCTGGAAATTGCAGAAAGCTATAAATTTGGCACTAGAAACCAGAAGCAGAATGAGACAATCAATGAGTACATTGTTGCCTTGAAAAACTTAAGATTACACTGTAACTTTGGAACATTTCTTGGACGAGCACTACGAGACAGATTTGTTTGTGGTCTAGTGGATGAACGAATTCAGTCCAAACTGATGAACACTCCAAATCTCACATTCGAGAAAGCATGCAAGATTGCTACCACAATAGAGATGGCATCAAAGAATGCTCGCGGGTTTCGTCCACCACGGACTGCAGTGGCCGCTTAGAGTCACTATGGCCAAACCCAGAGACGCTAAACCAAAACCAAAGTATGGCGGGAGCTCCAAGTGCAATGCAGTTGCAGATGCGTTGTCCCGGTTGCCCCATGAGAACTCTGACGTGGGAAGCGAGAACTCAATCTACACAATGCAAGTGGTAGATGAAGACTTTCCAGTGACTGCAACAGAAATTGCAGCAGAAACAAAGAAAGACAATGTGCTGGTGGGTTTATGAACAGACATTGAATGGTTGGACTGAAATCGATAGTGGATTGAACTCAGTTCTGAACTCAGAGCTGAAGCCTTTCCATAATCGACGCCATGAATTATCATGTGGGCAGGGATGCGTTAAATGGGGTTACAGAGTGGTTGTACCAGAGTCTTTGAGAAACAAAATTATGAACGAACTTCATGCCGAACATCCTGGCATAGTAAGCATGAAATCAATTGCCAGAAGTTTTGTGTATTGGCCTGGTATTGTCAGTGACATTAAGTCATTGGTGAGCAAATGTAGCGTCTGCCAAAATTGCCGGAGTAAACCACCAAAAACACCACTGCAACCCTGGTCATGGCCAAGTAGACCTTTTCAGAGAGTTCATGTAGATTTTTGCGAAAAGGGTAATGATCACTTTCTGGTGCTGGTAGATAGTCATTTCAAATGGATTGAGGTTAAACATATGGGGTCAAGCACTACTACTGAGCGTACCATAGATGAGTTGAGATCAATTTTTGCATGCCATGGTTTACCGGAAAATCTTGTTTCTGATAACGGGCCTCAGTTTCGTTCAGAACAGTTCAAAGAGTTCATGCAGCGGAATGGTGTAAAACACACACTTGTTCCCCCATACCATCCAGCCTCTAACGGGGCGGCAGAAAGGTCTGTTAGAGTTGTCAAAGACGCTCTCAAGAAACAGGTTTTGCAGGGTAGTTCAAAGTTCAGCATGAAACATCGTTTGGCTAGTTTCTTGCTGAAGTACAGAACCACACAACACACAACAACGGGTTACTCACCTGCAGAACTGTTGATGAAGAGAAGGCTAAGAATACGCCTAAGTCTAGTTCAACCCAATTTGGCTTTGAGAATTGAACAAAAACAATTAAGTCAAAAACGTCACTTCGACTCCCACAAAAAGGAGAGGTACTTCAAGCCAGATGAGCAGGTTCGTGTTCTCAGTCCTCCCAACAAGTCCAGTAGAAACAAATGGGACGTTGGGAAAATAGTGGAAGTGTGTGGAACAAAAAGATACTTAGTTGAAGTTGGAGATAGGATCAAAAGTGTTCATGTTGATCAAATGATTCCAGCCAAAGATGAACCAAAAACTGAACATGAAGTCCTAATCTCTGAGTCTTTATCAGAAAGTGAGTTGGAAGAGCCAACTGTGATTGAAACACAAAGTTCAGTTAGTACAGACAAAGAAACAGATTCCTCTGGTCAAAGTCAGGGTACTAAAACAGAGCCAAACAAGTCTACAGTTGAGTCAACACCTAAACCTGTTACACCTGTTACTGTTAGACGATCAGGCAGGATCCGTAAACCAGTAGTCAGATTAGGTTTTTAAATTAAGTAACTCACTGTCTAGGTAGAATGAAAATGTGTAAATATGTAAAATAAATATATTGTGTTATCATTTAAAATTGAATGAAAACTGGTTTAAATCAAATATCATAACAAGAAAATTGTAACTGTGTACTTAGATTTAATACTTAAAAAAGGAGAGCAGTGTAATGTATTCATGCATATTCATTATATGCTAATGAGTTGGTCTTGTATGTAAGTAGGGAATGTTGGGTAATAAATCTCTCTTGTGATCCAGCCAGCCTGCGTGTAAGTTATTGTTCATTCTACTGTCCGGAATATAACACAGGTGTTTGAGAATTTTTCTTTATTATAGAGATAATTCTTCTGTCATCAGCTGTGGAGGTCTTCCTTGGCCTGCCAGTACCTTTGCGATTAGTAAGCTCACCAGTACTCTCTTTCTTCTTAATGATGTTCCAAACAGTTGATTTTGGTAAGCCTAAGGTTTAGCTGATGTCTCTAACGGTTTTATTTGTGTTTCTCAGTTTCATAATGGCTAATTTGACTTTCATTGGCACAACTTTGGTCCTCGTGTTGATAAACAGCAATACAAGTTTTCAAATGTGATGGAAAGACTGGAGGAAAGACCAGGTGCTGGGAGCTCTCTTATGCCTGCTTTAAAGAGGCAATTAAACACACCTGAGCAATTACAAATGCCTGTGAAGCCACGTGTCCTAAACATTATGGTGCCCTGAAATGGGGGGACCATGTATAAACACTGCTGTCATTTCTACATGGTGAAACCAAAATGTATAAAAATGACCTTTATTAAAGGGAGAGTTAGATAGAGCTCTAGGGGCTAGTGGAATCAAGGGATATGGGGAGAAGGCAGGCACGGGTTATTGATTGGCGGCGATCAGCCATGATCACAATGAATAGCTCAAAGGGCCGAATGGCCTCTTCCTGCACCTATTTTCTATGTTTCTATGTAAAATCTGACAATGTGCACTTTAACCACATGTGATATTTTTTCTATTACAAATCTCAAATTGTGGAATATAGAGGCAAATAAATAAATGATGGGTCTTCGTCCCAAACATTATGCAGGGCAATGTATCTTTGTATCATTTGCAAACTTGGCCACAGAGCCTTCAATTCCCTAGTCCAAATCATTTATATACACGGTGAAGAGCAGTGGCCCCAGCACTAACCCCTGAGTCACTGGCAGCCAACCAGAAAATGCTGCCTTTATTGCCAGTCTTTATTGCCACATAATTCCCTGGATTCTCTCTACTTCTTAATGAAAGGAACAACACTAGCTACTTTCCAGTCCTCTGGGACCTCACGTATAGTTAGAGAAGACACAAAGATCTTCGTCAAGGCTCCCACAATCTCCTCCTTAGCGTTGCTCAAGTATTTCAGATAAATCCTCTCGGGTCTTGGGGAATTATCCATCTTGCTGCTCTTCAAGACACCAATACCCCCCCCTTGGTAATCTCAAACTCCCCTTGCATTTACATATTCTTCACCCTGATCTCACTGTCCTCCAAGGTAGACACAAAATGCTGGAGTAACTCAGTGGGTGAGGCAGCATCTCTGGAGAGAAGGAATGGGCGACCTTTCAGGTCAATCTGAAGAAGTATCTCGACCCAAAACGTCGCCCATTCCCTCTCTGCCGAGATGCCGCCTCACCCGCTGAGTTACTCCAGCATTTTGGGTCTACCTTCAATTTTACCAGCATCTGCAGTTCTTTCCTCCACTCGCTGTCCTCCATGTCCTTCTTGATAAAAACATATACAAAGTACTTGTTTAATATTTCCCCATCCATACTGCATCCCCAGACCAAGCACAAATTCCCTCCTTTATCCTTGAATTGGCCTACCTTCTCCCTGACTGACCTCGTGTTTTAATATAGGTATAAACAGCTTTGAGTCTTTCTTCAATCTCACTCACCGAAGCAATTTCCTGGCCCATTTTGGCCCCTTTAGTCATCCACTTAAGTTATTTTCTCCTTTCTTCATATTCCTCGGAGGTCCCTCCTGTAATTACATTTCCATAATGTCCACAACATCATAGTCCAAGCATCAATCCAGGCTCTAAGTTCATCTACTTTCTCCACAATACTCCTTGCATTGAAATAAACACACTTCCATCAGCATCACCTCTTTGGCTTCATCTCTCCCTGTCTGTCTTTCCTTTGAGCCTAACTGGTCCTGACCTCAACACCAGCAAAACCAAGGAACTGATTGTGGACTTTGGAAGGAGGAGGAGGGGGACCCACAGCCCCATTTATATCAACGGGTCGATGGTTGAAAGGGTCAAGAGCTTCAAATTCCTGGGCGTGCACATCTCTGAAGATCTTTCCTGGTCCGAGAACACTAATGCAATTATCAAGAAAGTTCATCAGTGCCTCTACTTCCTGAGAAGATTACGGAGAGTCGGATTGTCAAGGAAGACTCTCTCTAACTTCTACAGGTGCACAGTAGAGAGCATGCTGACCGGTAGCATCGTGGCTTGGTTCGGCAATTTGAGCGCCCTGGAGAGGAAAAGACTACAAAAAGTAGTAAACACTGCCCAGTCCATCATCGGCTCTGACCTTCCTTCCATCGAGGGGATTTATCGCAGTCGATGCCTCAAAAAGGCTGGCAGTATCATCAAAGACCCACACCATTCTGGCCACACACTCATCTCCCTGCTACCTTCAGGTAGAAGGTACAGGAGCCTGAAGACTGGAACAACCAGGTTCAGGAATAGCTACTTCCTCACTGCCATCAGGCTATTAAACCTGGCTCGGACAAAACTCTGATTATTAATAACCACTTTCTGTTATTTGCACTTTATCAGTTTATTTATTCATGTGTGTATATATTTATATTATGGTATATGGACACATTTATCTGTTTTGTAGTAAATGCCTACTATGTTCTGTGTGCTGAAGCAAAGCAAGAATTTCATTGTCCTATACAGGGACACATGACAATAAACTCACTTGCACTCTGCCTTACCACCAATCCATCCTTTTTCTGACCTACTCCCTGGGATCCCACTCGAACCTACTATACTGGTTCTCACCCCTGGTCCACGTTCACAAACTTGCCCACCTCCATCTCTGTCTAATGTTGAAATCCTATTTAACAGCTGCCTATCTCAACTCCACACTTCACTGAACCTAAACGTCACCCATTCTTTCTCTCCAGAGATGCTGCTTGTCCTGCTAAGTTGCTCCAGCATTCTGTGTCTATCTTTTAACTTTTCCCATATTTGCCTCTGGGTTCCACTCTGCTACGTATTCTGTCCTGTACCTAGCCTTGCTTTCTCTCTTGTTTCCCAGACCTGCAAGGTACGACTTTCTCTCCAACCCTTCCCCCCACCCTACTTCATTAATAGCTTCCAGACTTTTTCCCCCGTCCCGGCCCCTTGCAACTCTGTTTCTTCCTTTGTTCAACCTCTGACTATCTCAGCATTGTGTTGCCTGCGTTCTGTCTCGAGAATTTCCTCTCTAAATGTTGATGCTTTTCGTCACCTCTCAATCCTGGGATCATCAGCCTGATCGCACACCAAGGCTTGGATGTTCATATCCATCTGAATTTGTTAGTCCATGCACATTTTTTTATTACATTAAACCAAAGCATGATGGTTTTCAATTAAATGTTGGTGTGTTTTTTATATTACATTACTTATATACAATTTCTAACTAATAAGCAAAATTTTCAGTACATTTTTGACCAGTATTTTTTCTTGACGCAGCACCAGTACAACATTAAAGATGTGGTGTGACAGGCAGATAGAGTAATGAAGATGTCAAGTCAAGTTTATTCGTCACATACACATACGAGATGTGCAGTGAAATGAAAAGTGCCAATGCTTGCGGATTGTGCAAAAAAAAAAAACGAACTAACAAACTTCAAACAGAATGGAACAGAATCACATATTCACATATTGTGGGCGGAAGAAAAAGGAAAAAAACAGCAATTTAAAAAAACAGTAGAGTGGTCCAGTAAAGTTAGTCCCTGGTGAGATAGGAGTTTACAGTCCTAATGGCCTCTGGGAAGAAACTCTTTCTCAACCTCTCCGTTTTCACAGCATGGCAACGGAGGCGTTTGCCTGACCGTAGCAGCTGGAACAGTCTGCTGCTGGGGTGGAAGGGGTCTCCCATGATCTTATTGGCTCTGGAGTTGCACCTTCTGATGTATCGTTCCTGCAGGGGGGCGAGTGTAGTTCCCATAGTGCATTTGGCCGAACGCACTACTCACTGCAGAGTCTTCTTGCCCTGGGCAGAGCAGTTCCCAAACCAGATTGTGATATTTCCGGACAAGATGCTTTCCACAGCCGCTGAGTAGAAGCACTGGAGGATCCTCGGAGACACTCTGAATTTCCTCAATTGCCTGAGGTGGTAAAGGCGCTGCCTTGCCTCACTCACGAGTGCTGCGGCGTGTGATGTCCATGTCAGATCCTCTGAGATGTGGACTCCCAGGTATTTAAAGCAGCTCACCCTATCCACAGTATCCCCATTTATCCTCAATGGTGTGTACGTCCTCGGATGATGTGCCCTCCTAAAGTCCACGATCAGCTCCTTAGTTTTTTTGACATTCAAGAGGAGGCTGTTGTCCTGACACCAGAGTGCCAGATCAGCCACCTCCTCCCGGTAGGCCTTCTCATCGTTATTGGAGATCAGGCCCACCACCACAGTATCATCAGCAAACTTGATTATCGAGTTGGGTTCTGAACCTAACCACACAGTCATGTGTGTACAGGGAGTACAGTAGGGGGCTGAGGACGCAACCCTGGGGCGATCCAGTGCTCAGGGTGAGGGACTTCGATGTATTCCCTCCCATCTTGACTACCTGGGGCCTGGCGGTGAGAAAGTCCAGGGCCCAGGCACACAGGGGGGTGTTGAGCCCTAATTCCAGCAGCTTCTCGGTGGGGACTATCGTGTTGAAGGCTGAACTATGAACAGCATCCTCACGTAGCCCCCCTTCTAGCCCCCCTTCTAGATGAGAGAGAGCGGTGTGCAAAACCTGGGAGACTGCATCGTCCGTGGATCTATTCGGACTGTATACGAACTGCAACGGGTCCATGTTGCGAGGGAGGAAGGCGCAGATGTGATTCTTGACCAGCCTCTCAAAGCATTTAATGACTACCAAGGTGAGGCCCACCGGACGGTAGTCATTCAGACAAGCTGGGGAGGCATTTTTAGGTACCGGTACATCTTTTGAAGCAGGCAGGGACCACGGACTTGTCCAGGGAGAGGTTGAATATTGTAGTGAATATTATAAGAAGGATTTTGGGACATCAGGCATCAAGCAAGGAATTGAGTATAGAAGTTGGGGTGTTATGTTACAGTTATTGAAAAAGCTACTTTTATAACTACTAAACCAGGTTCGCTTCTTAATAAACAGACACCACACAAACTGTTTGGTAGACCAGTTCAAAGCTTTACTTAACATCGGCCGATGGAAGGGAGGGAGAAATCCAGTCAAGTGACCATTACAGACACTTGACCGTCCTCCGTCCGCCTCCCTGAACAACAGAATTACATTGCCTTAAATAGGGTTTTTTTGTCCCCTTAGCATATTTCACAGACATTAGTCATGGTCAGAGGTACAGGAAAAGGTTTCCACAGAATGCATCACATCAAAGGCCTTTTGTTTACATGTTACAAGATAACATTGGCCATTTGGATAATGCCATTTTATCTTCACAGACATCACCCTAGCTCTTTCGCTGCTTCCTCTCTGTCACTTGGTCCCTCATAAACATTGGCCATTTGGTTTATGGCATCTTACTTCAAAGAGATCTAGCTCCTCTCTGCTTGTCACTTGGGAGACAATGTTATAGGATTTATTATCTCACACACAGCAACCTGAGGCAAGCCTAATTTGACAATAAATATAAGCTGTAAGCTAGCCCAGAAGCCAATTTAATATCTTCTTATATTTTTAACTAAAATTCGGCTTCATCATTATAATGACTATAGTGAGGCCAGTTTCGTGTTCTGTTTTGATCGCACTGCTTTCTGAAAGATGCTGTTAAGCTGGAGAGGGCACAGAGAATTTTCACAGGGATTTTACCAGGACCTGAGGGCCTGAACTGTAAGAGAGACAACAGCAACATGCCTGAAATTCAAGAGAGTCAGGAACAGAAGTTAGTGGAGTTGCTATTACTAAGGAGAAGGTCCTTGGGAAGCTGAAAGATCTGAAGGTGGATAAGTCACCTGGACCTGATGGACCACCATTTTAAATTCTGCTTTGGCACCTGATCCATATGCTGCCTCATAGTCAGTCTGCTTGTCCAACACCCAGGACTAGATAAACTGAAATTGCTTTCCGTTGAATGTTGGGAAGTCCAAGACCATTGTCTTCAGTCTGCATGGCAACTGCATATGTTGCCCATTGATTCCATTCCACTTTGGCAATGGTCTGAGGCAGGAGCCAAATATTTATTAAGGTGTCATTGTTGCCCATAGAATAAGTTGTTAATATTACAAATACATCCATCCAAATCCATGGCCGTGCATCTCTTGCAGTGCCTGACTGCCCCATCCAAAGCTCCTCAGCTTGTGAATCTTTCATCAAAGCCTCTAGACTATTCTCATAGAAACAAGGAACTGCAGAAGCTGGTATACGAAGAAAGAAACAAAGCACTGGAGTAACTCAGTGGGTCAGGCACCATCTCCGGAGAACATGGATAGGTGACGTTTATGGTCGAACTCTTCTGCTACATTTTATGTCCAGGACCTGAACTCGAAATGTCACCTATCCATATTCTCCAAAAATTCTGCCTGACCTGCTGAGTTATTTTGCGTCTTTTTTTTGTGGCAATTCTTGTACTGCTCTGTGTAGCTTCTCACCTTCCACTAGACACAAATGAGATCTCATCCAAATTGCAGTCATCAACACACACCAAGTCACAGTATTCTCCTCAGCACCTCAGTTTCAATATTCTTAATTATTGTTCATATCCCACCATCTCTCTTTGATGTCAGTGTTCCTCCAGTTCCTCTCTATTGCATGTATACAATTTTGTTTGCTACTCACTTGATAACCTTGGGCAAGGCCTGGACCTCTGAAACACCCTCCCTAAGCCGTCTCCCTCCTCCATGTAACTAACCTACATCTGTGTGGGCTGAATTTTTGACTGACTGAGGTTCGTAATTCCAACCAGAATTGACAGCATCTCCTATCTCTAAGACTGAGGCCAATACGTGATGTAATATGGACTCTGAAACATTCCAGTTCTGGACCCCTGACTTGCTGGAATTCTCAGCATTATCTTGGAGTTGCTCTTGCTGACCCAACTGTGCAAGAGAAAAATATCACTGCCTGTTTTCAGCCACTTTTGTATGTTTGTTGGGGACGGAGTTATAGCTATAATTAATGCTGTTATAGCGTCCAGCCTGATTCTGGGATTGGGACTTGTTCTGATGGAAATGCAGTAATACGTCCTGTCTAAGAAAGAACTGCAGATGCTGGTAAAATCGAAGGTAGACACAAAATGCTGGAGTAACACAGGCAGCATCTCTGGAGAGAAGGAATGGGTGAAGTTTCTCGGACAAAGATAGAATGTAGTCGGAGACAGTGAGACTAGTGGGAGAACTGGGAAGGGGGAGGGATGGAGAGAGAGGGAAAGCAAGGGCTATCAAGGGCTATCTGAAGTTAGAGAAGTCAATGTTCATACCGCTGGGGTGTAAACTACCCAAGCAAAATATGAGGTGCTGTTCTTCCAATTTGCGCTGGGCCTCACTCTGACAATGGAGGAGGCCCAGGACAGAAAGGTCAGATTGGGAATGGGAGGTGGAGTTAAAGTGCTGACTGAGCCACCGGGAGATCAGGTAGGTTAAGACGGACTGAGCAGAGGTGTTGTGCGAAACGATTGCTGAGCCTGCACTTGGTCTCGCGGATGTAGAGAAGTTGACACCTGGAACAGCGGATACAGTAGATGGGGTTGGAGGAGGTGCAAGTGAACCTCTGCCTCACCTGGAAAGACTGTTTGGGTCTTTGGATGGGATTGAGGGGGGAGGTAAAGGGACAGGTGTTGCATCTCCTGCGGTGTCAGGGGAAAGTACCTGGGTGGGAAGGGACGAGTTGACCAGGGAGTTACTGAGGGAATGGTCTCAGCGGCAAACAAAACAGAAAGGGGTGGAGATAGGAAGATGTGGCCAGTAGTGGGATCCCGTTGGAGGTGGCGAAAATGTTGGAGGATTATATGCTGAATGCGACGGCTGATGGGGTGGAAGGTGAGGACAAGGGGGACTCTGTCCTTGTTATGTGTGGGGGGAGGGGGAGCATGAGCGGAGCTGCGAGATATCGAGGAGACCCTAGTGAGAACCTCAACTATAATGGAAGAGGGGAACCCCCGTTCCCTAAAGAATGAGGACATCTCCAATGCACTGCTATGGAACACCTCATCCTGGGCATAGACAATAGACAATAGATGCTGGAGTAGGCCATTCGGCCCTTCGAGCCAGCACCACCATTCAATGTGATCAAGGCTGATCATCCACAATCAATACCCCATTCCTGCCTACTCCCCATATCCCTTGACATCGTTATCTTTAAGAGCCCTATCTAGCTCTCTTGAAAGCATCCAGAGAACCAGCCTCCTCTGAGGCTGAGGATTCCACAGACTCACAACTCTCTGTGAGAAAAAGTGTTTCATCATCCCCATTCTAAACGGCTTGCCCCTTATTCTTAAACTGGTGGCTCTGGTTCTGGACTCCCCCAACATCGGGAACATATTTCCTGCCTCTAGTGTTTCCAAACCCTTAATAATCTTGTATGTTTCATTAAGATATTCCTCTCATCCTTCTAAACTCCAGAGTATACAAGCCCAGCCACTCCATTCTCTCAGCATATGACAGTACCGCCATCCCGGGAATTAACCTTGTAAACCTACGCAGCACTCCCTCGATAGCAAGAATGTCCTTCCTAAAATTGGGAGACCAAAACTGCGCACAATACTCCAGGTGTGGTCTCACTAGGTCTCTGTGAAACTGCAGAAGGACCTCTTTGCTCCTATATTCGATTCCTCTTGTTATGACAGCCAACATGCCATTCGCTTTCTTCACTGCCTGCTGTACCTGCATGCTTACTTTCAGTGACTGATGAACAAGGACCCCCAGATCCCGTTGTACTTCCCCTTTTCCCAACTTGACGCCATGTAGATAGTAATCTGCCTTCCTGTTTTTGCCACCAAAGTGGATAACCTCACATTTATCGACATTAAACTGCATCTGCCATGCATCTGCCCATTCCCCCAACCTGTCCAAGTCACCCTGCATTTTCATAGCATCCTCTTCACTGCCATCCAGCTTTGTGTCATCTGCAAATTTGCTAATCACTTTTAATCCCTTCATCTAAATCATTAATGTATATTGTAAATAGCTGCGGTACCAGCACCGAGCCTTACGGTACCCCACTAGTCACTGCCTGCCATTCTGAAAGGGACCTGTTAATCCCTACTCTTTGTTTCCTGTCTGCCAAACAATTTTCTATCCATGTCAGCACTCTACCCCCAATACCATGTGCTCTAATTTTGCCACTAATCTCCTATGTGGGACCTTATCAAATCAGATTGGATCAGATCAGATTCAACTTTAATTGTCATTGTCAGTGTACAGTACTTTCTGAAATGCTTTCTGAAAGTCCAGGTACACTACATCCACTGGCTCTCCTTTGTTCATTTTCCTAGTTGCCTCCTCAAAAAATTCCAGAAGATGAGTTAAGCATGATTTCCCCTTCGTAAATCCATGCTGACTCGGATCGATCCTGTTACTGCTATCCAAATGTATGGCTATTTCATCTTTTATAATTGACTCCAGCAGCTTCCCCACCACTGACGTCAGACTAACTGGTCTATAATTCCCTGTTTTCTCCCTCCAGCCTTTCTTAAAAAGTGGGATAAGTGAGGATCTTAAATGGTCTGTGAACTCTGCTGTAGTTGTAAAAAAGGCGCAACAGAGACTTTACTTCCTCAGAACACTGAGGAAGGCCCATCTGTCTGCTAAACTGCTGGAGTCTTTCTACCGCTGTTCGGTAGAAAGCATACTGACTTACTGCATAACTGCCTGGTTTGGGAACTGTTCAGCAGCTGACAGAGCAGCTCTCCAGAGGGTGATAAAAACTGCCCAGGGTATCATTGGACTCCCCCTGCCCCCTCTGGAGGACATTTACCGCTCCAGGTGCCGCAGCAGGACCTGTAATATCGTGAAAGACATTACACATCCTTGTCACCACCTTTTCACACTGCTGCCCTCAGGAAAAAGGTACAGGTCGCTAAAGTCACGCACTGCCAGACTCAAGAACAGCTTTTACCCATCAGCAATCTTGCAACTGAACTCTGTCTCGGGAGCGGGTTATGGGGAAGGGGGGGGGGGGGGGGACAATTTATGTAAATGTGAATCCATGGGTGGGTTTGGGGAGGGAGGGAGTGTAAAAAGTATGAGTATGTGAATGTTTGAATTTCTTTTAAATGGAGAGACACAGTAATCTCGTTGTATGTGACACATGCAATGACAATAAAGCATTCTGATAACATTAGCTACCCTCCAATCCACAGGAACTGATCCTGAGTCTATAGAACATTGGAAAATGATCAATGCGTCTACGATTTCTGGAGCCACTTCCTTAAGTACCCTGGGATGCAGACCATCAGGCCCTGGGGATAATGCAGACCATCAGCCTTCAGTCCCATCAGTCTACCCAACCCCATTTCCTGACTAATGTGAATTTCCTTCAGTTCCTCCGTCACCCTAGATCCTCTGGCCACTAGTACATTAGGGAGATTGTTTGTGTCCTCCTTAGTGAAGACAGATCCAAAGTACCTGTTCAACTCGTCTGCCATTTCCTTGTTCCCCATAATAATGCAGATACGCCGTAGATGGAGGAATTGGAAGTAGGGGATAGAGTCTTTACAGGGAGCAAGGTGGGAAGAAGTGTAATGAAGGTAGCTATGGGAGTCAGTAGGTTTGTAGTAGAAGTCGGTCAATAGTCTGTTTCCTGTAATGGAGATGGTTTCTAGATCTCACCCGCTGAGTTACTCCAGCTTTTTGTGTAAACAATTCCTGTTGCTGATCCAGAGTCAAGAGTGTTTTATTGCCATATGTCCCAGATAGAAGAATGAAATTCTAACTTGCAGCAGCACAACCGAACATGTAAACAATATAATAAACAAGAAAAAAAGTTCAGTGTGCATCATATACACGCACTCGCATATGTTTGAATACTTTGCCAATGAATCCCAATGTGAATTGCTGTGAGTAAGCCAGGTGAGTGGCTGTTTTGAATACTCCTTTGGAAGGTAATACTGCATTCAGTGTTTGCAACTACAATATATATTTTAATATATCTTATTGCATTGGCCCCTTTCACAACCCATCAAGCCAGTTCTGTGGATGTTTAAATTGAGTTTTGTGAAGCCACAAAAATGGTACCTGAAATGTTGCTGAAAATTTAAACTGCAATAGTTTACTTTTCCATTGTGGGAGAAGCTATCAAAATGTGACTGTTACTATTTAGACATTGTCATCAGCTTCAGGCTACATGTTCTGCCTAACTAAAGGCAACATTCCTCAAGCTGCATTCAGCACAAGGCAATTCAATACCACTTGTGAACTGTAAATCACAGACTGCTAAAGCAAGATCAGTTGAAGAGAGCTGAAGACACTTTTCATACTAATGGCCTAGATTTATTTGCATTATTAGATGTGTGAAGTATTGAACAAAACATTGGAAAGGAAGAGGTACTTCATAAAGTGCAAGAGTAAATTTTCCATTGGTCTCATTAAATCAGCACTTATTTGTATCCTTTCTGAGTTCTGTAATATTTCTCCAATGTTAAGTTTGACAAAAAAAAATGTAGGGTACCACTTTTGGGGAAGTGGGATTACCTCAGTTAGGCAACTAGGCCGGCATGCAAAGTTTGGCTTTTAGTAAGGCATTTAATAAAGTCCCCCCATGTAGGCTGATCCAGAAGATTAACATGCCCACGTTTTATACTGACTTGTGTGCTTGAGTAACTCAGCAGGTCTGGCAACACCACTGGAAAACATAAATAAGTGATGTTTTGGTTCGAGGCCCTTCTTCACCCTTGGAGGAGAAACACTTCTTCAAAGTATGCATATCTTGAGGAGATTTTGCAGCGGAGCAGTTAAACAAACTGCCAACACAAAGAACTGTAGATGCTGATTAAAGCACAAATGGACACAAAGTGCTGGAGTTACTCAGCTGGTCAGTCAGCATCTCCGGAGTACAAAGTACTGCAGTAAGAACCTCGACCTGAAACGTCAGCCTGAAGGTCTCCGCCTGAACATCACCTCTCCTGGTTCTCCAGAGATGCAACCTGACCTGTTGAGTTTCTCTAACACTTTGTATCCTTTTGTGTGCTAACCGCAAAAGACAAAGAGTGGTTGGCTGCCAGAGACAAGCGGAGTTCCGCAGGGCTCGGTGCTGGGGCCGCTACGCTTCACGTTCCCATGATTTGGATGAGGGGATTGAAGGCTTAGTGGCCAAGTTTGTGGATGATATGAAAATAGATGGAGGGGCAGGTAGTGTAGAGGAAGCAAGGACTCTGCAGAAGGACTTGGACAGTTTGGGAGAGAAGGCAGAGAAGTTGCAGATGGAAGATAGTGTAGCAAAGTGTGGAGTAGGAATAAAGGTGTAGACTATTTTGCAAATGGGGAGAGAAACTAGAAATTGGAGGTGCAAAGGGATTTGGGAGTGCTGGTGTAGGATTCTTAAAAAGTTAATCTGCAAATCGAGTTGGTCGTAAAAAAGACAAACGCAATGCTAGCATTTATTTCAAGAGGGCTAGAATACATAAACAGGGATGTAATGCTGAGACTCTACAAGGTGCAATTTTGGGCACCATCCCTGTGGAAGGATGTGCTGGCTCTGGAGAGGGTCCAGTGGAGGTTTATACGAATGATCCCAGGTATGAGTGGGTTAACATATGATGAGTATTTGAGGGCTCACTGGAGTTTAGAAGAATGAGAGGGGACTTCATTGAAATGTACAGAATAATGAAAGGCTTGGATGGAGTGGATGTGGAGAGGATATTTCCACTAGTGGGAGAGTCTAGGACCAAAGGTCATAGCCTCAGAATTAAAGGACGTTCCCTTAGGTCGGAGATGAGGAGGAATTTGTTAGACAGAGGGTGGTGAATCTGTGGGATTCTTTGCCACAGAAGACTGTGGAGGCCAAGTCAGTGAATATTTTTAAGGCAAAGATAGATGGTTTATTGATTAGTAGGAGGGTCGGGGGTTATGGGGAGAAGGCAGGAGATTGTGATTAGATGGGAGAGATAGATCAGCCATGATTGAATGGCAGTAGACTTGATGGGCCGAATGGCCTAATTCTGCTCCTATCAATTATGACCTTAACCAGCATGCAGTTCTTTGTTTCTTAATAGTGACTTGATTGTATAGATTAGGAAATAGCTTACTGATGGAAGATAGAGGGTTGTGATGGAGGGGCAATATTCAGACTGGACGTCAGTGACCAGTTGAATCTTGCAGGGATCTGTGCTCGGACTGCTGCTGTTGTCATTTATATATAAATGACTTGGGCATAAACACACATGGGTTGGTTAGTAAGTTTACAGATCACACCAAGATTGCTGTGGTCAGGGACTGTGAGGAAGGCACAGTGGGATAATGACCAACTACCAAATGGGCAGAGAAACGGCAGATGGAGTCTAAGCCATGCAAGTGTTGGTGATGTGATGCGTTTGGTCAAATGTAAGGGGGAAATACACGATTAATGGCATGACCCTCAACAACATTGATGTACAGAGGGATCTTGTGGTCCAAGTCCATAACTCCTGCACAGTCCACAACCCTAGCAACCTTGGTGTCATCTGCAAATTTACTAAACGAACCACCAATGTTTACATCCAAGATATATATAAGTATGCCTATCTTAAGTATGCGAGTATGAGGATAGTTCCTCTCCTTGCTATTTGTTTTACTGGCTTTATGATTCATGGCTTGTTACCAGACACAATGTTGTCTGTTCTGTTAGTGCCGGTCATTAAGGACAAAGCTGGTAAAGTAGGCAGCCTAAATAATTGCAGGCCCATAGCTTTAGCCAGCAAACTGTCAAAAGTTTTAGAAAGAGTTCTGCTGGACAGAATAAATGAGTTTGTTAACTCCACAGATAACCAGTTTGGCTTCAAAGCAAAACATGACACTGTCTTATGCATATATGCCCTAAAGGAGATTGTAAACAAATATAGAGGCAACAACTCAAAATCCTTATGTGCTTTATTGATGCTTCCAAAGCCGTTGACCGTGTTAATCACAGAAAGCTGTTTGGTAAAATGAGTCAAAGAGGGGTGCCTGAAAACATTGTTAGAATTCTGGCCTACTGGTATGCCCACCAGACTATGCAAATAAAATGGGGCAATAGGGTCTCAGCCCCATTTGGGGTTAGCAATGGTGTTAGACAAGGGGGAATTTTGTCCCCAATCCTTTTGAATCTATATATTGATGATCTGTCCAAACAATTGAAAGCCTGTAATACTGGGTGCATGATTGGTAATATTTCAGTTAACCATATTATGTATGCAGATGATCTTGTGGTCTTTAGTCCATCTAGCGCTGGTCTCCAGCAGCTCCTTACTATATGTTCTGTGTATGGTGTGGAACATGATATTAAATATAATGCTAGTAAGAGTGCTGTTATGATCTGTAGAACCAAAGAGGATAAATGTCTAAAATGTCCTGATTTTAAATTGTCTGACAATAATCTTGGTGTCTGTAATAAGGTAAAATATCTAGGGCATATTATTACAGAACAAATGACAGATGGTGAGGATATTTATAGGCAACGACACATGCTGTATGTACAGGCGAATATTCTCTTGCCTAAATTTGGTGCATGTGCAGATGTAGTGAAGATGTCGCTATTTAGAGCATACTGCACACCACTCTACACTGCGCACCTGTGGTCGAACTATGGAAAGACAAGTTTGCAGAGACTAAAGGTGGCATATAACGAGGCCATGAGAACACTGCTAAGGAAACCTAGATGGTGTAGTGCTAGTAACATGTTTGTGGCTGCAGGATCAGTACTTTAGAAGCTATCCTAAGAAATCACATGTATAAATTCATTTGCAGGATAAATGACTCTAAAAATGTAATTATTGTGGCCTTGTCAAACATGAGGGCCTTGTCAAAGCACTACACGCTACGAATCCCAGCTGTGGAGACACTGGTTTCGTTGTCTCATTGTAGGACATTGATCATTCTTTTAACCTGGATTTTTAACTCGTGTATTGTGTTTTTGATTAATATAATTTATGATGCCTTTATAAGTGATATACTAAGATTTTATATGTATTTTATGATATTATTTAATATGCAATGCATTTTTAATGTAATGTTGCCCCTTGTCTGGACCTCGAGTCCGTAATAAAGTTTATTATTATTATATATTATATTATACATATATACATACATATATATATATATATATACATATATACATGTATCTTTGCCTCTGGTTGTTGATTCCCCAACCCGGAGAAAAACGCTCTGCCCAATCACCCTATTCCCTCACAAGTTGATCACTTTACTTGAAAGAGTAAAGTCCTGGCCTGCCTAATCTCTCCCTTAGCTCAGTCCCACAAGTCCTGGCAGAATCTTCGTACATCACCTCTGCACTCTTTCCAGCTTAATGGAATCTTTAAATATATAATAGCAATAAAGTAAACTTTGAAAATCCACGCTCGTGAGCATCAAGTGGTTATAGTGCTTTTTGTCATTTTAAGAATTGTTTAAATGGGCGGTAAAGCAGATTTCTCTATGAAATAAACACGGCTTGGTTTAAACTATTCTCTGACTTAAAGGATAATCAAACAAAGTGCCAGCCAACTACCCAGCTGATGCAGCTCCCAGATTAGTTGTTGCACTTCTTCCATCCCACTGTTTCCGTTCATTTGACCCATTCTTGCATTCATCTTGGATTTTCATTCCCGCATCTTTCATCCTGCCATTCTTGATGGTTCTGTTCTCGTCGTGTTCTCCAGACTCCTCTCCCATTTCTTTCATCCCCACTGGTCTGGTTTACAGCGCTAGATGTTGAAGCCATTGAGTTACAGGTTCACCAGTGTTAGTTGAGTTGCCTTTAGTTGTCTGCAGCTTGCGTAATTTCTCCATTCTTACACTGTTGAGAACCTAGTTAGGAGCCTCGTGCATTTCAAAAAACTTTCAAAGAGCAGCCTGGACCATACAGATACTTCTTATTCCTGCGAAGATAGACACAAACAGCTGGAGTAACTCAGCGGGTCAGACAGCATCTCTGGAGAGAAGGAATAGTTGGCGTTTCGGGTCAAAACCCTTCGGACATTTTCTTGCAACAGGTCTCCCTTGCCAGTGGTTGAGACATTGAACCTTCTTTGATGGTGTACCTACTGATTGGTGCTATACTGATTACGAAGGTTTAGATTTGACTGAAGTTTTTAAATTAAATTAATTGTACACAATAAAACAGAATTCTCTGAAGCTGTCCTTCCTACTTTCCTCTTTGGACAGCGAGCTGATGAGCTTGCCACTTGACAACCAACCAGCCAATGCTGAAACTGTATATAACTCAGTGAAGTAAGCGTTATCCAGGCATCTTGTTATTCTTATATCCATAAGTGGAAAATCCCAGGTAGCTGTGCAATGTCACTGAAGTGTGTGGTTTATTGAAGGCCACTTCTGCACAAATATATCTAAAGAGATCGAGTTGTGGTTTCTGTTTTTGTTTAAAATCCAACAGCAGTTTTATCTGGAAGGTCCAAGTGGCACAAATACAATTCGGACACAGTGCCATTTTTATTCAGATTAATTAAAACAATGGAACAATGATTTCCCAAAGGTCCAGCTATTAACACAGCACTATTAAGGGCCTGTCCCATTTGGGCATCATTTGCGCTGGTAGCGCGCAAAGATTTTGTGAATCCCAAAATCCTGGGGCGCCGCGCGCGACCCTGCCTACGCCACCACTCCTCACCACGCGCCATGACGCGTAAATGATGTTGCGTAAATGAGGCGCAAATGACGCCCAAGTGGGACGCCCTTAAGGAAAGTGAGATAAAGAGGAATTGTTTATGATTTTGTTAACAATTGTTGACTTTAAAGATTTCATACCTCCAGCAGTTATTTGCTGGCTGTTTGTATCAAACAGAAAGCGTTTTACTTGTCCATGTCATAATTTTGTTCCCTATCGGGGCACTAGTTGTGAATCTCATGCAGCCATCCCTGCACTCCTGGATGTGAACTAATGCCAGAATGCAATAGATTTTGAGAAAAAATATGGTTTCTAAGATGCTTTTGACCCACAGCTGAGCATCTACTAATGTGGAGACCAGGCCTTAGTCATTTATAACTGCTTATGTTTAAGTAAAAGATGTACTGGTAATGAGTGTGTAATAACTGATGTACAGATAAGTACAGCATTATTTGAATATTGATGTTTGCATCTCATAAACTTCTAAAGCATTAATTTATCTGATTTTTCATTTTTCATCTTCATTTAAAGATGCCCATTCTTTGTGTTTCCTTAATTGATTTTGTGCTGTTTAAAATTTACGCTCCGTTTGGTCATATTATATATAAAGTTTTTTCTGTTGTGTTTTATTTGCTTTTATTAATTGTAAGTCTTTTCTCTTCTCTATTGTCCTCATTTAGCTGAAGGGTCTGAAACATGGTACGTGGCTTCTGCTTTGTAATTAGTTACTAGGAAAGTTGCTGAGCAGCATTTGGAAAAGTGCTGGATATGAAGCTGCATCGGTTCTGGCATTACACTATGCTGGGCACATTTTTTCCATTAGTTTTGCAAGGTTAATTTGCTGTATTTTCATCTTTAATTTGGAATAATTAGAATCTGCACTTCACCGAACTGAGCATGGTCTTTAAATTCACAGAAAGATCTGCCGCAATTGTAAGTGTGGTCAAGAAGAACATGATGTCCTTTCCAGCACTGAAGAAGACAAGAAAGTAGGCAAACTCTTTGAAGATACCAAGTACACGAGTCTCATCGCAAAACTTAAGATTGATGGAGCCCCCGTCTACAAGCGTAACATCGTGACACTTACTAATCCAATAGCTGCCAGGAAGGATGCATCCTTTAACACCATCACCTATGAGTGGGCCCCACCTGTCCAAAATCAAGCATTGGTAAGTGAGTGATAAATATTGATCGCGTATTGCATAACTCAATTAATTCTCAAAGATGTGATTAAAAATTTGTCTTTATTCTCAAACTACTTTTAACCTGTAGAAACAAATTGTCAAGTAAATAAACTCCAGGGTTTTATGTTTGCATCCATTTTTATAGATTGTTCAACTTTGGTTAGTATATGAGGTAGTAAGATTTCAATTTATAGAATTGCACTGGTGATCACAGATACCTCAAAACAAAATGTTGGATTCAAAATGCATGAAAATGTAATCCAAGTGTCTATCTGCATTTACATACCAAAATAATGTGTCTCCATTTTTATATGGAAAACCTGCATATTTTGGCTGCTTGCCATCCCAGATGTTCTTGTATCACAACAGCTGCACTTTTATCTCATTGCTTTATCTGGTGTTTGAAAATCATTAATTAAAAACGTGCTGACTTCAGTTGGGGAAATACTTTGTCTTTGGACAGCTGTTGGATCTTCTGTGTGTTTCCTTGGAGGCAAATAAGGGAAAAAAAGTTATCTTGCCTGACTCACAAACTTGGAAAGCTTTGATAATTCAACTCATTTCTTCCTTTGAAGGCTGTGCGGTATATGGAGTTGCTACCAAAGGAGAAGCAACCAGTGGCTGGCTCGGAAGGAGCTCAGTATCGAAAGAAGCAGTTGGTTAAGCAGCTGCCTGCTCATGATCAAGACCCTGCAAAGTGCCACGAGCTGTCTGCTAATGAGGTGAAACAGATGGAACAGTTTGTGAAGAAATACAAGAATGAGGCTCTTGGGGTTGGTGATATCAAACTCCCGGATGAATTGGAGGCACAATCTAAAGAACCAAACAAAAATGATGCTGGTGGGAGGAGTACAACAGTTGCTGTTGGATCAGTGGCTGGGCAACTGGATGCAAAATATGTAAGTACGAAAACTAAGATGTAACTTTGTTGACTTTTTTCCTCTTGAACACTATATAACAGCTAAAGCATCCAGAGCAAGTTCTATATTGTATTTGTAATTATAAATGATGTGTCTAGTTTCTGAATGTTAATGCACTTCTATGAATAACACCGGAATTAAGATCTTTACATTATGTGGATTTTCAACTACTTTTGTCCACTTCAAAGGTGTACATTTTCTCAATGGGATTGGGGTTATTATTCAGGTTTTTAGAATCATATATATTTTGAAAGTATTAGCATTTATAAATGAAACATTACATTTTATGTTCCTTGTATTTTTAGCATTAGGGTATAAATGATATGCTCTGATACCATCTAGTTTGCAAAGTTGCTTTATTTTTAACTTTCCTCATTGTCTTAAAAGGAATGACAGAAAATCTTTGTCTAATGTAGACTGATTTTATTTTAACTAGTTAATGTCAAGAATTGATTTGCAAATGTGAACAGTAGGTTTCATGCTTAAAATCTGAAACAAATTTAACATTCCTTATAATTACCACTTTGATGCTCCTTAAATTTGTGCTTGTTCTTTAGTTTAGAGATACAGCATGGAAACAGGCCCTTTGGCCCACTGAGTCCACACTAACCATTGATCACCCTTTCACTAGTTATGTAATCCCACATTCGCATCCACCTCCTACACACTCGGGGCAATTTTCAGAGGATAATTAACCTAAAAACTCACGTACCTTCCATATACCAAAGGTAACGGGGGCACCTGGAGGAGAAGGGAGAATGTACAAACTCCACACTGCGGCACCCGAGGTCAGTATTGAACCCAGGTCGAGGATGCAGTGGAGGCAGCAGCTCTAGCAGCTGCGCAATAGTGGCATCATAGTAAAGTATAACTGACATTCCAATTTGAGACGAGAGAGGGAGAGAGAATCAACCTTCATGCTGCTGGGTTGTAAGATGCCCAAGTGAAATATGAGGTGCTGTTCGTCCTATTTGTGTTGGGCCTCACTCTGACAGCGGAGGAGGCCCTGGACAGAAAGGTCAGTGTGGAATGGGAGGGGGAGTTAGTGCTTGGCAACCGGGAGATCACGAGTAGGCCAAGGTGTGCTGAGCAAAGGTGTTCAGTGAAACGATCGCCCAGTCTGCTCTTAGTCTCGCCGATATATAGGAGGCCACACCTAGAACAGTGGATACAGTAGATGAGGTTGGAGGAGGTGCAAGTGAACCTCTGACTCGTCTGAAAGAACTGTCTAGGTCCGTGGACGGAGTCGAGGGGGGAGGTAAAGGGACAGGTGTTGCATCTCCTGCGGTTGCAGGGGAAGGTACCTCGGGAGGGGATGGTTTGGGTGAGAAAGGATGAGTGAAGCAGGGAGTTGTGGAGGGAACGGTCTCGGCAGACACTGAATATAGAGGTTGGTATGTTATGTTACAGTCGTACAACATGTTGGTGAGTTTGTATTCGGAGCGTGTTCAGTTTTGGTCAGTTTTAGGAAGAATGTCATTAAACATTATGCAAACGGTGCAGAGAAAATATGAGGGTGTTGCCAGAACTCAAGGGCCTGAGCTATAGGGGGAGTTTGGGCAGGCTAGGACTTTATTCCTTGGAGCGCAAGAGGATGAGGGGTGATCATATCGAGGTGTAAAAAATCATGAGGGGAATAGATAGAGTAAACGCAGTCTTTTACCCCAGGTAGAGGAATCAAGAACCAGATGACAGATTTATGGCAAAAGGGGAAAAATTTAATAGGAACCTGAGGGCAACTTGTTCACACAAAGGGTGATGTGTATATGGAATGGGCTGCAGTGGAGGTACTATAACAACATTTTAAAGACATTTGGACAGGTACATGGATAGGAAAGGCTAATGGGATTATGGGCCAAATGCAGGCAGGTGGGACTAGCAACCATGGTTGGCATGGGCGAGTTGGGCCAAAAGGCCATTTTCTGTGTGGTATGACTCTCAATGATGTTCCTGTGAGTTGTATCTTGTTGGTTTAAAAGACTCTTGAGATGAAGAGAATGCAGCAGCTGACATGATAGAACAAGGATATATGTGTGTATCTGTTTTAGTGCACTTGCCTTTGTACGTTGAATATCTAGCCCCTGGATCTTTTCATTTGGAAAGTGCACATTAGGCCTCTTTCGAGTTCTGATCTTGGTTTAAATCCAGTAAAGCATTTTTCTGTTGTTTATAGAACTAAATTTAATAATGGCAGATGCAAAAACTGTTCTTGCCCTGCTCATTTTAAGCAGGGCCTGAAATACCCAGAGATTTCTATCATGTTGTTTGTGCAATAGTGTCAGTTAACCCTCTCTACTATAATCTCTCCACTGTACTCTGCTATCAATAGCCGAGAGGCAGAGCTCCCCAGAGCCTGGATATTGTATAAAGAGGAGCTACAGGTGCTGGTTTCAACCAATGATAGACACAAACAGTTGGAATAACTCAGCGGGTCAGACAGCATCTCTGGAGAAAAGGAATTGGTGATGTTTTGGGTTACTCAGCGGGACAGGTAGACTGAGTATATCCCTCTATCTGTCTCAAACGTAGACTGAGTGTTAATGGCTAAATATTGTATTTTCGTTAAATTCTTGAATGCACTACAAATGCTCGTGGATTTCCCAAGTCCTGCCATGGTGTTACTATCAGCTCAAAGAGATTCTAATAACTCAGTACAGGTAATCCCTAGATACAATTAAAAGTTCTCTCTCTCTCCTGCGCTTCTCCCACTCACGTATTTCCCTGTGCCTTGCACTGATATTTTGCTTGATTGAAATTCATTTTTTTGGGTGGGCTCCAGAGAGCTAGAGCCGGGTGCAGAATTGGCTTCACAGAAGGAAGGAGAGGATGGTGGTGAAAGGTGTGTTTCGGACGGGAGGCCTGTAACGATGAGTGGTGTGCCTTAAGAATCGTTGGTGGGCCCATTACCATCTTGTGGTTCATATCAATTATTGGGACGAGAATGTACAAGGCATGATTAGTAAGTTTGCAGATGACACTAAAAGTGAGTATCATAGGCCATGAAGATGGTTATCTAAAATTACCACAGGCTCTTGATCAGCTGGGCAAGTGGGCTGAGGAATGGCAAATGAAGTTGAATGCAAATATGTGATGTGCTCCAGTTTGGGAAGTAAAAACAGGGCAGGAGTTTCACAGTGAATGGCAGGACCTTGGAGTGCATTTAGATTTTACACTTTAGACTTCAGAGACACAGGGCAGAAACGAGTCCTTCGGTCCACCGAGTATGCGCTGACCAGCAATCACCCCATAAAAACTAGCACTATCTTACACACTAGGGTCAATTTACAATTTTACCGAAGTGACTTAACGTACATCTTTGGAGTGTGGGAGAAAACCGGAGCATCCGGAGAAAACCCCTGCGGTCACAGGGAGAACGTATGAACTCCGTGCAGACAGTACCCATAGTCAGGATCGAACCTAGGACTCTGGCGCTGTAAGGCAGAAGCTCTACCTGTGCCACCCTAGTGTTGTAAACTAGGCAGCTACATAGTTCCCTGAAAGTGGTGTCACAGGTAGATAAGGTGTTCAAGAAGGCCATTTGTACATTGGCCTTCATCAGTCAGGGTATTGTGTATAGGAGTTGGGACTTTATATTACAGTAGCACAACACATTGGTGAGGCCACACTTGGAGTACTGAGTTTTGGTCACTTGCTATAGGATGGGTGACATTAATGTGGTAAATATGGGTGTAAGGACTTGAGGGCCAGAGCCAAAGGGAGAGGGTGGGCAGGCTAGGGCTTTACTCCGAGGAGTGCAGGAGACGTAATCTAATAGTGTAAAAGATCACGAGGGAAATAGTCTTTTAACCAGAGTATGGGAATCAAAAACAAGAGGACGTGTGTTTAAGGTGGGAGAGGAAAGATTTAATAAGGACCTGAGGAGCAACTTTTTCACTCGGGGTGCTGGGTGTATGGAACGAGCTATCAGAAGAGGTAGTTGTGGCAGATACTATAGTAGCATTTAATAGCGATTTGTACAGCAAAGTGTAGAGTCACGCATTTTGGTAGTAGGAATAAAGGTGTAGATTATTTTCTAAATGGGGAAAGAATTCAGAAATCGGAGGGCAAATGGACTTAAGAGAGCTGGTGCAGAATTCCCAGGGAGGTTTACAAGAATGGTCCCAGGAATGAGTAGGTTAACATACGATGAGCATTTGTCAGCACTGGGCCTGTGCTCGCTGGCGTTTAGAAGAGTGAGGGGGGACCTAATTGAAATGTACAGAATAGTGAAAGGCTTGGATAGAGTGGATGTGGGGAGGATGTTTTCACTAGTGGGAGAGTCTAGGACTGGAGGTCGGCCTCAGAATTAAAGGACATTCTTGTAGGACGGAGATGAGGAGAAATTTCTTTAGTCAGAGGGTGGTGAATCCGTGGGATTCTTTGCTACAGAAGGCTGCGGAGGCAAAGTCAGTAGATATATTTAAGGCAGAGATAGATTGTTGGTTAATACAGGTGTCGGAGATTGGTTAGTACAGGTGTCGTGATTGAATGGCAGAGTAGGATGGATGGGCCGAATGGCCTAATTGCACTCCTGTCAAGTATGAAATCTAGTCGGAGGGAGGGTCTTGACCCAAAACGTCACCCATTCCTTCTCTCCAGAGATGCTACCTGTCCCGCTGAGTTACTCCAGCATTTTGTGTCTATCTAATGTTTTTATTACTGGACTAACCTACTGTTAAACAATTAATGTACAAAACCAGATTTGTAGAAATTAGGTTTAACAGAGTGAATGTGGCCCTCCAGTATCTTTGTGTGGCATCCTGCTGCTGATGCAACTAACTGGATTTAATCGTGGCGGGCTCACTTTCACTGATCCTGTGCTCTTACTATTCTGAGCTAATGTAACATGACTCATTTCCTATCACCAGTTTTTGTATTTACAACCAGTGGCCAGCAGAGGGGGAACCTCCACCTTCTTTCTGACTACACTCATATCAATTTAATTTCAACTTTCGTACATAGCTCAGGTATTTAGTGAGGGAAATCTGAAAGTCCAAAGGTCCAAATCAGTTTCTATCCACACCCATTGTTTTTTTTTTTTAGCTATGAATTCCATGCAACATTTGGCAGCTTCATTCGGTATCTCAACAGCATTTGGTGCTCATCTAGCGAGGTGTTGCATGCTAACAATTGAAATAAATGGCCCTGCTCTCAAACCTTCCGGATTTTTAATATTGATTTAAGAACTCCACAATGTGAACATGTCAAAAGTTTTTGTGTAACTGGGGATTAGGATGTATGGCATTGTTTCCATTATTTTCATTGCAGTCAACCTTTCAACAGGGGAGAACAAATTCCACAATAGCATGTTAGAAAGCTCTTCCAGAATTAGCAAAGTGCTTTGTTCACACATTGATTGAGATCACTACATAGCTTTAAGGTGCGGACATAGTGCTCATTTCTATGCCAGACACCAGAGCGCCATTATTCATTTTTGTTGCATTTGTTTATGAAATTAATATAAAGTTGTAGAAATGTTATTTTTCCACAGTCCACAAGTTTAGAGTTTAAGACTTTAGAGTTACAGAATTGAAACATGCCCTTAGGCCGACCTAATCCGCGCCGACCTGCAATCACCCCGTACACTAATGTTACCCTACACACTAGGGACAATTAACCTACAAACCTGCACTACTTTGGAGTGTGGGAGGAAACCCACATGGTCACAGGGAGAATGTACAAACTACACACAAACAGCACCTGTAGTCAGAACCAAACCTGGGACTCTGGCGCTGTAAGACAGCAACTCTACCACTGCGCCACTCTGCCAGCCACATTTTCATTTAATCAAAATAAGCCATTCTTCAAACATAAGTGAGACATTTGGCAAAGTGCTTGCCTTGAGGTCAGCAGTTTTTGCAGTCATCCTGGGTGAGTCATGGTCCTCTAATGCTAGGCAGTTTTTAATGGGGCCGAAACAGTTTGTGACTCATAGTTTTCTGTAAAGTTGCTGCTGATTTTTTGATTTTTTTGAAGACTTTTGCATTAATCTTGTAACAGCATCTTTCTTTCTGTAAGAAAATCCCTGGTTTGCCTTGTTCAGAGATATATTAGTGGTAATAATTGTATACTTAGCACTTCATCTTCACATTTTCAATGTCATCGTTGTTTGCCTATAAATATGTCAGAACATATTATAGTTTCTTTGCTAAAGTGGAACAGTAATCAATGCTTTTATTAAACCCTTTCATTTGGCATTTGTGTTTAACTCTTGATATTTAAAGACATTTAACATGATTTTCTGTAGATTGTTAAGACTGAACACATCACTCCATGATCTACTGGTTATGCATTTGGTAGTCAAATATAGATTAATTTCCAATATCTGTAATTATATTAGAATTATTAAGGTTTTAGCTGTTGATTCTCAACCAGATCAATAAATTATTTCAGACTGGGCATCAATAGGGCGTTGCAGGGTCGGCCTGGCCAAGCATAGTCGTGGTGTCCACCGCCGCTGCTCCACCGTTGTAGGCTGCGTCTGGTCCACGTGCTTGGCCTCTTGGAGCAGCGCCTGGTCCAGCTACTGCAGGGCCTCCAGCGGCCCACTACACCATCTAGGCTGTGCACTCCCTCCCGCCACCGGTCGGCTCACTGGCCCTCCGGGTGGGTTTCCGTGGGTCCTCGATCCGCAGTGGATTCCAGGCGGATTCTGGTTCAAGGATGACGTTGTCTTTTCCGATTCCCAAACTAAAGAAAGATTGAATTTCTTTGATTTGGTGCCTTATTGATGTCCCCAATTGACCCAAAGCATTTAAAAACCACGTATATTTTGCTAAGTATTCAGGGTCAACATATTAGTAACTGTGGCAACTTATTTATGAGCAATAATGTTCCATGAAATGTAAAGTTATTCATGTTTGATAATGGATAAGTGTTGCCCAGAATACTGGGAGAACTCCTTCGCAGATTATTGACAATTGAGGTGCGGTCACATATTTCACACAGATAAGGCTGACCGTAATGTCACCTATCCATGTGTAGGAAAGAACTGCAGATGCTAGTTTAAATCGAAGGTAGACACAAAATGCTGGAGTAACTCAGCGGAATGGGCAGCATCTCTGGAGAGAAGGAATGGGTGACATTTCGGGTCAAGACCCTTCTTCGGACCTATCCATCTCGCCTGTCTCACCTACCCACGTTCTCCAGAGATGTTTGCTGGCCTGCTAGGTTACTTCAGCGTTTTGTGACTTTTTTTGATTTAATGTCAGTTGTTATGGTAGAGAAAATAAATACTTTATGTTCGAATTGGGCAATGCATTATGGGTTGTGCCCTAAACCATATTGTTTGATGCAATCTTGAGTTCATTTCCAGCTCTTGTTAACTAGCTCAGCTGGGAGGCAATGTGTAGAGAATCTGAAACTGGCCTTGATGGCTTGCAAATGGAAGGTGGGGACACCAGGATTCCTACTTGTGAGCTCTGGCCAGTCATCGTTACTTCAACATATCTGCTGTGAACTAATTTAGTCTATAATGTAATTTGGCTATAATTTTCCGCTGTTTTCCCACTGTGATTCAATGACATAGGTGCTGCCATCTAGGCTTGTATAGGGGCAAGAAACTACACAGTATAATTTTAAAAGGACACCCAAAGGAAAATCAAGTAGCCTGCAGATGTTTAAAATCCAAAATAACACAGAAAATGCTGGAAGTTTTCAGCAGACCACAGACCAACAGTGTAAAGAGAAACAGAGTTACCATTTCAGGTTAAATCCTTCATAATTTTTTATCTCTCCAGTTATTTTTGTTTGAGCTTGTGTATATGTCTAGTGAAGACAAAATTTGTCACCGCTATAGTTTTCCCGTGGTCTCTCTTGTGATTCAATAGCACTTCAATGAAGCATTTTGACCTGAAACATAACGTTGTTTCTCTTTCCACAGCTGTTGCCTAACCCTCTGTGTCTTTAGGCACTTTTTTTTTTTAATTAGTCACGAAATGCTGTAGTAACTCAGCAGGACAGGCAGCATCTCTGGAGAGAAGGAATGGGTGACTTCTTCAGACTCCAAATGTGAAGAAGGGTTTCGACCCGAAACGTCATCCATTCCTTCTCTCAAGAGATGCTGTCTGACTCGCTGAGTTACTCCAGCATTCTGTGTCTATCTTCAGTTCAAACCAGCATCTGCAGTTCCTTCCTACACATTCTGTTTTTATTACTTCTGTATTCAGTCTAGTAACTCTCTCTATGTGGAATGTAATAAATTAAGTAGCCCCATCGCACTTGGTCTTGGTACTTTAACCTGAGAGCCTTATTTTTATTTCTCGACTTAGTAACAGATTTTTGTCTATTTTCTGGTCTCTGATGATTGAATGTTGTTCTTGTTCTAGGCGTGCTTCCGATGCAAGTTGAACATGAAGAAGGGAGACCCAGCAGTGTATGCAGAGCGTGCTGGCTTCGACAAGCTGTGGCACCCTGCTTGCTTTGTCTGCTGCATCTGTAGCGAGCTGCTCGTGGATATGATCTACTTTTGGAAGAAGGGCAAACTGTACTGCGGTCGTCACTATTGTGACACTGAAAAACCACGGTGTTCTGGCTGTGATGAGGTATGTGGTTTGGAATTTTGAAATTTGTAAGGAAGATGAGTAATTAATAATCTGGTTAACCCTAGAGCTCACTTACTGGGACAGCATGATGGGGAAAATGGCCAACATAGGATGTTAGAATGGTAATAAATAGATGTGTCAATGTATTTAGCTTTCACAGCACAGCTTAATTAAAACAGCTCAAATTAATACACTCTGATGAAAAGCAGGTTTACTCATCTATTGAGGGGGGGATAGTTGTTTGCTGTTCTGTCTAGGTTCTTATCTGTCGCAACCTTGAGATTACAACTGCTCTTTGTCACTATGTTCAGCAGGCAAGTCTGCCAGAAGTTAATGATTGCCCTTTTTTAATAAGTAGACCCCATCAATTCTCCCTACAGGGATATTGACATCAATGGATCTATTTGTTCGATATATGGGAGAGATTTTCAAAACAGGAAGTGTAAGGCTAAAGTCAACTCTGGGGTAAGACAAAGATGAAAGGTTCCAGACAGTGATCATTTATTTCAACTCTACAAGTAACCATTGGGTCATGAGAATATAAAATGCTGCAACTACTTTGAATCTTGGAAACACTTTGGGTTTGCTCAGTGTGTTTCCTCAGTGTGCTTCAATAAACCAACTTGTACGATAGGCTCACCACTGATCTACAAGCTGTTTTATTTTGTGTTTGTGCCTAGATGCATGATACGGGTATAGCACAAAAACAGCATAATATTCCCTCCTACAAGGTAGAAGGAAATGTGCAATTTCAACATATCCTTGTAATATTCTCTGTCATAGAAATCCAGGTATACATTTAGGCTTTTTTTTTAGTGAGAAATAACAATACATCCTGCAGCTATTCTTCCATATAAAACTATGTGATTTCTAAATTCCACTTTTTAATTTTCTCCAACTCCCAGCAGTCAGTGATGTCTAGTGAAACCATTGATATAATGTAATATGTATATATTGAAAGTTGAAATAACTGCCCCCTTTTACCTAAAATCTTGCTCTTACATTCAACTTGAGATTAATTGAGGGTGCAACATTTCTCTGGAGCTTGAAACTTGTCCTTTCCTTTCTATTACAAAATCAATGGCCAGAAGGTACACTTTGCTGGGGGCTTTTACTGAAACTGGCCTATAGTTCGCCTGTAATTGAACAACTGTGATGGCCTTCACGAGTGGTATTCCACAGTTAAATTGATTGTACACAGGCACAGCTGCCAAAATACTACTAAAATCCTTTGAAGCATAAAACTGGAATGTGAAGAAAATGTTAAAAAATGCCTTCCAGCATGAATAGATGGAGCAGTCACCTCCTTAAGCTACAGATCACTGGCTAGGTGTGAGGCTGCAGACCCACTGTGTATGTTGAATGAACTTCAGCAAACAATAGTTCATGTTAAGTAACTTCTTCAAGTGTCCTTGCAAAGGAATAATGCATTTGAAGTGAGATTTTGCAAACAGGAAGGCCATGCACAATCATGTGAGGAAAAGTGCCCTGCAGGAGCTAAATATAAAAGAACAAGCTCATTCAGAAGTGTCAACAGTCAAAAAGCTGAAATTCTTTTTTTTTTTTTTCTTTTTTTTAAATTATTTTATTAGAAGTACGGTAAATTACAATAATACACAACACATATATCTTAATACATTTTTTTGTACCGCTTCATTTTTTTTGAGCTTTAAGAAAAAGATAGAAGTAAGGAGAGTAAAGAAAGTGCGCAAGAGTCGTGAAGTGCAAGAGAGTGTTGGGAAAAGAAAGCCCCTTAGAAAAGAAGTTAGAGAAGGAAGTGAAGTAAGAAAGTAGACCCTAGAAAAGAAAGAAAAATAAAGTAAGGACAGTCGCTCTATTATAACATTGAACTCCGCAGAAAGACTACCAACCAAGAGAAGAAGCTGAAATTCTAACAGTGTGTTCCTATTTTCCATAAAGTATAAAGGACGCAGACTGCATACTTCCACTTTCTTGGGGGAAATGTTTTGCAGCCTTTCTGTGCTCTTTAATAGAAAGGATTTCACATGAGAATGGCAGCATATTTTTCTATTTGGAAAGCGATTGTTTAACTTGGCAACAAAGCGTTTGCAAGGGCCTGCTTCATCACGTATATAAAATTTCTTACACAGGTACTTGTGATATACAGTACACTTACTGTAAGGCTTCTGGGGAAAGCTGTTAGATAGCAGGTTCTGGCTTAATCCCTTGAAAATCTGGCTATTCACATAGCGTGCAAGAACCTGCTGACTGAAAGACCTGACCTTCCTAAACTCTTCTCAGTGGAAAATTACTCATGGTGAAAATCCACAGGGAAGCCATTGTTAGAAACTGTTTAGATCAATTGTCCTTTTTTTAAAAAAAAATTAAAAAAAATTCAAACAGCAGGAGCAAGTTAAGAATACACATGTTAACTTTATTGCTGAGGTAATCTTGAAATAAAAACTAATATCCGATGAACAATTGCAATATATTCTAACTAATCCAACTTCCTGCAATTATGGTATATTATACACTATTCGTTCTTAGAGTGAAGTTAACCATGGACCAAGGAAGCAAATTTTTATTAAAATCTATTTTCATTTTTAATGGCCACCCAATTATTTTTTTTTAACTGGGAGCTCAAAATAATTATAGTTCATGAACACAATAGGAAATGTAGATATATGTAACGCTCTTGTTTTGTGGAAAACAAAGTCTTTATTCAATGGACTTTTGAGCGGAACTCCTTAACAATAAAAGCATTTATGGAATGAAAAACAATGGATTTCAATGTTTTGTGTTTTACTGACAATGGAAAAGACTAATTTAAACAGATGGGCAAAAAGGTAACCAGCCGTTCTATTATATAGCCAGATTTATTTACTCAGATCAGCAGAGCAATATGAAAAACATATTACATGTGTGTAAAAAAAAAAAGGCAAAGTGCTGGAGCAACTCAGCAGGTCGGGCAGCATGTCTTGAACTTACCTGTGTACCCCATGCCCACACTCTAATGAGTTTCAAGCCAGACGTGATGTTGAGCTCTTCTTCTGTCGCTCCTGCCTTTGGGCCTTTGTCTGTTCGTCTCCCAGTCAGACCAGCAGTGCAGCGTCTCGCTATTGAGGGAGTGCAGCGGAGGTTTACAAGGTTAATTCCAGGAATGGCGGGACTGTCATATGCTGATAGAATGGAGCAGCTGGGCTTGTACACTCTGGAGTTCAGAAGGATGAGAGGGCATCTTATTGAAACATCTAAGATTGTTAAGGGTTTGGACACGCTAGAGGCTGGAAACATGTTCCCGATGTTGGGGGAGTCCAGAACCAGGGGCCACAGTTTAAGAATAAGGTGTAAGCCATTTAGAACGGAGACGAGGAAACACTTTTTCTCACAGAGAGTTTGTGAGTCTGTGGAATTCTCTGCCTCAGGGTGGTGGAGGCCAGTTCTCTGGATACTTTCAAGAGCGAGCTAGATAGGGCTCTTAAAGATAGCGGAGTCAGGGGATACGGGGAGTCAAGTCAAGTCACTTTATTTCTATAGCACATTTAAAAAACAACTCTCGTTGGCCAAAGTGCTTTACATTGGTGGAGGTACTAACGTTAAACAACATTGGTTCATAGATTACGTACATACATAAATACATATGTATAGCCCTCACTCCGAGGACGTCAAGAGAGGTTTGAGAGTAAAGATGAGTTTTAAGTCTCGACTTAAAGGAGTCGATGGAGGGGGCAGTTCTGATGGGAAGAGAGAATGCAGGAACGGGGTACTGATTGGGGATGATCAGCCATGATCACATTGAATGGCGGTGCTGGCTCGAAGGACCAAATAGCCTACTCCTGCACCTATTGTCTATTGACCCCTTCTCCCGTCTCCAACATTCCTCCTCCTCCTCCTCCTCCTCATGGACTCTCTCTGTCGGCCTCCTACGCTCTCTGGATCTTTCTTTTCCCAACAACTGGCATGACTGTCTTGACTTCAGTACTCCTCTTACGCACACCAATGATGCCCTCTGTGAACCCACAGCCCTCCACTCACTCAACAACAATCCCAACAGCGCAGTCTAGGGAGCTGCCATTGTAGTCTAGCAGGCTGGCATCTACCATGCTGAGGCCAGGCACCAGCTCCTGAAACCTCTCAGACCAACCCTTGACCATGACCCCACAGATGAACACCAGGCCATCCTCACCCAGACTGTTACCAATCACCTCATTTCAGATGATCTTCCGTCCACAGCCTCCAAACCAAAATCCACAAACAGAACTGTCCTGGCAGACCCATTGTTTCTGCTTGTTCATGTCCCACAAAATTAATTTCCACATACCTCGACTCTATCCTATCTCTTCCCCCCCCCCCCGGTCCAATCCCTCCCTACCCATCTCCAAGACACCTCACATGCTCTTCGTCTCTTCAATGACTTCCGTTTTCCAAGCCCCCACTACCTCATCTTCACTATGAATGCCCAGTCACTCTACACCTCCACCCCCCCCACCAGAAGGGTCTTAAAGCCCTCCGTTTCCTCAACCGCAGAACCAGCCAATTTCCCTCTACCAATACTCTCCTCTGCCTAGCTGAGCTGGTCCTTGCCCTCAACAACTTCTTTGACCCCTCCCACTTCCTCCAAATCCAAGGCATAGCTATGGGCACTCGCATGCACCCTAGCTATGCCTGCCTCTCTGTAGGGTACGTCGAACAATCACTGTTTCAGGCATACACTAGCCCTATCCCCGAACTCTACCTCCGCTATATTGACAACTGCATTGGTGCTACCTCCTGCACCCATGCAGAACTCACTGACTTCATCAACTTCATGACTAATTTCCATCCTGCACTCAAATTCACTTGGATCATCTCCGACATCTCCCTACCATTTCTAGATCTCACCGTCTCCATCACAGGAAACAAATTATTGACCGACATCTACTACAAACCTACTGACTCCCATAGCTATCTTGATGACACTTCTTCCCACCCTGCTTCCTGTAAACACTATCCCCTACTCCCAATTCCTCCGTCTATGCTGCATCTGCACCCAGGATGAGGTGTTCCATACCAGAGAAAGCCTCATTCTTTAGGAAACGGGGGTTCTCCTCTTCCATTATAGATGAGGCTCTCACTAGTGTCTCCTCGATATCCTGCAGCTCCGCTCTTGCTCCCCCTCCCCCCATTCATAACAAGGACAGAGTCCCCCTTGTCCTCACCTTCCACCCCATCAGCCGTCGCATACAGCAAATAATCCTCCAACACTTTCGCCACCTCCAATGGGATCCCACTACTGGCCACATCTTCCCATCTCCAACCCTTTCTGCTTTGTGCAGAGACCGTTCCATCCGTTAGTCCCTGGTCAACTCATCCCTTCCAACCCAAACCACCCCCTCCCTGCAACCGCAGGAGATGCAACACCTGTCCCTTTACCCTCCCCCCTCGATCCATCCAAGGACCCCAACAGTCGTTCCAGGTGAGGCAGAGGTTCACTTGCACCTCCTCCAACCTCATCTACTGTATCCGCTGTTCCAGGTGTCAACTTCTCTACATTGGCGAGACCAAGCACAGGCTCGGTGATTGTTTCGCACAACACCTCCGCTCAGTCTGACTTAACCTACCTGATATCTTGATGGCACAGCACTTCAACTCCCCCTCCCATTCCCAATCTGACCTTTCTGTCCTGGGCCTCCTCCATTGTCAGAGTGAGGCCCAGCGCAAATTGGAGGAACAGCACCTCATATTTCGCTTGGGTTGTTTACACCCCAGCGGTATGAACATTGACTTCTCTAACTTCAGGTAGTCCTTGCTTTCCCTCTCCATCCCCTCCCCCTTCCCAGTTCTCCCACTAGTCTTACTGTCTCCGACTACATTCTATCTCTGTCCCGCCCCCTCCCCTGACATCAGTCTGAAGAAGGGTCTCAACCCGAAACGTCACCCATTCCTTCTCTCCAGAGATGCTGCCTGGGCCGCTCAGTTACTCCAGCATTTTGTGTCTACCTCCAAATGTATTGTTCCCCAGTCCCACACTGCTTGCTTCAACCAAAATCTTCAATCAAGACTGCACTGGCATTGCTGCCCGCTCCTGCCTCTCTGAGCTCATCTCCAATTACTTTGATCCCATCGTATGGCCCCCTTGTCCAGTATCTTCCAACCTACATATGAAACACCTCGCATGTCCTTCAACTCTTCAATAACTTTCAATTTCTAGGCTCTCAATGCCCATCTTTACCATGGACTTTTTGCATCTCCATCCCCCGCAAGAAAGGTTTTAAGGTCCTCCAGTTCGTCCTTGAACAGAAACCGAATCAATTTTTCTGTACTAACACTCTCCTCCACCTGGCCAAACATGTCCTCGCCCTCAACAACTTCTCTTTTGACTCGTCTCACTTTATTAAAGTGAAAAGTGTAGCCGTGGGCACTCACATGGGCCCCAAGTATGCCTGCCTTTTTGTTTGTTGTTGAACAGACCTTGTTCTAAACTTACACTGACACCATCACCTAACTCTTTCCCCACTACAATGTTGACTGCATCAGGGCTGCCTCCTGCACCCATGCAGAACTCATGGATTGCATTAACTTTACCACCAACTTCCACCCTGCCTTCAAATTCACTTGGACCATCTCTGACGCCTCTCTCCACTTTCTTGATCTCACTGTCTCCATCAGGAGACAGACTATCGACTGCCCTTTACTACAAACCTACTAACTCCCACAGTTATGTGGTCTCCACCTCTGCCCAGTCTGCAATGATGTTATCCGCTACTCTCAATTTCTTTGTGTAGGAAGGAACTGCAGATGCTGGTTTAAATCGAAGATAGACAGTCTGAAGAACGGTGTCGACCCGAAACGTCAGCCATCCCTTCTCTCTAGAGATGCTACCTGTCCTGCTGAGTTACTCCACCATTTAGTGTTTACTCTCAATTTCTCTGTCCATGCCGCATCTGCTCCTAAGATGAGGCTTTCCATTCTAGGACATCCGAGATGTCCTCGTTCTTAAGTAAATGTGATTTTCCCCCTCCCTGCAGGTATCTCTTATGATCTTATGTTCCTTCCTCTGGCTTCACAACCCGCACTTCTTCTATTCTTATCTCATACTTTTTGTCATTTAATCTCTGGCCTTTGTCCAACCACCTGTCTATTAAAAACGTGTAATTTCTATCTACCAGTAACTTGCCAGACTTTGTCCTTTCCAGCTTTTTCCAACCCAAAACCTATCCATGTTCTCCAGAGATGCTACACGACCAGCTGAGTTACTCCAGCAGTTTCTCTTTTTGAAAACTTCCTTGTTTATCCATATTAACTATTTTTCCAAAGATTGACACAAAAAGCTGGAGTAACTCAGCAGGACAAGCAGCATCTCTGGAGAGAAGGAGATGCTGCCTGTCCCACTGCATTATTCCAGCTTTTTTTGTGTCTGTCTATGGTTTAAACCCGAATCTGCAGTTCCTTCCTACTATTTTTCCAAACTCCCACTCTAAAGATATTTTATCCCTACCGAATGGCATGTTTGCTTTCCTATTCTCCTTGTAGTCTGCAAAGCAATAAAAGATGCAGGTTCATAGCTCGTTATTTTCTGCAACACCTCAAGTTTACAGGTAAAACCCACGCATCCTGTCTCTTGTGTACCCCAGATGCTTATTCCATTTTTCTTCTGGCTTTTAGTTCGAGCTTTGCCCTGTAGATGGCACTGTGGTACATTTTTTGTTGGTATGCCCATTAGCCTGATGTCCTGTCCAAGTCATTGAAGCATGTTCTCAGCTTACTGACTTTACCATGCGCAATCCACTCAATCTTGCCACATCACTGGCTAGAAATTAAAAGCTGAGAGATGTCTGAAATTCCACAAAGAATCTCTCATGCAATATATGTTTGAAAGTGAAGATAACGTCTCTGTTTATCAGGCACCCCCCCCCCCCCCCCCCCCCTTTCACTTTATACTCCTAAATTTCTTGTAAATGATTACAACTGATCAAAGTTCAACTGGAAGACCAATGTTTGTTTCTTAACTTGTCTTCTACATAATTATGCTTGGCCAAAGTGCAGGTTCCTTCAACAAAACAATTGTTGTCATCATTACTTTGCTTGTGCTTTTAATGCTCATAACCCTGCCATACTCCTTTTCCAGAACTTGGCAATAGACAATAGATGCAGGAGTAGGCCATTCGGCCCTTCGAGCCAGCACCGTCATTCAATGTGATCATGGCTGATCATCCCCAATCTACCCCATTCCTGCCTTCTCCCCATACCCCCTGCCTCTGCTATTTTTAAGTCATATCTAGCTCTCTCTTGAAAGCATCCAGAGAACCGGCCTCTGAGGCAGAGAATTCCACTTGCTTCTAATCTTATTAGTAGAGTTGATATTCAGTTTAGTAATGACAATTTCAGAACCAACCTCTTGATACCGAATGTACCCTGTTGGTTATTTGTGAATCGGTATGTAATGTCCAGTGTGGACACAATAAGAGGCACTAACATCCTGTGATCGAGTCTACACCCTTCTTACTGTGATTCCCACAGTTTATTGGGGTTGCCCTTTGTAAAGAGCAGTTTTGTTTCTTCGATCCTCTCCCCTTTTCCGAAATATTCCCAGTTATTTTGTTTTTAAGACATCTTGTTTGGTTGGTATAGGGTTATTAAGATTCAGTGAAAATATTAGTTTACAATCTATCCAGTCAAATCATACAATCCATGAGTACAATCAAGTCATACGACAGTACAATGGATAGTGAAAAGAAAAGGATATCAGAGTGCAGAATAAATGTTATTGCATTAAGGGCCTGTCCCACTTATACGATTTTTTTCAGCGACTTGCCGGCACCCGTCATAGTCGCAGCAGGTCACCGAAAATGTTCAACGTTGATAATCCAGCGGCGACCAGATAAAGGTACAACTCTTTGGGCGACTACTCACAACCAAACGGGCGTCACCACGACCATACAGGCGACATGTCGCGCGCGGGGTGACGCCTGTATGGTCGTGAGTAGTCGCCCAAAGAGTCGTACCTTTTTCTGGTCGCCGCTGGATTTTCAACATTTTGCACATTTTCGGCGAATTGCTGCAACCATGACAGGTGCCGGCAAGTCGCCGGAAAAAATGGTGTAAGTGAGACAGGCCCTTTCGCTACAGAGCAAATTCCAAGATCTACGATGAAATAGATTGACAGATCGAGACCAATGCGAGGATCGTTCCGTTGTCTGATAACAGCAGGGAAGAAGCTGTTCCTAAATCTGCTGCTATGAGCTTTCAAATTTTTGGATCTTCATGATAGGTGGGGGGAGAAGATGACATAAGCAGAGTGAAAGAAAATATCTATAATTATGTTGGATGCTTTCCTGAGACAGCATAAAGTGTAGATTGAGTCGATGGTGGGGAAGCCATTTTGTCTGATGGATTGGCCTACATCCACAACTTTCTCCTTCTTCTTCTTATTCTTGCGTACGGCATGCACGGCCTAAAGTTGTAGATTAACTTGTTCTATTTGATCTTATTTGATTGTGCACGCCGGGTTGATTGAATTCGTCGATACAGGGTGGACCACGTGAAGGTTGCAATCTCCCACCCCACAACTTGTCCAATCCCTTAATAATCTTATATGTTTCAATAAGATATCCTCTCATCCTTCTAAATTCCAGTGCATACAAATCCATTTGCTCCATTCTTTCAACATATGACAGTCCCGCCATCCCGGGAATTAATCTTGTGAACCTACGCTGCACTCCCTCAATAGCAAGAATGTTCTTCCTCAAATTTGCTGACCAAAACTGCACACAATACTCCAGGTGCGGTCTCACTAGGGCCCTATACAACTGCAGAAGGTATTTGCCGCTATACTCAACTCTTTTTATGAAGGGCAACATGCCATTCGCTTTCTTCACTGCCTGCTGTACCTGCATGCTTACTTTCAGTGACTGATGAACAAGGACCCCCCGATCACATTGTACTTCCCCCTTTCCTAACTTTATACCATTCAGATAATAATCTGCCTTCCTGTTTTTGCCACCAAAGTGGATAACCTCATATTTATTTGCATTAAACTGCAACTGCCCACTCACCCAGCCTGTCCAAGTCACCTTGCATCCTCATAGCATCCTCCTCACAGTTCACACTGCCACCCAGCTTTGAGTCATCTGCAAATTTGCTAATGTTACTTTTAATCCCTTCATCTAAATCATTAATATATATTGTAAATAGCTGCGGTCCCAGCACCAAGCCTTGCGGTACCTCACTAGTCACTGCCTGCCATTCTGAAAGGGACCCGTTAATCCCTACTCTTTGTTTCCTGTCTGTCAACCAGTTTTCTATTCATTTCAGTACCCTACCCCCAATACCATGTGTCCTAATTTTGCCCACTAATCTCCTATGCTGGACCTTATCAAAGGCTTTCAGAAAGTCCAGGTACACACTAGGTACAAGGCTCTCCCTTGTCCATTTTCCTAGTTACATCCTCAAAAAATTCCAGAAGATTAGTGAAGCATGATTTCCCCTTCGTAAATCCATGCTGACTCGGACCGATCCTGTTACTGCTATCCAAATGTGCTACTATTTCATCTTTTATAATTGACTCCAGCATCTTCCCCACCACCGATGTCAGGCGGTCTATAATTCCCTGTTTTCTCTCTCCCTGCCTTTCTTAAAAAGTGGGATAACATTAGCTACCCTCCAATCCACAGGAACTGACCAGCCAAGGATCCAGTTGGAGAGGGGTGCTGACTTCTAGGTCCAGGCGTATGGTGACGAGTTTGATTGGGATTGTAGTGTTGAAGACAGGGTTATCATAAATAGGAGTCAGGCGTAGGTGTCCTTGTTATCTAGATGTTCCAGCGATAAATGTTGGGCAAGAGATATTGCATCCACCAGGAACCTCCTGTGACAATAGACAACCTGCACAAAAGGCTGCAAAATAAACCATGCTTTGGATTATATGTAGGAAGGAACTGCAGATGCTGGTTTAAACTAAAGATAGACACAAAATGCTGGAGTTACTCAGCGGGTCAGACAGCATCTCTGGAGAAAAGGAATAACTGACATATCGGATCGAGAAGAAGGGTCTCGACCCAAAACGTCACCTATTCCATTTCTCCAGAGATGCTGTCTGACCCGCTGAGTTACTCCAGCTTTTTGTGTCTATCTATGTTTTGGATTATGTTCTTTATCCCTCGGGCACTAGAGGATGTGAATTAATCAAATTTCTTTTGTGAGATTTTTCATTCTGGAATGTAATCACAATTCTATTTTCTATTACTATGACGTATTGTAATTAATTAATGTAGACCTGAATTTGCTGTTCTTATCATTGCCGTGTCTCTTTCTCACTCCCCAGATGATATTCAGCAATGAATATACCCAGGCTGAAGGCCAAAACTGGCACTTGAAGCACTTCTGCTGCTTTGAATGTGACTGTGTCCTTGCAGGAGAGATTTATGTGATGGTGAACACCAAACCTGTCTGCAAACCTTGCTACGTGAAGTTTCATGCCGTGGTAATGTATCTCTCTACAATAACTGAGCACAGTGTTACTAAGCTAAATGGCCATATCGAAGATTGATCCTGCCCTTGTGAATTGAGTGATTTTCAGTTAACATTTCAGCTGCGATTGTTACTAAAATGCTGCAGCTAGACTATTTGGAAACAGCGAATTTTGGCTTTGGTGTCAAGTAAATCTCTTTTTGTTTGGGAACATTCAGTTTGTTTTACGAATCCAGTCTTAATTTTGAAGGTGAAAATTGCAACAGCAAAACACAATATATACCTTTGACTAATTAACTATTCTCAAACGATATGGACCGATCATTGTCAATACAATTGTGAATAAAGTGATGCACTGAGTCATAGACTAATACAGCACAACGGCTGATTCTGTTTCGACAAATGAGCCAGTTCTCCCAAATTATTCAGTTTGTTCCACTCAACAGTTCTTCTCAATATTTTATTTCCTTTTATGTATTTGTCCAATTTTTTTGTTGAAAATCAGCATTGAATCTGCTCCTCCTGCCCCTGCACCCAGTGTATTCAACATGCTGACCTATTTATTCATTTTTAAAAATCCATCCTGTCCCCTCTTATTCTATGGTTAATTACATCAAATTCAGATGAACAATGTAATGCATGATTTTTTTCAAATTCATTATTTAATAAGTATCATTAGATAATTTTGTGTGGGATTTAATTTTTTTCAGTTCATGGAAAATAAATATAGAAACATTTATGGCGTCATTTTATCACAAAACTGGTAAAGAGCTAAAATACTTACCTACCCTCCACATGTCTGTTCTGCTGACTTTGTAATTGAATGGATAGAGGTGAGTGTAACCTACAGCACAGAACACCACGGGAGATCCTTTTTCCCTGTGGCCATCGAACTGTACAACTCCTCCCTCTTCCCCTTCTGTCGTGGGGTAGACTGACAGTAGTAAAGAAAACAAACTCAATGCTAGCATTTATTTCAAGAGGGCTTGTATACAAAAAGAGGGATGTTATGTTGAGGCTCTATAAGGCGCTGGTAAGGCCGCATTTGGGATATTGTGAACAATTTTAGATACCATTTCTGAGGAAAGATGTGCTGGCTCTAGAGTGGGTCCAGAGGAGGTTTACAGGAACGAGTAGGTTAACATATGATGAGCGTTTGTCAGCACAGGGCCTGTACTCGCTGGAGTTTAGAAGAATGAGGGAGGACCTCATTGAAACATACAGAATAGTGAAAGGCTTGGATAGAGTGGATGTGGAGAGGATGTTTCCACTAGCGGGAGAGTCTAGGACTAGAGGTCATAGCCTTAGAATTAAAGGACGTTCTTTTAGGAAGAATTCTAATGAGGAGGAATTCCTCCTAATGAGGAGGAATTTCTGTAATCAGAGGGTGGTGAATCTGTGGAATTCTTTGCCACAGAAGGTTATGGAGGCCAAGTCAGAGGATATTTTTAATAGATTCTTGATTAGCACAGGTGTCAGAGTTTATGGGGAGAAGGCAGGAGAATGGGGTTAGGGGAGAGAGATAGATCAACCATGATTGAATGGCGGAGTTGACGTTGGGTCGAATGGCCTAATTCTACTCCTATTCCTTATAACCTCCCCCCTCCCCATCCCAATCTTTGCACATCCCCAATCCTGGACTTTTCACTCACCAGTAATGAATTTCTCCACCTGCAGTTTTGAATCTCTGAGATGGGGCAAAGATAGGTTGAAGTAGAGATTTCCACAATAAGCAAAGCTTTGAAGCCATTAGTTGCCTCCATTTGATCAGACAGACATCTATTCATATTTATTATAGAAGGATCATTCATAGCTCAGCAAGAGATATTCAATGTGACATGCTTTGAGAAGGCAACTAATCAGTTTGCTTGAGATCTTGCATGGGAAAGAGTTAGAGGCATTGTTCCTTCTGAACGCAGGAGTGAGAAAAGTAAAGCAGTCAGATCTGAAGTGGGACATTGAATTTAGAAGGCATGCAGAGATTCATTTTTGCATTAGATATTGTGTCTGCAAAAAGGCCAAAGCATGACAGTTGATATGTGAGGGAAGTGAACCAGTGCTAAATAACAGTTTCATTGCTGATCCAAGCTTTGTAACAGGTACAGGGTTAACTTTGTAACAGGGACGGCAGGCACGGTGGCGTAGCGGTGGAGTTGCTACCTTACAGCATTTGAGACCCGGGTTTGATCCTGACTACGGGTGCTGTCTGTACAGAGTTTGTACGTTCTCCCCGTGAGCGTGTGGGTTTTCTCCGAGTTCTTCGGTTTCCTCCCACATTCCAAAGACGTACAGATTTGTAGGTTAATTGGCTTGGTGAAATTGTAAAAATTGTCCCTAGTGTGTGTAGGGTGGTGGATAGTATTAGGGTGCCGGGATCGCTGGTCAGTGAGGACAGTGGGCCGAAGGGCCTGTTTCCGCGATGTAATAATAATAATAAGCCGTAATTGTACTAAGAAATACAATGAAATTAGGGGAGCTACTCCTAATCAGTGCAACCAAAACAAGTTAAAACAAGATAAAAACACAACCAATACATCCAATATGTTATCTCTAATCTAATCTAAAGGTACAATCTGATCTGTGATTCTATATTTTAGAATGCCACTTTTTTCTGGCCACAGCTATGAAATCGCTATCTGGTGAATCTGGTATTTTATTGCAATTGTGTTTTTCAAAAACAAAAGTAGCTAGTTTTGTAGTATTTGAGGTAGTCAGAAAATGTGTGCATTTGGAACGTGAGCTAATCGGCAACATGGTGTAAGGTTGCAAATGAGAACTAGATGCTCAAAATGTGCACGTTACTGCTTACCATATTTTGCATCTTTAAGGGGCTGCCACTGTACGAGCTAATTCAAGAGTTCTCCCGAGTTTCCCCTGATTCGAACTCGGGGAATTACGGTAATAGCCGCTTGTAGCTACTCGGGGCTCTCATGGACATTTTTCAACATGTTGAAAAATGTTCACGAGTCTTCACGAGCTTACCACGTTTCCCGAGTACCTACCGTTAGCGTTACGAGCTGCTAAGAGACGTCCCGAGCTCCGACGTACCCGCTACGTACATTCTACGTGCTTACCACGAGTTTGATTTTTTTATAAACTCGGGAGAGCTCTTGAATTAACTCGTACAGTGGGACAGGCCCTTCAGAAAGAAGCCAACAGAAGGGGTGCAACCACAATTTAATTCCCTGTATCAATGTCTGATTTTTAGGTGTGCCAGGGCTGTCATAATGTCATTGATCCAGAGGCTCAGCGTGTTACATATGGGAACTACAACTGGCACGCCACCTCCGAATGTTTCCTGTGCTCCTGCTGTGGTAAATGCCTGATCGGCGAGAAATTCATGCCAGTGGAAGGAATGTTGCTCTGTTCAGTGGAGTGCAAGAAGAAGTTGATGTCTTAAAAGAAGAGGCAAGATTAACGGCAGCTAAATTAAATGTTGGGTGCATGGTTAGTTTGTATACTCTACATTCTACTAACGATGGATTGTGTATTGAGCAATTACTCTCTGATTGCAAATAATAATAATGTGTTAGTGAATAGAGCATGTTGCATGATTGTGACCAAGGAACTTGTTACTGTACGCGTATGTTAGTGAAGCTGCCTCTTACCGATAACGCATTTATACTTCATATAAAGCATCTGCATGTTCTGAAGATCTGTTTGAAATCTCATTTATAAAAATGTAGATGTTTCTTTTTGATACAGATTTCAATCAATGTAAACATTTGTGTACTTTTGTTCAAATAAAATTTTGATTAATCTATTTTATGAATATCCTGAAATTTGGACATGAACCTCTATATTGCACATAGGCGTTCACCTTTAAAACATACCTGCTACCAACGGTCTTTCCTCCAAGGTTGAAGTTTTCCAGTTCAAATCTCACTGCTGTGAAATGAGCAGAAGAATCTACATTGAATATCACGTCGGGCACTAGCTGGCTGGCTGCGCTGATTTTTCAATAAGACTAGACTAAGTGAGACCCGTTGGGTCCCATGTTCACACGGGAGGGCTGGTCCCCCAATGCAATATTCCACCTCTCCATCAATTCCAATATTGGTGGCCAGTGGGGGGGGGCTTTCTGGAGTGCTGATATGGGTTCTTGGGGTGGTAGCTCAGTCCCTCAAGCCTGATCTGCTGGCAGCTCACTCACGGCTGGTAGGCTGGCTGTTGACTCATGACTATTCCTTGAAATTCCGTTTCAAGTAGGGTGCAAGGCCACCAAATTCAAATCCATGTTCCTACCATTTCAAGCAGAGTGCAAGGCCACCAAATTCAAGTGCAGTTTCTTACCACTATGAGCAGGGTGCAAGGCCACCGAATTCAAGTGCCGTTTCCAACCACTTCAAGCAGGATGCAAGGCCGCCAAATTCAAGTGCAGTTTCATTCCACTTCAAGCAGGGTCGAAGGCCACCAAATTCAAATGCAGCTTCATACCATTTCATGCAGGGCGAACCACCATAAAACCACACAAAACACCAAACTCACAGTTCAGTAGACATTCAGTGTGTTCAGTTGATTCACAGCTCAGCCAGAGTCATGACCTCTCCCTCCCCCATCATGCAGAGACTGAGCCATACCCACACTTCTGGGCTTTGTAACCCCTCCCCCTCCCACCGGAAAAGGTGTGGCTTTCAGGGCGTGATTGACAGGACAGAGATTCTCAACATTTTTTAAACACTAATAACACTTTTCATTGATGGGAAGAATTCTCTGCACCTGCTCAGGGGGGGGAGTGAGTAAGATGGCCAAAAATCACAGCCGTAAGTGGTAGCGTTTTATCTAAAATGAATATACAGCGCAAACAGGAAGTAAGTGCATTTGCAGTAGTGCCTTTTAACTTCAAGCCAAAGCACCCAAGCCGCCATTTGCAGTAAGTAGTGCCTTTCAACTTCAAGCCAAAGCACCCAAGCCACCATTTGCAGTAAGTAGTGCCTTTCAACTTCAAGCCAAAGGACCCAAGCCACCATTTGCAGTAAGTAGTGCCTTTCAACTTCATGCCACCATTTGCAGTAAATAGTGCCTTTCAACTTCAAGCCAATGCACTCAAGCCACCATTTGCAGTAAATAGTGCCTTTCAACTTCAAACCAAAGCACCCAAGCTACCATTTGCAGTAAGTAGGGCCTTTCAACTTCAAGCCAAAGGACCCAAGCCACCATTTGCAGTAAGAAGTGCCTTTCAACTTCAAGCCAAATCACCCAAGCCATCATTTGCAGTAAGTAGGGCCTTTCAACTTCAAGCCAAATCACCCAAGCCACCATTTGCAGTAAGTAGTGCATTTCAACCTCAAGCCAAAGCACCCAAGCCACCATTTGCAGTAAGTAGTGCCTTTCAACTTCAAGCCAAAGCACCCAAGCCAGTATGTACAGTAAGTAGTGCCTTTCAACTTCAAGCCGAAGCACCCAAACCACCATTTGCAGTAAATAGTGCCTTTCAACCTCAAGCCAAAGCACCCAAGCCAGTATGTACAGTAAGTAGTGCCTTTCAACTTAAAGCCGAAGCACCCAAACCACCATTTGCAGTAAGTAGTGCCTTTCAACTTCAAGCCAAAGCACCCAATCCACCATTTGCAGTAAGTAGTGCAATTCATCTTCAAGCCAAAGCATCCAAGCCACCATTTGCAGTAAGAAGTGCCTTTCAATTTCGAGCCAAATCACCCAAGCCATCATTTGCAGTAAGTAGTGCCTTTCAACTTCAAGCAAAGCACCCAAGCCACAATTTGCTGTAAGCAGTGCCTTTCAACCTCAAGCCAAAGCACCCAAGCCACCATTTGCAGTAAGTGTCTTTCAACTTCAAACAAAGCACCCGCCACCATTTGCAGTAAGTAGTGCCCGTTCAACTTCAAGCCAAAGCACCCAAACAACCATTTGCAGGCAGTGCCTTTTTACTTCAAACAAACCATATTATTATTTTCAAACCACATTAAGTAGACATCTGTTCAGTGTTATTCAGAGCTCAGAGAGACGTGACCCTTGGCTTCATCCATCTTGCAGAGAATGAGTGAGGCATACCACTTCCTGGTTTTATAGTCCCTCCCCCCCTCCCTCCAGCAGGGGCAGCAAAGAGAATGGTGAATTTTTTAAAAACATTAATAGCTCTCTGATTTGTCATTGATAGGAAAAATCCTCCACACCCGTAATGCGGAGGGGGGCTCTGAGCGAGGTGGCCAAAAATAACGGCCGTAGGTGGCGGTGTTCTGTCGGAAATCGCAGCACAGTGGTCCAAAAGCGGTCAAGATCAGAGATTTAATAATATAGAGATGTTAAACAGGCTTAAAACTCCTGTTCCACGGTACGAATCTATTCCACAAGTTCTCCCGAGTTTGCCCTGATTAGAACTCGGAGATTTACGGTAATGGCCACTCGTCGGTACTCGGGGCTTCCGTGGACATTTTTCATCATGTTGAAAAATCTTCACGATTCTTCGCGTGCTTACCTGCCGTTAGCGAGTCTTCCCAAGTACCTGCCGTTGGCGCTATGAGACGTCCCCGAGCTCCGACGTACCCGCTACGTTCATTCTCTGTGCTTACCACAAGTTTGATTTTTTTTTTAACTCGGGAGAGCTCTTGGAATGAACTCGCATCGTGGGACATGGCTATTACTCTCTCAGAGTGTTAAGGATCCTATGGGCAAAGTAGTGGGGGTTTATCTCCAGTGCCCTGACAAATGTTTATATCACACAACATTTCCATGTACTGACAATCTATTCATATTGTCGTTTGCTGGAGCTTTTTGTGTATAAATTGCTTGCTGAAATTTGTATTTACAACAGCGAATACAGTTCCAAAGTACTTAATCACTGTGAAGTATTAAGGGATGAAAGGTATAAAGTTAGTGTGCATCCTTTTTCTCTTTGCACCCCTGCTGAGCTGAGGCGTACAGATTATGTATCGGGCACGCAGCCAGCATGTGTTTTGGCTGTATGCCTGTTTGGCGGTTGGGAAATCAGGCTTGACTGACAATACTTGAAGATACCAAGTGCCCTTTGCTACATGGCAAGGAATCAGGGGATATGGGGAGAAAGCAGGAATGGGATACTGATTCTGGATGATCAGCCATGATCGTTTTGAATGGCGGTGCTGGCTCGAAGAGGTGAATGGCCTACTGCTGCACCTATTGTCTATGTTTCTAAGTGTTAACAGTGGGGACGTCATGGTGTTGAGTTTTTCCATTTACCCCCAGGCTGTGTACCTTTAACAAACTGTCGCTGCTTTTGCATCTCTCGTTCTCATACTCTCCTCTTGCCCAGTTTTCCTGAGGATATTGTTTCTCTTAATCAAACACCAGCAGGTTATTGGGTTAGGCAATGACGCAGCCTTGCTTATCACAAGTCTTCATTAACATTGGGTGTCATGGTGCTGTTGGTTTAAACCAAGGCTTGCATGTCATCATATTGTAGACACAGGACAGAGGTCCACTTCCACGGACATCCAAATTTAGGAAGCATGCTCCACGGTTCCAATGTCAATGGAGTCAGAGATCAAAGGCAGCCATGTAGAATGGTTCATGCTGCTCCCTGCATTTCTCTTGGAGGTGTTGGGCGGTGAACATACACATCCAACACCTCTATAAGATCTCCCCTCATCGTCCTGTGCTCCAAGGATGAAAGTCCTAGCCTGCTCAACCTCCTCACACCTATGGTAGTCCAATGGTTATTTGTAACTGTCGCAGCATAGATCGACACAAAACGCTTGGCTGGACAGGCTGCACCTCTGGAGACGAGGAATGGGTGACGTTTCAGGTCAAGACCCTTCTTCAGACCAGAGTCTTTATTTCTTTTTATTTCTATCTTTGTTTTATTCTTTCTTTATTTTGTGTCTATCTTCGGTTTAAACCAGCATCTGCAGTTCCTTCATGCACTGTTACAGCATGGATGCTTCAGGCCCTCTTTCAGTCTCTCACTTGGGCAATGCCATGATCTAACCAGCTGTGTAGCTAAAGGCCTGAGCAGTCTTGCCCTGTTTTACTCCATCCACATAGTGTGGCGAGTTCTTGGTTTGCCTTACAGAGCCCGAGCTGCAGTTTATATACACCTCAAACAGTGGCTTTTACATGATGCCTCACTCTGCCCAAACTGTGTCACTAGAACTTTCTGTTGTTAAACCGAGACAGCCAACACCATCTCGATCCTATGTGTTTTCTTTACACTTTATGTTTGGTGTCCACCGTAACAACCGTTACATGAAATTTAGAGTCATTTTTTTCTAAAGCATGAGAGCTGATTTCTTCACTTTTGCTGTTTTTCAACATACAAATGTTTATTGCTAAAAACATGGAGTATGTGACCAAATGAGCGATATTCCTGTTATCTACTGAAACGTGCGCTATGCGCGTTACGGTGTCTAAGGGTGAACACCAAAATGAAAGTAGCTCCTGTTTCTTCCAGAAATTTTTATTTTTTATTTCTTTCTCATGTTTTGAATAAACTTTATGGAAGTAATTGTCCATACATAATAAAAGACTGCATGTACATAATTGGATGGAAATATAACTACTGCAAAGTGCTGGTGTTACGTGTGTGATGGTGGACACCAAATATATTCACTAATTTTGGCATGCAGCAGCTTTTACAGAATCTTGATATTAAGGTTACCTTCTTCTCATAAATTTAATTATCTATTGAGTTCTTCAAACTGGAACATTTTCAACCTCCTTGGGAAGTTCTTTAGTCTTATTTTACTATTGTGGTATAACGGTGGTTACTCTAAAATAGGGTGGACACCAAGAGTAACCACTACACTCTTTGAAATATGGCCATTCAGAGCACCTAATGCCAAATTCATCAAAAGGTTTGCTTATTACTGTGAAACATGCATCTCTGCAAAGCAACAAACTTGTTTGGAATTATAATTAAAATAATGCAGAAATTGCTTTTTTATTTCATTGTCAAAGCATGTCACATTATTGTGTCCCAAAAAATAATATTTTTGAGGTATAAACTGGTTGTCATAAGTGATAGGAACAGAATTAGGCCATTCGGCCCATCAATTCTCCTCCGCCATTCAATCATGGCTGATCTATCTCTCCCGCCTAATCCCAATTTCCTGCCTTCGCCCCATAATCAGGGAATTAATTGAATTCCTAACTTCATTTTATCTCTACTATCTCTTGCACATTTGAGTAACAATCCCTGGAAAAATTAACACCATACTACTTGAAACAGTGAAGATATGACATGTTTAATGCTCTGTGCTAAAATCTTTCCAGTATTGTAAAAATACACATATGGCCTGGGAGGAGTCTGGATGGTGCTGGGAGGAAGGAGAGGGCAAGGGACGACTGAAGGAGTGATCATGGCCATGCACTGGCTGGTTTAGACTCTGGGCTGGATTCACTTGGTTGGAAGTGGGCCTCAATCTAAGTTTGTTGCGCACTCACCAACTTCAGCCACTGCTCCCAGGGGAAAAAATGAGGCTCTGAAGACAGAAGCAACAGGAATCTGTTTTAAAATACAGATGACATAGAACTCTCCTCTCTCTCTCCTCCAACTCTTTTCCCTCCCTCCCTCCCTCCCTCCCTCCTTGATCACCCCGCTCCTCTGCTCTCCCTCTATTAACCACACTTCCTCCACCTTCCCCTCAAACGATTAGTCATTATGACATTTATGGTCAAAGGCATTATCGTTCAAATACTGGTTTGTGGCTCAGATCCAAAACCTGCCTACTCTTAGATGGAAACAAAGGATCTCGAAATGACATTTGAAGTGAAGCAGGGCTATTCTCACCACTGGGATTTGAAGGTCTGAGTGAGATTACTAAAATGCTAGTGTGCAGATGCAGAATAAGGAAATCTAATACAATGTTATTGTTTAAGGCTATGGGAACATTAAAAAAAAAAGTAGTAAAAGTATGCTTTGATTATATATAATCACCAGTCTGTTTTTTCGTCTTTTTTTAATTTTTAGTGCGTTTTAAATGTCTGCATAAATGTTCTCCGGTTTGTTTTATGTGGAGGGGAGGGAGAAACTTTTTTAGTCTCTTACTTTGTCGGAGATGAGATTTTATTTTCCCAGGGCGCGCCTCCGGGCGCTCTGCGGCCTAACATCGATGAAGCTACTGGCCTCCTCGGACTGGCTTTGGGCCCCACCACGGGGCATGGACTGAACAACGGAGATGATCCCTTGCCTGGAATTGCTCCACCAACCTCGGCCTGCGGACTTTAAATCGGAAGCTCCCAGTCTCGGGAGAGGCTAGTCGGGAGCTCCAACGACACAGAGGTTCGACTAGCCCAGACGCGGGGTTCGATCGCGGGGGAGCTGACATCCCCCCTATGCAGGAGCTGATCACCCCGATGTGGAAGGCCAAAATGCCGCCAGCTACGGGAGTCAAGATCGTCCCGTCAACGGAGGGCTCGAGGCTCCCGACCGCGGGAGAGGAAAGAAGGGAAGAGATTTGAAGTTTTTTTTTAGCAATGATGAGACAGATGAGGTGCTCTGGTTAGTAATGGTCTTACTATGGAAGGATGTAATCATCTTGGATAGACACAACAAGCTGGAGTAACTCTGTTGGGACAAGGAATAGTTGATGTTTCGGGTCCAGACCCTTCTTCAGATGGGTTTCTGAAGAAGAGCCTCGACCCGAAACATAACCTATTCCTTTTCTCCAGAGTGCAGTTTCCTACCATTTCAACCAGGGTGCAGGGCCACCAAACTCAAGTGCAGTTTCCTACCACTTCAAGTAGGATGCAAGGCCACCAAATTCAAGTGTAGTTTCATGCCATTTCAAGCAGGGTGCAAAGCCACCAAATTCAAGTGCAGTTCCATGCCATTTCAAGCAGGTGCAAGGCCACCAAATTCAGGTGCAGTTTCATACCACTTCAAGCAGGGTGCATGGCACCAAATTCAAGTGCAGTTTCATATGTTTTAAAGTGTGCATTTAATGTTTCTTTGTGTGTTTTGTGTGGGGGGTGGTGTGGGGGGCGTGAGGAGGAAACCGCTTCAGTCGCCTCCTCCATGGAGAGGCGACTTTTTCCAGGTCGCCTCCCCGTGGCCTAACATCAAGGATCGGCGCGGCCTTTCCCGGAGACGTGCCCGGGGCTTCAGGCGCAGCGTGGACTCTCGGCGTGGAGTGGGTGAACCATCGCTGGGGCTCGCTAGAGGGGAGTGCTCCGTTTCGCTGGCCCAGGGCAGCCGGCAGCCTAAAGTCGCTGCCTGAAGCCGCGGTCTGCAGAGCTCCAGCTGGTGCGGCGTCTACAGCCCGGGATCCCTCGTGGGGGACCCGGGGGAAGAAGAAGCCACCACTGCCGGCCCGCGGCCAACTTCTACCGCGGGGCCGACATGGACTTACCATCACCCCTGGAGGGGAGCTTCGACCTCCGGCCCTGCAGTCTATGGTGCTTCTGGCTGCGGCGGGGACTTTAAATCTTGACCGCCGGCCTGCGGCCTACAACAATCTAAAGCCGCGGTCTCTGGTGAGGAAGAGCCAATCCTGGACTGACTCTGGACTCTGGTCCTGTCCACGGGGGGAAATGGAGGAGGACTGGCCAAATTTTTGTGCCTTCCACCGCAGTGATGAATGCTGTGGTGGATGTTTGTGTTACAGTTTGTGTGTTCTTTATTATTGTATCGCTGCTGACAACCCAATCCTTGCCGGGTCACTGCTCGTGCGGTCGACCGGTCGGTGCAGAGAAGTAGCTTTGAATGTTTGTCTCTTCGTTACGTTGTTTGTGTCCCTTTCTTTTTTTAAAAAGCTACTGTAATACGCCCTTTTAAATTGCCCCTTGGGGATGAATAAAGTGCTTTGAATTGAATTGAATTGAATTGAATACCCTTTCAAGCAGGGTGCAAGGCCACCAAATTCAAATGCAATTTCATGCCATTTCAAGCAGGGTGCAAGGCCACCAAATTCAAATGCAGTTTCATACCATTTCTAGCTGGGTGAAACCACCTTAAAAACACACAAAACACCACAAAACACCACATAAAAACCACACTCACAGTTCAGTAGACATTCAGTTGATTCACAGCTCAGACAGAGAGTCGTGACCTCTCCCACCCCCATCTTGCAGAGACTGAGCCACGCCCACACTTCTGGGTTTTATATTCCCTCCTCCCTCCCACCGGAAGGGGCGTGGCCTTCATGGCATGATTGATAGGAGAGAGAATCTCAACATTTTTTAACACTAATAACTCTTTTATTTTTCATCGATGGGAAAAATCCTGTGCACCTGATCAGCGGAGGGGGACTCTGAGTAAGATGGCCAAAAGTCACAGCCATATGTGGTAGCGTTTTTTTTTAAAATCGATAAATAGTGCAAACAGGACGTGGTTAAGATTTACACCTGCCACTTCCTCTGGCAGCTTTTTTCATATATATGCATTGCCCTCTGTGGAAAAAGCTACCCATGGGGTCCCTTTTATATCATTCCCATCTCACCTAAAACTCCCCAACACTATGGAAAAGACTGGCTATTCATATTATCTGTGTCCCTCATGAATTTATAAACCTCGATAAGATGACCCCTCAGCTCTCGAAGCTTTACGGAAAAAAGACCCAGCCTCTCTTTATAACCGAAACCCTCTAGACACAATATCATCCACTTTTTGTGCCTTTTCCAGTTTAATTCCATCCTTCCTATAGTCAAGTCACTTACCCGTCCCCCTTAAGGTGAAGGGAAAACTATTTAATAGGAATCTGAGGGGTAGCTGTTTCCACACAGAGGCCGCTGCATATATGGAAAAAGCTGCCAGAGCAAGTGGAAGAAGCAGGTGCATACCAACATTTAAACCACACTTGGACAGGAAAGGTTTGGAAGGATGTGGGCCAAGTGCAGGCAAATGAGACCACCTCGATTAGGCCACTTGGTTGCCATGGCAGAGTTGCACGGTGTTACAGCATTGCCGTGCTGTATAATAGGCCTTTCTCACGGGGCGACTTGACGCAAGAGTTAACCAGAGTTTAACATCGTGGGAACCTCTTGCAATAACAGTACGGCATTCGTGGACCACCGTGGACCACCGTGGCGCTAACGGCAGGTAATTGTGTAACTTGGTGACTCGGGAGAAAATTCAAGAAAGTTTGAATTTCTCCAAGAGTGACTTGTACACTTGTGGTTGAGCATTGCAACATTATATGAACGTAGTGGCCAGTGCGATATCCGTAATGACTCTTGCGGTTACCGTGGGAACTCCTGCGAACAGTGAACCCGGAAGCTGGACAGAGGGAACAGAAGGTGAGTAAAAAAGGTGTTCTCAGTATCCTTTATAAATGTCTGTATGTTAATATGTGTGTCTTTTCCTCTTGGGCATTACTTTGTTTCTGTTGGTGGCTCCACATTTTATGATAGCCTGAAGTGTGATAAAGCTTTTACCTCAGCAGTTTGATTGTCAGTGCTTGTTTACCTCATTGTTAAATAAATATATTTCTTACTATCACCTTGATGTCTGCAATTCTTCATTAACACATCACTACAAGATGAATGTCTCTAATGTTATAATCCCTCTCATGCTGAAACACAAAATAGTTGAAGGGAGGTGATATAATCACATTTTCATTAAGTTTCATTTTTGAGTGTTCAGGTCCATCAATTGTTGAGCTATTTAAACGTTTGAAAGTTTCACCTCTCGGTAGAAAATAAAATAAGCAAATCAGCACGGTAAATGTGAGACAAAGTCTTTATTCCTATTTGACAATATAAAAAGACGACTTCTTGCACATATTGAGAGAAGGTGCATCACACCAAACATTAGTCTATAAAAGGGCCTCGCAAACACGAAAATCAACAAATGAGGCACGCTAGATTATTTTAAACACATTATATTCATTAACCTCCGCAACAAGCCTAAACTCAGGCATTAAAAGGGACAATGCAATGTGCTAAATGGCAGGTTTTGCGGACGAACATCTTATAGGAAGCACTTTTCAGAGGACAACACTAGAAAGTCAGCTTATTTGCTATGCATTTCTGTTAACATGCAGTAGTGTTCCTGTGGTTGGCTACCCATCAATATAGCTGTCCTGCCACGGCACACTCCCCAATTGTGAATTGTAGTAAGCGCAGAGATGGCCTCTTTGCTCTTTCACACCCAGTGAGACTTCCTCTTAATTCTCTTTTTAATTAATCTCTCCCTTCTGCCTTCACGCAAGCGTCCTCGATGCACATAGTGGGCTGCTGCATACAGCGCGTCAATGAAAAAAACCACCATCCTGTACTCGAAACTACTTAGTATAGGCATGTCTCCAAATGAGCCAATTCAACCAAGGGAGGATATTTATAGTGTGTGAAAAAAATAGTGACATAATTTGTGCCACGTGTAGTTCACAATGTTCATTCAAGATTTAACGGGAAAGCTCGGGAGACGGACAAGTCACTCGCACAAATAACGGAAATGCCGAGTACCGTGGGAACTCTTTATCTACCCCCCATTATATCGTGTGATATCGTGCTAGACCACGACTACTTCACTCTGGTTACATCTTGCGTCAAGTCGCCCCGTGAGAAAGCGCTTTAACTCTGTGACTATCAATGTGGAGTTATAGAGTCATAGTGTGGAAATTAGCTCTTCAGCCCAACTCGCCCACACTGGCCAACATGTCCCAGCTACACTAGTACCATGTGCCAGCATTTGCTCCATATCCCTCCAAACCTGTCCTATCCATGTACCTGTCCAAATGTCTTCAGTGTTGCGACAGTGCATGCCTCAACTACCTCCTCTGAGTTATAGATACAAACGGTTCCATCTAGATCTTATGAAATATTGGAGCAAGCCTGAGGTGCAAAGTAGCCTACTCTGGCTCCCAACTTGCATCATTGTCTGTATGTATAGATCCTGGCTGATATTTACTACTTAATCAGCACAATTAGCAGAATTTCTGTCTCTTTCACAGTGCTGCTAATGGAAGCTTGCAGTGTGCAAATGGGCTGCAATGAAACTCAATAGGCAGCTGTATGATTCTACATCAGAGGTTTGTTTAAGAAGGAACTGCAGATACTGGAAATATCAAAGGTAGATTAAAAATGCTGGAAACATAGAAACATAGAAACATGGAAAGTAGGTGCAGGAGTAGGCCATTCGGCCCTTCGAGCCCTTTCCACACTGTATCACTATGACTATAACTCCACATTGATAGTCACAGAGTTATACATTCAATATGATCATGGCTGATCATCCAACTCAGTATCCCGTACCTGCCTTCTCTCCATACCCCCTGATCCCTTTAACCACAAGGGCCACATCTAACTCCCTCTTAAATATAGCCAATGAACTGGCCTCAACTACATTCTGTGGCAGAGAATTCCAGAGATTCACCACTCTCTGTGTAAAAAATGTTTTCTCATCTCGGTCCTAAAAGATTTCCCCCTTATCCGTAAACTGTGACCCCTTGTTCTGGACTTCCCCAACATCTGGAACAATCTTCCTGCATCTAGTCTTTCCAACCCCTTAAGAATTTTGTATGTTTCTATAAGATCCCCCCTCAATCTTCTAAATTCTAGTGAGTACAAGCTGAGTCTATCCAGTCTTTCTTCATATGAAAGTCCTGAAATCCCAGGAATCAGTCTGGTGAACCTTCTCTGTACTCCCTCTATGGCAGGAATGTCCTTCCTCAGATTAGGAGACCAAAACTGTACGCAATACTCCAGGTGTGGTCTCACCAAGACCCCGTACAACTGCAGTAGAACCTCCCTGCTCCTATACTCAAATCCTTTTGCTATGAATGCTAACATACCATTTGCTTTCTTCACTGCCTGCTGCACCTGCATGCCTACTTTCAATGACTGGTGTACCATGACACCCAGGTCTCGTTGCAGCTCCCCTTTTCCTAACCGGCCACCATTCAGATAATAGTCTACTTCCTGTTTTTGCCACCAAAGTGGATAACCTCACATTTATCCACATTATACTGCATCTGCCATGCATTTGTCCACTCACCCAGCCTATCCAAGTCACCTTGCAGCCTCCTAGCATCCTCATCACAGCTAACACTGCCCCCCAGCTTCGTGTCATCCGCAAACTTGGAGATGTTGCATTCAATTCCCTCGTCCAAATCATTAATATATATTGTAAATAGCTGGGGTCCCAGCACTGAGCCTTGCGGTACCCCACTAGTCACTGCCTGCCATTCTGAAAAGGATCTGTTTACTCCTACTCTTTGCTTCCTGTCTGCCAGCCAGTTCTCTATCCACATCAATACTGAACCCCCAATACCGTGTGCTTTAAGTTTGTATACTAATCTCTTATGTGGGACCTCGTCGAAAGCCTTCTGAAAGTCCAGATATAACACATCCACTGGTTCTCCCTTATCCACTCTACTAGTTACATCCTCGAAAAATTCTATATGATTCGTCAGATATGATTTACCTTTCATAAATCCATGCTGACTTTGTCCAATGATTTCACCACTTTCCAAATGTGCTGCTATCCCATCTTTAATAACTGACTCTAGCAGTTTCCCCACTACCGATGTTAGACTAACTGGTCTGTAATTCCCCGTTTTCTCTCTTCCTCCCTTTTTAAAAAGTGGGGTTACATTAGCTACCCTCCAATCCTCAGGAACTACTCCAGAATCTAAAGAGTTTTGAAAAATTATCACTAATGCATCCACTAATTCTGGGGCTACTTCCTTAAGTACTCTGAGATGCAGCCCACCTGGCCCTGGGGATTTATCGGCCTTTAATCCATTCAATTTACCTAACACCACTTCCCGGCTAACCTCAAGCTATTTTATGCCTTTACACTGGACATGATGCAATGCATAGGAAGGAACTGCAGATGTTGGTTTACACCGAAGATAGACACCAAATGCTGGAGTCACTCAGCGGACAGGCGGCATCTCCAGAGAGAAGGAATGGGTGACGTTCCGGGTCGAGACCCTGATTCAGACTGAGAGTCAAAGATAAGGAAGGGTAAAGTGTGTGAAAAGCAGAGACATCAAGAGAGATGAAGATTCAAGGAAAATGTAGAATAGATCATTGATAGCTAGGAGATGGTGAAAACAAAGCAAATAATCGGGGACAGTCAGACTGGTCAGAGAACTGGGAAGGGGTAGGGGATGGAGAGAGTGAGGGTTGCTTGAAGTTAGAGGAGTCAATGTTCATACCGCTGGGGTGTAAGCTACCCGTGCAAAATGTGAGGTAATGTTCCTCCAATATGTGCTGGGCCTCACTCCGACAATGCAGGAGGCCCAGGACAGAAAGGTCGGTGTGGGAATGGGAGGAAGAGTCAAAGTGTCCAGAGACCAGGTGATCAGATAGGTTCAGGCGGACTGAGCGGAGGTGTTCAGCGAAAAGACCGCCGAGCCTGCGCTTGGTCTCGCCGATATATAGGAGTCCACACCTGGAACAGCGGATACAGTAGATGAGGTTGGAGGAGGTGCAAGTGAATTTCTGCCTCACCTAAGGAGACTGTCAGGATCCTTGGACGGAGTTGAGGGGGGAGGTATCAGGGACAAGTGATGCATCTCCCTCCTGCGGTTGCAGGGGAAAGTACTTGGGGTGGGGGTGGTTTGGGTGGGAAGGGATGAGTTAACCAGGGAGTTGCGGAGGGAATGGTCTCTGCAGAAAGCGGAAAGGGTGGAGATGGGAAAATGTGGCTAGTGGTGGGATCCCAATGGAGGTGGCAAAAATGTCAGAGGATTATGTATTGTATGAACTGCAATGCAGTTTTTTGGGTCATCATTTCTAAACAAGTCTTCTCGTTGTGTTGTAAAATACCGTGGGGAAGATAAGATTAATAAATTCCAGCTGCCGTCCTGAATAGAAGTTTATTTTTGGATAGAGCAGCCTAGCCATGCACAAAACATCTTTTATTTTGGATTCTTCAAAAAGGCATTAATTCACAAGATTGTCCTTGGACTAAAATTTAATACGTCTCATTTTGTTCCATAATTTCTTTGCAGTCATTGAAGACTTATACTTGGTAGTTCTTGCTAATTCCCACTCTTGAGAGACTGATAGAAAAATTAATTTTCTGCTTCTCATGGAAGTGCACAAAAAAGCTTGAGATAATTCATCAGGTACTTCATATTGTGAATGTTTTAGCAGCACCATTGTCTGCGGAATTAAGCAATAAGTGCTTCAAGGATAGAGATGTAACTATACGTGGCATGTTAGGGTTCCACACAAGAGGGTTTTCCAAAGATGAGGCACACTAAGTGTTATACTGCTTGGAACAAGTGCAGCATCAATTAACTTCACAATGGACATACACTTTAGGCATAGATAGGTACAAAACGCTGGAATAACTCAGCAGGTCAGAAAGAATATCTCAGAAATAGCTGCAAATTAAGAACCAAATTGAGAGCAAGATTTTGATCCGTTGGGATGGTGGGCCAAGGAATGATAAATGGAATTTAGTTCTAACAAAGGTTAGGTGTGGCACTTTGGTTGGGCAAAGCAGGATAGGACTTGCACAGTAAATGATCGGACCCTGGAGAGTGTTGCAGAACAGAGAGATCTGGGCCTGTCCCACTTGGCCGTCATTTGCGCCTCATTTACTCGTCATATGTAAAATAGGTCAACGCGTCGTGATGCACGAAGTCGCGCGCAAATCACGCGTCATCATGCGTCAGCACTGCCGTCTGGTGCGCGTGACGTTATTAGAATACCCCGCAGCGCGCAGCAGGACGTTGACGTAAGGACGTTGACGCACGGTGATGTAACCACGCGATACACGTGAGACATTGGGACGCCAGCGTACGACGCCAATGCATCAGCGTGCATACCCAAAGCGTCAGCGTGCGTACGCGATACGTCACGCAGGTGGCGCGCGAGGATTTTGTTCCTGTACTAAATCCTGGAGCTCCATGCGCTACTGCGCGCCACCGCATACGATTCCACGCCTCACCTTGCGCAATGCATGCACGCCCCACGCGTCACGACGCGTCAACCTAATTTACATATAACGCATAAATGAGGCGCAAATGACGGCCAAGTGGGACAGTCCCTTAAAGGTACATGATTCCCTAAAAGTGGAGAGTCAAATGGGATTGTCCCAGTAGGCCAAGGTCGGCATGGACAAGGTGGGCCAAAAGGCCTGTTTGTGTGCTGTGTGACAACATTGAGAGAATTACACCCATGGGCAAATGGAGTGAGCAAATTATTGGAGAGACAACTGTCCACAGTTCCTGATGTTGTTGATCTTGAAAGACATAATTGGTCGGACAGTTGATGCATTGGTTTTAATTCTCCACAATGACCTAACATCAGGGAAGATTCCATTGGATTGGAAAATGGAAATGTAAAGGATTTTCTACAAAAAGGAAGGAAAACAGGAAACTGGAGGTCAATTATCTCAATATGCGTCAGGGGAAATTGTCAGCAGTTATTATTTTGAAAAGTCTTAGTAGGGTACTCAAAAAAAATTCAAGGTAATCAGCCAAAGTCAACGTGATTTTTGAAAGTGAAATCATATTTCCAGAAGTTTGTTTGAAGAGGTAATATGTGCATTGGATGAAAAGGAACTGGTACTTGGAAATCCAGAATTTGATCGGGTGCCACATCAGTTGGTACTATGGAAAATTGAATAGCCTTGTTTTAAAAGATTACATTTTGGCATGGATGGAAGTTAACTTGCTTACAGAGAATGCTGCGGCATCAGTGGATCTCAGATGTTTGGCAAGATATAATAGGTGGTTTGTCACATGCTACCTCTAACAATAAAAATCCCTTGATTCCACTAGCCCCTAGAGCTCTATCTAACTCTCTCTTAAATCCATCCAGTGATTTGGCCTCCACTGCCCTCTGTGGCAGGGAATTCCACAAATTCACAACACTCTGGGCAAAAAAGTTTTTTCTCACCTCAGTCTTAAATGGCGTCCCCTTTATTCTAAGACTGTGGCCCCTGGTTCTGGCCTCGGTCAAACATTGGGAACATTTTTCCTGCATCTAGCTCGTCCAGTCATTTTATAATTTTATATGTTTCTATAAGAAACCCCCTCATCCTTCTAAACTAGGCCAGTGAATACAAGCCTAGTATTTTCAATCTTTCCTCATATGACAGTCCCGCCATCCCAGTGATCACTCGTGAACCTACGCTGCACTGCCTCAAAGGATGTCTTTCCTCAAATTAGGAGACCAAAACTGTATGCAATACTCCAGATGTGGTCTTACCAGAGCCCTATGCCCTATGCAAGAAGAAACTCTTTACTCCTATACTGAAATCTTCTTGTTATGAAGGCCAACATTCCATTATGTATTGTATGAGACTGCAATGTAGGTTTTTTGGGTCATCATTTCTAAACAAGTCTTCTCGTTGTGTTGTTAAACACCATGGGGAAGATAAGATTAATAAATTCCAGCTGCCGTCCTACATAAAAGTTTATTTTTGGATAGAGCGGCCTAGTCATGCACAAAACATCTTTTATTTTGGCTTCTTCAAAATAATAGGCATTAATTCACAAGACTTCAATTTAATACGTCTCATTTTGTTCCATCATTTCTTTGCAGTCATTGAAGACTTATACTTGGTAGTTCTTGCTAATTCCCACTCTTGAGAGACTGATAGAGGGTTTTCCAAAGATGAGGCACACTAAGTGTTATACTGCTGGGAACAAGTGCAGCATCAATTCACTTCACAGTGGACTCACACACTTTAGGCATAGATAGGTACAAAAGGCTGGAATAACTCAGCAGGTCAGACAGCATCTCTGGAGAAAAGAAATAGGGGACGTTTCGGGTTGAGACCCTTCTTCAGACTGAGAGTCAGGGGTAAGGGAGAGGAGAGATATAGACGGTGATGGAGGGAGATATAAAACAAATGAATTAGGCTGTGGGCCAAGGAGCGTTTTCATTCAAGTTCGTGACCCAACACGGAATTTTTAACATATTGTGTAAAACTATTATATAAATCATACCTGAAACTCGTCAAGACCAAAACCTACACATTTTTATTAAATGTGAGGAAAACAGCCAAGTTTCTGAGTAGTAATTGTCCAATCAATGCACGTTTGACATTGAGGACGGAAGCAAATTGACCAATTTGTTTTATGGTCACTAGGCAGCGAGGACCCTGGTATCATGGCTGCCTCATCACATCAAAACAATAACAACGTTTCCAATGAATAAAGGTAATGCTAACCTTGCTGATCGTTTTGTTTTTCAATTGATTTATCTTTATAAAGTTATGATGTGAACTGTTAAATACAAATGAAAAATAACAAATGTAGAGCTAGGGTTAGGGTTAGGGTCAGGGTCAGTGTTAGTCGGTCGGTCAGTCTGTCGGTCGGGCTTGTCGGTAGGCCGATGGATGCTGTGGAGGATCGGTCGGGCCGCTGGTGGGTGGTGAGAGTGGTCGGCCAGGCCAGGCCACCAGTGGGTCGTGAGAGTGGCTGGGCAGGGCCAACCTTAGGAGGTGTGGGGCCCAATTGGGAACAATTTTGGTGAGCCCCAGGTTCCCAGCCAAGGTCTGTCAGCCCTGTTATTTATTATATATTATGAAATTGTACACTAAGGTGCTATGGATTATACACTGTCTTAATCTCTCCTGCTCTCGTCTGTGTCAGTACCTCCGCTGGCTTCCAACCTTTACCGTAGCTGCTAATTACCCTTAAACTGCATTATTCCACGTGTTATTTAACGAAGGTTTACTAATATTCTCTATGGGCTCTGCGGTTGCAACCAGCTCGTTGCAATGAATGTTTCAGTTTGTGGTCAGGGAGAATGTCGTCTCTGTACAGCTCCCTCCCAATGAGTGGGAATGAAGGGCGGGAATCAGAAGGCCCCGAGGTTGATGATGGGAGAGAGCGGGAATGTGACCTGCTGTCACTGCCGCCACGCTTTCGCCGCATGACCGGTCCCGGCAGCATCTCAAGCTTCATCCTTGTGAACCTGATATTGACCACTTTTTTTCCGACACACTTGTTAGTTACTACACGTACCAATCACAACCGCCGATGGATGGTGAGAGTTGCCGGGCCGCCGGTGGGTGCTGTGAGGGGTCGGTCGGGGTGTCGGTAGGCCGATGTTGCAGCGAGCGTGTGGGCGGACTAACAGAGCCGGAGCTATGGGGGTGCTGAAGCTGGCCTGTGCGGCGTGTAGGGCAGTGCTGCTCCCCACCATCATCACCACCATAATCAAGAAGGGCATGCTGGCCGAGGTGGATGCGCTGCGGGTCCACACGTAGGGAGCCCACAGCCGGTCCCAAAGCGGTTCCAGCTCCAGCTGTGGGCAGCTCTGGAAGGGGGGGCGGGTTAGGGTTAGGGTTAAGGTTAGGAATTTTCCTGTCAGTGGAAGATGCCTTAGCCTTGCACTGCCCCAGTCCCACTATGGCCATGACCCCCACTCTGCACACTGGCAGTCAGAGGGGTTCAGTAAACGGGGGAACCCACAGGAACTGCCCTCACCCATTAATCGGGACGACAGATGGCACAATGGGCTAAGTGTTCGGCTGGCAACCGGAAGGTAGCCGGTTCGAATCCCGCTTGGAGTGCATACTGTCGTTGTGTCCTTGGGCAAGACACTGCACCCACCTTTGCCTGTGTGTGAATGTGTGTGAGTGATTGGTGGTGGTCGGAGGGGCCGTAGGCGCAGAATGGCAGCCACGCTTCCGTCAGTCTGCCCCAGGGCAGCTGTGGCTACAGAAGTAGCTTATCACCACCGAGTGTGACTGAGGAGTGAATGAATAATGCGATGTAAAGCACCTTGAGTATTAGAAAGGCGCTATATAAATCCCATCCATTATTATTATTATTAATTAGGCAGGTTCAGGAGCCGGTCCTCATTCAAAAAGCAGTCTCATTCAAAAAACACACTCACAATTATATTATTTTTATATTATATAATTATAAATAATTATATATGATTACTGTCATATTCACATCATATATATATATATATATATATAGTATAATAATATATGGTTTAAATAGACTGCAACACGGAAATAGGCTCCCCATGGTGTAATATGGGCATTGGACATTAGATGGCGCTTACTTTTTCGATCTCTTTTTCTAATTAGTTTAATTAATGTGCAACTTTTGGCACTGACGAGTTATGACATCCTTCTCAATTATATTTTATCTAAATCTGTGCAAAATTTCATGTAGTTCTGAGACATGGGTCACGAAAGTTGATTTCTAGACACATTTTTGATGCTCGGCCCACAGACTAAATGAAAGATATGCAAAAAAGTAACATGTCATTGTTAGCTTTGGCCAAGGTGAAAACAAGTATAGCAACGAGACTTAACAACATGACTTTGAAGCTGGTACAACGTGTGGAGGAGGGGTGGGCATCAAGGCGAATACTGGCCCTATCCCCGAACTCTATCTCCGTTACATTGACAACTTCATCGGTGCTACCTCCTGCATCCATGCAGTACTCACTTCATTAACTTCACCACCAATTTACACCATGCACCCAAATTTACTTGGATCATCTCTGACACCGCCCTCCCCTTTCTTGACCTCACAGTCTCCATCACAGGAAATAGACTATCAACTGACGTCTATTACAAACCCCACTGACTCCCACAACTATGTCGACTACACTTCTTCCCACCCTGCTTCCTGCAAAGACTCCATCCCAACCGTCTACGCTGAATGCAGCCCCATTATCATTTGAAGAAAGTCTTGACCCAAAACGTCGCCTATTCCTTTTCTCCAGAGATGCTGTCTGACCCGCTGAGTTTCTCCAACTTTTTGTGTCTATCTACGGTTTAAACCAGCATCCGCAGTTCCTGCCTGCACACTTTATGCAGAGCTTTGTTCTTATGAATGTCATTTTTAAACAATAAATTAAATATCTGTTTTTTTTTTTTTTTTTTTTTTTTTTTTTTTTTATATTTTATTTTATTAGAAGTAAGTACAGTCATATGGCACCAAAGTGCCTAATATATATTTTCATAATACATTTTATGTTTTATGTACAATAATACAATATCTGTTTTAACGACAAAGAATATCACAGACACAGCTGCAAATTAAGAACCAAATTGACAACAAGATTTAGATCTTGTTGTCAATTTGTGGGCCAAGGAATGGTAAATGGAATTTAGTTCTAACAAAGGTTAGGTGTGGCACTTTGGTTGGGCAAAGCAGGATAGGACTTGCGCAGTAAATGGTCGGGCCCTGGAGAGTGTTGCAGAACAGGGAGAGCTGAAAGTAAAAGGTACATGATTCCCTAAAAGTGGAGAGTCAAATGGGACTATCCCAGTAGGCCAAGGTCAGTATGGACAAGGTGGGCCAAAAGGCCTGTTTGTGTGCTTTATGACAACATTGAGATAATTACACCCATGGGCAAATGGAGTGAGCAAATTATTGGAGAGACAACTATCCACAGTTCCTGATGTTGTTGATCTTGAAAGACATAATTAGTCAGATAGTTGATGCATTGGTTTTAATTCTCCACAATGACCTAACATCAGGGAAGATTCCATTGGATTGGAAAATGGAAATGTAAACGGTTTTCTACTAAAAGGAAGGAAAACAGGAAACTGGAGGTCAATTATCTCAATATGCGTCAGGGGAAATTGTCAGCAGCTATTATTTTGAAAAGTCTCAGTAGGGTACTCATAAAAAAAATCAAGGTAATCAGCCAAAGTCAATATGATTTTTGAAAGGGAAATCATATTTCCAGAAGTTTGTTTGAAGAGGTAATATGTGCATTGGATGAAGAGAAACTGGTGGAGGGACTGTGCTTGGATATCCAGAATTTGATCGGGTGCCATATCAGTTGTTACTGTGGAAAATTGAAAAGCCTTGTTTTAAGAGATTATATTTTGGCATGGATGGAAGTTGACTTGCTTACAGGGAATGCTGCGGCATCAGTGGATCTCAGATGGTTGGCAAGATATAATAGGTGGTTTGCTACCTAACTTCTAACAATAAAAATAAATGACCTTGACATTATAATAGGTGGTATCGTCGACAGCAAATATGATTATCAAAAAGTACAGTAGGATGTTGATGAGCTGGATAACTGGGCTGAGCAATGGCAATGGCACCCCCTTCCCTGGTACTTTCTCCTGCAACCACAGGAGATGTAACACCCGTCCCTATAGCTCCTCCCTCACCTCTACCCAGCAGTTTTTCCAGGTGAGACAGTGGTTTACGTGCATCGAGCCTCACCAGCGCAGCCGGAGTTCCCGATGTGGCCTCCTGTTCATCGGTGAGCTTAAGCGTAGACTCAGTGACCATTTCGCCAAACAATTGCACACAGTCCACCAATGCCTGCTGCATCTCCCAGTTACTAACCATTTTAACTCCCCTTGCCATTCCCATGCTGACCTCTCTGGCGTATTACCTGCCATGCTTTGTCCTGCACATCATCTCTTCGAGCTTTCTTTCCCCACCCCCTACAACCAGCCTGACAACCAGCAAGCGCAAAACTCCAGCTTGCTGAAACTATACATGTGGCAAAATTAAGGTGAAAATAAGTCAAATTAATTACTTATACTTCTTATGCCAGGGAATACCTCAGCCCAATACGTCAAATTATTTCCTTGGTAAACAATGTATTTCCTTGGTAACCAATGTAAACATGGTTTAAGAGGACAGTGAAGGAGAACTAACCTGAAGTAAATATTCACCCAATAAAACGTGTTAAAAAAATCATACTCCATTCAGCCCATTGAGTGTACGCTAGCTCCCCAGCAGAACAGTTCCATTTGTCCCATTCATACTCTCCTTACTTCCTTGTACCCATTAACTTATTCTCTCTCACATGCCCTCCAACTTTCCTCTCATTCTTTTTATTTACATCTAGGGGTAATTTATTGTAGCTCTTCTACCTATCAGCAGGCCTTTGGGATGTGGGAGAAAACCAGAGCAACAGATGTAGAGGAGACAGGTATACGGTCAGACAGCATCTGCAGTCAGGATTGAATCCAATTTTCTGGTGCTCCGTAGCAGCAGCATTAAGCCAAAGGAAAGGTTTAGTTTAGAGATTACAGCGCAACACCATCTTACACACATTGGGGACAAATTACAATTATACCAAGCCAATCAACCTCCAAACCTGTACGTCTTTGGAGTGTGGGAAGAAACCAAAGATCTCGGAGAAAACCCACGCAGACCACGGGGAGAACGTACAAACTCCGTACAGACAATCATAGTCAGGTTCGAACCCGGGTCTCCGGCGCTGCAAGTATTTTAAGGCAGCAACTCTATCTCTGCACCACCGTTTCTTGTACCTAATTTGTTTAATCAATATAATATAAATATTGATTTCTATAACTTCAAGTAACCCTCTATAACTTCAATGCTGTCCCTCTCTCTGTGTCCCTCCTCCACCATAGTTCTCCAACAAGTTTCACTGTCCTGATTAATTTTACTGTATGTATGCCTCATTGTCACCTTCCCCTCAGCCAACAATGAACCTTTCTACATTTCTTTGATCTGTTCACACCTTAAATTCATTTTTTACCCTTCCAGATCTCTAGTTTCCCTCTCCCCCAGACTCAGTCTGAAGAAAAATGTCACCCATGCCTTCTCCAGCATTTTGTGTCTATCTACATAAAGTAATTTCAAATACATTTGAAGAATTCATTTAAAGTATACAAAGTGAGCAGGATTAATTGCTCTGCCACCATTGTATAATTCACAGAACAAAATACCTTATTTTCCATGTTTAACTTCTCTATCTACTGCAAATCATCTGATCAGCAAATGCTCGTTAATTTGAAAGAGAATAATAAAATAAGCCCAACATATACACTAACAAACCTAACCATTCAGAGATTCTGAAGTGATTGATAAGAATACATCTATAGATGCTCCTGAACACATCATCAGTGATGTAACCTGGGGTCAATAGGTGTTTCGGGTCTTTCAACATCAGACACCCTCACCCAGGCGACCCAGCCGTGGTTGATCAGACCACGACTTGTGTTCAGGTGGCATTCGCTCCTCCCCATGGACCTCCTCTCCTGATCCAGAGCCACCTCGAGGCCTTCTCCGCTGCCTCAGTGTGTTCTTGATGGCTCTTCTCGTCTCCATTCTGTTGATGCCCAGTGCACTCAAGGCTTTGTAGAGCGATTTCCCTGCAAACCCTCTGCAGCCAACCTCGATGGGCATACACCTTGACTTGCAGCCCTGCTTGCGGCAGTCTATGGCCAGCTCTTCGTACTTGGTCTTCTTCCTCTCGTGGGCCTCCTCCTTGTAGAATTGTATGCAACCGTGATAATAAAATAAATACTTGATGTACAACTAATAATCAAATTATATTTGATAACCAACATTGAGCAGGACTACCAGGTGTTAGGTTAAAATTATAACACGAGGCAATAGTTATTCATGTAGGTGAATAGAGTTAGGACAAAACTTCAGTCCCAGCAATTGAGTTATTGCCCTGACTACCAATGTCAACATGACTTATAAGGTGAGAGAGAATCAACCTGAAGCCAACAGGCACGTCATAAAACACACTTCAAAAAGCACACGAGTTTCTTATTGTGTAAACAAAGCAAAATACGTCCTGGAATTCCTTTGAAAAAAACTGGTCGTAGAATTAACTGCACCATTTAATGCTATTCTTTGCTCTCCTCAGTTTGAATGCACCGAGATCATACTGCTTCAAAACAGGTAGCTGTTAGATCCAACGTAATCAGAAGGATCTGCTTAAAACATAAATGATTGTGAAGGATAAAGAAATAATTAACTAAGCAGAACAATAAATATATGTGACTGCAGTCCGTCTGTCTTTTTTATAAATTTTTGTCTCGTTAAATATATGTTTTGATTCTAGTTTTATTATTTTTTTAGCTGTGTATATGTGGGGGATGGGGGCGGGGGGGGGGGGGTGGGGGAAACCGTTTAATCTCTTCCCTGTTCGATGGATGTTTGTGTAAATTGTGTTAAATGTGGGTTTTGGGTTTTTTGTAATTGTTAAGACTGTAGAAAATGCAATTTCGTTCAAACCAAGCTGTTTGAATAACAATAAAAGGCATTCTATTCTTCTATTCTATGTGCCAATGTATTCAAATTCAAATTTATTTCAGTGCCCGGGCCATAGATAATTATTCATGTAATAGATGTACCATTGGGTGTACAAAGCTATTGGTTGCATTATGGCAGCCCTCTATTTAAGTAAGATGTTGGCTAATTTACTGCTCCACGAGATCCACCATTGTAGTATTTTCCAGAGTTGGCTCAAAGGTGCCATTGGAATAGATGGTCATGCTTTTTGGAGCTTCTGAGCCTTGGTGCAATTGCTCAACTATTCAGTCTACAGTCAGTCAGCGAACACAAACACAAACTGATGCGTAATTGGGAATACTCAGATTACTTGAACTGAGATTCACTGAGACAATAAGGTCACATAAAAGCAGAATGCTCCTCTGTTTGAATTGAATTGAATTGAATCCTTTATTTGTCATTCAGACCTTTCGGCACAATGGTGAATGGGATACAGTGCTTGGGGCAATGGCAGATTAGGCTACGCTGGATATATTGGAAAATTAGGTTACCATGGGAGGACATAACAGGTCAGCACAATGGTGCAGCTAGTAGAGCCACCAGCAGAGACACGGGTTTGATTTTGACCTCGGGTGCTAGCTGTGTGGAGTTTGCATGCTCTGCCTGCAACCATGTGGGTTTCCTCCAGGTGTTCCAGCTTCCTCCCACATCCCAAAGACGTTTGTAGGCTAATTGGTCTCTGTAAATTGTCCCTAGCGTGTTGGGAGTGGATGAGAAAGTGAATAATATAGAATTCTTGTGAATGACTGAACGAATGTTGATGTGGACTCGTTTGGTCCGAAGGGCCTGTTTCTGTATCTCTAAACCTAACTAAACATAGGAAGAAATTATTATATACAGTACTTGATGTAATTGTAGAAATATTTTCCATGCTAACGATTTTATAGTGGTGATAGGAACTCAAACCATTCGTCAATGGAAGAAAATGGTTTGTTTCATACAAAGAGGATCAAATACCAATATAATGCCAATAAAGTTATCAGTGCCTGGTAGAACATCAGCATCTCATTCAATTAGGTTATTGTGGAACCACTCTAATTCAGGATCCTCAAATGTTTTCAAAGGACAATAAAACTCAGAAGCCTGGAGATGTAATGGGGAATTATGTTATTAAGTTAAAGATTTTAATATGATCACTAGGTAGTGGGTTGACAGACACATGTATGTCACTCATTTTAGATAAAGCAGGTAAAATTATTATAAGAATGGAAACAGCATAGAAGAATGTCAAAAGTTTTGGTTAGTGTAGAATACAGATGCACGTATGCATGCTGTGAAATCAACTGATGGCTCAAATTCAGTTCAAGTTCAAGTGAGTTTATTGTCATGTGTCCCTGTATAGGACAATGAAATTCTTGTTTTGCTTAAGCACACAGAAAATAGTAGGCATTTACTACAAAACTGATAAGTGTGTCCATATACCATAATATAAATATATACACACATGAATAAATAAACTGGTAAAGTGCAAATAACAGAAAGTGGTTATTAATAATCAGAGTTTTGTCCGAGCCAGGTTTAATAGCCTGATGGCTGTGAGGAAGTAGCTATTCCTGAACTTGGTTGTTGCAGTCTTCAGGCTCCTGTACCTTCTACCTGAAGGTAGCAGGGAGATGAGTGTGTGGCCAGGATGGTGTGGGTCCTTGATGATACTGCCAGCCTTTTTGAGGCAGCGACTGCGATAAATCCCCTCGATGGAAGGAAGGTCAGAGCCGATGATGGACTGGGCAGTGTTTACTACTTTTTGTAGTCTTTTCCTCTTCAGGGCACTCAAATTGCCGAACCAAGCCACGATGCAACCGGTCAGTATGCTCTCGACTGTGCACCTGTAGAAGTTAGAGAGAGGGTACACAAAAATGCTGGAGAAACTCAGCGGGTGCAGCAGCATCTATGGAGCGAAGGAAATGGGTGACGTTTCGGGCTGAAACCCTTCTTCAGACTGAAGTTAGTTAGAGAGAGTCTTCCTTGACAATCCGACTCTCCGTTAGCTTCTCAGGAAGTAGAGGCGCTGATGAGCTTTTTTGATAATTGCGTTAGTGTTCTCGGACCAGGAAAGATCTTCAGAGATGTGCACGCCCAGGAATTTGAAGTTCTTGACCCTTTCAACCTTCGACCCGTTGATATAAATGGGGCTGTGGGTCCCCCTCCTACTCCTTCCAAAGTCCACAATCAGTTCCTTGGTTTTGCTGGTGTTGAGGGCCAGGTTATTGTGCTGGCACCATATGGACAGTTGCTCGATCTCTCTTCTGTATTCTGACTCATCCCCATCAGTGATATGCCCCACAATAGTGGTGTCGTCAGCGAACTTGATGATGGAGTTCGCACTGTGGTTCGCTACGCAGTCATGGGTATAGAGTGAGTACAGCAGGGGGCTGAGCACGCAGCCTTGAGGTGGTGGCAGCACGGTGGTGCAGCTGGTAAAGTTGCAGCCTCACAGCGTCAGAGACCCAGGTTTGATTCTGACTGTCTGTGTGGAGTTCTCCTTGTGACCGTGTGGGTATCCTCCGGGTGCTCCGGTTAATTGCTCACTGTAAAAAGGTCAAGAAATGTAATTGCTAGCCATTGTGGTGGATTATTGACCAACCAGGCTGCCTGGACATAGACTTGCTGAAGATACTCAAACTTGTATGGACACGGTCACCAGGTCTCGGCATAGGACTATGGTTTTATGGATTATGAATCAACTCAAAGACTCTTGTAGTGACATTAAAGGGCATAAGACCCACCTTCCCATCCAGCAAGTGCTTGAGTAATGCCCCTGTCCCACTTAGCAAACCTGAGCCATATAACCATATAACCGTATAACAATTACAGCACGGAAACAGGCCATCTTGACCCTTCTAGTCCGTGCCGAACACGTATTCTCCCCTAGTCCCATCTACCTGCGCTCAGACCATAACCCTCCATTCCTTTCCCGTCCATAATACTATCCAATTTATTTTTAAATGATAAAAACGAACCTGCCTCCACCACCTTCACTGGAAGCTCATTCCACACAGCCACCACTCTCTGAGTAAAGAAGTTCCCCCTCATGTTACCCCTAAACTTCTGTCCCTTAATTCTCAAGTCATGTCCCCTTGTTTGAATCTTCCCTACTCTCAGTGGGAAAAGCTTATCCACGTCAACTCTGTCTATCCCTCTCATCATTTTAAAGACCTCTATCAAGTCCCCCCTTAACCTTCTGTGCTCCAAAGAATAAAGCCCTAATTTGTTCAACCTTTCTCTGTATCTGATCCAAGACATCATCAGGCCTTTCCTTATCTGAGCTGCTGAGTAATGCCCCTGTCCCACTTAGGAAACCTGAACGGAAACCTCTGGAGACTTTGCGCCCCACCCAAGGTTTCTTTGCAGTTCCCGGAGGTTGCAGGTAATGGAAACAGGTAGGGAGACTGACAAAAACCTCCGGCAACCGCATGGAAACCTTGGGTGGGGCGCAAAGTCTCCTGAGGTTTCCGTTCAGGTTTCCTAAGTGGGACAGGGGCATAACTCAGCAGCTCAGATAAGGAAAGGCCTGATGATGTCTTGGATCAGATCTGAAACATAATCCGTCCATTCCTCCACAGATGCTGCCTGACCCATTGAGTCACTCCAGCACTTTGTATTTTGCTGAAGTTCTTTGTATTTTGCTGCAATTCCATGTGTTCCCACCCAGCAAGATCTGAACCATTAAGTCGCTAAGCTAGGCCATTCCCTCTGCTCCTAAAACTCAAATGAAGGAAGCAGTAATGAGGTTAGAATACCATTGGTAAAGGCACAGCAGAGTCATTGCGTGACACTCAATGGTGCTCATGGCTTCCAGAGGAAGTGAAGCACTTTACATCTGTGAGTGTGAACCAGGGGGAGAATCCCTCTAGTACCCAAGCATCAGACCACCACAAATCCCCGCCCACCCCCACACTCCAACTATCACTCACCCCATTGCACAAGGTAAGGATTTGGATGCCTCCCCTTGCTTTCTGGGGGGAGGGAGTGAACCAAGTTTAAAATGTTTAGAACAATATTAAATGCTGTAGACCTGAATCAAAGCTCCCTGGCAAGATGGCGCCCAACCCAGGCGATTATTTGCGTGCGGGCCACAGGAGCAGATCTACAATCGCACATTACAATCGCTCCACACACTTAAACATCTACTACTACAGCAACATTTCTTACTCTATCCCCTCATCATGAACTGCTGCATCAAGAATCCATGAGCAAATGATGAAACGCACACTTTAACTATAAAATCATGTTGATCTCAGGCCAATGCTATGCTTTATGACCTTTATAAGTAAATTGATTTTATTCAATTGAAAGATACAGCAGGGAAACAGGCCCTTGAGCCCACCGAGTCCACACCAACCAACCATCGATCACCCATTCGAACTAGTTCTATTGTACCAACTTTTTCATCTACTCCCTGCATAAACGGGCCAATTAACCTACAGACCAACACGTCTTTGGGATGTGGGAGGAAACCAGGAGGAAACCCATACGTCCACTGGGAGAATGTGAAAATGCCGCACGCGAGGTCAGAATCGAGTGCGGGTCTCTGGTGCCATGAGGCAGCAGCTCCACCAGCAGCTCCACTGTACTGTCCATGAAAATAAAAAAGTTATGTTCTGCCTTTTCATAATTTTTCCATGTTATAAATCTAACGTGGCAGGATTTTCTAATATTTAGCTTAAATGAAGCTCTGACATCTGAACATTTCTTTGTTTAATAGTTCAAGTTCAATGTTTATCCCTTTATTGTCCCTTACTGCACATGCAGCATATTTTGGCAAGTCTCAGGGGAAATTCAAACTGTAATAAAACTTCATAGAAGAATGTCGAGTAGCAACACATGCTACTAAAACTAATGAGTACCAGTGCACTGAACTATTAGATGCACCAGGGCATTATGAGTGAATGGTCAAATTTAGCAAGGTGCGCAAAACTCATTCAAAGGCATTGCCCAATCCAACATTGGTACGACCCTCCCCGCCATTAAAGGGATCCACTTGAGGCACTGCCTCAAAAAGGCAGTTAATGTTGTTGATTCCGGATGTAATATTCTCTCCCTAGTCTGGTTCAGTCAATCACTGAGTCGAACACTGGATTCCAAACCCTTCTTTAATTGTAGACAAGACCGTGGGGCCAGCTTCGGATCTACTCACTTGAGCGCTCAGCAGCCTCGCGTAAATAGAACAGAAGGAAGACTACCGACACGCCCAAATGAAATGATCATCTCTTCATACCCCTATACAGTGGCGGGAAACTAATGGCGCAAAAGTACAAGGGGGGGGGGGGGGCAGCCCCTACAAACCAATCACAGCACCTATTCAATACTCAGAAACAAAGCACATTCAATGAGGTAACTCCTCTGGACCAATCACAGACACAAGCCTCAGTGTATTGCAACATTATAGAAAACCCTTGAGGAGCCCAGACTTGGTGGTGACAGGTGGGTCACATGGGCAGAAGCTTCCTGGAGCTTCTTCAGAGGTCCAGACTTACTGGAGCCAGCTAGGTCACACGGGTCTCCAGCACCTTGCAATGTATTGTCACTATCTGTGAAGCCTAGTTTCTCCGTGACACCTGCCACTTCCAAAGTACCCAAGCCCCTGCATTTTCACAATGTCAGCAAAGAACCACACCACCCTGGCCATGCTCTCATCAAGCTGCTACCATTGGGAAGAAGGTACAGGAGCCTGAGAACCGTGAGCTGCAGGTTCAAGAACCACCTTTTCCCAGTAACCTTCAGGTTCTTGAACCACACTGCACAACGCTAACCACAACCAGCTACAATCTACCGTGAACTTTGTTTTTCGTTGCACTATGTACTACTGTTTTGCACCATTAAGATCTACCTACGTAGTATAATGAATAATTCATTTCTTGTATTATCGATTATCAACAAAGTCCATGGCTTGCATGCTACAAGGGGCTGCAAAGCAAAGGTGAGTAGTATTGATAGCAACAACTGGTGCTTCTCCAATGAGCTCAAAGCATTCAACACTTGCTTTGAACATAGGTCGGTGGAGGCATGTGGTGTGCCTGTACCAACGGTTACCATGGCAGTCATAAGATTGGCCTTCTTGAGAGCTCATCCACGGAAAGCAACAGGCCTGGATGCAGTCGCCAGACAGAGAGTCAGGACCTTGTGGACCAGCTGGCAGAGGTATTCATGGAAGGTACACAAAAATGCTGGAGAAACTCAGCGGGTGCAGCAGCATCTATGGAGCGAAGGAGATAGGCACCGTTTCGGGCCGAAACTTTTCCTCAGACTGATAGGGGGTGGGGGGAGGCGGGGAGAAGAAAGGAAAAAGGAGGAGGAGGAGCCCGAGGGCTGAGGGAGAGGTAGGAAGGGGAGGAGACAGCAAGGGTTAACGGAATTGTGAGAATTCAATGTTAATGCCACCAGGATGCAGACGGCCCAAGCGGAATATGAGGTGCTGTTCTTCCAATTTCCGGTGTTGCTCACTCTGGCCGTGGAGGAGACCCAGGATAGAAAGGTCGGATATGGAATGGGAGGGGTAGTTGAAGTGCTGAGCCACCGGGAGGTCAGGTTGGTTAATGTGGACCGAGAGGAGGTGTCGGCGAAACGATCGCCAAGCCTACGCTTGGTCTCACCGATATAGATCAGCTGACATCTAGAGCAGCGGATGCAATAGATGAGGTTGGAGGAGATGCAGGTGAACCTCTGTCGCACCTGGAACATCATGTACAGGCAGATGAGATCAGTTTAACTTGGCATCATGTTCGGCACAAACATTGGCATATTTATGGACATCTTTAACCTCTCCCCACTCCATTCTGAGGTGCTCACTTACTTTAAGAAGACCAGTGAGGTGACGTGCCTCAATGTCTACCGTCCACTAGCTCCGACATTTGAAATGCTTTGAGAGACTGGTGATGGCGCACATTAACTCCAGCCTTCCAGCCAATCTAGATCCATTGCAGTTTGCCTACAGTCGCAAGAGGCCCACAGCAGATGCTATCTCTTGGACCTTAATCTCAATTTTGCAACATCTTGACAAGAGGGACATCAAAGTTAGTTTTCTGCCATACCTATGCCTTCAGCATCATAATCCCAGCCAAACACCTGGAGCCAGGAGCCAACTCACCCCCCCCCCCCCTCACCCACCCACCCACCCACCCTCACCACTGGAGCTTCAACTTTATGATCCACGGACAATAATCAACAAGGATAGTGACAACACCTCCTCCACCAGTGCCCCATGAGGATGCATTCTCAGTCCTTTTACTCTACCTACCACCTGGTTTAATAGCAATGTCCTTTTTTAAATCATCAATAGCATTTAGAATATGGGACATAGGAACAGACCCTTCGGCCCACAATGTTTGTGCCGAACATGATGCCAAGTTAAACTGATCTCATCTGCCTGTACATGAGCGATATCCCTCTATTCCCTGGACATCCTTGAGCCGATCTAAAAGTCTCTTGAATACCACTAATATCCGGACTCTAAGATCCCTCTGCACATCAATGGTGTTAAGGGGTTCAAGAAGGAACTGCAGATGCTGGAAAATCGAAGATAGACAAAAGTGCTGGAGAAACTCAGCGTGTGCGGCAGCATCTATGGAGCAAAGGAAATAGGCTCTATGGAGCGAAGGAAATAGGCTGTTAAGGGAGTTAAAATGGCGTTACGGTTCTTGCCATTAACTATATAGATTCCCCTTACATTCAACCTCCCAAAGAGCCACACCTCACACTTGATGGGGTTAAACTCTATCTGCTATTTCTCCGCCCCTTTATGCCGCTGATCAATATACCACTGTATTTTCTGACAGTCTTCCTCACTTTCTGCACCTCCTCCAATGTTGATGTCATCTGCAAACTTACCCACCAACCCATCTACATTTACATCTAGGTAATTTATATGTGTCACAAACAGCAGAGGTCCCAGCACAGATCCCTGCAGAACTCCACGGGTCACAGACCTCCAGCCAGAATGTCCATCTTCCACCACAACCCCGTCTTCGATGAATAAGCCAGTTCTCAATCCATATGAGCAACTCATCATATATCCCGTGTATATCAATCTTCTGGGTCAGCCTACCATGAGTGACCTTATAAAAGGACTGGACAAGCTAGATGCAGGGAAAATGTTCCCAATGTTGGGCGAGTCCAGAACAAGGGGCCACAGTCTTAGAATAAAGGGGAGGCCATTTAAGACTGAGGTGATAAAAAACGTTTTCACCCAGAGTGTTGTGAATTTATGGAATTCCCTGCCACTGAGGGCAGTGGAGGCCAAATCACTGGATGGATTTAAGAGAGTTAGATAGAGCTCTAGGGTCTAGTGCAGACAAAGAAATAATTCTCAGAAAATGGAATTTACTCAAAATAACATCTGAATAGTGGAATCAAGGGATATGGGGAGAAGGCAGGCATGGGTTATTGATTTGGGACGATCAGCCATGATCACAATGAATGGCGGTGCTGGCTCGAAGGGCCGATTGGCCTCCTCCTGCATCTATTTTCTATGTTCTATGTTTCTAAAAGTCTTACTCAATTCCTCATATACAATCTTTTGTCAACTCCTCAAAAAACCCAATCAAGTGAGTAAGAAACGACTGCCACATATAAAGTTGTGATGGCCGTCCCTGATTAGCACATTCTCTTCCAAATGGGAGTAAAATCTATCTCAAATAATTAGCTCCAACAGTTTAGCGACCACTGATGTGAGGCTCACTGGCCTGTATTTCCTTGGAGTCTCTATACTTCCCTTCTTAAACAATAGAACAACATAGGCCACTCTCCCATCCTCCAGGACCTCTCTTGTGGCTAGAGAAGAAACAAAGATCCTCGTCAAAGCCCCCACAATCACCTCTCTTGTCTCTCTAAGTAACCTGGGATAAATTCCATCAGGTTATGGTGATTTATCCACCTTAATGCTCGTCAGGAACCTCGGCACCACCTCCCTCTCGATCTCAAACTGCCCTGATATATTTGTATTCTCCACACTGACCTTGCTGTTCTCCAATCCTTCTCCTTGGTGAATGCAGATGCAAAGTACCATTCCTACATCACCGACTCCAAGCATAGATTACCTCCCTTAACCTTGAGCATCCTACCTTCTCGCTGCTCAGGCTTTTATTTTTAATGTATGTATAAAATGGCTCTGGATTTTCCTTAATCCCAATCATCAATGACATTTCGTGGCCTCTTTTGGCGTTTCTAATTGCCCAAACGTAGTTCTTTCCGACTCACTTTATATTCCTCATAATATCAGCATTAGTCTGATCTTAAACCTTACATACGCTTCCTTTTTCATCCTGACCAAGTTTACAACCTCCTTGGTCATCCACGGTTCACCAACCTTGTGGTGCTTATCATCCTGCATACAGGAACATGCTGATCTTGCAGTTTGATCAGTTGGCCTTGAACTGACACCCACATGTCTTCTGTTGACTTACCCGATAAAAACCGCTCCCAATCTACCCAGCTTGAGGATGTATTGGGAGTTTGAGGAAAACTTACTTATTCATATGATTGGGTTCTGCAATCCTCTGCCAGTGAATTGGTAGGGGTGTGTTTAATCATCGAAACATAGAAAACAGGTGCAGGAGGAGGCCATTCAGCCCTTCGAGCCAGCACCGCCATTCAATTTGATTATGGCTGATCATCCAAAATCAGTACCACGTTCCTGCTTTCTCCACATATCCCTTAGCCCTAAGAGCTATATCTAACTCTCTCTTGAAAACATCATGGCAATGAAAAGAGCAAGATGAGTACTTGAAAGGCAACAAAAATTAGTAGGGCTAAGGGAGACTCCTGGTGAAATGGGAATATTTGGATTGTTCTTGAGAAATAAATGCTATGCTAAATAGATCTAATTACTTCCTTCCATGCTGTAAACCTTTCTAAGATTCTCTTTCGTTGTCTGATCCATTTTCTAGCATTTTCTGTTTTTATAGTTTATTATTATGTGAGACTGGAATATTTGCTGAAATTATGTTTTTCTATAAAGCTTCATGAATCACCTGTACTTGTACAGCATCATATAACCCAGTACACTGAGCATTATTTAGAATCTGATCTGACGGCTTCTTTGAAACCACCTTGAGAATTTTTATTAGAACATCATGTAGCGTTATATTCACGTTACCTATCCCACCTAGTCTGCAATAGAGATCCAAATGAAATATAACTTTCAATAATGGAACTCATTTGAACTGGTAAAATCCCTTCCAAAAGGTACATTTACTGATCTTGGCAGCTTTGTGTTCAAAGAGAGAGCAGAGGAAGGAGGCATCTAATTGCGTGTCATTTATTCATTGCACCTTCCTTGATCAATTACAGAGATGATTTTCCATAATGAGGAAAAGACCGCAGAAAAATAACTAAACAAAGAAATTAAATGTATGAATATGTGGCAGTGCAAGAGTTCAGATACATCGGCACGTCATCTCAGTCCAGACATCTGTGCTATAACGCGCAGGTGTAGATATTACACCCACTATCATGGTTCTCCACCAGCTGTATACACTAGAGTGGGGCAAGGGTGGGACAGTGTACAGCTGGTAGAGCGACTGTCTCACAGCACCAGACACCGAAGTTTGATCCTGACATCGGGTATTGTCTGCGTGGAGTTTGCACGTTCATCGCTGTGACCGAAAATAGACAAAAAATGTTGGAGAAACTCAGTGGGTGAGGCAGCATCTATGGAGAAAAGGAGTAGGCAACGTTTCAGTTTGAAGAAGGGTCTCGACCCGAAATGTCGCCTACTGCTTTTCTCCATAGATGGTGCCTCACCCGCTGAGTTTCTCCAGCATTTTTTGTCTTTTTCCAGCATCAGCAGTTCCTTCTTAAACATATCCCTGTGACTGTGTGTTCCCTCCGCATGATCCAGTTTCATCCTATATCCCAAAGATTTGCGGATGAATTAGTCTCTGTAAATTGCCCCTAGTGTGTAGGAAGCCGATGAGAAATTGGGATAACACAGATCTAATGTGAACGGCTGATTGATGGTTGGCATGGATTCAGTGGGCTGAAGGGCCAGATTCCATGTTGTATCCCGAAACTAAACTAAAAGGATGATTCAACGAAAAATGGTTTGCCCTTGGTCATGGAATGTGCAAGAAATCTACAAAACATGAACATGGATCCCATGGTTACTTTATTAATGGCAGCATTTATTTAGCAAAGAAGACTTATCTAGCTTGGGCACGTACACAGTCTGAAATATAATCCTATCTCATAGGATACACTGTATGGAAAAGTGGTCCAAGCCAGAAGATCTATTTTAAGCATTTTAGCAAAATTGATTTGAAAGCCTGCAAGATTGATTTCACATACTTTAGTTTAATTTATTATTGTTATTTGTACAGCGAAAAGCTTTGTGTTGCATGCTATCCAGTCAGTGAAAAGACTGTACATGATACGATGAAGCTGTCCACAGTGAACAGATAAAAGATAAAGAAAATAGTGGTTGGTGCAAGATAAAGTCCAGTAAAGTCTGATTAAAGATTGTCTGAGTGTCTCCAATGAGCTAGATGGCAGGTCAGGACTGCTTTCTATTTGGGGATAGGATGATTCAGTTGCCTGATAACAGTTGGGAGAAAACTGTCCCTGAATCTGGAGATGTGTTTTTCCCACAATTCTGTACATCTTGCCTGATGGCTGAGGGTAGAATAGGAACTGGCATGAGACCCATCCTTGATTATAGTGGTGTACTTGTCGAGGCAGCGTGATGTGTAGATAAACGAGTCAATGGAAGAGAGGTTGGTCTGCGTGATGGTCTGGGCTACGTTCCCAACTCTTCCCAATTTCTTGCGGTTCTAGATGGAGCTGTTCCCAAGCCATGCTGTGATGCATTCCAATAAAATGCTTTCTGCCGTGCATCTGTAGAAGTTGGTGAGAGTTGTTGTGGACATGCCAAACTTCCTAAGCCTCCTAAGTCAGTTGAGGTGTTGGTGTGCTTTCTTGATCATTGCTTCGATATGGCTGGTCCAGGCCAAGTTGTTGGTGATATTTACTCATAAACACATTAACATCTCTACTTCAGCGTTGTCAATATGTGTGTACTGCTTCACCTCCTGAAGTCAATCACAAACTCCTTTGTCTTGCTGACATTGAGGGAAAGGTTGTTGTGCTGTCACTAGGTTACGAGGTTCTCAATCTCCTTCCTGTACTCCGTGTATTCTTTATTCAATATCCAGACCACTACAGAGGTGTCATCTGCAAATTTGTAAATTGAGTTGGATTTGTATTTGGCCGCACAGTCATGGGTGTACAAACAAGAGGGGTCGGAGGATGCATCCTTGTGGGCACCAGTGGTGAAGATTAACATAGAGGATGTCCCCTACCTTCACCGATTGTGGTCTGTTGGTCAGGAAATTGAGGATCCTTTGCAGAGGTGAATGCTGACTCCAAATTCCAAGAGTTTGGAAATGAGCTTGGATGGGATAATGGTATTGAAAGCAGAGCTGTAATCTATGAATGAAGTCTGACATAGGTGCTTCACATATCCAGGTGTTCCAGGGATGAGTGTAGGGCCATGGAGATGGTATCGGCCATGGACCTGTTGCCGTAGATCAAGGCTGCAAAGGATTGAAAGTGTGCCTTAACTTCATGACGGTGGATGGCAAGGCCACTGGACGATAGTTCTTCAGGCATGAGATCTTGGCACTGCGATGATAGTAGTCTTTGTGAAGCTGGTGGATACCTCAGAGCGATGTATGGAGAGATTAAAAATGTCCATGAACACTCCCGCTAGGTGGTTTGTGCATTTCCAGAGGACGTGGCCAGGGACTGTTGCTTTCCATGCGTTTATCCTCAGGAAGATTGATCTAACTCCTGCAACAGTGACCCCGGGACACTCATTGCCACGAATGACTTTCTGCACAAATTGCAGAAGCATAGAATTGCATTAAGTTTATCAAGTAAGGCTGCACTATCACCAGCCTGATTTTGCTTTGCACCCAGTATGGGTATTCTGGCCGTGCCACATCTGTGGTTGGCTGAATGATTGTACTGGGACTCTTGTTTGTCCCTGTATTGTCTCTTGGCATTCTTTATAGGCTTGTGAAGATTACAGTGAACTTTTTTGTACCGCTCGGAATTTGAATTGTATGCAGTGGTCCTGGCCTTCACCTGGGAATGTACCTCGAGGTTCATCCATGGTTCCAGTTGTGGAACACTCGGATTGTCTTTGTCTTCACACACTCCTCTACGCACTTGCTGATGAAGTCAGTCAAGGCAGTGACATACTCATTCAGGTTGGCTGCAGAATCCCAGAATATGGACCAGTCCACTGACTAAAAGCAGTCGCAAAGGGTGGCATCTGTGTCTGCTGACCAGCATTGAACAACACTCTGTACCAGATCTTCCTGCTTCAGTTTTTGTTTGTAGACAGTGAGTAGAAGCACAGCAAAGTGAACAGATTTCCCAAAATGTGGCAGAGGGTCAGAGTGTTTTTTTATTGATATGTAGCAATGGTCGAGGGTGTTCTGGCCCCTGGTGGGACAAGGGACATGCTGGTAGTACTTTGTTGTACGCCCCTGGTGTTGGCTTGATTGAAGTCTCCGGACACAACACCCAGGGCTTCAGGGCATTTAGTCTCAAGGCTGCAGTTCGTTCAGAGCAAGCTGATGTCCGCATGGGGGGGGGGGGGGGGGGGGTTCAGGGGGTGGGGGGGTGGATGTAGACTGCTGTCAGGATAGCGGAGGTGAATTCCCTCGGCAGGTAGTAGGGGTGGCACTTCACAGTCAGATATTCCAGGTCCAGGGAACATGAACTGGCCAGGACTGCTATGGGGTTGAAACGGGGTTTGCTGTCTCTCCCTTGGGGGGAATACGACTTTTTCGTCGTATCCCCCCTCTCTGCCTCCGTCTGCACTGAGGCCTAATGGCGGAGCTGGCGACCTCGGGACTCCGGAGGCAGCCTGTCAGGACTCGCCCTGGGCTCGCTCCCGTGAGGGCGGCCCAGCTCGGGGCTGGAACTGCGCTCCCGTGAGGACGGCCTGCCGAGGGGCCGAGACTCTCCCGTGAGGGGCTGTGGCACTCCCGTCGGAGTGGCCCAGCCCGAGGGTGGAACGGCACTCCCGTCGGAGTGGCCCAGCCCGAGGGAGGAACGGCACTCCCGTCGGAGTGGCCCAGCCCGAGGGTGGAACGGCACTCCCGTCGGAGTGGCTCAGCCCGAGGAGGAACGGCACTCCCATCAGAGTGGCCCAGCCCGAGGAGGAACGGCACTCTCGTCGGAGTGGCCCAGCTCAAGGGAGGAACGGCACTCCCGTCGGAGTGGCCCAGCCCGAGGAGGAACGGCACTCCCGTCAGAGTGGCCCAGCCCGAGGAGGAACGGCACTCTCGTCAGAGTGGCCCAGCTCGAGGGAGGAACGGCACTCACGTGAGGGCGATCCGGCTCGGGGCTGGAACGGTGCTCCGGTGGCTGGGACGGCGTTCTGGCGGCGGTGACCTGAGTCCTGGGTTCAGCCACGGGCCAGTGGCTGCGTACGCTGGACTGGAGGGCGGCAGCTTCGATCACCTGGGCCGCGGTGTTTGAGCCGGCCCGTTTGCGGGGTTCGGTGAGCCGCGGGACTGATTTACCATCGCCCGGTGGGGAATCGCCTCAGCGCAGAGGGAGAAGAGGAGGGAAGAGACTGCAGCCCTAAGATTTTTGCCTCCACCACAGTGAGGAGGTGCTTGGAGGACTCACTGTGGTGGTGTTAATTTGTGTTTATTGTTGTTATTATTGTATGATTGTATGTATGACTGCAGGCACGAAATTTCGTTCAGACCGTAAGGTCTGAATGACAATAAAGGCATTCAATTCAATCAATCAATTCAATTCAATGTCTCAACACCACGAGGTATTGATTAGAAAGCAGACACCGCTGCCTCTAACCTTGCCCGAAGATGCTGTATGGTGCATCGGTGAAGGGAGAAGCCCTCGGGATGAATGGCACAGTCAAGTCTGTCAGGGGTGAGGCATGTCTCTGTGAATCGGTATGCTTAGCAGTCTCTCACTTCTCTGAGGTAAGTCGTTCTAGCTTTAAGTTCATATGAAATGTGTATGAAGGAACTGCAGATGCAGGTTTAAACCAAAGATAGACACAAAATGCTGGAGTAATTCAGTGGGACAGGCAGATCTCTGGAGAGAAGCACTCTCAATTTGTTCAAATTACTCAGGAGATGTATTGCCTAATAAACAACCTGACATTCAAGCATTTGCTTCCGATTATCGGTGAGATATGAGTGGACTCTGGAAAGCATGAAGATAGACACAAAATGTTGGAGGTCCAAGAAGGGTCTCGACCCGAAACATCACCCATTCCTTCTCTCCAGAGATGCTGTCTGTCACGCTGAGTTACTCCAGCATTTTGTGTCTATCTTTAGCTTTAAGTTCATCCAGCTTGTGGGGTCAAGGAAAGAGCGTTCACGTCGCGGCCCTGTTTCAACCAATCTTTCCACCACCACGCACAAGACGCACAAGAAGCGCAAGACAGACACCATTGTGCAGATGCCGAGAAGTGTGTTCAGCTCTGGCTGAACAACTTCTAATCTTGTGTGTGGACTCGATAAGAAGAAGAAGTTCCAGCTTGTTTTCCTTAGACTGCACATTAGCCCGTCGTACACTCAGTCGGGGGGTCTTGAAACCGTGTTGTTTCAACCTCACTTGTAGGAATGTGTAGCTGTTGACAGAAACATAGAGCAATATGACTGTGGGTTATAAAACGCCACGATGAAGGTCAATAATTTCAGCAGCTCGACAGTAGAGATTGTCATCATTAGAAAAACACAGATCATCCTAGCATTGAGATTGGTTCCTTGACTAATAACACTTCCAGCTGTAACATTGTGGCCAACTCTATTGACTAAATTGTCTCATTTCGTTGTCTATAGTATAGAAATCCAATAATTGTTACTTCTACCATAGTTTGGAAACTGTATATCATCAGCTTTGGTTGTTGGTGCGATGCCAAGTACAATGCAGGGAATGGTACATGTTCACTCAGATCTCTCTCTCACAACGCCTTCAATAATACAGGGATGGTATGCCATTTACAGCAAAGAGCGAGTTCAACCAGTTCAAGTTGGCATCGGTTCATATATCCCAGAAATAAATTCTGTTCATCCAATAAAAACTGTTTAAAAATTCTTATACCTCGAATGAGTCATTTTAAACATTACATTTTCAGTTTATGTTTCAGCAAGAATTCAGTGATTTGTGGCTGAAATGTTATCCAGCCCAATGTGCAAATCCAGCTCTGTTTTTGCTGTTTAATATACATCTGCCCATGGGCAGCAGCTACACAAAGGGGCACCTCATACAGACAGTTGTGACTGCTGTAATCTTCACACTTTAGAGTAATAGTCATAGAGTGATACAGTGTGGAAACAGGCCCTTCGGCCCAACTTGCCCACACCGGCCAACATGTCCCAGCTACACTAGTCCCACCTGCCTACGCTAGGTCCATATCCCTCAAAATCTGTCCTATCCATATCTATCTAACTGTTTCTTAAACATTGGGATAGTCCCTGCCTCAACTACCTCCTCGGGGAGCTTGTTCCATACACCCACCACCCTTTGTGTGAATGTGGATGTACTGTACATCCTTATTGAACGAGCTTTGAACCCCTGGTTAAAAAGTAATGGTAGTGTGACGAACATAAGGAGCCTGAGATAATGGAATGTAGTGACGTACATTTCTGCTGCGGCTGATGGTTCGCAGCATCTGATAGACGGCCAACTTTAAGCTGCCAGGTCTGTTTTCAGTCCGTCTCATTCAGCACAATTGTAACGCCATCTGAAGGAACTAAGGAAGGTGTCCTTGGTGTGAAGACAGTAGTTTCTTTCCTCTTTGTCTTCAGGCACTGCAGGCCACGTGAATGACCAAGCCAATTAATCACTCTTATTACATCTCAGCGGGTGAGGCAGCATCTATGGAGCGTTTCCGGTCGAGACCCTTCTTCAGACTACTCAACCCGAAACGTTGCCTATTTCCTTTGCTCCATAGATGCTGCCTCACCCGCTGAGTTTCTCCAGCACTTTTGTCTGCCTTTGATTTTCCAGCATCTGCAGTTCCTTCTTAAACTGTTATTACATCTAATCGGATCATTCAACTGAAAAAAAGTTTGCACCCTGAAGAAGACAATGGGCATTAACTGCAACATATAGTAATTTGCTGTATTTTAGTACACCTTGTTTTAGAGATAGGGCATGGAAACTAGCCCTTTGGCCCACCGCGTCCACACCAATCATCGACCACCCGTTCAAACCAGTTATCCCTCTTGTGCATCCTCTGTCTACACATTAGGGGCAATTTACAGAGTCCAATTAATCTACAAACCTGCACGTCTTTGGGATGTGGGATGAAACCAGAGAAAACCCACACGGTCACAGGGAGAACGTACAAACTCCACACAGGCAGCACCGAAGGTCAGGATTGAACCAGGGTCTGTGGTGCTGCGAGTCTGCGGCTCTACCAGCTGCGCCGCAGTGCCGCCCCTATTACAAGTCCATTCCGATAGCATACCACTATACATGCTACAATCATTTGCAATATTTACTGCAATGTTGAAGGTCTGATTTAAGGCAATAAAGATACATTATGAGGATTGGCACGGTGCATGTTCCTTCTTGGCAACTTTTATACAGCAATTGTTTGATTAATGGACAATTATTTATTTCAAATTCAGTTTGGAATGTAACAAGCCATTATCTATAGACTGCTATAATAACTCAACAGAAATTTTTTTTTAATTTTCCCAAGAATGTTCACCAATGTTGCTTCATCAAAAATGCTGCATGCACTCTCTTCACAGAAGTTCAGTTTGGAGGTACAGCGCGGAAACAGACCCTTCAGCCCACCGAGTCTGCACCGACCAGCGGTCCCCGCACTATAACACTATCCTACATACACTAGGGACAATTTTATATTTATACCAAGCCAATTAACCTACAACCCTGCACGTCTTTGGAGTGTGGGAAGAAAGCGAAGATCTCGGAGAAAACCCACGTGGTCACGGGGAGAACGTGCAGACTCTGTACAGACAGCACCCGTAGTTGGAATGGAATCCGGGTCTGTGATGCTGTCAGTGCTGTAAGGCAGCAAATCTACCGCTGCACCACTGTGCTGCTCCTAGTGCTGTTAATGATGGAGTAGTGGCCAGAATGTTCCCTTTACACCAAAAACATCTTTTAAAATATAAATTACCAGACAAACTCCTCTGATTTGCCGTGCATTGTGCTTCCCTTAAATGTCAGTTCAAGAACCTTCAGTTCTGTCAAATTATTCAAAGGTTTATATTGAAGTGGAAGAAACTATTAAAATGTTTAGAAACCTAATGGTCCAATGAAAATATGTTTATTAGTCCATGTTGAAGATTTAACTAACGTAAATGCCTAGAAATTAGATTGTATGATTCCACAACTTACTGCACAGTTAAATTCAATTTCAATGAAAAATAAACCGTAATGGCAGTGAATTCCAAGCTCTGTGATTTTCTTGCAGGTTTTCTGTGTGTCCAGTGAACTAGTTTAGTTTAGGTTAGATTAGAGATACAGCGCGGAAACAGGCCCCAGGACCCACCGGGTCTGCACCGACCAGCCATCCCCGCATATTCCTTCTCTCCATAGATGCTGCCTCACCCGCTGAGTTTCTCCAGCATTTTTGTCTACCCGCATATTAACATCATCCTATACACACTGGGGACAATTTTTACAAGCCAATTTACCTACACGCTTTTACGTCTTAGGAGGGTGAGAGGAAACTGAAGATCTCGGAGAAAACTCAGGCAGTCACGGGGAGAACGTACAAACTCTACAGACAGCACCCGTAGTCAGGGTCACCGGCGCTCCAAGCAGTGTAAGGCAGCAACTGTACTGCTGCGCCACCGTGCCGCCCTGCTAATGCACAGAGGAGCCCAGACATGTGCTCTGGTGTGCTAAATTAATGCACAACAGTGAAAAACAAAAAAAAAATGAATTCAGGCCAAAGTCAAAGTCAGTCAATTTTATTTGTCACATGCACCCAAAGGTGCAGTGAAATGAATTTGCCAGCAGCGATACACTTAAAAAGAACACACAATACACAATAGAATTTAACACAAACATCCACCACAGCATTCCAATTTAACACAAACATCCACCCCCCAAAAAAAAAAAAAACGATCTCTCTCCCTGACAGAAGGCAGCAACCTCTCCTCGTCGGAGGATGAGGCGAACGGGAAACCCCACAAGAAGAAAACCGGGGAGGAAAGGAGAAGGTCCAGGCCGATTGTACACCTGCACCAGGAGACCGAGAGCAGAGCAGCGGTCGAGGGGCTCCAGCCCCAGGACATCGGGAGCAGAGCAGCGATCGAGGGGCTCCAGCCTCAGGGCATCGGGAGCAGAGCAGTGGTCGAGGGGCTCCAGCCCCAGGGCATCGGGAGCAGTGCAGCGGTCGAGGGGCTCCAGCCCCAGGGCATCGGGAGCAGAGCAGCGGTCGAGGGGCTCCAGCCCCAGGGCATCGGGAGCAGTGCAGCGGTCGAGGGGCTCCAGTCCCAGGGCATCGGGAGCAGTGCAGCGGTCGTTGGGCCCCAGGGCATCGACAGCAGTGCAGTGGCAGTTGGGCCCCAGCTCCGGGCAACCGGGAGCATCATAGCGGCCGATGGGCCCCAGCTCCGGGCAACCGGGAGTAGTGCAGCGGCCAATGGGCCTCAGCTCCGAGTTTCCGGGAGCAGTAAGCCTGTCACCGTGCCCCAGCCACGAGAGACGGGGGAAGCGGCGCACCCAGAAGGGGGTAAAACGAGCAGCCCCCCCCCAACGATACCTCGGGTTACGACACGGGAAACCCAACCCGTTGAGGAGGCCGGGTACCTGAGCCCAGGAAAGGTGAGGCAATTCACCGAAGCGGTGGGCATGAGGGAGCAGGAAAATGGCCAGTGACTCTAAAGGACAATGGAGCTCAAACTGGCATCCTTAAACGTGCGCAGTGTGAAGAGCACTGCGCGATGTGTTAATGCCTTACAGTACCTGGCCAAGGTCAAGGCAGATGTGACTTTTCTCCAGGAGTGCGGGTTGCCACACCTCCGCTGCTATCGGAGGTGGTCGCGATGGTGGCCCCACGGACTGTCGGTGTGGTCGGGGGGCAATGATTGTCGTGCTTCCAGCCTGGGGATCTTGCTGCGGGGAGGGAACTTCGCCATCACTGAGGTCAGGGAGGTGGTTGCGGGGCGTCTCCTCGTGGTGGATGTTATGTACCGTGGTTCTCCGCTCCGGCTGATTAATGTGTATGCCCCACCCGTGCGGAGCGAGCGGCTGGCCTTTCTCCAGCAGCTCCCAGTGCTGTTGGCCATGTCCCGGTAGCTCGTTCTGGCCGGTGACTTCAACTGCATCATTGATGCGGCTGGACGATCCGGCAGTGCCGACAACAGACTGGACAGCACGTCCAAGTTCCTGATGGAAACGGTAAAAGGCGCAAAGCTGCACGACGCCTTCAGCGACATTGCAGGCGGGTCCCAACCGCGGTTCACCTGGTCGAGATCGGACGGTTCAGCCCGATCCCGGATAGACTTCGTCTTCACCACGAAGGCCGTCACGGTGAGACACACCGACCTCACGCCGGTGTTCTTCTCTGACCACTGCCTCCTTCAGGCTTCCTGTCACCTACAGGAGGACCGGAAGGCAGGCAGAGGGACGTGGAAGTTAAATGTGAAGCTGTTGACCCCAGAGAACGTTGAGGAGCAAAAGAGGGACTACGCACGTTGGAGAACGGTGAGGCCCCTCTTTGACTCCCCGACACTCTGGTGGGAAGCAACCAAGGAGAACATTAAGAGGTTCTTCATAGTCAAAGGGGTTCAGAGAGCAAGACAGAGTCAGAAGGAATTGTGCCAACTCCAGACAGAATTGCAACAACTGCTCCTTCTGCAGTCGAGGGGGGTGGATGTGAGGGAGGAACTTAGAGAGGTGAAGGACCGGCAAGCTCGGCTCTTTACCTCTGAATCCTCCAAGATCATCTTCCGATCCAGGGTCCGCCATGTGGAGCAGGATGAGACGTGCTCACGTTTCTTCTTCCATAAGGTTCACAGGGGGAGCTCTGTGATCAACAGCCTTAGGGAGGAGGACGGCTCGGTAGCATCCTCGCAGACAGACATGATGAGGGTCTGCAAATCCTTTTACTCGGAATTGTATGACAGAAAGTCCACAGACAGCACCGCCTCACAGAACTTCCTGTCCTCTATCACGGAGGTCTTGGAGGACAGCAAGCAGGAGAGTCTGGACCAACCACTGACCCTAGAGGAGCTGACTGGCTCCATCCGCTCCTTTGACTCGAGTAAAATTCCCGGAAGCGATGGCTTACCGGCCGAGTTGTATTCGGCTCTGTGGGACTGGGTGGGCCCGGACCTGCTGGAAGTGTACAACGACATGCTTCTAGCTGGCAGCATGTCAAGACTCCATGAGGAAGGGCAGCATCACCCTAATCTACAAGCAGAAGGGGGAGAGGAAGGATATAAAGAATTGGAGACCCATAACATTGTTGAATGTAGATTACAAGATCCTGTCTAAGGCCATCGCCAACCGGGTCAAGTCTGCTCTGGGACGGGTGATCCACCCGGACCAAACCTGTGCTGTACCTGGCAGGAAAATCTCAGACAGCCTAGCGCTGCTGAGAGATACCATCGCCTACGTGCAGGACAGACAGGTGGATGCCTGCCTAGTCAGCTTGGACCAGGAGAAGGCCTTCGACAGGATATCGCACACGTACATGAGGGACATGCTCTCCAAAATGGGTTTTGGGGAGGGAATCCGAAATTGGATCAAACTGCTCTACACCAATATCCGTAGTGCAGTCCAAATCAATGGGTGGGAATCAGACAGTTTCCCTGTAAGGTCTGGAGTCAGGCAGGGTTGCCCTCTCTCTCCTGTCTTGTTTGTCTGCTGTATTGAACCTTTTGCCGAGTCCATCAGGAAGGATGCGAGCATAAGAGGAGTGACATTGCCAGGCAGTGGGGGCATTCAAATCAAAACCTCCCTGTACATGAACGATGTCGCCGTCTTCTGCTCGGATCCAAGGTCGGTCCGCAGATTGATCAGCATCTGTGACCAGTTTGAGTCGGCCACGGGAGCCAGGGTGAACCGCAGGAAGAGCGAGGCCATGCTCTTTGGCAACTGGCCCGACCGATCTTCCATCCCCTTCACCAACAAGCCTGACTTCTTGAAGGTGCTGGGGATCTGGTTTGGGGGGGCTGAGTCGAGTAACAAGAATTGGCTGGAGCGGATAGCCAAGGTGGGGAGGAAGCTGGAGCTGTGGAGGCAACGCTCCCTCTCCATAACCGGGAAAAATTTGGTCATCAGGTGTGAGGTGCTCTCGGGTCTGCTGTACTTGGCACAAGTGTGGCCTGTCCCTCCCTCCTACGCCACGGGGATTACCCGGGCCGTCTTCCAGTTCATCTGGGGGTCGAGGATGGACCGGGTGCGACGGGTCACCATGTACAAGTCGGCAGACAACGGGGGTAAAAGCGTGCCCAACGTCGCCCTCATCCTGATGGCCACCTTTGTGTGTGGCTGCATCAGGCGGAGTGTAGAGCCAAGGCACGTGGGCACTAAGTGCCACTACCTGCTGAGGTTCTACCTGTCCCCGGTGTTGCGAAGGATGGGCCTGGCGCAGATGCCACGCAATGTGCCAGTCAGCTGGACATTGCCGCCCCATCTGTCGTCTGCTGAAAGGTTCTTCCGGACCAACACCTTTGACCACATGTCCATCGGGCAGTGGTCAGCACGGAATGTCCTGCAGGCACTGCAGGGAAAGGACTCGATGGATCCGGTGGCGTGGTTCCCAGAGCAGACTGCCCAGCTTGTCTGGCAAAATGCCTCATCGCCAGAACTGACCAACAAGCACCAAGACCTGGCTTGGCTGGCGGTGAGGGGAGCCCTCCCAGTCAGATCCTTCCTGCACCGTCGGAACCTCACTACCAGCGCACGCTGCCCCCGGGACGGTTGCTATGGAGAGGAGACGGTTGCCCACCTCTTTGCAGAGTGTGGATTTGCAAAACGAGTCTGGAGAGGTATGAAAGGGTCCCTGGAACGTTTTATCCCGAACAGCTCCGTCACAGAGGACTCTGTGATTTACGGACTGTTCCCAGGGACACATTCAGAGACTGACATCGAGTGCTGCTGGAGGGTCATCAACTCGGTGAAAGACGCTCTTTGGTCTGCCCGAGCGTTGTTCACCACCCAGCAGAGCGAGATGTCCGTCAGGGAATGTTGCCGACTGACCCACTGCAGACTGCAGGAGTACGTGCTAAGGGACTCGCTGAAGCTTGGTGCAGCCAACGCCAAGGCTCGGTGGGGGAGGGCCACAGTCTAGGGTCCTTCCGCTGCTGGACATGGGGGGCACGGTATGGTGGAGATGCCCCTCAAATTAAATTAAGGGAAGGTATCCCACGCCAGGGGGCCACATGAGTGGCACGGGTGGGGGACATTTTTTGTGGAACTTGAAATGTCAGATGGAAATTTTCGCACTGTGTACACATTGTATATATTTATTACTTGGACAGGGGCCACAGAGTGGCACTGGTAGGGGACTGTTTGGTGAAATTTGACTTTAAAAAAAAAAAAAAAAAAAAAATCCACCACAGCATTCTTCACTGTGTGGAAGGCAGCAAAGTTCAGTCAGTTCTCCTCCTTGTTCACCCGTGGTCGGGGCCATCAACCCTCCGTAGTCGCTGCAACGGACAGCCCGATATACAGGCCCTCTTGTCAGGATGATCAAACCTCCGACGTCGGGATGGTCAAACACACTAGAGTGCCCGAATCGGCACTTTCCTACCAGAGACCACGGCTTCAGGATGTTATAGGCCACAGGCCGGCGGTCGGAGCTCTTCTCTGGTGATCCCCGGCGAGGCATCCCAGGTTCCAGATTGTAAGTCCATGCCACGCCCGCGGCTAGAAGCTCCGCAGGCCACAGCTCCATGATGCCAAAGTCACCAGGCCAGCAATTGGAGCACTCCTCTCTGGTGACCCCCGGCAAGGGTTCGCCCGCTCCGTGATAGAAAAGTCCACGCTGCGCCCGCTGCTGAAGCTCTGGGCCCGACTCCAGGAAAGGCCGCTCCAATCCAAGCTGTTAGGCAACGAGGGAGGCGAGCAAAAACGGTTCCCCCTTTTCCCTCCCCACCACCCCCCACACAAGACACATCAAGAGATACCTAAACTAACATTTAGACGCACAAAAACCCCCCCAAAAAGTAAAAATAACGAACACGCTGCTGGCAGGGCAGCCGACTCGCAGCGTCCCCACCGACCACGGCGGTCTTAAAACAAAGCCTGGGAATGTTCAACAGATCAAACAACATCTGTGAAGAGGGAAACACGGTTAACATCATCAACCTGAAATGTTGACTCCATTTCTTACCTGCTGAATGTATCTAACATGCTTTGCGTTTGCTTTGGGGTGGAGCAGTGGCGCAGCTGGTGGCAGATTCCCTGCGAGCAGCGTACATAGCTGGTACAACTGTTATTACATCTAATCGGATCATTCATCTGAATAAAAGTTTGCACCCTGAAGAAGACAATGGGCATTAACTGCAACAGATAGTAATTTGCTGTATTTTAGTACACCTTGTTTTAGAGATAGGGCATGGAAACTAGCCCTTTGGCCCACCGCGTCCACACCAAACATCGACCACCCATTCAAACCAGTTATCCCTCTTGTGCATCCTCTGTCTACACATTAGGGGCAATTTACAGAGGCCAATTAATCTACAAACCTGCACGTCTTTGGGATGTGGGATGAAACCAGAGAAAACCCACACGGTCACAGGGAGAACGTACAAACTCCACACAGGCAGCACTGAAGGTCAGGATTGAACCGGGGTCTGTGGTGCTGCGATGTCTGCGGCTCTACCAGCTGCGCCACAGTGCCGCCCCTATTACAAGTCCATTCCGATAGCATACCACTATACATGCTACAATCATTTGCAATATTTACTGCAATGTTGAAGGTCTGATTTAAGGCAATAAAGATACATTATGAGGATTGGCACGGTGCATGTTCCTTCTTGGCAACTTTTATACAGCAATTATTTGATTAATGGACAATTATTTATTTCAAATTCAGTTTGGAATTTAACAAGCCATTATCTGTAGACTGCTATAATAACTCAACAGAATTTTTTTTTTTAATTTTCCCAAGAATGTTCACCAATGTTGCTTCATCAAAAATGCTGCATGCACTCTCTTCACAGAAGTTCAGTTTGGAGGTACAGCGCGGAAACAGACCCTTCAGCCCACCGGGTCCGCACCGACCAGCGATCCCCGGACTATAACACTATCCTACCTACACTAGGGACAATTTTATATTTATACCAAGCCAATTAACCTACAACCCTGCACGTCTTTGGAGTGTGGGAAGAAAGCGAAGATCTCGGAGAAAACCCACGTGGTCACGGGGGAGAACGTGCAAACTCTGTACAGACAGCACCCGTAGTTGGAATGGAACCCGGGTCTGTGATGCTGTCAGTGCTGTAAGGCAGCAAATCTACCGCTGCGCCACTCTGCTGCCCCTAGTGCTGTTAATGATGGAGTAGTGGCCAGAATGTTCCCTTTACACCAAAAACATAATTTAAAATATAAATTACCAGACAAACTCCTCTGATTTGCCATGCATTGTGCTTCCCTTAAATGTCAGTTCAAGAACCTTCAGTTCTGTCAAATTGTTCAAAGGTTTATATTGAAGTGGAAGAAACTATTAAAATGTTTAGAAACCTAATGGTCCAATGAAAATATGTTATTAGTCCATGTTGAAGATTTAACTAACGTAAATGCCTAGAAATTAGATTGTATGATTCCACAACTTACTGCACAGTTAAATTCAATTTCAATGAAAAATAAATCGTAATGGCAGTGAATTCCAAGCTCTGTGATTTTCTTGCAGGTTTTTTGTGTGTCCAGTGAACTAGTTTAGTTTAGGTTAGATTAGAGATACAGCGCGGAAACAGGCCCCAGGACCCACCGGGTCTGCGCCGACCAGCCATCCCTGCATATTCCGTCTCTCCATAGATGCTGCCTCACCCGCTGAGTTTCTCCAGCATTTTTGTCTACCCGCATATTAACATCATCCTATACACACTAGGGACAATTTTTACAAGCCAATTTACCTACACGCTTTTACGTCTTTGGAGGGTGAGAGGAAACCGAAGATCTCGGAGAAAACTCAGGCAGTCACGGGGAGAACGTACAAACTCTACAGACAGCACCCGTAGTCAGGGTCGCCGGCGCTCCAAGCAGTGTAAGGCAGCAACTGTACTGCTGCGCCACCGTACCGCCCTGCTAATGCACAGAGGAGCCCAGACATGTGCCCTGGTGTGCTAAATTAATGCACAACAGTGAAAAAAAAAAAAAAAACTGAATTCAGGCCAAAGTCAAAGTCAGTCAATTTTATTTGTCACATGCACCCAAAGGTGCAGTGAAATGAATTTGCCAGCAGCGATACACTTAAAAGAACACACAATACACAATAGAATTTAACACAAACATCCACCACAGCATTCTTCACTGTGTGGAAGGCAACAAAGTTCAGTCAGTTCTCCTCCTTGTTCACCCGTGGTCAGGGCCATCAACCCTCCGTAGTCGCTGCAACGGACAGCCCGATGTACAGGCCCTCTTGTCAGGATGATCAAACCTCCGACGTCGGGACGGTCAAACACACTCCGCGGCTGGAGTGCCCGAATCGGCACTCTCCTACCAGAGACCACGGCTTCAGGATGTTATAAGCCACAGGCCGGCGGTCGGAGCTCTTCTCGGTGATCCCCGGCGAGGGATCCCAGGTTCCAGATGGTAAGTCCATGCCACGCCCGCGGCTAGAAGCTCCGCAGACCACAGCTCCATGATGCCAAAGTCACCAGGCCAGCAATTGGAGCACTCCTCTCTGGCGACCCCCGGCAAGGGTTCGCCCACTCCGTGATAGAAAAGTCCACGCTGCGCCCGCTGCTGAAGCTCTGGGCCCGACTCCAGGAAAGGCCGCTCCAATCCAAGCTGTTAGGCAACGAGGGAGGCGAGCGAAAGCGGTTCCCCCTTTTCCCTCCCCACCACCCCCCACACAAGACACATCAAGAGACACCTAAACTAACATTTAGACACACAAAAAAAAAAAAAAAGTAAAATAACGAACACGCTGCTGGCAGGGCAGCCGACTCGCTGCGCCCCCACCGACCAAGGCAGTCTTAAAACAAAGCCAGGGCATGTTCAACAGATCAAACAACATCTGTGAAGAGGGAAACACGGTTAACATCATCAACCTGAAATGTTGACTCCATTTCTTACCTGCTGAATGTATCAACATGCTTTGCGTTTGCTTTGGGGTGGAGCAGTGGCGCAGCTGGTGGCAGATTCCCTGCGAGCAGCGTACATAGCTGGTTCTCACTGCCAGGTACAAACCACACCTAATAAAGACTTTGTTCCGTGGAGCACAGGAGACTAAGCAGTGATTATATAAGGTGTGCAGAAATAGGCCATAACGCCGGGTCACTACTATATATTACTCTTTGTGGTTAAGGAAAATGAGTAGAAAACTAGCAAGATTATGGCTCAGGTTATTGACATGGTGTATTGGCTGCAGCACAGAACGCCATAGGAGATCCCTTTTCCCCTGTGGCTATCAAACTGTACAACTCCTCCCCCTTCTGTCGTGGGATAGACTGACTCCCCCCTCCCCAATCTCTGGACATCCCCAGTCCTGGACTTTCCACTTGTCACTTTAATTTCATGTTTCATGTATCTGGTTGTGTGTTTATGACTGTTGGCAGATCAACTTCCCTCCTGGGATAAATAAAGTTCTGTCGTATCGTATCTCCTCATTTAAGGAATGATGTAAATGTGTTTGAAGCAGTTTACAAATGTTTACTAGAGTAACATGTGGGATGGGTGGATCAGCCCATTCTTGTATCCACTGTAGCTTAGAAGCGTGAGTGGTAATTGAAACATATAGGATCCTGGGGCTTCTGGCAGAGATGTGATGAAAGTGTTTCCTCTTGGGGAAGCTGTTTAAGTGTTTAAGAGTGTTGATAGACACAAAAAGCTGGAGTATCTCAGCGGGACAGGCAGCATCTCTGGAGAGAAGGAATAGGTGACGTTTCGAGTTGAGATCCTTCTTTAAGAGTGTTGAAACATTTTTTGCTCTCAGTAAATGTTGTCACTAAAGCCCCTGTCCCAATTTTCCGAGTTACTCACGAATTCTCCCGAGTTTTCCCCTTGATTCAAACTCAGCGAATGTCCGTAGCGAGTCTGTAAGAGTCAGTAGATATTTCATAGCAGCTCGTAATGCCAGCCGTAGGTACTCGGGGCATCAGGTAAGTCGGGACGTTTTTTCAGCATGTTGAAAAATGTCCACGAGTAAAAAAAATAGCCCCGAGTATCTACGGGTGGCATCTCCGAGTTTGAATCAAGGAGAATTTGTGAGTCACTCGGGAAAGAGTGACAGGGGCTTAAGTCTGTTTTACAAAAGTTGGTGGAAGTCGAGTCTTTAAATATTTTTCATCTAAGGTAGATAAGCTTTTGATAATCCTGCGTGTGAACAGTGAGTAGGCAAAAACGCAGAGATGGAGTTTACAATCAGGCATGAAGTGCTGGAATTAAACTGGGTGGCATAATGGCACAGCGGTAGAACTGCTGTCTCATTGCACCACAGACCCAGGTTCCATCCTGACCTCAGGTGCTGTCTGTGTGGGGTTTGCACGTTCTCCCCATGACCGCATGTTTTCCTAAGGGTGCTCCTATTTCCTCCCACATCTACAAGACGTGCGGTTTTGTAGCTTAATTGGCTTCTATAACATTGCCCCTAGTGTGTAAAGAGTGGATGAGAAAGTGGGAGAAAATAAAACTAGTGTGATCGATGGTCAGCGTGAAATCAGTGGGTTGAAGGGCCTATTTCCATGTTGTATCTCTCTATCGATTCAATCAATTGGATTGGAGACACCCTAGCTTGGAATTTCACCCTATGCCCTTGCCTGCACTTAACATGGGCCACTCATGCAGAAGGAGGTCTTTGCAACTCTTGCAAGATTTGTTTTGTTATTACTGAGGGGATCGACTCTTCAGAAACTCCGATTCAACCGTGTCTGGGGCTGGGAATCCCTTTCAGTCAGATTCCCCACCAGCAATGTGCTTAGCTGCCACGTACAACCCATCTCAGCAATCCTTACTGAAGCCCTTGGCCAACCATTGATCTGATGGCACAAAGATCCCATCGGTGCTCATGTTGTCGACCTCCCTGTGGTGAGCCCTGTCAACTGACCTCAGCCAGGCGAACGACAACAGAGACAGCAGCAGTGCCGCAGCTTGGCGCCAACCTGGAGCATGCGCCCTTTTTAGGGCGGGCACCTCCGGAGGTCGAACTGGATAGCATCACCCTGCTGCAGCTGAATTCTGCTGCCTCAAACACAAGAAGAAGAATGATCCCATCGCCCACTAACCTGCTGATGCAACAATCGCGACAACTACCTGATCCCCTCCAAATGATCTTCAGCAGCCCACCCTCATGTTTGCCTCTAACTACACTTCCATTCTCACAAACATCTCACCAGAACCAGGCCTCCCTCCCCAAAAACACCCATCCCTCCTCCCACATCCCCTGTGAAGTGTTCCCACCCTAGACATGCCTCGTTCCTTTCATACATCCAGTGACAGTGCACAAAGAACGGGTCTTTCTTGGTGTGAGGTTGGTTGGGTGGTTCAGGATAACTTGCCTCTTCTGTGCGACTGGATTTTCCAACAGATCAATATGCTAATTTGCTATTTATATTATTAAACAGGTTTTGATGCCAGTGACTGGCCAACAGTGCAATAATTGGATGGGTATTACACGTATTATACTATTAAAAGTTAGCGAATATGAGTAGGAAGTGAGATTGAAATGAATGTCACAGTGTATTATATTTACGTTACTCTGTTGGGGCTCATGTTGTCGACCTCCCCGTGGTGAACCCTGTCAACTGACCTCAGACAGGCGAATGCCAACAAACAGAGGCAGCAGCAGAAATGCAGCATCAGTCGCCGCAGCTTGTTGTCTTGCCCTCTTGCGCTCTTAGGGCGGGCACCTACAGATGTCGAACAGGATGGCATCACCCTGCTGCAGACTTCTGCTGCCTCAAACACAAGAAGAAGAAGACATATTCTGTTGTGCTGCTGCAAATAAGAATTTCATTCCTCATCCGCAATAACGACGACCAGGCATATAGAGAGGAGGTGGAACAGCTCGTGAGCTGGTGCAGCAGGAACAACCTTCTCCTAAATGTGAACAAAACCAAGGAGATTGTCGTCGATTTCAGAAGGAAAATTCAGCCCAGTCACACTCCACTTTGCATCAACAACTCAGCAGTGGAGCAGGTGAAAAAGATCAAGTTCCTGGGGGTGCATATAACGGACACCTTAAACTGGTCCACAAACATTACATCTCTGGCAAAACGGGCACAGCAGCGGTTGTACTTCCTCCGCAGGTTGAGAAGTTTACACCTCCACCCTCCCATCCTCGCCACCTTCTACAGAAGCACAATTGAGTCGGTCATGACCAGCTGCATCTCTACGTGGTGTGGCAGCTGTACAGCTGCGGACTGGAAGTGCCTTCAGAGAGTGGTGAGGACAGCGGAAAAAATCATTGGGACTTCTCTTCCTTCAATCATGGACATGGGGTACAAGCACTGTCTGATTAGAGCTAAGGGCATTACCAGAGCACCCACACACCCACAATTCGGACTGTTTATACTGCTTAACTCTGGAGGAGGTACCGCAGCATGAAGAGCGGGACAACCAGGTTCTGCAACAGCTTCATCCCCCAGGCCATAAGATTACTGAACAATCAAAAAAACCGAGGCTAGAACTTTTAAAATATCGACACTTTTTTTAAAAAAAAACTTTTTATATATATTTATTTTACAGAAACATGCACATGAGGCATTTTTATGGACGCACCTAGCACTTTTACTTTTACTATTTACCTGATTGGAGAGTCAAATGCAACGAAATTTCGTTCAAGGTGCACTGTGTCTAGGTGTATATCTGAATGACAATAAAGTTTTCATTCATTCATTCATTCATTCATTCTTGTGTGCTAACCAGTCAGCGGAAAGACAATGCGTGGTTAATCTTAATATTCATAGAAAAAGACTAAGAAAATGTCCTCTGAATAGTAATATTGTATCTAGAAACCAACACGAAGCTGAAGAATTTACTTAATAGTTTTCCAGTGGTCTCTAATTGCAAAAAAAAGCATCCAATAAAAGAACCAAAGTATATTAACAATTTACCCGTATTTCCCAGCAATGAAGACGCTATTTTTTACCCAAAAATAAGGCACGAAAATGTACCTGTGTTTGGAGGCCGAAGGTTAGGTAGTTAGTCCTGGGGATGCGAGGGATCTGGGAACTGCAGCCAGTCCCGGGGCACGCAGGCGATGTTGTCAACCCCTAGACTAAACCAAACCCTTGATCCTGACCAGCCATACTTTTTTCAAAATTTAGCAACTTAAATTGGGGGTGCGTCTTCGATGCAGATGCGTCTTCATTGGCGGGAAATACGGTACTCGCAATTTCAAGTCATTTGCTAAGAATAGGCTTGAGCGGACAGTCATGTCTTTAAGCAGAAATGACGACCATCTATCGTTATCGAGGCGGGGGTCACTTCTAAAATAAAGCTACTGCAAAAGCAATGGCACGATTATTGATTGTGCATGCCTGGTATTCATTCTGCAACCAGAAAGCAATGGAACCAAATCACCCTTTGTGCATCACCAGGGTTCAGTTCCACAGTAACTAAAGCAGAAGACCAAGATTGCCAAGAGCAAAAATCAGTTTCTCCTGTTTTCTCCCACCTCTCCCCTCCACGCATCACACCAATGAAATGTACTGGCCTGCAGTCAATTTTTTACAGAGTTCATTACTCTTGTTTCAACATGCTGTGTGACTAAGAATCTTTAGAATAAATAAGTTGAAGTCTGATGACTCAGAGTTAATGTTTCCATTCTGGAATTCCAAACAAGAAAGAGGAAAGATTCCATACTGGCCAGGGCTAATGTTGTTTCTAACTTCAGCCAGCAGTTACGTGAGAGATTGGTGGCAGTGCATAAGACCATAAGACATAGGAGCAGAATGAGGCCATTCGGCCCATCGCCTGCTCTGCCATTCAATCATGGTTGATCTATTTTTCCTTCTCAATCCCATTCTCGTGCCTTCTCTCCATAACCTTTGACACCCTTACTAATCAAGAACCTATAACCCTTAGAAATACTCAATGACTTGACCTCCACAGTCACCTGTGACAATGAATTCCACAGATTCACCACCCTCTGGCTAAAGGAATTCCCCCCTCATCTCCATTCTAAAGGTATGTCCTTTTATTCTGAGGATGTGCCTTCATTTCATAGATTCTCCCACTACAGGGTACTAGAAACATTCTCCTGGCACCCACTCTATCTGTCTGTCTGCCAATCTTCTATCCACAATGAGGTCTCCCCTCATCCTTCTAAACTCCAGTGAGTACAGGACCAGACACTTCAAATACTCCTCAAACGTTAACCCAATCGGGATCATTCTCGTAAACCTCCCCTGTACCCTCTGCTACGCCAGGGCACCTTTCCTCAGATATGGGGCCCAATAGCCTCCTTTTGCTCTGGTATTTTATTTCATTCTCATGTTCAAACTATAATGTTTTATTATTAATGTTTAATGTTTCATGTGACATTCTTAATTGTTACTATATGTCGTGTTTGTTACTTGCGAGCAGAGCACCAAGGCAAATTCCTTGTATGTGCACCTACTTGGCCAATAAACTTATTCATTCATTCAGTCAAAAGTGATCAAAATGTTCCAAATGTGGCCAGACCAGCACCTTACGTGCATCCTTTTATATTCTAGTCCTCTTGAAATAACATTGCATTTGCCTTCCTTGCCACCAATTCAACCAGCAGATTAACTTTTAGTAAATCCTGCGCCAGCACTCACAAGTCCCTTTGCATCTCTGATTTCTGAATTCTCTCCCTATCTAGAAAATAGTCTTTGCCTTTATTCCATCTACCAAAGTGAATTACCGTACACTTTGCTATGCTGTATTCCATCTGCCACTTCTATGCCTCCTCTCCCGACCTGTCCAAGACTTCCTGCTTCCTCCTACTAGCCCCTCTAACTACCTTCGCATCTTCCACAAACTTGAACACAAAGTCAACAATTCCATCCTTCAAATAATTAATGTATAACATGAAAAGTAGCCGACCCAACTCCGACTCGAACGGCCACCACTGGCCACCAACAGACAAACAGAAACCCCCCATTTCTTCTCACTCTTTGGCTTCTGCCAGTCAGCCAATCTTCTATCCATGCTAGTACCTTGCCTCGAATACCATGGCCTCATATCTTCAGCAGCCTCGTGGGTGGCACCTTATTAAAGGCCTACTGAAAATCCAAGTAAACAACATCCTTTGACTTCCCTGCTTGTTACTTCTTCCAGAAATCCCAACAGATTTGGCAGGCAAGATCTCCCCTTCACAAAACCATGCTGACTTTGGTCAATTTTACCATGTGCTTCCAAGTATTGTGAAACTTCATCCTTAGTAATTGACTAAATTTTTACCAACCACTGAAAACTGGGTAATCGGCCTATAGTTTCCTTTCCTTGCCTTGCCCCTTCTTAAACAGTGGAGATATATTGACAATTTTCCAGTCCCCTGGAGCCATTCCTGATTCTTGTGACTCATGAAAGATCACAACTAATGCCGCCACAATCTTTACAGCTACCTCTTTCAGAACCCAGGGGTGTCGTCCATTTGGTCAAGGTGACGGATCCACATTCAGACCTTTCAACTTCCCAAGCACCTTCTCCTCGGTGATAGCGACTGCACTCACTTCTGCCCCCTGACTCTCCTGAATTTCTGGCAAGGTGTCATCTGTTGTGAAGACTGATGCAAAAACATATTACATTCTTCCGCTATTTCTTTGTTCCCCATTGCTCATTCTCCAGCATCATTTTCCAGCAGTCCATTGTCCACACCGCCCTCTCTTTTACTCTTTATGTATCTTAACAAACCTTAGGTATCCTCTTTTATATTATTGGCTAGTTTACCTTCTAATGTCATCTTTGCTCTCCCACTTACTCTTTAAGTTGCCGTCTGTTTGTTTTTTAAGTCTTCCTAATCCTTTAGCTTCCTGCTAATCTTTGCCATATTATATGCTTTCTCTTTTCCCTTTATGTTGTTAATCTTGGCCAAATTAGAGAGGTTAGGACTTCAAAATGGGGTAAAAGCTTCAGGGCTGCTGGGAGATTGGTCAATTTGGAATTGCTCTCTGCAGAGCTGGGACAAGCTGCGGAGTGGTGCCAGTGTGTCTAGAGCCTAGATACAATTTGCAAAAAAAGAATAACATCTGCAGACCCTGTCAATTAGGTGCAAAATGCATAGAATGGATTGGATGGCTGCAAACCAGACGTACACCTTTTAAATAATGATAAATAATGTTGCAGAGTTCAACTTTGCCGAGTGTTGATTGGATGAGGTACTGAGCCTTGTCTGGGTTTCTTGCAGATCAGGGTAAATATTTCTAAGTTGGCTTCCTTGTGAAGTCCAGTTTGGAGACAATGTATTGAGCTGCTGTATTATTGGGTTGGGGAAATGTCTGCTATGTATGGGGTTAATTGATATCTGTAATTGGATTGATCAGAGACCACCCCCATGTGGTTCGGCCCCTCGAGGTCCCGGCACATATAAAAGTTCGCTACCACGAGGATCAGGGTCGATCTTCTGGGAGAGCGCTTGGGATTGCGTGACATTCTGGAGTGTCTCTGTCTGAGCAAGGACTAGAGGGCTTGAACAGGCAGATACAAGGATCGAACCCGCAGTGGGATAGGTACAATAGTTGAACTGTAATGCGCTTTTGTTAAAATAAAATTTAGTTGTTTCAAGTGCTTGATTCAGTGTTTTTACTGAAACTAGACTGGGGAAAGCTTAGAAACGAGCATTGTCCTTGACTTCCTTTGTCAGCTATGGTTGTCCCATTCTCCCCTTACTATGCTTCTTCCTGCAGGTTGTAGATCATGTAGATCAACAACCAAGGCTTCTACAATTCTTAAATGCATGGATTTTTGACAATTATGGATAAAATACACTTTTGTACATTTGTCTGAATCTAGGAGATTGTACTGCTGCTGCAAACAACACTTTCATGGTACCTGTACCCCATAAGATCATATGATAGGAGAAAAAATAGGCCATTCGGCCCATCAAGTCTACTCCGCCATTCAATCATGGCTGATCTATCTCTCCCTCCTAACCCAATCTCCTGCCTTCTCCCTATAAACTCTGACACCTGTACTAATCAAGAATCTATCTCTCTCTGCCTTAAAAATATCCATTGATGGCCTCCACAGCCTTCTGCGGCAATGAATTCCACAGATTCACCACCTCTAAAGAAATTCTTCCTCGTCTCTATCCTAAAAGAATGTCTTTTAATTCTGAGGCCATGACCTCTGGTCCTAGACAGACTCTCTCTACATCCACTCTATCTAGGTCTTTCACTATTCTGTACATTTCAATGAGGTCCCGCCTCATTGTTCTAAACTCCAGCGAGTACAGGCCCAGTGTCATCAAAAGCTCATCATATGTTAACTTCCTGGGATCATTCTTGTAAACCTTCTCTGGACCCTGACCAGAGCAAGCGCATCCTTCCTCAGATACGGTGCTCATAGTGCTTGTCCACATGATAATAAACTCAAGCTGACTTGATTTGAATGATTCCCTCTTGCCGGGACATCTCTGCAACTCAGTGACATGTTTCAGGACATGGTCCATGGCTAAACACATTGCCCAGACTAATCCTTTCCGGATTGGGGACAGCAGGGTACCAAATGTGCTGATTCCCCTGAAATAGGAACACGCTCAAGAAAGCATGCCTTCTGCAAGCAACGGCAGACTCGTTTAACCTTTGAGAGCAAGTCCTGGGGCTCATTGTGATCTACTGCACAGCCCCTCACAGATAGAGGCTCAGGCTGAATGTGAACCAGCAGCTAAGAGCTGTAAGATGGAGAAAAGAGTAAAAAATAAGGGGGAAGGACAAGGAGAGGGACTGGAAGAGGAATGAGAGGAGGAGAAATCACTAGGAAAGATGAAGGCAAAAAGCGGTCCTCTTCCCAACTAGTCAACTCATGACAGCCTATTATTAATGAACCATAATCCAATTCCCCATGTTGCAATTGTTTCCATCCTATCACCTATGTTTTGCTGACCATCACTAGATCTGCTTGACCGCAATGACAAAATAAAAGACAAACCAAAGCCATAAACAAAATGCATGCATCAATCCATGATGATATACATACAGGTTGTATTGGTCACATCTGAGTCTCCCTTTCATGTCCCTTGACCTGCTTTCATTGCATCACCTGAAGCAGCAACATGCCTGGTTGACGTCTAGTGCCTTTAAGAATCAAGTCAAGTCATCAAGTCAAGTTTATTCATCACATACACATACAAGATGTGCAGTGAAATGAAAAGTGGCAATGCTTGCGGATTTTGCAAAAAAACTACAAAACAGAATGGAACAGAATCATATATATTACATATTTGTGGGAGGGAAAAAAAAGAAAAAACAGCAATTTAAAAAAGATACCACACAACATTAAATTGGTCCAGTAAAGTTAGTCCCTGATGAGATAGGAGTTTACAGTCCTAATGGCCACTGGGAAGAAACTCCTTCTCAACCTCTCCGTTTTCACAGCATGGCAACGGATGCGTTTGGCTGACCGTAGCAGCTGGAACAGTCTGTTGCTGGGGTGGAAGGGGTCCCCCATGATCTTGTTGGCTCTGGTTGCACCTTCTGATGTATAGTTCCTGCAGGGGGGTCGAGTGTAGTTCCCATAGTGCGTTTGGCCGAACGCACTACTCTCAGCAGAGCCTTCTTGTCCTGGGCAGAGCAGTTCCCAAACCAAATTGTAATGTTTCCGAACAAGATGCTTTACACAGCCGCTGAGTAGAAGCACTGGAGGATCCTCAGAGACACTCTGAATTTCCTCAATTGACTGAGGTGGTAAAGGTTCTGCCAGTGCTGCAGCGTGTGATGTCCATGTCAGATCCCCTGAGATGTGGACTCCTAGGTATTTAAAGCAGCTCATGCTATCCACAGTATCCCCATTTATCTTCAGTGGCGTGTACGTCCTCGGATGTTGTGCCCTCCTAAAGTCCACGATCAGCTCCTTAGATTTTTTGACATTCAAGAGGAGGCTGTTGTCCTGACACCAGAGTGCCAGGTCAGCCACTTCCTCCCGGTAGGCCTTCTCATCATTATCTGAGATTAAGAATGCAGGTGGAACAATCTTGGGAAGATCTCGGCCTGGCATTCCCACCTCCAGAAAAGTCCACAAATACTATAAAATCTTCCTCTGTCCATAATTCAAACTGTTACATTATAAGACTGTTATATTGTCCCACTGTTATACTTCCGGTGGCGCTGGTGCCAGCAGCCTCCACCTTCAGCCCAGTATCTTTTTGTTTTTTTGTTTTTTTAGTTATGTTAAAGTGTGTTTTTTATGTTTTTTAAAATGTCTTTATGAGGGGGAAGCGGGCACGGTGCGGGGGATACCGTCCTTCGGTCGCTTCCTGGAGAGGACGCGACTATTATTCGAGTCCCGTCCTCGCCCCCCCCCCCCCAGCGGCCTACCTACCTGGATTGGCGCGGCCTTTCCTGCCGGGATCGACCAGAGCTCCAGCAGCGGCGGGACAGCGCAGTAACATCGCGGGGCTGGCGATGCCTTACCGGGGATCGCCGTCTGGAGCCCGGGGTGCTGGACCTGCTGCACCGACATCATGGAGCTGCGGTTTGCGGAGCTCCCAACGTGGGCGGCGCTGATCAACAACGCGGGGTCCTGCGACTCCGCCCGGCTCAGCCTGCGGACTCGGGAGCTGCGGACTCCGGCTGCGGGAGGCGGCTGATCTGGAGGTCTGGGCCGCTGAGGAGGAGGATGTTCACCGTCGGGGATCGGCATCGGCGTTTCACCAGCCCGGCGTGAGGGCCTGAACATCGGGCCGCCCGGTGCGGCGACTGCGGGTGCTCGGAAGGCCCAGACCACGGATGAACATCTGGGAAGATCGGAGGGGAGGCTGGCTGGACTATGGTGCCTTTCTCACCTTGGTGCCATTGTGTTATGTTGTGTCGTGGACTTTCTGTGTTTGTGCTTTTCTTTTTTTAACTCAATTTTATTTTTAATATGTTTTATTATTTATTATTTATTTATTTTTATGATACTGCCTGTAAGGAAAATTCATTTTGTTGTCTCTAATTGAGACAATGACAATAAATTTGAATACAATACAATAAACCTATAATCCACTTAAAAACAAAAACGGAAGAATTTAGCAGATCAGGCAGTTTGTTGGCTTCCTTGCTACTTTCAATGTTTACATAAATAAGAGAGAATCAGTCCTGGCTTATTAAAACGTCAATGCAGTAAACCCTCGTCATAATGGACCATAGAGGGGGAGATAGTGTGCGTTATTGCCCATTGTCTGCTGTAACTAAGTCAGGGATTATCTGTAGAAACAAACAACTACAGGTGCTGCTTAATACACAAAGTGCTGCCATAACTCAGCGGGTCAGGCAGCATCTCTGGAGAACATGAATAGGTGATATCTCAGGTCCAAGCCCTCCTTCAGACTCTCGGTCTAGAACAGGTGAGTTGATGGCCGGGGGAGAGGTGAGGATTTGCCCAGTCAATGGTCGTGGCCCGCGGGTGGCTGCAGTGCAGGTAAGGGGTGTTGGTCGTGGTGGCAGCGGCAGTGGCAGTGACTGCGGCAGTTGTAGCGATTGTGGTCGGGGCCGTGGTGGCAATGGTGGCGACTGCTGCATTGGTGGTGTTGGTGGTAGCGGTGGTGGTGGTTGCGGTGGTGGTGAAGGCGGTGGTGGTGGTGACTGCAGCGGTGGTGGAGGGAGCAGCTGGGGTGGTGCGTCAGCAGGAGCGGCTGGAGAGGTGGCAGGGCCAGGGTGGCACAGCAGCTCAGCCTGGCTGTGAAGGTCGGCATGTCCGTTTGCTATAACCAATATCCGTTATAAAGACTACGTTATAAAGACTACCAGACTCATTCCTGGGATGTCAGGACTTTCATATGAAGAAAGACTGGATAGACTCGGTTTGTACACGCTAGAATTTAGAAGATTGAGGGGGGATCTTATAAAAACTTACAAATTTCTTAAGGGGTTGGACAGGCTAGATGCAGGAAGATTGTTCCCGATGTTGGGGAAGTCCAGAACAAGGGGTCACAGTTTAAGGATAAGGGACCGAGATGAGGAAAACATTTTTCACACAGAGAGTGGTGAATCTCTGGAATTCTCTGCCACAGAAGGTAGTTGAGGCCAGTTCATTGGCTATATGTAAGAGGGAGTTAGATGTGGCCCTTGTGGCTAATGGGATCAGGAGGTATGGAGAGAAGGCAGGTACAGGATACTGAGTTGAATGATCAGCCATGATCATATTGAATGGCGGTCCAGGCTCGAAGGGCCGAATGGCCTACTCCTGCACCTATTTTCTATGTTTCTATGTTTCTAAAGAGGTCTGTAAAAGGTCTGTAAACCTGTCATTATACTACTAACATTGCATTGAGGACAGTGAAATGGAAGAATACAGTGGCGGAATAGGTCAGATGGCGTTAAATATTTTCAGTGATCTCTTGCACTCTCGTTTGAAGACTTATTAATCTGTAATTGACAAATTTGAAGCAAATGATCTTCTATAATGCCTCAGTCATGGATCAATTATACATTTCTATGTGTGCTCTTAGTCTGTTCAAATGATTACATTGATAGATGTATACGCTAATAAACAATCTGGCATTCAAGCATTTCCTGATTATCTGTGAGATATGAGCGAACTCTCCAAAAAATGTAGACACAAAATGCTGGGGTAACTCAGAGGGTCAGGCAGCATCTCTAGAGAGAAGGAATGGGTGACGTTTCGGGGCGAGACCCTTCTTGTTACCCATTCCTTCTCTCCAAAGATGCTGCCTGTCCCGCTGAGTTACTCCAGTATTTTGTGTCTATCTTCGGTGTAAACCAGCATCTCCAGTTCCTCCATACACATCTCCAAAGCATGAATTTGTTGATCACATCCTTACATTAACAGTAGAGGACAGACCAGGCACCTAACTTTGTGGTTCTTTTACTTGATTTAGTACAGCATCGGACACGTACACACATTGCCAGAATATGTTTCAACTTAGTGTTCACTCACATTATTGTCAGATAAAACTGTGTTGCCTAAAATACCATCAGATAACACTGCCCCACCCAACTTCTTAAATGGAAAATAAAGGTTGCAGATGCTGCTTACCACCCAGATAATGTTGGAGGAGTTCCTAACCAGCTGACCAAACATTATGCTAAGAATGCAAATTACTAAAATTCTAGCTGAAGGTTATGTTAAAAGTGAAAACTTGACACGTCTAACTAACCCTTCTGGCTTGGTGCATATCTTTCAGCTGACCTCCAAAGACATCTCACATTGCAGCTGCTGCTTAGATTAATAGGCCTTTTGTTCTGCATAACTGGTAAACACATAGCATTCAAGCACATAGTAAGCACATAAGCATTTGATAACATCCCCCATGACAGGCTGACCCAGAAGATCATAGGATCTTGGTGGTTTGGTCATTTAGATTCAGAACTGCCTTATTTGTAGAAGACAGGGGGCTGTGGTGGAAGGGTGTTATTATGGATGGGGGTGTCTGACCTGTGCAGTTCCACAGGGATCTGTGTTGGGACATTTGTTGTTTAGGTAAATGACTGACCTGGAGTAGATCAGTTGGTTAGTAAGTTTGTAGCCGATGCCAAAATCGGTGGAGTTGCAGACACTGAGGAAGGCTGTCAATGTATACCGATCAGCTACAGAAATGGCAGATGGAATTTAATCCGCACAAATCGGGTGTTGCACATTGTGAGGTTGAATATAAAGGGTAAATTCACAGTTCGTAGGCTCTTAAAAGCGTTGATGTATGGAATGGTCCAAGTTGATAGCTCCCTGATCGAGGTAACACAAGTAAACAAGTGGTAAACAAGGCTAGCACGGTGAAATTTCCTTGATATGCTTGCCTTCATCAGTCAGGCATTAAGTACAAGAGCCAGGAAATCATGTTGCCCTTTTTAGGACCTTGGTTAGGGCACAATTGGAGTTCCGGTCACCACATTACAAGAAGGATTAGAGGTAGAATTAGAGGCTTAACAGACTTGTGTGTCGGTGGCTGAGGAGAGACCTGATAGAAGTATATAATATCGTGAGCGGCATAGACAGTGAGAACCTTTTTCACAGGGAGTAAATGTCAAACATTAGAGGGGACTTTGAGGTGAGAAGGGTAAAGTTTAAAGGAAATGTGTGGGGAAAGTATTTTTTACACAGAGGCTGGTGATTACCTCGAACGTGTTGCCATGGATGGTGGAGGAGGCAGATACAATAGTGGCATTTAAGAAGCTTTTAGATAGGCACATGAGTATCCAGGGTGAGGAGGGATATGGATCATTTTCAGGCAGAGGAGATTAGTTTAACTTGGCATTATGTTCGGCCTGGACATTGTGGGCCAAAGGACCCATTCCTGTATTGTCAGCGGGTGCGGCAGCATCTATGGAGCGAAGGAAATAGGCAACGTTTCGGGTCAAGACCCTTCTTCAGACTGATGCCAGGGTGGGGGGGGGGGGGGGGAGGGAGGAAGAAAGGAAGCGGCAGAGACAGTGGGCTGAGGGAGAGCTGAGAAGGGGAGGAGAAAGCAGGGACTACCTGAAATTAGAGAAATCAATGTTCATACCGCTGGGGTGTAAACTGGGGAAGTTGAAGTGCTGAGCCACCCGGTTGGTTATTGCGAACCGAGCGGAGGTGTTGGGCGAAGCGATCGCCAAGCCTACGCTTGGTCTCACTGATGTAGAGCAGCTGACACCTAGAGCAGTGGATGCAATAGATGAGATTGGAGGAGGTGCAGGTGAACCTCTGCCGCACCTGCAACAACCCAGACTGGGTGATCAAACCTGTCGACAAGGGAGGTGCCGCGGTAGTCTGGCGCGCTGATCTCTACAAGGCTGAGGCCACGCGCCAAATCCTACTTATCCTTGGACCATGACCCCACAGATGAGCACTAGGCCACTATCTCTAGCACCATCACTGACTTCATCACTTCCACCTCCCTCCCAAGCCTCCAACCTCATCGTACCCCAGCCCCGCACGGCCCGATTTTACCTTCTCCCCAAAATCCACAAACCTGACTGTCCTGGCAGACCCATTGTCTCTGCCTGTTCGTGCCCCACCGAACTTATTTCCACATACCTCGACTACATCCTACCCCCCCTGGTCAAATCCCTCCCTACCTATGTTCAAGACACCTCACACACTCTTCGTCGACTCCAGGACTTCCATTTTTCGGGCCCCTACTCCCTCATCTTCACCATGGATATCCAGTCGCTCTACACCTCCATCCCCCACCAGGAGGGTCCCAAAGTCCTCCGTTTCTTCCTCGACCGCAGAATCAATCAATCCCCATCTACTGATACTCTCCGCCGCCTAGCGGAGCTGGTCCTTACCTTTAATAACTTTTCCCATTTCCTCCAAATACAAGGCGTAGCTATGGGCACACGTATGGGCCCAAGCTATGCCTGCCTCTTTGTAGAGTACGTCGAACAATCCTTGTTCGAGGCATACCGTGGCCCTATCCCCGAACTCTGCCTCTGCTACATCGACAGCTGCTTTGGTCCTATCTCCTGCACCCACACACAACTCACTGACTTCATCCGCTTCACCACTAACTTCCATCGGCACTCAAATACACCTGGACCATTTCCGACACTTCCCTACCATTTCTAGACCTCACTATCTCCATCGCAGGTGATAGACATCTGACTGACATCCACTATAAACCCACTGGCTCCCATGGCTATCTGGACTACACTTCTTCCCACCCTGATTCCTGGAAGGACTCCATCCCCTACTCCATCCCCAATTCCTCCGTCTGGTGTACCAAAAACAACCTGGTACTAAACCCATCAAAGACAAAAGAGCTGGTCGTTGACTTCAGGAGGAAGAGGAGAGAGGAACCTGCTCCCTTATACATCAAAGGAGACATGGTGGAGAGAGTCAACGACTTTAGGTTCCTGGGAATAAACATCTCCCAGGAACTCAAATGGCAAATGAACACCGTCACTCTCTTGAAGAAGTCTCATCAGCGGCTGTATTTCCTGAGGTCTCTACGGAGAGCTAACGTCTCACAGCCGCTGCTGCTGTCCTTCTATCGATGCGCCGTGGAAAGTATCCTCACCTATGGAATCCTGGTGTGGTTTGTCAGCTGTACTGTGGCTGAGAGGAGGGCGCTGCAGGGAATTATAAAAACTGCGCAGCGCATTACAAACGCTAACCTGCCCTCCTTGGATGACATATACAAGGCCCGATGCTTGCGCAGTGCCATAAATATCAAGAAGGACACATCCCACCCTGCCAACCACCTTTTTACTCTGTTACCCTCGGGGAGGCGACTCAGGTCTCTGCAGGCTCGCACCGGTAGACTAAAAAATAGTTTCTACCCATGTGCGGTAAAAGAGCTTAACTCCAACAGTGAACACTGGGAAGCAAGAAGTAACTTCGAGGAATTCTTTTAAACTTTTTAAAAAATGTATCTATTATTTTACTATTAACTGTAAATATGTGTATTGGTTGTCGTGTTGTATTTCTTTTAACGGATGTGAAGCAAATGGAATTTCGTTGCTCAGTTTTGTGCAATGACAATAAACATATTCTATTCTATTCTATTCTATTCTATGCCACATCTGCACCCAGGATGAGATGTGCCACACCAGGGCATAGGAGATGTCCTCATTCTTCAGGGACCGGGGGTTCCCCAATTCTACAATAGATGAGGCTCTCATCAGTGTCTCTCCTATACCCCGTAACTCTGCTCTCACTCCCCATCCCCCCACTCTTAACAAGGGCAGAGTCCCCCTTGTCCTCACCTTCCACCCCACCAGCAGTCACATACAACAAATAATACTCCGACATTGTCGCCACCTCCAATGGGATCCCACCACTGGCCACATATTCCCATCTCCTCCCCTGTCTGCTTCCTGCAGAGACCGTTCCCTCCGTAACTCCCTGGTGACTTTGTCCCTTCCCACCCAAACCACCCCTTCTCCTGGTACTTTCCCTCGCAACACTTGTCGCTTTTCCTCCCCCCTAGGCTCCATACAAGGACCCAAGCAGTCATTCCAGGTGCGGCAGAGGTTCACCTGCACCTCCTCCGACCTCATCTATTGCATCCGTTGCTCTAGGTGTCAGCTGCTCTACATCAGTAAGACCAAGCGTAGGCTTGGCGATCGCTTCGCCCAACACCTCCGCACCGTTCGCAATAACCAACCTGATCTCCCGGTGGCTCAGCACTTCAACTCCCCCTCCCATTCCAAATCCGGCCTTTCTGTCCTGGGCCTCCTCCATGGCCAGAGTGAGGCCCACCATAAATTGGAGAAGCAGCACCTCATATTTCGCTTGGGCAGTTTGCACCCCAGCGGTATGAACATTGACTTCTCTAATTTCAGGTAATCCCTGCTTTCTCATCCCCTTCTCGGCTCTCCCTTAGCCCACTGTCTCCGCCTCTTCCTTTCTTCTTCCCCCCCCCCACCCTTACATCAGTCTGAAGAAGGTTCTCGACCTGAACATCGCCTATTTCCTTCGCTCCATAGATGCTGCCTCACCCGTTGAGTTTCTCCAGCATTTTTGTCTACCTTCGATTTTCCAGCATCTGCAGTTTCTTCTGAAATATTGCTGTATTAATAATAATAATAATAATAATAATAATAATAATAATAATAATAATAATAATAATAATAATAATAATAATAATACGAATAAGAATAAGAATAATAATAATAATAATAATAATAATAATAATAATAATAATAATAATAATAATAATAATAATAATAATAATAAATTTTATTTATAGGATGCCTTTCAGGACTCTCAAGGACACCTTACAGTTAAAACAAGCATGAAACAAAAACAACATATACAGCAACAATACACAATTCGGAGAGAGAGCAGCGGCAGCCAATCGCTCCAACGTTCACTCTCACCTCCAGTAGCCATGTTTTCTGAGCCATCTGCAGCACACCAAAAATAAAACACAATATTAAAGAATTTAACATAAAACCTAAAATCATCCCCCCACAATGGTTCCCACTGAAGTTGAAGCTGAAGTTCTGGCCTATGTGTTGTGCTATGTTCTATAACGTATAGAAAACTGAGAATATTCTCAACATGGAGAATAAAGGTTAAAAGATAAACGGCACAATTCAATTAGAAGACATCATAAAGAGATGTGCTTGAGTAAATATTTCAACGTCTTTATTAACTATGTGAAAAATTCGGCATTTATATTTATATTTATTTTTTAAGGAACAATTTGCATGCCAGATCTTTGGGTAAATTGTATATTTAGTAAAATCACTTAAGGTATAATATTTCAAAATGTTGTCATTTTCCAATAACCTAAACAATGAGAACTAGTTGAAGGATCACACTTGGTCTTTACCAAAGTAAATTACATTAATGTGGCACTTTGGGCAGAAAATCATCCAAAGGTCATTCACAAGAGCCTGTGGAATATGAGCACTGAGCCAGAGAAGGGAATATAAGCAGTGGTGACTCAATAGCTTCATCAAAGGTATGTTTCAAGGAGGGACTTAAGGTGGAAGAGGTGAAGATGTTGGGAGGGGGCGGTTCAGGGATTGAATTCCTACGTGTGTGTCACTAGCAGCTGTAAGTATGAACCAGAGTGAAGTAGAAGGAATAAAACTCAGTGGATGCTGTTTAGGTCGAAATAATGAGATAGTTAAAAATGTACGGTAAAGGTTTTAGAAATTAAGTTCAAGTATTTAGGCATGGGTTTATTGAATATATGAATAATAGGCAACAGAATTTAACACATTTAAATATTGGCGTTTATGGAAGATGAAGGTTAGGATTTGGGTAAGAACATTTCACTTTAATCAAACTTTTGGGCATGGGTGAAGTGTTAGTAGGGTGGGCAGTGAAGTGAAAAGGGAGGTGATGTAGTGAGATTGAAATTACAGGTGCGGTTTAAAAGGAGTCTTCAGCTGTAGATACTGATTGGAAGGGAGTACAGTCCATAGCTAGGTCCAAATACAGTCGCTGGCTCTTAGATCGTGGATATTAACCCATCCTTGACTGGAAGTGAGCTCATTGGGTTGATGGCAATAATGTTTCAAGCTTACTTTTACTTACATATTTTCTACTTAAAAAGTAAAGATTTCAAATGTTATTTTTCAATGAAAATTTGTGACAGTTTATTTCTTCGTCCTCTTTAATACAGAACATGCATATCAGATTGGCTTGTTTGGATTCCAAGGATTACCTGTGTCAAACGTGGCGTCACAGGTAGATAGGGTGGTCAGGAAGGCTTTTAGCACATTGGCTTTCATCAGACGACTGAGTATAGAAGGTGGGATGTAATGTTACAGTTGTACAAGACATTGGTGCAGCCACATCTAGAAAATTGTGTTATTTTAGTCACGCCCTGTTAAGGGAAAGATGTTGTTAAGATGGAAAGCGTGCAGAGAAGATGTATGAGGATGTTGCCAGGACTCGAGGGCCTGAGCTATAGGGAGAGTTTCAGCAGGTTAGGACTTTATTCCTTGGAGCGCAGGAGGATGAGGGGTGATTTTATAGAGGTACTAGACTAAGTGGGACCCGTTGGGTCCCAGCATCACACAGGAGGGTTGGTCATCCAACGCAATATTCCACCTCTCCACCAATTCTAATATTGGTGGCCAGTTGGGGGGGGGCTTTCTGGAGCGCTAGTATGGGTGTTGTGGGCTGAAGGGACTGGTTTCCAGAAGGCTAGTATGCAAATTGTGCGCCAAATGGATTCTTGGCCTGGCGTCTCAGTCAATCAAGCCTGTTGTGCTGGCAACTCACTCACTCACGGCTGGTGGGCTGGTAGTTGACTCACGGCTAATCCTTGAAATTCTATTTCAAGCAGGGTATAAGGCCACCAAATTCAAGTGCAGTTTCTTACCACTTCTAGCAGGGTGCAAGGCCACCAAATTCAAGTGCAGTTTCATACCATTTGAAGTAGGGTGCAAAGCCACTAAAGACAGTGAGTCGTGACCTCTCCCTCCTCCATCTTGCAGAGACTGAACCACACCCACATTTCCGGGTTTTATAACCTCTCCCCCCCCCCCCCCCCCCCCCCCCCACCGGAAAAGGTGTGGCTTTCATGGAGTGATTGACAGGAGAGAGATTCTCAACATTTAAAAAAAACTAATAACACTTTTATTTTTCATTGATGGGAAGAATTCTCTGCACCTGCTCAGTGGAGGGGGACTGAGTAAGATGGCCAAAATCACAGCCGTAAGTGGTAGCGTTTTATCTAAAATCAATATAGAGTGCAAACAGGAAGTAAGTGCATTTACAGTAGTGCCTTTTAACTTCAAGCCAAAGCACCCAAGCCACCATTTGCAGTGTAGTGCATTTCAACTTCATGCCACCATTTGCAGTAAGTGGTGCCTTTCAACTTCAAGCCAATGCACCCAATCCACCATTTGCAGTAAGTAGTGCCTTTCAACTTCATGCCACCATTTGCAGTAAATGGTGTCTTTCAACTTCAAGCCACACCCAAGCCACACCTAAGCCACCTTTGCAATAAGCAGTGCCTTTCAACTTCAAGCCAAAGCAACCAAGCCACCATTTGCAGTAAGTAATGCCTTTCAACTTAAAGCCAAAGCAACCAATCCACCATTTGCAGTTAGTGCCTTTCAACTTCATGCCACCATTTGCAATAAGTGGTGTCTTTCAACTTCAAGCCACACCGAAGCCACCATTTGCAGTAAGTAGTGCCTTTCAACTTCAAGCCAAAGCAACCAAGCCACCATTTGCAGTAAGTAGTGCCTTTCAACTTCAAGCCAAAGTAACCAAGCCACCATTTGCAATAATAGTGCCTTTCAACTTCAAGCCAAAGCTCCCAAGCCGCCATTTGCAGTAAGTCGAGCCTTTCAACTTCATGCCACCATTTGCAGTAAGTAGTGCCTTTCAATTTCAAGACACACCCAAGCCAAGCCAATTGGGGGGGGGGGGGGAGAGGGAGGGAGGGAGGGGGGGGGACTTTTTGGAGCGCTGGTATGAACCATTTTAGAACCAATAGTCTTTTTTTTGCAAGCTTTAGAACCAATAGAGACACTTTTTGCAAGCTTTAGAACCAATGGATATTTTTTGCAAGCTTTAGAACCAATAGACATTTTTTTGCAAGCTTTAGAACCAATAGACATTTTTTTGCAAGCTTTAGAACCAATAGACATTTTTTTGCAAGCTTTGGAACCAATAGAGACATTTTTTTGCAAGCTTTAGAACCAATAGAGACATTTTTTTGCAAGCTATAGAACCAATAGACATTTTATTGCAAGCTTTAGAACCAATAGACATTTTTTTGCAAGCTTTAGAACCAATAGACATTTTTTCGCAAGCTCTAGAACCAATAGGCATTGTTTTGCAAGCTTTAGAACCAATAGACACTTTTTTGCAAGCTTTAGAACCAATAGACATTTTTGCAAGCTTTAGAACCAATAGAGACACTTTTTGGAAGCTTTAGAACCAATAGACATTTTTTGAAAACTTTAGAACCAATAGACATTTTTTGCAAGCTTTAGAACCAATAGACTTTTTTTTCAAGCTTTAGAACCAGTAGATATTTTTTTTGCAAGCTTTAGAACCAATAGACATTTTTCTGCAAGCTTTAGAACCAATAGACATTTTTCTGCAAGCTTTAGAACCAATAGACACTTTTTTGCAAGCTTTAGAACCAATAGACATTTTTTGCAAGCTTTAGAACCAATAGAGACACTTTTTGCAAGCTTTAGAACCAATAGACATTTTTTGAAAGCATTTTAGAACCACTAAGGCACTTACATTTGAGTAAACATGTGTTCAGTGTTATTCACAGCTCAGAGAAACGTGACCCTCTGCCTTCCTCCATCTTGAAGAGACAGTGTGGCACACTACTTCCTGGTTTTATAGTCCCTCCTCCCTGCCGCCAGCGGGGGCAGCAGAGAGAATGGGGAATTTTGTAAAAACATTAATATCTCTGTCATTTTTAATCGACGTGAAAAATCCTCGGCACACATGCGGTAGAGGGGGGCTCTGAGCGAGGTGGCCAAAAATGACAGCCGTAGGTGGCGGCGTTCTCTCGGAAATCGCAGCACAGATGGCCAAAACCGGTCAAGAACAGACTTTTAGTAATATAGATATAAGATCAGGAGAGGTATAGATAAGGTAAATGTACTGAGTAGGGGAATTAAGTACCATAGGACATTGGTTTAAGGTGAGAGGAGAAAGATTTGACATTTAATAACATTACTGCACAAAGGGTGGTAGGTATATGGAATGGCTGCCAGAGGAGGCAGTTGAGGCAGGTACTATGTTTATTAAACAATGGATATTTATCGTTACATATGCAATTAAATTCATTTCGCATATAATTTTGCCACCATGTTTGGCACCAATTCATCGATCAAAGTCCCGGCATGTTCAAGCGTAGCCATGGTGTCCTCCGCCACTGCTCCACCACTGTAGGCTGCGTCTGGTCATGTGCTCAACCTCTTGGAATGACGGCAGCTCCAGCCAAGCCCCAGGCTGTTACAGGGCCTCCAGCGGCCCACTCCCCCGTCGAGGTCATGCATTCCCTCCCACAGGTGGTCTGCTTACCGACCCTACATCTGACTCCTTCCACTCTAGGCACCTTCCAGCTGGGTTCCCAGTCCGTGGCTTGGATCCTCGATCTGCAGTGGCGACCAGGGCCTTCCGGGTTGGTTCCTGTCTGTGGGGTGGGGCGCGTCATCGCTCCATGGGATACTCCCGCCGCACACGTAGACATTTGAGCAGCTACATGGATAAGACAGGCTTAGAGTGATATTGGCCAAATGCAGGCAGGTGGGACCAGAGTAGATGGGGCATGTTGATCGACGTGGGCAAGTTGGATCGAAGGTAGATAGACACAAAGTGCTGGAGTAACTCAGCGGGGCTGGTAGCATCTGGAGAGAAGGAATGGGACTCCCCTGACTCTCAGTCTGAAGAAGGATCTCAACCCGAAACGTTACCCATTCCTTCTCTCCAGAGATGCTGCCTGACCTGCAGAGTTACTTTATATGTCTATTTTCGGTGTAAACCTGCATCTGCAGTTCCTTCCTACACAGTAGGGTCAGAGGACCAGTTTCACATTGTGTGACTCTAATAGCTTAACCAGCATTGGAATCTAGCAATAGAATGACATTAGAGTTCCTCAATAGAATGGTGCTGCTTCACAGTGTGCAGTAGATGGACAAAGAGTCACACTCAGGCCAATAATGAGAGGGGTTCCCAGGCAGTAATATTACATGAACATAAATGATTCAATCACAATAATTGGTTTTGCAGCAGTGATTTTATGCAACTTGGCAAATGAGGAATGTCTGAAAGGGACCTCCCTCCTGGCTATCTGGACCCAGGACACAATTAACGAGGCATAAATAATAATAAAGACCATTTTACATTCTGGTTCCAGCTTCGCAGTGGGAAGAAGTTGACCCCAGCTACAACGTACTACATTCCAGGCGAGTGATTCACCAGACATCACTGCCTGAAATGCCTCAGAGCATGTAGAATCAGTTACTGTGCACTGGTGTTTGGGACAGAATATCACTGTTGAAACTCACAGCTGGCAAAGCACATATGATAGTGCCTCTAACTTTCATACCCTGGTCGATGATGAACAGTGGCATCGTGGCTGATGATTTTACAGAATGCTGATATAAACATCTTGTCTGGCACCACATCAATATTCCTAAACTAAATGATGTAGAACCACAGTGAGCATAAATTTAAACATTCCTCTTTGAGGTAAATTTGAGGTTATATTTTAAGCATCTATGCTGCCATCTGAGGGAATTAATTTTTCGAGCCTTGTATATAATTGAAGTAATCAATTCTTGGTTCATCATGAACTGTGGTTGTGTTTAGTTTTCTGCAGACTTTTTAAAAGAACAGCAACGCATCTATGAAAACTTGCCGAGAATGCGCTTAATGTTTCTTCCCAATAACAATTTCCTTTCTAAGTCAAATATTTTGACTATAAATGGAATTAGCTTCAAGAGCGTAACCCAGGCCTTTGCAACAGCAGAGCAAATGAGAGCTTTGTCCTGCAATGTGTGGAGTGATAAGGCCTGGGTTGCGGCCACATTCCTCCACTTGGTGAGCTACCAATCACAGCTATGCCATTCAGGGAGAGTCTGAGTACATGCCCGAGGGCAGGAATCTGAAGCACGAGAAGACGAGAAAAACAAGAGAATCTTACACAAGAGGAGCAGGAGAAGCAAATAACAAAGTGCTTATTATTTCCCGCACCTTTTGATCTCTTCGTGAAAAATTAATATGTTTAACTACTTAATGTTTAACATGGAAAGCTTACATATTATCAACAACCACTGAGTAATGCCTTACATTTATTTCTAACCATTCCCATGGTCTCCATGAATCGCTGCTGCCCAAACAGCAGCATTTCTGCTGATGGAGATACACCATTAAACACAGAAATTGAGAAGTTAAGGGCCTGTCCCTCGAGCATGCGACTGCATGCGGCAAGCGTGACCTAACGTGGTCGCTTGAGCCGTACGGCCTCGCGGGACCGGTCCAATTTCGATCACCGAAGCCGTATGGAGTTGTACGGAGCTGGGACTCCGAAAAACTGACAGTGTTCAAAAATTCCGCGCCCGCAGCCGCATTGAGGCCGTATGCACCGCCTCGACGGGCGTACGCAGCGTCTTGACGCCGTACATCACGTGAGAACGTCCCGCGGACTTCGCTCGAACTTCACGTCACTCACTCGACCTCCGCGCGCACCCCGCTTCCGGTTTGGTCACGCTTGCCGCATGCAGTCGCATGCTTCTGGGACTGGCCCTTTACTGTCAGAGGTGTGCTTCTCCAGGGTGTACTTTGTAACGTCCAGCTTCCCAGTCAAATATTTTGAGTGTCACAAAGTTCCTGTACATGCAAGTTTAGTTTAGTTTAGTTTAGTTTAGTTTAGTTTAGTTTAGTTTAGTTTAGTTTAGTTTAGTTTAGTTTAGTTTAGTTTAGTTTAGTTTAGTTTAGTTTAGTTTAGATTTACAGCACGGAAACAGGCCCTTCAGCTCACTGAGTCCTCACCGACCAGCGATCCACGCACATGAACACTATCCTACAAACACTAGGGATAACTTACATTTATACCAATCCAATTAACCTACAAACCTGTACGTCTTTGGAGTTGGAAGGAAACCGAAAATTACCAAGAACCGGGGATTACTGAGACGTGACTGCAGGAGAATCGGGTCTGGGAATTTAATATTCAATGTTATACATCCAATAGAAAGGGCAGGCAGGTGGGCAGAGGAGGGGGGGACCTCTTCTGGTGAGGAATGGAATTCAGTCATTTGCAAGGGAAGACATAGGGACTGAGGAGGTAGAGTCACTGTGGATTGAGTTGAGGAATTGCAAAGGCAAGAAGACACTAATTGGTGTAATCTACAGACCCCCAAATAGTATCCCGGATGTAGGGTGTAAGTTGCAGCAGGAGTTAAAACTGGCATGTAACAAAGGTAATGCCACTGTGGTGATGGGGGATTTCAATATGCAGGTAGACTGGGAAAATCAGGTTGGTTCAGGACCGCAAGCGAGAGAGTTTGTAGAGTGCCTCCGAGATGGATTCTTAGAGCAGCTTGTAATGGAGTCGACCAGAGAAAAGGCAATTCTGGATTTAGTGTTGTCCAATGAACCAAATTTGATAAGAGAACTTGAGTTAAAGGAACCGCTTGGAGGTAGTGATCATAATATGATTAGTTGTTATCTGCAATTTGAGAAGGAGAAGGTTAAATCGGAAGTGGCAGTGATGCAGCTGAACAAAGGGGACTATGAAGGCATGAGGAAGGAGCTGGCCAAGGTAGACTGGAAAGGGATACTAACAGGAATGACGGTGGAACAGCAATGGCAGGGATTTCTGGGCATAATCCGGAAGATGCAGGATCATTTCATTCCAAAAAGGAAGAAAGATTCTAAGGGGAGTAGGAGGCAACCGTGGCTGACAAGAGAAGTTAGGGATTGAATAAAACTAAAAGAAAAGATGTATAACACAACAAAGAGTGGCCGGAAGCCAGTGGATTGGAAAACTTTCGTAGGACAACAGAAGGAAACAAAATGGGCAATACGGGCTGAAAAGATGAAGTACGAAGGGAAGCTGGCCAGGAATATAAAGAAGGACAGTAAAAGCTTCTTTAGATATGTTAAGGTAAAAAGTGTAGCAAAGTCAAATGTGGGTCCCTTGAAGGCAGACACGGGTGAAATTATTATGGCCAACAAGGAAATGGCAGAAGAGTTGAACAGGTACTTTGAATCTGTCTTCACTTAGGAAGCACAAACAATCTCCCAGAAGTACTTGAGGACAGAGGATCTAAGGGGGTAGAGGAAATGAAAGAAATTTTCATTAGGCGAGAAATAGTATTGGGTAGGCTAATGGGACTGAAGGATGATAAATCCCCTGGGCCTGATGGTCTGCATCCCAGGGTTCTCAGGGAGGTGGCTCTAGAAATAGTGGACGCATTGGTGATCATTTTCCAATGTTCAATAGATTTAGGATCAGTTCCTGTGGATTGGAGGATAGCTAATGTTATCCCACTTTTCAAGAAAGGAGCAAGAGAGAAAATGGGGAATTACAGACCTGTTAGCCTGACTTCGGTGGTGGGAAAGATGCTGGAGTCAATTATTAAAGAGGTAATAATGGGGCATTCGGATAGCAGTAAAAGGATTAGTCCAAGTCAGCATGGATTTATAGAAGGAAAATCATGCATGACTAATCTTCTGGAATTTTTTGAGGATGTGACAAGTAAAACGGATGAAGAGGAGCCAGTGAATGTGGTGTATCTAGACTTTCAGAAAGCCTTTGATAAGGTCCCGCAAGGGAGACTGGTGACTAAAATTAGAGCACATGGTATTGGGGGTAGGGTGTTGAAGTGGATAGAAAATTGGTTGGCAGACAGGAAGCAAAGAGTAGGAGTGAACGGGTCCTTTTCAGAATGGCAGGCAGTGGTGAGTGGAGTGCCGTAAGGCTCGGTGTTGGGGCCGCAACTGTTTACCATATATTTTAATGATTTGAAAAAGGGAATTAGGAGCAACATTAGCAAGTTTGCAGATGACACAAAGCTGGGTGGCAGTGTGAACAGTGAAGAGGATGTTAGGAGGTTGCAGGGTGACCTGGACAGGTTGAGTGAGTGGGCAGATGTGTGGCAGATGCAGTATAATATAGATAAATGTGAGGTTATCCACTTTGGTGGCAAAAATAAGGGGGCAGATTATTATCTCAATGGGGTTAGGTTAGGTAAGGGGGAGATACAGAGAGATCACATCCTTGTGATTGAGGCAGTGCAGCGCAGGTTCACGAGATTGATCCCTGGGATGGCGGGACCGTCATGTGAGGAAAGATTGAAAAGGCTAGGCTTGTATTCACTGGAGTTTAGAAGGATGAGGGGGTATCTTATAGAAACATATAAAATTATAAAATCCTGTAAGGACTCCATCCCCTACTCCAAATGCCTCCATCTATGCCGCATCTGCTCCCAGGATGAGGCGTTCCACACCAGCGCACCTGAAATGTCCTCATTCTTCAGGGAACGGGGGTTCCTCTCCTCCACCATAGATGAGGCTCGCACCAGGGTCTCTTCCATACCCCGCAACACTGCTCTCTCTCCCCATCCCCCCACTCGCAACAAGGGCAGAGTCCCCCTAGTCCTCACCTTTCACCCCACCAGCCATCACATACAACAAGTAATCCTCCGTCAGTTTCGCCACCTCCAACGTGACCCCACCACTTGCCACATCTTTCCATCTCCCCCCATGTCTGCCTTCCGCAAAGACCGCTCCCTCCATAACTCCCTTGTCAATTCTTCCCTTCCCTCCCATACCACCCCTCCCCGGGCACTTTCCGTTGCAACCGCAAGAGATGCAACACTTGTCCCTTTACCTCCCCCCTCGACTCCATTCAAGGACCCAAGCAGTCGTTCCAGGTGCGACAGAGGTTTACCTGCATCTGCTCCAACCTCATCTATTGCATCCGCTGCTCTAGATGTCAGCAGATCTATATCGGTGAGACCAAGCGGAGGTTGGGCGATCGTTTCGCCGAACACCTCCGCTCGGTCCGCAATAACCAACCTGACCTCCTGGTGGCTCAGCACTTCAACTACCCCTCCCACTCCGTATCCGACCTCTCTGTCCTGGGTCTCCTCCATGGCCAGAGCGAGCAACACCGGAAATTGGAGGAACAGCACCTCACATTCCGCTTGGGGAGTCTGCACCCTGGGGGCATGAACATTGAATTCTCCCAATTTTGTTAGTCCTTGCTGTCTCCTCCCCTTCCTCAGCCCTCCTGCTGTCTCCTCCCATCCCCCAGCCTTCGGCTCCTCCTCCTTTTTCCTTTCTTCTCCCCGCCCCCCCACCCCCCCCACCCCGCATCAGTCTGAAGAAGGGTTTCTGCCCGAAACGTTGCCTATTTCCTTTCGGAAATAGATGCTGCTGCACCTGCTGAGTTTCTCCAGCTTTTTTGTGTACCTAAAATTATAAAAGGACTGGTCAAGCTAGATGCACGAAAAATGTTCCCAATGTTGGGTGAGTCCAGAACCAGGGGCCACAGTCTTAGAATAAAGGGGAGGTCATTTAAGACTGAGGTGAGAAAACACGTTTTCACCCAGAGAGTTGTGAATTTGTGGAATTCCCTGCCACAGAGGGCAGTGGAGGCCAAATCACTGGATGGATTTAAGAGATAGTTAGATATTGCTCTTGGGGCTAGTGGAATCAAGGGATATGGGGAGAACGCAGGCACAGGTAATTTATTGGGGACGATCAGCCATGATCGCAATGAATGGCGCTGCTGGCTCGATGGGCCGAATGGCCTCCTCCTGCACCTATTTTCTATGTTTCTATGTTTCTATCTGAGAGAAAGCCCATGCAGTCACGGGGAGAACGTACAAACTCCGTACAGACAGCACCCGTTGTTGGGAAAGTACCCGGATCTCCGGTGCTGCAAACACTGTAAGGCAGCAATTTGCCACAGAAGGTTAAGTCAATTTAAATCTAAATAAACTTTCACTGGCACATAAATTATTGTCCGTCAATCTCTCCAGTATTATAATCAATTATTATATGTTAGAATTTAATTTGTTTAGGTTTTAATTTTTTTGCTGGTGTGTTTTTCTTTAAAAAAAATGAAATAAGTTTTGATTGATGTAGTAATCTGATTTTTCCTTCCCTTTCTTTACTTGCAACATTATATCTTAATTAAACTTTGAATTCATCGTTCCAACTTGCACTTCCTAGTACAACTCCTGTACTGGCAGCTTCATAATGCTGATATCTAATTGATTAATTTGATTAATTTGTTGGCCTTTATTCATTCAGACAGCAGAGACTCTGTAAAAGGCATAACTCTATGCCAACTGACAATTGTTGGATTAACATATGTCTAATAATCATTGGCTGTCATATTTCTTGCGATACATTGTATATTATGTACTTAGGAAATTCACCATTGTATCAAATCATTCGCAACAAAGCTTTGATTAGACTAGTCTGGAGAAGGATCTCGACCCGAAATGTCACCCCTACCTTCTCTCCAGTGATGCTGCCTGTCCCGCTGAGTTACTCCAGCATTCTGTGTCTATCTTCGGTTTAAACAAGCATCTGCAGTTCCTTCCTAAACAAAGATTTGATTAGGTTCTCTCCAAAACTTCCAGCAACCAGGGTTGGAATATATCTTAAGTACACAAAAATGCAGGAGAAACTCAGCGGGTGCAGCAGCATCTATGGAGCGAAGGAAATAGGCAACGTTTCGGGCCGAAACCCTTCTTCAGACTGATGGGGGGTGGGGGGGCGGGAAGAAGAAAGGAAAAAGGAGGAGGAGCCCGAAGGCTGGGGGATGGGAGGAGACAGCAGGAGGGCTGAGGAAGGGGAGGTACAGCACCAGAGACCTGAGTTTGGTCGTGACTACGGGTGCTGCCTGCACATTCTCCCTGTGACCGCGTGGGTTTCCTCCGGGAGTTTCGGTTTCCTCCAACACTCCAAAGATGTGCACGTTTGTTGGTTAATTGACTTCTGTAAATTGCCCCTAGTGTTTAGGATAGATAGAACTAGTGTACGGGTGATCACTGGTTGGTGTGCATTCGGTGGGCCGAAGGGCCTGTTTCCATGCTTTATCTCGAAACTAAACTAAACATTATAAGATTGCATGCTTAATTGCAACTTTATACTATCAAATGCCTTGTCAGCTGATATTGTTGTGCAGTTGTGAAATTATTTACTGTCTACATTTCTTCTCTTAAAAAATCCACTGCTGTTTGAGATATTGTTCGCAATTTACCCATTACATTTTATGTAATTTATAAGATGAACTTTATTTAAATCCTGTTGGCATAGTTACTGTCATATGGTGCTGTACAAATATTGAAACACAGACGTCACAAGACCACAAGACAAATTTAACTTGTGATAAATGGAGTAAGAATATCAGTCGCCAATTGTCCTCACATCCCAATTGTGGGATGTACAAACTTCTCTGGACCTGAACACCCTAATACAATAGGAAGTCAAGACTTTGCAGGTATTTAGTGCTTGCAACCAAAGACAAATCCTATCCCTTTGTTGCTTTACCACAACCACATTATATCCATTCTCCTTCGTATCCTTGTACATCATTCCATTGGGTAGCAACGGTTTGTGTGTGTACACCAAAACTACTTCCTCATACAAAGTAGAGGGGAGGACATTTAAAAAAAAATTAAGATACAAATCGGTCACACACACACACACACGTCTGTGGATTATGTTGTACCAGATTTGGTAACTTCAAAGGGATTTGAATATACGATTGCAAGTCTGGGCAGTACATTTGCAGGGATTCCAGTCTTACATTCATGATATAGTAAGGGTACAAAGAGATTAGCTGTATTTATTTGCATTCCAAGAGCAGTAGAACAACCGAGGCGAATATTTGCAATTTGACATATGCAAAGAAATTCCCCTCACAACCTATAAAAATGTGACACAAAATATAATAGACTGAAAATGGTTTGCCTGCACATTTCGTTCTTCATTAAAGTGCATTGTACTAGATAACATTTGGTGTGAAACAAAATTTAAAGAATAAAAATGAAACCATGGAGTGTTGAATTCCTATAAGATATTGATATCTCTGGTAAGAAGAGGTCGACTCGGATGCTCCATGCCACGGAGAGATTCAACGGCCCAGACGCGGGGGTTTCGATCTTCGTTCGTCGGCTGCGGGGGCTTTAATCGCCCCGACTGCGGACGGTTTGACTGCCCCGACCGCAGGACAACAAGAGGAAGAAGATTGAAGCTTATTGCCTTCCATCACAGTGAGGAATGTGGAATCCACTGTGGTGGATGTTTATGTTAACTTTTATGTGGTTGTGTGTCATGCTGATTTTCACTTAGTATGGCTGTATTGTAATTCAAATTTCACTGTACCTTAATTGGTACATGTGACAATACACTGACCATGGAACCTTGAAACCTTGACTATTTAGAATTGGGTTGGGAGGCTATACCGGTTTCGTGAATATTAATGTAATTCAGGACTTACTGTTTTTTAATATTTAAAGTTCTTCGATCCAGGCCTTCAACTCGAGGGATGGGACCCTGGAGCCTCGACCGGAGAATGGTGGATTACAAAGATCTATCAGATCCACAAAGATAGGCGGGGAGGCTACAATGTGAGGTGCCTGGGGCACAGAAACTAAACGGTGGCGGGGTAAGGTGAGGTACAGTGAGTTCCCGGTTCGATGTGCACAAGAAAGAAATGTCACTGTACCCAGATATATGCACCAATAAAGTACCATTGAACTATTGACCCATGGATCTTAGTGCTTACAACTGCATCTATGCTTTGAACTATTTCAGTTTCAGTTTAATTTATTGTCACGTGCACCGAGGTACAGTGAAAAGCTTTTTGTTGTGTTCTAACCAGTCAGCGGAAAGACAATACATGATTACCATCGCGTCATTCACAATATACAGATACATGATGAGGGAATAACATTTAGTGCAAGATAAAGTCCAGTAAAGTCGGATTAAGTGTTCAAGAAGGAACTGCAGATGCTGGAGAATCGAAGGTAGACAAAATTGCTGGAGAAACTCAGCGGGTGCAGCAGCATCTATGGAGCGAAGGAAATAGGCAACGTTTCGGGCCAAAACCTTTCTTCAGAGTTTCTACCCGCTGAGTTTCTCCAGCAATTTTGTCTAAGTCTGATTTAGGATAGTCCGAGGGTCTCCAATGAGATAGATAGTAGCCCAGGACTACTCTGTTTGTGGTAGGATAATTCAGTTGCCTGATAACAGCTGGGAATAAACTGTCCCTGAATCTGGAGGTGTGCATTTTCACACTTCTATACCTTTTGCCTGATGGGAGAGGGGAGAAGAGGGAGTGGCCGGGGTGCAACTCGTCCTTGATTATGCTGTTGGCCTTGCTGAGGCAGCGTGAGGTGTAAATGAAGTCGATAGAAGGGAGGTTGGTTGATGGTCTGGGCTGCATCAAAAAAAACAGCGATGGACACAAAACCAACCATGAGCATTACGTATGTAGCAGGGCCAGACCAGGCACCATCCAGCCAATAACAGCACCAGTTTAACGGCCCACACTGGATGAGATAGAAACATAGAAACATAGAAATTAGGTGCAGGAGTAGGCCATTCGGCCCTTCGAGCCTGCACCGCCATTCAATATGATCATGGCTGATCATCCAACTCAGTATCCCGTACCTGCCTTCTCTCCATACCCTCTGATCCCCTTAGCCACAAGGGCCACATCTAACTCCCTCTTAAATATAGCCAATGAACTGGCCTCGACTACCCTCTGTGGCAGGGAGTTCCAGAGATTCACCACTCTCTGTGTGAAAAAAGTTCTTCTCATCTCGGTTTTAAAGGATTTCCCCCTTATCCTTAAGCTGTGACCCCTTGTCCTGGACTTCCCCAACATCGGGAGCAATCTTCCTGCATCTAGCCTGTCCAACCCCTTAAGAATTTTGTAAGTTTCTATAAGATCCCCTCTCAATCTCCTAAATTCTAGAGAGTATAAACCAAGTCTATACAGTCTTTCTTCATAAGACAGTCCTGACATCCCAGGAATCAGTCTGGTGAACCTTCTCTGCACTCCCTCTATGGCAATAATGTCCTTCCTCAGATTTGGAGACCAAAACTGTACGCAATACTCCAGGTGTGGTCTCACCAAGACCCTGTACAACTGCAGTAGAACCTCCCTGCTCCTATACTCAAATCCTTTTGCTATGAAAGCTAACATACCATTCGCTTTCTTCACTGCCTGCTGCACCTGCATGCCCACTTTCAATGACTGGTGTACCATGACACCCAGGTCTCGCTGCATCTCCCCTTTTCCTAGTCGGCCACCATTTAGATAATAGTCTGCTTTCCTGTTTTTGCCACCAAAATGGATAACCTCACATTTATCCACATTATACTGCATCTGCCAAACATTTGCCCACTCACCCAGCCTATCCAAGTCACCTTGCAGTCTCCTAGCATCCTCCTCACAGCTAACACTGCCCCCCAGCTTAGTGTCATCCGCAAACTTGGAGATATTGCCTTCAATTCCCTCATCCAGATCATTAATATATATTGTAAATAGCTGGGGTCCCAGCACTGAGCCTTGCGGTACCCCACTAGTCACTGCCTGCCATTGTGAAAAGGACCCGTTTACTCCTACTCTTTGCTTCCTGTTTGCCAGCCAGTTCTCTATCCACATCAATACTGAACCCCCAATGCCGTGTGCTTAAAGTTTGTAAACTAATCTCTTATGTGGGACCTTGTCGAAAGCCTTCTGGAAGTCCAGATACACCACATCCACTGGTTCTCCCCTATCCACGCTACTAGTTACATCCTCGAAAAATTCTATAAGATTCGTCAGACATGATTTACCTTTTGTAAATCCATGCTGACTTTGTCCAATGATTTCACCACTTTCCAAATGTGCTGCTATCCCATCTTTAATAACTGACTCTAGCAGTTTCCCCGCTACCGATGTTAGACTAACTGGTCTGTAATTCCCCGTTTTCTCTCTCCCTCCCTTCTTAAAAAGTGGGGTTACGTTTGCTACCCGCCAATCCTCAGGAACTACTCCAGAATCTAAAGAGTTTTGAAAGATTATTACTAATGCATCCACTATTTCTGGAGCTACTTCCTTAAGTACTCTGGGATGCAGCCTATCTGGCCCTGGGGATTTATCGGCCTTTAATCCATTTAATTTACCCAACACCACTTCCCGGCTAACCTGGATTTCACTCAATTCCTCCAACTCCTTTGACCCGCGGTCCCCTGCTATTTCCGGCAGATTATTTATGTCTTCCTTAGTGAAGACGGAACCAAAGTAGTTATTCAATTGGTCCGCCATATCCTTGTTCCCCATGATCAACTCACCCGTTTCTGACTGCAAGGGACCTACATTTGTTTTAACTAATCTCTTTCTTTTCACATATCTATAAAAACTTTTGCTGTCAGTTTTTATGTTCCCTGCCAGTTTTCTTTCATAATCTATTTTTCCTTTCCTAATTAAGCCCTTTGTCCTCCTCTGCTGGTCTCTGAATTTCTCCCAGTCCTCCGGTATGCTGCTTTTTCTGGCTTTTTCTGACAGATTTGTCAGCTGTCCATGGCTTGACAAGTAACAGAGTGCTGCAGGTACAGTAGATAATCCCCAGTCTGAAATCCTTGAAATTAAACACTATTCAAATGACAGTTTCACTGATTGCAGATCAGTGGTGCATTTGTGTATTAATTGTACCTGCTGAATTGTATTTGCATTTATGTTTTACAATGAAATAGATACTATGAAATAATATAACACCTTTATGTTCCCGATGTTGGACCAGGGGCCACAGTTTAAGAATAAGGAGTAAGCCATTTAGAACAGAGACGAGGAAACACTTTTCCTCACAGAGAGTGGTAAGTCTGTGGAATTCTCTGCCTCAGTGGGCGGTGGAGACAGGTTCTCTGGATGCTTTCAAGAGAGAGCTAGATAGGGCTCTTAAAGATGGCGGAGTCAGGGGATATGGGGAGAAGGCAGGAACGGGGTACTGATTGGGGATGATCAGCCATGATCACATTGAACGGCGGTGCTGGCTCGAAGGGCCGAATGGCCTACTCCTGCACCTATTGTCTATTGTCTATTGCCTTTAAAAACATTTAGTTATTGAGTTTCTTTATTTAGTATGTACTTAATACTTCTTGAGGCATCACATTATGAAGTTTATATTTTCAATGTGTGTTACACTATGGATATTGAGACTGGTGATCTTCCTATACATAAATGCATTGTGGCGGGGAAAATTGTGCTAATGTGATCACCAATGGAACAGTTTCACTGTCGCCTTGTTGAGTCTCCTTATCAGTGACTGGTTTTCACCTAGCCCACCCACAGCTACCGATGGCCTGTTTCTTTTATCATTGTTACTTTTTTGCATGTCTTTCATTTGCTCGTTCTACGCCTCTCTATATCACCGTCTATATGTCTTGTTTCCCTTTCTCCTGACTCTCAGTCTGAAGAAGGGTCTCGACCCGAAACATCACCTATTCCTTTTCTCCAGAGATGCTGACTGTCCCGCTGAGTTACTCAGCTTTTTGTGTCTATCACCAATAGAACATTTATTTTTCCAGTGTTGCCTTGTGACTTACTGAAAATGCAATAGTTCATGAAGTTCCAACAGCCTGGAAATGTTCATACATTGGCAACCCACATGTGTCTCACATCCATTTTCTGAGCATAAATCGGTCATGTGACAATTAAGACGCGTAGCTGGATTAAACAATGAACAAATCAACCTAATGTGGCTAATCATTGTCTGCTTTGATCTGTCGTTTCCACACCTTACATTTGTACCCATCCATGTCTCCAGTTTCCCCCTCCCCTGTATCTCAGTCTGAAGAAGAGTCTTGACCCGATACGTCACCCAGTCCTCTCCAGAGATGCTGCCTGCCCCATTGAACTACTCCAGCATTTTGTGTCTATCTAATGTGGCTCATGCTGGCTGAGGGATAATTGTTGGAACAAACATGTAGAGAATTCCATTGCTGCTCCTCACTTAGCATAGTGGGACATTGTCATCAGCAAGCACAATGGGAACATCTCTTCCAACAGGCAATGCTGCCAGTAGTGCAGTATGGAAAGAAAGTGTCAATTATCCGTTCAAGTCCCCGGAGTAAGCCTATTTACATTAGTCAGTAGTTCAGCTTTAGCCAAAGAATACTCTCATTCAAACGTGAACCTAAATTCTATTCTTAATTTTAAAAAGTGGTTTCTGCAAGATTAGAATCAATTCATTCAAAGAAGATCAAGAGGTATACTCCAGTGTTAGCCCGCCACACACAATACAATACAATACAATACAATACAATACAATACAATACAATACAATACAATACAATACAATACAATACAATACAATACAATACAATACAATACAATTTATTTGTCATTTGGACCCCTTGAGGTCCAAACGAAATGACGTTTCTGCAGCCATACATTACAAAACAAAAAGACCCGAGACACAACACAGTTTACACAAACATCCATCACATCGCTCTGATGGAAGGCAAAAAAAATTATCTCTCCACTACACTCCCCCCCCCCCCCCCCCCCCCCCCCCCGATGTCAGAGTCAAAGTCAAAGCCCCCGGCTGGCGATGGCGACAGGGCCCAGAGCGGGCCCCATGGAAAATGCGCTACCCACCCCGACAGACAAGGAACCAGAAACCGAAGAAGTGAACACTCTACCAATAACAATGGAGGTAGGTGGATCTGGTTCCTACCAGTACATAAAAGGTTGGGGGATTGTGCTAACAGGGGGGAGACTACACCTGTTTTTGGAAGCATGGAGGACTATCACACTTGATAATTATATACTAAAATGTATTCAAGGATATAAAATTGAATTTATTCAAGAAAACATGCCACCAGTTCAGCATGCACCCCAAAGGGGTTTTACCCTCTCACTAAAAGAAAAACGTGACGGACAAGCAGAAATGGTGAGGTTACATACAAAAGGGAATCATAGAGAAATCTAAACAAGAACCTTTGGAATTCGTATCAAATTTATTTACTAAAACCAAAAAAGATGGTGGATGTCGCATCATCATTGACTTAACCACATTCAATACTTTTGTTAGGTACATACACTTTATAATTGAAACATTTGTGACTGCCAAACAATTGATTTCCAAAGGATACTTTATGGCAAGCATACTATTCAGTACCCATTCATAAGGATCATTGTAGATACCTAAAATTTAACTGGATGGGGCAACTATGGCAGTACAAATCATTGCCTAATGATGATATTTTGATAATAGGCAAAACCATGGAATTAGCTAATTCATCAGTATTAGCGACTAAACATTTATTTGAAACCTTGGGCTTTGTCATACATCCAGATAAATCTAAGTTGACGCCATTCACAACTATGGACTATCTGGGATTCACAATTAACTCAGTCCACATGTCTGTAATGTTGCCAAAAGAAAAATCAGCAGAATTGGCACAAACCTGTAACAAATTAATGGTTAACCATCAACCAACCATTCGACAAGTGGCAAGAGTAATTGGGAAATTAGTAGCAGCATTTCCAGCTACCCAGTTTGGACCTTTGCATTATCAAAACTTACAAAGAGCAAAGGTGCAAGCGTTAAAACAACAAGCAGGTCACTTTGACCGAACCATGAAATTACCTATCGAAGCAATATCAGAGTTACAATGGTGGAAAGAGAACATTTGGCATAGTTCCAGTCCCATCATTATCAATAACCCAACATTAACAATACAAACAGATGCCAGTGCTCAAGGCTGGGGAGCAACTAATACCATATCCAGTACAGGTGGTAGATGGACTAATCTAGAATCATCACTACTACAGACACTAGGCATAAACTATTTGGAAATATTGGGTGCATTCTATGGGTTAAAAGCATATTGTTCAAATATGCACCATTTGCATGTTCGTTTGCAGATTGACAATACCACAGTGGTGGCCTATATTAACCATATGGGCGGGATAAAATCGATATCATGTGATAATTTGGTCAACACAACTGGCAATGGTGTGTCGATAAACATATTTGGCTATCAGCAACTTACCTACCAGGTAAGCTCAATACAGTGGCAGACACCAGGTCACGCAAGTTCAATGATAACATCGAATAGATGTTAAACCGCAAAGTATTTGCTGAAATTACAAAGCAATATGGCACACCAGATATCGATCTCTTTGCATCCCGACTGAATCACCAGGTACCGATGTATGTCGCTTGGGGACCAGACCCTGAGGCAGCGGCGATGGATGCATTCTTGCTGAACTGGGGGAACTATTTTTTCTATGCCTTTCCCCCCTTCTGCCTCATCAGTCGGGTACTACGCAAAATACAGATGGACTCTGCTTCAGGCATTTTGGTAGTACCCGACTGGCCCACTGGTTCCCAGTGGTCCTTGACAGGGTCATTGAAACACCAATGACCATTCCCAGCGGACCAGATCTACTGATTCACCCGGTGTCAGGCGAAAGTCACCCATGCCATGACAGAATTAACCTACTGGGTTGCAGATTCTGAAAAGACCTTTGCTGGACCTGGGATTGTCAAACAGGACCATGGACACGATGACAGCGTCTCACCGACTTTCCACCAAGAAACACTATCTCTCCAGTATCAGAAAATAGGAAACATACTGCTCGAGAACAGGGACAACCTACTCATCAACTACCATAACAAATGTACTGGAGTTCCTGGCCAGCCTTCACCACGATGAAGGTCTGAGCTATAGCGCTATCAATTGTGCTAGGAGTGCACTGTCAGCCTATCTAAGGCAGGCACCAGGACAACAGGCCATAGGGTCTCATCTGTTGGTGACCAAATTAATGAGAGGGATCTTCAATTCAAACCCCCCTAGACCTAGGTACACCAAGATCTGGGATGTCAGCGTTGTCCTGACATACCTAAGGGGATGGCCACCAGCCAGATCCCTCACTCTGGAACAGCTAACCCTGAAAATGGCTATGCTGATGGTGTTAGTCTCAGCACAAAGGATCCAGTCCCTTTACCTACTCAGACTGGACAATATGGTCATAACATCAGACCAAATGACATTCACCATTCTGGAGCTGGTAAAACAGAGTAGACCAGGAACTTCAGGACTCATTATGGAATTCAGGGCATACCCACCTGACCCCCGTTTATGTGTCATGACTCACCTACTACTATATATCAACACAACCAAAGATTCCCGAGGGAGAGAAAAGGCACTATGGGTCAGCCACAAAAAGCCATATGGTCGGGTGTCGAGTCAAACCATCTCTAGATGGCTCAAACAGGTATTGGGATCTGCTGGAGTGGATACTGATATTTACACATCTCACTCCACCAGGGCAGCATCCACGGTGGCGGCTAACAGAATGGACGTGCCATTGGACCACATCCTGGCAACAGCAGGGTGGTCCATGGAAAGAACTTTTCAAACATTCTACAACAAGCCATTAGTAAAACTTGTTTCATTTGCAGAGAGAATTTTAGACTCTGCAAATATATAATTTAAGCCCGGGGGAGCATTATTTTCATTGTTATTGTTTCAAATAAATACCATTATTGTTTTCATGTTTGATTACGATAACATACTTCCTCCCTTGGATGACTTCGGCAGTGAGTGAAGCATGGACTGTTACACGGTTTGAAATTACAGAGCTTTAAAATCTTCACATAGTTACTCACGTGACTCCGAAGTAAAATAGTAAGATTAAACGAGAACTTACCAGCTTGAAGTTTGATCTTTATTTTATGATGAGTTACGATGAGGGATTACGTGCCCTCCGCACCCACCCTCAATTATAGAGATCAACTGGTATCTTAGTTCTCCTTACCTTTACTATGTTTATTTCAATTATTTTGTTGTTTCTGTGATTCCACACCGCTGCTTTGAAGTATGTCGCGCATGCATGCTGGCGGGGTCTTCACGTAATCCCTCATCGTAACTCCTCATAAAATAAAGATCAAACTTCAAACTGGTAAGTTCTCGTTTAATCTTACTATTCTATGTTATGACTGCAAGGCATACAATTTCGTTCAGACTGAAATGTCTGAATGACATTAAAGGATACTTAATTTAACTTGATTTAAACCAGCATCTGTAGTTCTTTCTTACACAGAGCGAAGAGCAAGGCGGGTGGGCATATGGAAACTTGGATGACGAGAGAAATTGAAGCTCTGGTCAAGAATAAGAAGGAGGTATGGGACAGGTAAAGACAACTGGGATCAAATGTTTCCCTGCGGGAGATTTGGGAAATGCTACAGAGATTCGGCATGTTAAGAAAGAAATCAGGGGGGCAAAAGTTGGGCAGGAGACAACTCCGGCAGAAAAGATTAAGGATAATCTAAAGAGGTTTTATAGGTACATAAAGAGGAAAGGGGTGACCGGAGAGGGAATAGGACCTCTCAGGAAACAAAGCCTGATAAGGTCCTGAATGAGTATTTCTCCTCATTTTTACCATGGAGAAAGGCATGAGGACTGGGGAATTTGAGGCTGTGAATGGAAGTGTCTTGAGGGAAGTCAGTATTATGTGTTGAAGGAGCTAAGGCGTATGAAGCTAGACATATCTCCTGGGCTGGATCAGATATATCCGACAGCACTGTGGGAAGCAACAGACGAAATAGCAGGTGCCCTGGCTAAGATTTATGAGTCCTCATTAAATACAGGTGAGGTGCTGGAGGACTAGAGGGTGGCAAATGTTGTGCCTCTATTTAAAAAGGACTGCCAGGAAAAGCCTGGGAACAAAGAGGCCAGTGAGTCTAACATCTGTTGGTGGACGAATTACAGATGATGATGAGAAAGAGTGTAGGAGACTCGGCAGTGTTCACCACTTTTTACAATCTTCTTTGTTCCTGGCTGTTCTCGAGTAGCCAAACCAGGACGTGATGTAACAGTCACTATGCTCTCTACTGTAGCCCTGTAGAGGTTCAAGAGAGTATTCGTTGACACATCGAATCTCCGCAATCTTCTACAGTCCTTGTACACCAGTCACTGAAAGTTGGTGTGCAGGTACAGCAGGCAGTGAAGAAAGCTAATGGAATGTTGGCCTTCATAACAAGAGGATTTCAGTATAGGAGTAAAGAGGTTCTTCTACAGATGTATAGGGCTCTGGTAAGGTCACATCTGGAGTATTGCGTACAGTTTTGGTCTCCTAATTTGAGGAAGGACATCCTTGTGATTGAGGCAGTGCAGCGTAGGTTAACGAGATTGATCCCTGGGATGGTGGGACTGTCATATGAGGAAAGATTGAAAAGACTAGGCTTGTATTCACTGGAGTTTAGAAGGATGAGGGGGATCTTATAGAAACATATAAAATAGTAAGATTAAACGAGAACTTACCAGTTTGAAGTTTGATCTTGATTTTATGAGGAGTTACGATGAGCGATTACGTGAAGAAGGGCCGTCCGTCTGCGTGCGCGTCAATCTTCAAAGCAGCGGTGTAAAATCACAGATAAAAAGAAGACCTGAGAATAGTAAGATTGTGAAGAAACTAGAACTTCCATATGACCTTGATAATATGAGGGTGGGAGCGGTGGGCACGTAATCGCTCATCGTAACTCCTCATAAAATCAAGATCAAACTTCAAACTGGTAAGTTCTCGTTTAATCTTACTATTTTACTTCGGAGTCACGTGAGTGACTACGTGAAGATTTCAAAGCTCTGTGATTTTACGCCGGTTACGAATCCAGGCGTCACACACTGACTAGATTGACCATGGATGAGTGCAATCATTAAAGCATTCAGACATTATGTAGTTAAGTAAAGACACTGATGCTTTAAATGAAAGAAATGTTTAAAAAAAATATTTTCCCCTCCCAACCTTGGGGGGAAACTAGGGGACAGAACTTAAAATGGTACGTGCAAACACCCCCAGTCCGGTTATGGGTTTGTTATAAAACCGATGGACCGTTATTTCATTCGTCCTTCCTGCAGCCACTAGGATGTCGTCAAGGGCCACGTCCATAGCTCTTGCTGCCGACTAGATGCAGCCCTGGTGGAGTGAGATTTAACGATATAAATGTTCACTCCTGCTACCGCCATTACCTCCTTTGACCATCTAGAGATGGTTGGAGTTGACACCTTCTGGTTTGGTTTTTTATGGCTGATTAGGACCGATTGTTCTGAGCCTCTGAGGTTCTCCGTAACTCTCAGATAGTGGTGTTAGTACGTTACCACACACACAACCGTTGGTCCTCTGGATATGCCAAGAACTGGATCTTCATCCCTGGCATTCCTGGCCTGCTCTGTTTTATCAGGTTCCTGATTACGAATGTTATGTTGTTCATATTGGTGGTCATGTAGTCCAACCATAGCTTTTGCAGTGTCTGGACTCTTTGTCAGCATACCACCTTCAGGGTTAGTTATAGGTGGTCCCCACTGTCAAAGTAGGGTTAGTACCACACTCACATCCCATGTGTCCGTGTACCTTGGCCTTGGAGGTATTAAATTGTAAATTCCCTTCATGAATTTTGTTGTAAAGGGGTGCGTTCCTATCGACCCGTGCCCTGCTTCCGGCATCAGATAGGAGGAGAGTGTGCCTCTGGCACTATAGATTGCACTATAACTTTGTTTATAGTTATAGTACAGAGTTGATAGGATCTCCAAGACATCCGTTATCCGAACTGTGTTGTATTTGTTCGGACAGTCCTATGCCTTGAAATGGCCTCCTCAGAATCTGCAGACCAACAAGTTAATACGTTCATGTAGTGGATGATTACTCCCTGTAACTGGGTTCACTAGGAGGTCCCTGCTCTTGGGTACAGCCATAACTGACTGGACTATAATTCCCAAAATGATTTGGGGACCAGGCTTGAGTAGGCTAATCTGGCACTCCCAATATGCCTGTGGCTTAGTCTTGCTTGATTTTGGTCAAGCATCGGTTTGTGAGACAAATTGGTGGAAGGCATACATAAACATTCCTCCCCAATTGAGGGAGAAAGCATCCACTGCCTTTGCTCCTGGATCCAGCTCGCAGGACACATATCTGGGTAACTGATGGTTTAGTCTAGATGCAAACAGATCAATATCTGGTATGCCAAATTGTGTAGTTATTTTGTTAAATACTGCCCGATTCAACATCCATTCTGTGTTGTTATTAAACATTCGTGATCCAGCATCTGTCACCGTGTTATATCTACCTCGTAGATAGACCGCTGTAACCCAAATATTCCTCTCGATACACCAGTGCCAAATGAGGTTCGACAATCTGTCGCAAGATACAGATTTTACACCACCGCTGTGGTGTTATCAATCTGAATTTGAACAAGCACAGGTTGCATGTTGCTACAGAAAACCTTGAGTCCATATTGTGCCCCCAACAATTCTGGGTAATTGATTTCATGTGTTGGGGAATTACAGACTCCTGCTCATTCCATCTGCCCCCACACCTCTAGACTGTGTTGGTGTCTCCCCATCCTTAGCCGCTTACATAGGTCTGAAGAACCACCGATGGCTTTCGAGCAAGATTTCCCTTGAGCTGTCTCACGTTCATTATCCACCATAGTTATTCAACAATGGCCTCTGCTGGCAATCTATAGTTTTGCCAATTTGGCCTGCATGGAATCTGAGTGTTCGTTCCTTTGCTCGCTGTAAATTCTGGTAATGCAAAGGCCCGTGACACACTGCTGGAAATGCAGCTACTATTTGCCAATTACATGCGCTGTTTGCCTGATAGATGGCTAGTATTTGACTATCAGGTCATAGCAGGCTTAATTAAATATTGTTATTTGCCCCTAGGCAAAGTCACCAACATATTTACTGTGTTTGATAGTAAATCCTAGGTAATCAATTACCCTTGTAGGTGTCAATTTTGATTTAACTGGATGGATGAGGTAACCATGTCTTTCAAACAGGGTTTTGGTTTGCTTTGACTGATGCTTCTGCCAATTCTTGGTGACTCCAAAATGAAAATGTCCTCCAAATATGCCATTACTATGTGGTTCTGAGTCCTTTGTAGACCCAGAATTGGTTTCCGTAGTTTAGTCAATAGTCTAGGAGCTGATGTCAACCCATTTGGCAGAGCCATGCCTTCCAATTAAACTTCAAATATCTCCTGTTCTTAGTGAATAGACACCGAATAGTATGCATCTTTGAGGTGGATGCATGCCATGTGACCATTTTATAGGAAGCTCCTATAAACAGTTGTTTGACCGCAACAAAAATGTACTGTTTTGAAAGTCTGTACTGCACATATGAGTTAAACCTGGATGAAGTGACATCCTCCATATGTCACCTGTCCTGGAAGGCAATCCTGCCCATAATACTGGGCCTGCCTCGAAGCTAACTCCGGTCCGAGTTCCAAGTCTGCTTGGAACCTATGTATGTTGTGCAGTAAAAATAATCACATGTTATTATCTGTTTTTTAAAACCAGATCTGAAATTCATGTTATTGTCATTTTGAACAAAAACACAAGAGTAAAAATTACCAACATGTAACTGGTCCACAATCCCTTGTTTCGGTAAACCCAGACCCACCTACCTCCATGGTTACCAGTGGTCTTGTGGTAAGCCCAAAGGCCCCTGATGCGGGTTCCTTTTCTCTCCTTGATTGGGAGTAGGACTGGTAGGGAGTGTGGATTCCATGTTTCTCCTGACCACTGCTTGGGTCTTGGTCTAAAAAACCTCATCATACTGAGCCTGCCTTGTAAGACAATTCTGGCCATAATTCTGAGTCTGCCTTGAAAGACGACTCTGATCATATTTCCATGCCCAGCTTTCAAGCTACCACCGGCTTCAGTGAATCGCTTACCCCCTATGGAGGTGTGGGGTGTGTTGTCGCCTACTGATGAAGTTTTGCTTGTTGTTGGTACCTTGATTGGTCCGACAGCTTTTGCTTCCTTCTTCTGGTCTTACCTGAAGAGAGGATTCGGCGGCTGGTTTCTCCAAAGTCACCCTGATAGCGCTGTTCCCTTGCCGGCATTTGTAGCGTGCGGATATTCTGCTAACTGCTGGCTCTTGAGGCCATATGCATGTGCTTCAGTATGTTCACACTTTAAATTCAAGATCAGTTACCTACTGATCACTCGCACTCCCCTCCACTGAGAGTGAGATTTGTAGGCAGCCCTGAAAACAGGTGCTGCCGCAGGGCCCTGAGGATACCTGCGCTGACATGGCCCCTCCAGCGGACCTAAATGAGGTTCTTGCTTTGGGTCAGACTGAAACTGACCGTGAATGCTCCTCTCCTCAAGAGCAGGAGACATTTGTGCAGCCCTGAAACAGGTGCTGCTGCCTGCAGTCTCTCCATAATACCCGGGCTGTCAATTAGCTAGATCTCCATCCAGGGAAGCACCCAGTGGAACCTGGATGATTGCAGAAGTACTTCTTTTGTTTTGTTTGTATGGAAGTTTATTATTCATTTTATATAAAGCACTTTGGTGTCAATGCGAGTTGACTTAAACAGCGCTATATAAGTAAAACTTACTTACTTACTTGCTTTCTTCTGCTTATCCCTGGGAAGTTTTCCCCCCCCTGTTCTTTTGTACTCTGATTCAGAGTGGTTTCTTCCATATGTACTTCCCCCTCCAATGGGGAAGACATTGGGCTGCCCCATGTGTGAGGCTCCTGGCATGGCCTGCTGTAGAGGCCCGTGCTGATACTGCTCCCTCCATCGGAGCAGATCATTGTTGGAGCAACTTCTCCATAAGTTGCTCCATGTGGGAGAGTCGTCCTCAGACGCTCTCCGTTGAGGGAGGGTATCCCTCTTCCCCGGACTCATCTGAGTCAACAGGTTTGTCAGACTTGCGGGTGGTTTTTACGTCCCGCAGGACCACCACGGAGCTCCTCCTCCTGCACCAAGACTCCTGCCGGTTCTGCTGCCAGCGCTAATGTCGGGAACAAGAACGCTGCGGTCTTCGGCAGCCGACTTCCCTGCGGACCGTCTCCTCGACATCTGGGCTCTGAAACTACAAAAGCTTCAAGCCCGAAAGAACGCAGGTAAGTAGTTCAACTTTCCTTACCTGCCCATCCCGACGGCTGGGAGGACGCAGTGCCTCTGCCAGTCCGTCGTGCGCGTTGCGTTCAGACGTAACGACGCGCACGCAAACGGACGGCCCTTCTTCACGTAAAGAGCGGACACTGGCACACCATTTGCCAACCGGCAAAAACCCATGTATGCCCAGCACCACCACCACCACCACCACCACGTGCTTCTTGTTAGAAGACAACCTTCTTTCCATGCTAACGTTACACTCACATCATGAGCTTTCTTTTTCTGCAATACCCTTCGGCACTTTCTCCACGGCCTTCTGGAAATCCTCGTACAATCACTGGTTCCTTTTTATCCACTGCACATGTTACTTCTTCAAAGAGCTCCAATGAATTGAGAATGTGTGATCTCCTTTTCACAAAACTCTGTTGACTTTGCCTGATCAGTTTAATTTTTTCACTGCAACCAACCATAACTTCTTTAATAACAGCTTCTAACTGATATTAAGTTGACTAGACAGCAGTTTCTGTTTACTGTGTCCACTTTTTTGAATGAAGGAAATGCATTTTCTGTTTTCCAATCTAATGGAACCTTTCCAGAATCTAGGGAATTCTGGAAAATAGTAAGATTAAACGAGAACTTACCAGTTTGAAGTTTGATCTGTATTTTATGAGGAGTTACGATGAGGGATTACGTGAAGAACCCGCTCAGTGCGCAGGCGCGGCATACTTCCAAGCAGCGGTGTGGAATCACAGATAGACACAGTTATTTGAAGTAAACATAGTAAAGATAAGGAGACAACAATTTATTAGTTTGATCCATATAATGAGGGTGGGAGCGGAGGGCACGTAATCCCTCATCGTAACTCCTCATAAAATACAGATCAAACTTCAAACTGGTAAGTTCTCGTTTAATCTTACTATTTTACTTCGGAGTCACGTGAGTGACTACGTGAAGACTTCAAAGCTCTGTGATTTCAAACCGTGTAACAGTTCATACTTCACTCGCTGCCGAAGTCATTCGAGGGAGGAAGTATGTTATCGTAATCAACCATGAATCTGTTTGTAAAAACAATAATGGTGTTATTAACAACAACAAGACCAATTGCTCCCCCGGGCTTAAATTATATATTTTTTGCAGATTCTTTTTCTGCAAACGATACAGGTTCTGTCAGTGGTTTGTTATAAAAGTTTGGAACGTATACTCCCTAGACCACCCTGCAGTAGCCAGGATGTGGTCCATAGGCTCGTCCATCCTCTTAGTTACTGACGTGGAAGCTGTCCTGGTGGAATAAGATTTTATACACGTTAGTATTTACTCCAGCAACTCCCAGTACCTGCTTGAGCCACTAGAGATAGTTTAGCTCGTCACCCGACCATGAGGTTTCCTGTGGCTGACCCATAAGGCTTTTTCCTCTCCCTCGGTATTCCTTATTGTGTCGATCTCTAAGTGGGTCATGACACATAAAACGTGTTTCAGGTGGGTATGCCCGGAATTTCATGACTGGACCTGATGTTCCTGGTCTGTTCTGTTTGGCCAACCCTTGAATGGGCATGTGACACTATCTGGTGTTATAACCATGTTGTCCCATCGCAGTAGATGGGAGAGCTGGCTCTTTGTGTTGATGTAAGGCCACCAGCATGTCCATCTTCAGGGTAGGCTGTTCCAGGGTGAGTGACCTGGCTGATGATCATCCCCTAAGGTATGTCAGGATTTCACTGACATCCCAATTTGGGTGTACCTATTTCTGGGGAATGGATTGATATACCTCTCCTGTATCTGATCACCAGTGAGCGGTACCCAAGTTGAGTAGGCTAACAGAACATGTCCTTCATTGTGGTGAAGACCTGCCAGGAGCTCCAGTACAGTTTTTTGTTATAGTTGAATGTGTAATTCCTGTTTTGGAAAAACAGTGTACCATTTCTTGATGCTCCTCAGGTATGTTCCCTAGGATATGCGACGGAATGCTGTCATCAGGTTGATAGTGCTGCTGATCCAAGCACAGCAATGGTCTTCCCAATTCTGCAATTCTTTTAATGACCATGTCGAGGATCACTGGGAACCATGCTTGTGGACTTGGTCCACTGTAATTTGCGTAGTACCCGACTGATGAAGCCGTAGTACCTATTGAAGAGGTAGAAGGAAAGGAAAACATAGAGATTAGGTTCCCCCCACCCCTCAATACGCGGGAATGTCTCCATTGCCGCTGCCTTGAGATTGGTTTCATGTGACGTAAGTTAGTACGTGGTGATTTAATTGGATATAAGGAATCGATATCTGGTGTCCATATTGCTTAGAAATTTCAGCAAATATTTTTGGTTTAAATGTATGTTTACAGTATTTAGCTCACCTGATAGGTGAGTTACTGATGGTCAAACATGTTTGACGACATACGGTTTCCAATTGTTAATAAATTGTCACCTAATATCGATGTTCTCCGCCCAAGTGGTTTGGTATATGCCACCACTGTGATGTTGTTATCTTATAAACGAACATGCAAATTTGGTGGATTACTGAGCAAATGCTTCACTAGAATTAAGTAAGTTAATATATAACATGTTTAAGTCAATTCATATTGGCATTAAGTATTACAAGCTCAGTAACACATCAGGACACATAAGATGTTACTCAAAACAGGTGGAAGTGTACAACCATAATCCTTCCTGCCGATAAATTCCATGATAACACTACAGATTAATCCATTTGCCCCCATATTACAGGTATGGAGATAGTTTTGAACACTAGTATCTCAGCTCATAGGAAAGGTACAAAGTTCAGTAGCTGGTAATGCTGCTATATCCCAATTACTTTGCCACGTAGTTGATTGGTGGTTAATGTACCATGACTGATAGTCTTAATGAATACCAGATAACAAAGTTGTGGATGGTCAACGTAAATATCTGGATATATATTTTGTGCACCGTTCCCAGAGGCACTGCAATACTGGGTCGATGCGTGGAGTGGACGGAGCAAGCCCCTATTCCATCTCCCTGTTCCAAAATTCAATTTAATATATGGTCCCTAGATAAGGGACGTATCAGATTATTAAACTGATAAGAACAGATACTACACTTGATCTTAGCCAAAAGGCCGAGAAGCGATGCAGCTAAAGCTGTATCCAAGGATAGTTTGTCGTTAATATATAGACATGCCATGACGGAATGTTTCTAAGTGTCAGGGCTAGTTGATTCTGGATAACTTTGACTTAAATGCCGCAACGCTCATCATGGTTACTCCATCCAGGTAATTGCGGTATATCCGAAACTTATATGAGAAGGTACTGAATAGTGTGCATCTTCAAGGTCGATGTCTACCATAAAGTATCCTTGGATCCATGGTAGTAGTTACAAATCCCATGAATGGGTATACCTGGTGAAATACTCAAGTGGTTTATCAACGATGGTGCGACATTCACCATCGTGGGACGGTAGACCCCTTGGGGTGCTTGCTGAATTGGTGGCAAGATATTAATTCTATTCCCCTTATATTTATTTTTTGGTATATAACTACCAAGAGTGATAGCTTCCTAACCAGGCGTGATTCACCCACCCCTTGTTAGTACAACCCTTAACCTTTATGTGATGGTAGGAACCATACTTATCTGTCTTCATTGTTGTTTTCTTCGGTTTCTGGTTCCTTGTTCTTGTAGGGACGATGTTTGTTGGGGGGTGGCGCATTTCCCCTGGGGCCTGCTCTGGGCCGTGGCCTAAAATGCTACGGGTTTGGCATGCAGGCTCCAAGCTTTCACCAGTACCATGAGGTAGACGCACCTGGTGGACACGTAGAGGTACTGCTGTCTGGTTTAGTGTGGTGCTCATTCCAGACTCTGCCCTCTTGTGCCGAATAGTTTGAACACTTCGTCCAGTTTTTTAGGACTGGTTTGGTAAGTGCCAGGTAGCAGGATCTGTGCTTGTGAGGTCGGCGTTCTCATAGTCCTGTTAATTTCATAGATTGAGGGCAGGTTTGTGAGTTCATTTGAGAAGTTATGAGGTATACCGTTGAACAGTAGGGTCAGGTGTTTTGCCATACTACCCTGCCCTTCTGGAATGAGCAGGTGGACATGATAGCCGACATCAGGGTCCCAAATGCATTTTTTAAATATTTAGGTTAAATGCGCTGCTCAATGTATCCCCCAATAATGGCGGGCACTTTGAGTAAATGCAATTTAGGGGAGGCGTGATAAAACCAACGCCTCATGGCTACCTGTCTTGGAGAGGTTTTTTGGAAAAGACAGGTAGTAAGCTGGCCATCAGTTGAGACTGAAAAGCCATCTCGCTAGTGGTGGAGCCACATAGTGGCCACACCCAGCAGCTCTTCCTGATCCTGTACCTCAAGCATACTCCCGATATTGTTCAGCCAGTGACCCCTCTTCATGACCAGCCCAGCCACTGGTCACCCTAAAGCTAACCACACTAAGGAGGAAGCGATGGGCAGTGCCTAGGCACTGTGGA